>NC_135953.1:67643656-68322491 GCF_053455715.1 Rhinoraja longicauda | reverse complement strand
TGGGGGGAGAGAGTGAGAGTGGGGGGAGAGAGAGAGAGTGGGGGGGAGA
Organism: Rhinoraja longicauda; assembly: GCF_053455715.1. Taxonomy (NCBI): domain Eukaryota; kingdom Metazoa; phylum Chordata; class Chondrichthyes; order Rajiformes; family Arhynchobatidae; genus Rhinoraja; species Rhinoraja longicauda. The sequence continues at coordinate 68,322,442 of NC_135953.1, read as the reverse complement.
GGAGTGAGAGTGGGGGGGGGAGAGAGAGAGTGGGGGGGGAGAGAGAGTGGGGGGGGAGAGAGAGAGGGGAGGGGGGAGAGAGAGAGAGAGAGAGAGTGGGGGAGAGAGAGGAGAGAGAGAGTGGGGGGAGAGAGAGAGTGGGGGGGAGAGAGAGTGGGGGGGAGAGAGGGGGTGAGAGTGGGGGGGGGGAGAGAGTGGGAGGCGGAGAGAGAGGGAGGGGGGAGAGAGAGTGGGAGGGGGAGAGAGAGTGGGGGAGAGAGAGAGAGTGGGGGGAGAGAGAGAGAGTGGGGGGAGAGAGAGAGTGGGGGGGAGAGAGGAGAGAGTGGGGGGGAGAGAGAGAGGAGAGAGGGAGTGGGGGAGAGAGAGAGTGGGGGGAGAGAGAGAGAGTGGGGGGGAGAGAGAGAGTGGGGGGAGAGAGAGAGAGAGTGGGGGGAGAGAGAGAGTGGGGGGGAGAGAGAGAGTGGGGGGAGAGAGAGAGTGGGGGGAGAGAGAGAGAGTGGGGGGAGAGAGAGAGAGAGGAGTGGAGAGAGAGAGTGGGGGGAGAGAGAGTGGGGGGAGAGAGTGGGGGGAGAGAGAGAGAGAGTGGGAGGGGGAGAGAGAGAGAGTGGGGGGAGAGAGAGAGTGGGGGGAGAGAGAGAGTGGGGGAGAGAGAGAGAGTGGGGGGAGAGAGAGAGTGGGGGGGGAGAGAGAGAGTGGGGGGGAGAGAGAGAGTGGGGGGGAGAGAGAGAGAGGTGGGGAGAGAGAGAGAGAGTGAGTGGGGAGAGAGAGAGAGTGGGGGGGAGAGAGAGAGTGGGGGAGAGTGGGGGGAGAGAGTGGGGGGGGGAGAGAGAGTGGGGGGGAGAGGGGAGAGAGAGTGGGGGAGAGAGAGAGTGGGGGGGGAGAGAGAGAGTGGGGGGGAGAGAGTGGGGGGGAGAGAGTGGGGGGGAGAGAGTGGGGGGGGAGAGAGAGAGAGTGGGGGGGAGAGAGAGAGTGGGGGGGGAGAGAGAGAGTGGGGGGGAGAGAGAGAGTGGGGGGGGGAGAGAGAGAGTGGGGGGGGAGAGAGAGAGTGGGGGAGAGAGAGAGAGTGGGGGGGAGAGAGAGTGGGGGGGAGAGAGAGTGGGGGGGAGAGAGAGGTGGGGGGGAGAGAGAGGGTGGGGGGGAGAGAGAGGGTGGGGGGGGGAGAGAGAGAGTGGGGGGGAGAGAGAGAGTGGGGGGGAGAGAGAGTGTGGGGGGGAGAGAGAGAGTGGGGGGGAGAGAGAGAGTGGGGGGGAGAGAGAGAGTGGGGGGGAGAGAGAGAGTGGGGGGGAGAGAGAGTGGGGGGGAGAGAGAGAGTGGGGGGAGAGAGAGAGTGGGGGGGAGAGAGAGAGTGGGGGGGAGAGAGAGAGTGGGGGGGAGAGAGAGGGTGGGGGGGAGAGAGAGAGTGGGGGGGGGAGAGAGAGAGTGGGGGGAGAGAGAGTGGGGGGGAGAGAGAGAGTGGGGGGGGAGAGAGAGTGGGGGGAGAGAGAGAGTGGGGGGAGAGAGAGAGTGGGGGGAGAGAGAGTGGGGGGGAGAGAGAGAGTGGGGGGAGAGAGAGAGTGGGGGGGAGAGAGTGGGGGGGAGAGTGTGGGGGAGAGAGAGGGGGGGGAGAGAGAGTGGGGGGAGAGAGAGTGGGGGGAGAGAGAGTGGGGGGGAGAGAGAGTGGGGGGGAGAGAGAGTGGGGGGGAGAGAGAGTGGGGGGGAGAGAGAGTGGGGGGGAGAGAGAGTGGGGGGGAGAGAGAGTGGGGGGAGAGAGAGTGGGGGGGAGAGAGAGTGGGGGGGGAGAGAGAGTGGGGGGGAGAGAGAGTGGGGGAGGAGAGAGAGTGGGGGAGGAGAGAGAGTGGGGGGGAGAGAGAGTGGGGGGAGGAGAGAGTGGGGGGGAGAGAGAGTGGGGGAGGAGAGAGAGTGGGGGGGAGAGAGAGTGGGGGAGGAGAGAGAGTGGGGGAGGAGATAGAGTGGGGAGGAGAGAGAGTGGGGGGGGAGAGAGAGTGGGGGGGAGAGAGAGTGGGGGGGAGAGTGAGTGGGGGGATAGAGAGAGTGGGGGGAGAGGGGGGGAGAGGGGATGAGAGAGAGTGGGGGAGAGAGAGAGTGGGGGGGGGGAGAGAGAGAGTGGGGGGGAGAGAGTGGGGGGGGAGAGAGAGTGGGGGAGAGAGAGAGGGTGGGGGGGAGAGAGAGAGTGGGGGGGGAGAGAGAGAGTGGGGGGGAGAGAGTGGGGGGGGGAGAGAGAGTGGGGGAGAGAGAGAGAGTGGGGGGAGAGAGAGAGTGGGGGGGAGAGAGTGGGGGGGGGGGAGAGAGAGGGTGGTGGGGGAGAGAGAGGGTGGGGGGAGAGAGAGAGAGTGGGGGGAGAGAGAGGTGGGGGGAGAGAGAGAGTGGGGGGGAGAGAGAGAGTGGGGGGGAGAGAGAGAGTGGGGGGGAGAGGAGAGAGTGGGGGGGAGAGAGAGAGTGGGGGGGAGAGAGTGGGGGGGAGAGGTGGGGGGGAGAGAGAGAGTGGGGGGGAGAGAGAGAGTGGGGGGGAGAGAGAGAGTGGGGGGGGAGAGAGAGAGTGGGGGGGAGAGGAGAGTGGGGGGGGAGAGAGAGTGGGGGGGGAGAGAGAGTGGGGGGGGGGGAGAGAGTGGGGGGGGAGAGACAGTGGGGGGAGAGAGAGTGAGGGGAGAGAGAGAGGGGGGGAGAGAGAGTGGGGGGGGAGAGAGAGTGGGGGGGAGAGAGAGAGTGGGGGGAGAGAGAGAGTGGGGGAGAGAGAGAGTGGGGGGGAGAGAGAGAGTGGGGGGGGAGAGAGAGTGGGGGGAGAGAGAGTGGGGGGAGAGAGGGGGGGGGAGAGAGTGGGGGGAGAGAGAGTGGGGGGGAGAGAGAGTGGGGGGGAGAGAGAGTGGGGGGGAGAGAGAGTGGGGGGGAGAGAGAGTGGGGGGGAGAGAGAGTGGGGGGGAGAGAGAGTGGGGGGGAGAGAGAGTGGGGGGGAGAGAGAGTGGGGGGGGGAGAGAGTGGGGGGGAGAGAGAGTGGGGGGGAGAGAGAGTGGGGGGAGAGAGAGTGGGGGGGGAGAGAGTGGGGGGAGAGAGAGTGGGGGGGAGAGAGAGTGGGGTGAGAGAGAGTGGGGGAGGAGAGAGAGTGGGGGAGGGAGAGAGTGGGGGAGAGAGGGTGGGGGAGGAGAGAGAGTGGGGGAGGAGAGAGAGTGGGGGGGAGTGAGTGGGGGTGGGAGGAGTGGGGGGAGGAGTCGAGAGTGGGGGAGGAGAGAGAGTGGGGGAGGAGAGAGAGTGGGGGAGGAGAGAGAGTGGGGAGGAGAGAGAGTTGGGGGGGAGAGAGAGTGGGGGGGAGAGAGAGTGGGGGGGAGAGAGAGTGGGGGGGAGAGGAGTGTGGGGGGGAGAGTGAGTGGGGGGAGAGAGAGAGTGGGGGGGGGGAGAGAGAGTGGGGGGAGAGAGAGAGTGGGGGGAGAGAGAGAGTGGGGGGGGAGAGAGTGGGGGAGGGAGAGAGAGTGGGGGGGGGAGAGAGAGTGGGGGGAGAGAGAGAGTGGGGGGAGAGAGAGAGTGGGGGGAGAGGGTGAGTGGGGGGAGAGAATGAGTGGGGGGAGAGAATGAGTGGAGGGGAGAGGGGGGAGAGAGAGTGGGAGGGAGAGAGAGGGGGAGAGTGAGTGGGGGGGAGAGAGAGGGGGCGCTGAGGGTGTGGGGGGGGGGTTGATAGTTGGGGTAGAGGGAGCAGCGGGTGAGAGCAGGAGCACGTGGAGGGGGAGGGTGTCAGAGGGTCTGGTGAAGGAACGCCGCCACTTGCGGGTGCTGCTCCCTCCCTCTCCCCTCTCGCTCTCTCTCTCCCCTCTCTCTCTCTCCCAGAGCCAGCGAGATCTGCGCCGCTGCTCTACTCTCTTTCCGGCCCCGTCTCCCTCTGACGCAGCAAAATAAGAACAAACACAAGTGTAGTTGTTGTTCAGAAGCCCCGCATCACCGGGGTGAGCGGCGGCGGCGAGGAGGGAAGTTTCACTTGTGTTTGTTCTTATTTCGCTGCGTTAGAGGGAGACGGAGGCCGGGGAAGAGAGTGGAGGATTGGCGCAGATCTCGCTGGCGCTGGGAGAGAGGGAGGGAGCAGCCCCCGCAAGAGGCGGCGCTCCTTCACTGGACCCTCCTACATTCTCCCCCTCACCGCACCCCCACTCACCCGCTGCTCCCTCTACCCCGACTCTCCCCCCCCCCCATCTCTCCCCGGGGTGGTTGGCGGCAGCGGCGGCGAGGAGAGAAGTTTCCTTGAGTTTGTAGTGTGAGGGGGTGCTGCAATCTCTCTCCTTGTCCCGGCTCTGGGTTGGTGGCGATCCGCTCTCCAGCGAACCTTCGCCGGCAGCTTCTGCCTCCAGTCCACACTGCCTAAGATCTTGCTGAGGGCTGGATAAAATCTCGTGGCGGGCCAGATGTGGCCCGCAGGCCATAGTTTGGAGATCCCTGATCCAAATCATTAACATATTCTTATTTTTTTTTCTTCATATTTCAGATACAGCGCGTAAACAGGCCTTTTCGGCCCACCAAGTCCGCGCCGCCCAGCGATCCCCGCACACTAACACTATCCTACACACAATAGGGGCAATTTTTACATTTACCCAGTCAATTAACCTACATACCTGTACGTCTTTGGAGTGTGGGAGGAAACCGAAGATCTCGGAGAAAACCCACGCAGGTCACGGGGAGAACGTACAAATTCCTTACAGTACAGCACCCGTAGTCAGGATGGAACCTGAGTCTCCGGCGCTGCATTCGCTGTAAAGCAGCAACTCTACCGTTGCGCCAATATATTACATATATTGTAAATAGTTGCGGCCCCAGCACCGAGCCTTGCAGCACTCCACTCTTCACCACTGCCTGCCATTCTGAAAAGGACCCGTTAATTCCTACTCTTTGCATGACAAATGTTATTTATTTTGTTTTGCACAACCCTCCAAGGAAAATCTATGATTTATTTGTCCTTTTAATCATGAAGACCAATGGCCAAACTTTAAAAAATACTCATGATAATTATACAGTCTTATTGCAAAAATGATTCAGAAATGGATACCAAGTATTCCCAAAGGCATGATACTCAGGAAAGATAGGGAAAGAATAAAAGGATGAGAATGTGGCGGCATTAAATATAGCATTGCTGAGAGTAATGTCCATGCCCAGAACAGAATACATAAAGCCAATTAAAAGGTTAAAGGGAGAGGGGTGGAGCAGATGTCTCAAATGGTAGCAGCACTTTGAAGCTATGAAAAATTAAAGGGTAATCCATTGAAAGTGGATGTAAAAGAAATGGATGGCAAGGGCCAGCAGAACCCCGTTACCTTTTTTTTAGGCGGGGGAAGGGGGTTTTCGCAGCAGGACGCCACAGGGACTGAGGCTGGGCAAGTGTGCAAGTCAGTGAGATGTGTGCATCAGTAGAAAAATGTTTATTAAATGATAATGGATGCTTTGTGGGTTTAAAATGGCATTTCTGAAACTGGGGAGGAAATGCAATAATTATGAAAACGTAGGAAAATGAATAAAAATAAATAAATTGCAGTATTAATTACCTCTGCTTTTTACAAACTTGGACTTTACTGAGGAAATTTACAATTATTAGGAATAGAGTTGGTATTGATATTGCCCCTTTCACAGTTTCAATGTGGTTATCAATGTAATTTTAAAGTATAGTTAACTACTGTACTATAAGAAATCCCACCTGCCAATTCGCACTTAACATTATTGTTGTGTGGGCTTGTTAAGGGAAAATCGCGTCCAGGAAACCAAAGATAAAATTATTGGACTTATTTGCAATGGTACTATGAAACCTTTTGCGTACAATTGATGGGCAGACAGAACTTCAGATTAAAGTCTCTCACCTGAAAGCTGGTGGAATTTGACGTTAAATTTTTTTCACCTGTGTATTACACCACCACCAACACTAAACTGGAGTATTCGAAAGTAGAAAATTTAGCAAAGAACTCTCAAACTGGCAAAGCAGCTGGAATCGTTACAGCAATCAGAAGCAATTAAATAAAAGGAACTACCAAGCAAAGAGGAAATGATTTTTACGAAACATGATGCATTGTTGTGTCGACCCTTTAACATTATTTAATCTGCCCCTTGAGCAGAATGTTAAAAATGATTATCTGCAAGGTAAAGAACAATGATTGAGCCATCATTTGGTAACTATTAAGTATAACAGTCAGCCTCAATCTGGACTCCCACTATGAGAGTGGGTATACCTGAAGGATCATAGTAATTCATGATCCTTTCTCAAGGACTATTTGGAATGCAGTACAGTCATCCACATACTAAAAATGAATTTTCACAAGTACTGAAAAAGAGTTTCAGTTGTCAGATGACAGACAATATAATATTTAAGCATTTTTATTAAATCTAATTTTAGCAATACTTTGGTTTGAATGTCACAGAACAGACGTTTCACATGCGACACTCAAGTAGATTTATCCATTTCTAGAAAAGCATTTAGTCAGATTAATTCAACAGTTGAAACAATTCTATCAAATGCTGTTCTAGAACAAGATAAATCTATTCGAGATTATCACGCGTGAAAACATGTACTCTGTGATATTCAAATCAATCCTCAACTATAAAACTGCCATAGTTTTCCTATGCTTGACTGCAACTAATAAACCATTTTCCACTGGCACTGTAAATCCTTCACAAAACCCGGGTAAAGCAAACTCAGTGTTAAACTGGAAAATCAGGTTGGAAAAAAAAGTAGTACATTGCATGTTGTCCCACACCATTTACTGGAATGGAGACTGTTATAAAAATAGCAATCAAACCTCAGGCGTGATGTTTATTCTATTCCTAATATTTTAAATATAATTTTTAGATCAAATTTTGATTTAAAACTAATTACTGAAAGTGCTTTGAATTTTTACCTGAAGCAATCTTGACAGAAAATTGACTACACAGAAATCTAATCAGCCCATTGTGTTGAAATGACAGAACAGAACAAAGGTACAACACAGGAACAGACACTTCTGCCAAAAAATGTCCGTGCTGAACATGTCAGGTTAAGCTAATCTCCTCTGCCTATATGTGATCCATATGCTTTCCATTATTGTATCTGCCTCTACCAGCAAGCCCCTGGCAGTGTCTTCCAGGCACCCACCACTGTATGCATGGCAGATGCAGTTTAATGTGGATAAGTGTGAGGTTATCCACTTTGGTGGTATGAATAGGAAGGCAGATTATTATCTGAATGGTGTCAAGTTAGGAAAAGGGAACGTACAACGAGATCTGGGTGTCCTAGTGCATCAGTCACTGAAAAGAAACATGCAGGTACAGCAGGCAATGAAGAAAGCCAATGGAATGTTGGCCTTCATAACAAGAGGGGTTGAGTATAGGACCAAAGAGGTCCTTCTGCAGTTGTACAGGGCCCTAGTGAGACCACACCTGGAGTACTGTGTGCAGTTTTGGTCTCCAAATTTGAGGACGGATATTCTTGCTATTGAGGGCGTGCAGCGTAGGTTTACTAGGTTATTTCCCGGAATGGCGGGACTGTCGTATGTTGAAAGACTGGAGCGACTAGGCTTGTATACACTGGAATTTAGAAGGATGAGAGGGGATCTTATCGAAACATATAAGATTATTAAGGGGTTGGACACGTTAGAGGCAGGAGACATGTTCCCAATGTTTGGGGAGTCCAGAACCAGGGGCCACAGTTTAAGAACAGAGATGAGGAAAAACGTTTTCAATCAGAGAGTTGTAAATCTGTGGAATTCTCTGCCTCAGAAGGCAGTGGAGGCCAATTCTCTGAACGCATTCAAGAGAGAGCTTAATAGAGCTCTTAAGGATAGCAGAGTCAGGGGGTATGGGGAGAAGGCAGGAACGGGGTACTGATTGAGAATGATCAGCCATGATCACATTGAATGGTGGTGCTGGCTCGAAGGGCCGAAAGGCCTACTCCTGCACCTATTGTTTAACTTTGCCCCCTCACCTTAAAGCCAAGCGTCCAGTCTTTGACATTTCCATCATTAGAATGTCTACCATATCTATACTTCTCGTAATTTTATGTGAGTTTAGGTTTATTATTGTCACAGTGAAAAGCTTTGTTTGCATGCTATCCAGTTGGATCATATAATACAGTCATGCCAAACTCAAATACAAGAGTAAAGGAGATATAGGGTGCAGACTATCGTTTTCAGCATTGTAGCTAATCAGTTCCAAAGACAAAGATAGCTCCAGAGCGTAGCAAGTCTGTGTGCTCTTCCCAGACAAAGATGTACTTCTATCAAGCCTTCCCCCAACTTCCGACATTCCAGAGAAGACTATCCAAGTTAAGTAAAATAGTCAAAATAAGAGAACCGCTGAACCCATCTTCTTCTTTCATCATTACAGCCAAAGTCCTACAGTTTATGGCTCTTCAAATATGATATTTCTGCACCTACCACCCTTTCAGGCAGTGAATTCCAGACCTCTATCAACATCTTGGTGAAAATTATTTCCTCATCTCTTCTCCAGTCAGTTACTTTAAATAAACGCACTCATCGTTTTTGACTCTTCTGCCAAGGAAAACTGGTGCTTCCTTTACTCTTCTGTCCACAGGAAACGTTTAGAGTTATAAAGTTCTACAGCAGAGAAACCAGCCCCAAAATGCATCACTTTGCACTTGTAAATCTGCCATTCCCCTGCCTACTTCCTTAGTTGATCTAGATCTTCATCAATCTTTCCTCATGTCTTCAATTTTCCAATCCTGGGAACCCATTTGTAAAGGTTCTCTGTAGCACTCCATTACAATCATATCTGTCTCGTAATATCTTGATCAGAACTGAAGTATGCAGAAATCCAGCAGAAAATGGACCCTTCCTAAAGTATAAAGTCCTCACCATCACATAATGGAGCAGAACAATGCCCACAGTATCATGGTTGGAAATCTTATGGAAGAAATCTGGAATACACAGTTAACAATGAGCACAGACCAAAACATGATTACTCAAGAAACAGCTTATGATCATGTCTACACTGAAGGCTGCAGAGTAATCATTAAATTTGATATAAACATTAATGGAATCATTTCATTTACAGGTGACACCATACATGGCAGCAGAATGGATAGTGAGGAAGCTTATCTAACCTTACAACAGGTTCTGGATTAACTGGGAAACTGGTCAAGGAGTAGATGATAAAATTGAACTCACACAGGAACAGGGTCATGCATTTTGGGAAGTGAAACCAGGCCAGGACACACAGAGAATGATAGGGTCTTGGGAGTGTTGAAAAATAGAGACATCCTGGACTTTAGAGTTTTATAGAATTACTAGACCAAATGGACCCGTTGGGACTCTCCTGCATTGGTGCAGCACCCACTCCTCCCCCCCACCTTTTGCCCCCCCTCCTCCCTCCACCCCCCTTCCCCCTCCCCTTCCCCCACACTCCATCCCCCTCAACTCCCCTTATCCTCCCTCCTCCCCCTTAGGAGATAAATTTAAACTTTAAAATGTGAATAACTTTAATAATATAAACCCGATTTCAATGAAACTTCTTCCATTCGCACCAAAGGGATGACGGTGAGTAAGGTGGGCCTAAAATTGTTGCGCTATCGTGTACCATTTTGGCTGTAGTTCAGGAACAAACAAATAAACAAACGAGAGTTTTAGTATATCAGACCTCCCAACATTTGATTTTACAAATTCAGAATTTTGATTTCCAAAATTCAGAATTTTACATAAAAATTCATAATATGGCGCGTAATGCAACTTTTCAGCAAAAAAGGTATGCACGCCAAATGCGCGTCCGCGTTGTGCTACATTCACGTGTGAAAAATGACTATTATTTCCAACAGTCTGTAGTTCTTGGATTACATGTACAATGTCATGCCTATCATGAGTATATTCTACTATTATAGAAAAGTTATTGAACAGAAATACTTTTTACAACAAAGAAAAAATTGTTTTGTTTTGTTTTTTCTATTTTGCTTTTTTCTTACACATCCCAATTCTCTTGGTATTGAATAAAAGAACAATGGTCATAAAATGTATGACTAAGTTATGAAGAAAGTTTCATTTAAAACTGCACATACCTAATTTAATTGAAGACATACTTGGTCCAGTGGTCTTCAACAGCAAATCACAACGGTCCATGTCCCCCCCACCCCAACTACCCCCCCCCCCACTACCACCCCTCCCCCTCATCACTACCCTCCCCCCCACCCCCCCTTTCCGCCCAAAACCACTCCCACACCCACTCTCCCCCTCCCTTCCTCCACCCCCAATCCCCCCTCCCCCGCACCACAACCCCCCCCCCCCATCCCCTCTCAATGAGCCTCACGCTCCGCGGCAAGGAGAGTACAGCGGTGAGAGGAGAGTACAGCGGCGAGCGGCGAGAACAGCGGCGAGGGGCGAGGTGAAGCCGGGCCAGCAGCGACAGGCGAGGCGAGGCAAGCGGCGAGGCAGACCAGCGGCAACGCGAGTACAGCGGCGAGACCAGAGGCGAAGCGAGCGGGCAGGGCGAGATAAAGCGAGCGGCGAGGTGTGTGTTTTGCGGAAAAATGTGAGGCGAAATCGGAATGGGGGAAATGAAATAAGAAAGCGGAAACTTTCCGCCAAATTTGGAAGGGTTGGGAGATCTGGTATATAGATGAGGGACATTGATAAGAAAGGTAGTTATAATCTTTTTCCGAGGATAGGAAACTGAAACCAGAGATCATTGGTTTACAGTAAGAGGAAAAATATTTTAAGAGGATCTGAGGGCAGGTTTTTCACACAGAAGACAAGGATTCAGAGTGATTTAGATGTATAGATTCAGAACTGACTTGGAAGAGAGAGCTAGATAGAGCTCAAGGATAGCGGAGTCAGGGGGTATGGGGAGAAGGCAGGAATGGAGTACTGATTGAGAATGATCAGCCATGATCACATTGAACGGTGGTGCTGGCTCGTAGGGCCGAATGGCCTACTCCTGCACCAAATGTCTATTGTCTAAGACATAGGGTTGTGGTCTGTGACCAGTGTAGTTCTGCAGGGCTCTGTGCTGGGACCACTGTTGGTTATGAGATACCGGGCGGCACGGTAGCGCAGCGGTAGAGTTGCTGCTTTACAGCGCCGGAGACTCAGGTTCGATCCTGACTACGGGTGCTGTTCTGTAAGGAGTTTGGACGTTCTCCCCGTGACCTGCGTGGGTTTTCTCCGAGATCTTCGGTTTCCTCCCACACTCCAAAGATGTACGGGTATGTAGGTTAATTTGACTGGGTAAATGTAAAAAATTGTCCCTAGTGTGTGTAGGATAGTGTTAATGTGCGGGGATTGCTGGGCGGCGCGGACTTGGTGGTCCGAAAAGGCCTGTTTCCGCACTGTATAAACATAGCACAAAAAGTAAGGAAATTTGTGTTTGGTAGATTATTTCTTTGTTGTAACAATGCTTCTTGGCAATAAATCTTATACCGTTGGAAAGCCTGTTTATTTCCCTTTTAAATGGTGCCACATTTGTAAGGAACATGCATTTGTGGGATGAGCAGCAGAGCTGAGTACATGGGTTGCGCCCATGAAAAATTTGCCAAATCTTCTCTGCCAATGCCAAACAGCTTATTCTGCTGTTGCTATTGACTCTTGTTTTGAGCTTCTGGTACCCCCAGGTGCTGACAATCAGGTGCCTGATTGGCACCTGATTGGCAGCATCTGTGAGCATGGGCCCTGCTACAGTGGTCAGTAGGTGTCTTCTCCAAGAATCGGCATGCCACGTTTGACTGATCTGGATAGGGCTCGTGCGATAGGGCAACTTCAAGCTGGTGTTCCGCAAAACCAAGTTGCAGCATTATTTGGAGTGAGCCCTAGTACCATCTCCAAAGTGAAGGCCAAGTTCCATATAACGGGGGATGTCAGAGACAGGCCGCGAAGTGGGCGTCCCAAGAAGACGACACCCGAAGAAGACCGTTTCCTCACCCTGTCAGCACTTAGGAACCGTAGGCTGTCTTCTACAGATTTGCAGTCAAGGTTTGCAGGACGATATGGCCGACGGCTCTCTGCCCAAACAATTCGGAACAGACTGCACGCAGCCAATCTCCGGTCAAATAGGGCTGCCAGGAGGCCTGCAATGACTGCCCTTCACCGTCAGGCCCGTTTGCGCTGGTGTCGGCAACACGTGCACTGGAACCTGAACATGTGGAGGAACGTTATGTTCAGCGATGAGTCCAGATTCTGCCTACGGCAGTTGGATCATAGGGTCAAAGTGTGGAGAAGACGCGGAGAACGCTATGCTGATTGCTGCACCGATAGAGTAACATCTTTTGGTGGAGGCAGTGTGATGGTGTGGGGTGGCATCTCCCTCACTGGAAAAACAAGGCTTGTCATCATTGGAGGCAATCTCAATGCAGACAGATATCGAGATGAGATTCTGCAACCAGTGGCAATCCCATATCTCCACAGTCTGGGACCGAACTCTATCCTCCAAGATGACAATGCTCACCCCCACAGAGCAGGGTTTCTCAGAGACTACCTCCAGAATTTGGGAGTGGAGAGGATGGAATGGCCTGCCAGCAGTCCTGACCTCAACCCCATTGAACACTTGTGGGATCAGCTTGGGCATGCTGTTCGTGCCAGAGTGGCCAACACAACCACGTTGGCTGACTTGCGACAAATGCTGGTTGAAGAATGGGATGCCATCCCACAACAGTGTGTGACCAGGCTGGTGACCAGCATGAGGAGGAGGTGCCAGGCTGTTGTGGCTGTGTATGGTTCTTCCACACGCTACTGAGGCTCCTGTTTATTAAATGAATAAATTGTTAAATTGCCAATATGTCTTGTTTCTTCAGACTTCAATCATCCAATCCACCAAACAACACCGAACAAGAGTCAACGGCAGAATAAGCTGTTTGGCATTGGCAGAGAAGATTTGGCAGATTTTTCATGGGCGCAACCCACATACTCAGCTCTGCTGCTCATCCCACAAATGCATGTTCCTTACAAATGTGGCACCATTTAAAAGGGAAATAAACAGGCTTTCCAACGGTATAAGATTTATTGCCAAGAAGCATTGTTACAACAAAGAAATAATCTACCAAACACAAATTTCCTTACTTTTTGTGCTATGTTTATATATGATATGATATGATATAATATAAATGACGTGGACATGAATGTAGATGGGTCGGTTAGCAAGTTTGCATAAAAAAACAAAAGTTGAGTTGCTCACTGAGAGTATTATTTTTATAAACAATACAAATCCAAGGACTGTATACAGCAAGACATAGATCAGCCATTGAAATGGGAACAGAAATAGCTGATGAATTTTAATCCAAACAAGTGTGAGATGTTGCACTTTGGAAGGTCAAATGCAAGGGGAAAGCATAGTTAATGGCAAAATCCTTAACAGCCTTGATGTACTGAGGGATCTTGGGGTCCAAGTCCACAGCTTCTTGAGAGTGGCAAGACAAACAGATGTATTGATAAAGGTGGTGTCTGATATGCTTTGCTTCATTGATTAGGATACTGAGCCTAAAGAATCAATGTCATGATACAGCTAAAAAAGGACTTTGGTTAGGCCACATTTGGAGTATTGCTTGCAGTTCTGGTCGCCCTATGATGGGGAGGATGAAGTGACTTTGGAAAGAATGCAAAAGACCAGAATGAAGCCCGGGTTAGAGGGTATTATATAAGGAGAGATTGGACAGGCATGGGCTGTTTTCTCTGGAATGGCAGAGGTTGAGGGGAGACCAGATAAAAGTATATAAAATTATGAGAGACAGGTCGGGTAGAGTCAGAATCCTTCTTCCAGGGTGGAAATGTCGAAATGTCAGACTTGAGGGCATGGTTTTATGGTGAAAGGGACAGGATATAAAGGAGACTCGTGGGGCAAGTTCTGAAAGGTGATGGCCGAAATAAGGAATTGCGGATGCTGAATTACAATAAAAGATACAGTGCTGAAGTAATTCAGCAGGCCAGGAGCAGCTCTAGAGAACATGAATAGGTAACGTTATAGGTCAGGACCTTTCTTCAGATTTCAGAAAGGTGATGGATATAGAGATCATTGACATCTTCAAATAATTGCTAATAATTGTACGGTAGATATGTACTGTATAAGAAAGGGCAAGGGTGGGGGTGGGTGCAGAGAATACACCTGTAGAAAAACTGGCTTGACACCAGCAGGGAATCTATCATTAAACAAGTGTTAAGTGGGCACTTGAAAACTAATGTGACACAATGAAGACAACGTGGATTAATAAAGGGGAGATCCTTCTGAAAATTTAATCAACAGAATATTTGAATGAAACCAATTGATGTACTATGGGGAAGGCCTTCAATAACTTGCCACACTAAATTGTATTGGATGCAATGTGCTGGTGCCAAGTACGAGTTTTTTGCCAAAACAAAAGCAGAATGGCAATACATCATTTCAGATTAACAAATTGTGAATTTGCTAATCTGGGGTAGTGTTGAGGTTTCTGCTGATGCCTGTTCTTCCTATCCATGGAAGGATATACGTAATACAGGGCATAGTGAAAGCTGAAAAGATTATTCACAAATCATTGAATGGGGAGTGATTAAGCAGATATTCCTTTATACTCTTGAATTAGTTGAATGAAGGGAATCTTAGAAACATTTTTTTTAAAGTACAGCAGTAGGCCATTTGAGCCAGCATCGCCATTCAACATGATCAAGACTGATCATCTAAAATTAATAATAATAATAATAATAATATTTTATTTATATAGCGCTTTTCATATACTCAAAGACGCTTTACAGAGATTTTGAGAACATAGGGAAATTAATAAATAGATAAATAAGTAAATAAATAAATGAACAGAGAAAGGAGACAGTAGGTGAGGTGACCTTCAGTGGTTGAAGGCAGTACTGAACAGGTGAGACTTCAGCGATGTTTTGAATGTGGTGAGTGTGGGGGAGTCTCTAACGGTTTGGGGTAGTGAGTTCCATAGGGTGGGAGCAGCGATGGAGAAAGCCCTGTCCCCCCAGGATCTGAGTTTAGTCCGGATGTGGGGGGATAGGAGATTGGCAGCGGCAGAGCGGAGGGTGCAGGTGGGAGTGTGCCTGTGGAGGAGGTCGGTCAGGTAGGATGGGGCCAGGTTATGGAGGGCTTTGTAGGTTATGAGGAGGATTTTGTACTGGATTCTCTGGGGGATGGGGAGCCAGTGGAGTTTATAAAGGACGGGGGTGATATGGTCACGGATCGAGGTGTGTGTGAGTAGACGGGCAGCCCCGTTCCTGCTTTTTCCCCATATCCCTCGATTCCTTTGGCCCTAAGAGGTAAATCTAGCTCTCTCTTGAAAACATCCAGTAAATCGGCCTCCACTGCCTTCTGTGGAAGAGATTGAGATTCACAACTCTCTGGGTAAAAAGGTTTTTCCTCATCTCAGTCCTAAATGGCCCACCCCTTATACTTAAATTGTGACCCCTGGTTCTGGACTCTCCCAACATCGGGAATATTTTTCCTGCATATAGCCTGTCCAATCCTTTAAGAATTTTATATATTTCTATAAGATCCCCTCTCATCCTTCTAAATTCCAGTGAATACAAGCCCAGTCGACCATTCTTTCATCATATGTCAGTCCTGCCATCCCGGGAATTAACCTGGTGAACCTACGCTGCACTCCCTCAACAGCAATAATGTTCTTCCTTAAATTAAGAGACCAAAATTGCACACAATACTCCAGGTGCAGTCTCACAACTGTACGACGGCAGTAGGACCTCCTTGCTCCTAAACTCAAATCCTCTCACAATGAAGGCCAACATGCCATTAGCTTTCTTCACTGCCTGCTGTACCTGCATGCTTACTTTCAAGTACAAGCACACCCAGGTCTCATTGCACCTCCCCTTTTCCTAATCTGACACCATTCAGATAATAATCTGCCTTCCTGTTCTTGCCAGCAAAGTGGATAACCTCACATTTATCCACATTATACTGCATCTGCCATGCATTTGCCCACTCACCCAACCTATCCAAATCACCCTGCAGCCTCATAGCATCTTCTTCGTAGCTCACACTGCCACCCAGCTTTGTGTCATCCGAAAACTTGGAGACGTCACATTTAATCCCCTCGTCTACATTGTTAATATATATTGTAAATAATCGGGGTCCCAGCACCGGGCCTTGTGGCACCCCACTAGTCACTGCCTGCCATTCTGAAAAGTACCCGTTAATTCCTACTCTTTGCTTCCTGTCTGCCAACCAGTTCTCTATCCATGTCAATACCCTACCCCCAATACCATGTGTTCTAATTTTGCACACTAATCTCTTGTGTGGGATCTTTGACAAAGGCTTTTTGAAAGTCTAGATACACCACATCCACTGGCTCTCCCATATCCATTCTACTTGTTACATCCTCTAAAACTTCCAGATTAGTCAAGCGTGATATCCCCTTCATAAATCCATGCTGACTGTGACAGATCCTGTCACTGCTTTCCATTATTGAAGCAGAAAAAATCCAGTTCATCCCAGACCTGAAATGTTAAGCATTTCTCTTACCAGACCTGTTGAATGTTTTAGTATTTTCAGTTTTCAGTTCAAACTTTAGTTTAACAGGGTAGATAGTTTTGAATTTTCCACCATCTTGGGTGTCTAGAACTAAGGATTGCAGTCAGAAAACAAAAGGAGTTTGTCTTTCAAGACCAAGACGAGAAGAAACTGCAGAGGGTGGCAAATCTTTGGCATTCACTACCAAAGAGTGCTGTGGTGGCTCAGCTGCTGGGGGTTTTTTCAAGGTAAAGAACAACAGACTGCAGAATAAAAGGATTTTTAAAAACTTTAATTTGGTATTTCCCAATCTAATGGAAACCTTCCCTGAAACTGGAGAGTTTAGAAAAATTAAAATAAAGGAACCAACAATTCAAATAGCCATTTCATCTAAATGCTCGGGTTAGCTTCCACCACAAGGAACAAGGTAAACAATTAGTTAATAAGTTACAGTGGTATGGAAAAGCAATGAAATCTGGCCAAGACAACAGAAGTGTCTCGATTCAAGTATGTGTCATACAATCTTTCACATTCACCAAACAGGGTCTCTGTTTAACATTTGATCCAAAAGACAGTGTTTCTCAATGTTACAATAATTTCATAAAAGTGGGATTTCAGCTTTCATTGTGCTCCCGGGTTCAATAGACAATAGACAATAGGTGCAGGAGTAGGCCATTCAGCCCTTCGAGCCAGCACCGCCATTCAATGTGATCATGGTTGATCACTCTTAATCAGTATCCCGTTCCTGCCTTCTCCCCATACCCCCTCACTCCGCTATCCTTAAGAGCTCTATCCAGCTCTCTCTTGAAAGCATCCAACGAACTTGGCCTCCACTGCCTTCTGAGGCAGAGAATTCCACACCTTCACCACTCTCTGACTGAAAAAGTTCTTCCTCATCTCCGTTCTAAATGGCCTACCCCTTATTCTTAAAACTGTGGCCCCTTGTTCTGGACTTCCAGAACAGAACTTCAAATTCACAACATTCTGATGCTGGATACTTTGTAAGACACTTTGTAACCAATACCTGCAGTCAAGATGTGCTGCACTTTATACAGACACAATTGAAACATGGTTACTTACACCTGGTTACTTACATCTTTACATCAATTGGTTAGTACTGCATAAATAGAACATGATCCAAACAAAATGTGTAACTGTAGAAAGTACAATTGGTGAGCAAGATAACTTGGACCACAGACTACAGCTATCCTAATTGGAGCAAAAACTGTGGAAATCTAAGTTCAAAAAACAAAAATGCTACAAATATTCAGCCAATTAGTTTCAGAGGCAAAAACAACCAGCATTAACAATTCGGGTCAAGGACCCTTAATCAGAACTTGTAAACTGAGAAGTCTGAAGTGAGAGGAAGAAAAGTTATGCACGATTCCAATACGTTAAGATGAAAGATGAAGCTCTGTCATTATTAAAGCAATGAGGCCAAAGACAAGGTATCGGCATGTGATTGGCACCAAGTATTAAACTGAAAGGAGACTGAAAGTCTCAGGAACACCTTTGTGGACTGAATGAGTGAGGTCTTCCGCAAAATGGCCATCCAATCTGTTTGTTTTTTCCACTGAGAATACTGAAGACTGAATGCAAAATGTTAAATTGAAAGAAATGCAAGGAAGGGTAAGAATAAAATGGTAGGTGCTGCCATGATAAAGGTAGTGATAGGGAGCTGAAGAGTGGACCAAGGAGGGGATGATGATGCAGTGATTTGGATGATGGAAATTATTGAGGATGGCTTCTTGAATGTGGAGGCTGAAGGGGTAGCAGATATGAAAAGGGGCATTCTATCCTTGCTCCAGCTAGGGAAAAGGGTATGAGAGTAGAATAGTAGGCAACCAAGGGGACGTGGCTGAGAGCTCTGTTAACTATTGAACAGGGAAAATCATGGTTAGGGTAAAAGGACATCTTAAGGTCATAAATGATAGGCCCAGATTTAGGTCATTCGGCCAATCAAGTCTACTTAGCCATTCAATCATAGGTGATCTATCTCTCCCTCCTAACCCCATTCTCCTGCCTTCTCCCCATAACCCCTGACACCTGTACCAATCAAGAATCTATCTATTTATCTATCTATCTCTGCCTTAAATATATCCACTGATTTTGCCTCCACAGCCTTCTGTGCCAAAGAATTCCACAGGTTCACCACCTTCTGACTAAAATTCCTTCTCATCTCCTTCCTAAAATAATGCCCTTTAATTCTGAGGCTATGACCTCCAGTCTTAGACTCTCCCACTAGTGGAAGCATCCTCTCCATGTCCACTTATCCAAGCCTTTCACTATTCGGTAGGTTTCAATGAGGTCCCCTCTCATCCTTCTAAACTTCAGCAAGTACAGGCCCAATGCCGTCAAACACTCATATGTTAAACCCACTCATTCCTGGGATCATTCTTGTAAACTTCCTCTGGACCCTCCTCAGAGCCAGCACATCCTCAGATATGGTGCCTAAAATTGCTCACAATAAGGCACTGGAATGGCAAGTCTCATCCATAGCAATTGGTGCATTAGTAACATTTTGACAAATGTAAACAGACATGGAATAAATTATTTTGTATGTGTTGATGAGGGACCAATATGGTCAAATACACTGGGTCTTATTTTACGGTAACTCCCAGGACAGAGACAAATGCAGTGTTGACTTTAGCTTGAATAGCAGCAACTGTGTATTTTGTTCTGAATATTTATATCTGATTCATTAAGGAACAACATAGATGTCTGCCTTAATCCTGTGGTAACACTATTAATTCACATTTTTACTAACATTTCACATAAACAACACGAAAACGCAAGCATGGTTGAGCAGGTCTCACTGATGGTGATGGCCATTAAATGCCTTATTACCAGGGACATTGACCAAGAATTTAAGTTTAACCTCCTTTGGAGTGGCATGTTAAGATTCAGGCAAAACTGCACAAAAAAAACCTTGTCAACACAAATTCTTAAACTCCTCTTCAAGTTAACACATAAAGATCTGCACAATCAAGCAACATTTTTATAGATTCAATCGAATGTTAGGTCACCCAAACTCAAGAACTTATTTTACATTACACCTTTGAAGTTTGCCCGGATTTGCACCATGGTGTCATAAATTTTAATGTTGTCTTCTCAGCAGAGCAAGAAAAGCAACTCAAGGTTGCTTTCATGGGCCCTCTACTAAAATCATGGAATATGATTCAATACGTTTTAACCAAAATTCAATCTATACTTTATGTTTAGGCACTTTATCTGCCTATTAGATTCATAAAAGAGAGGAAATATAGCCCTTAGATTTTCAGCAACTAAAAAAGAGTTTACAATGATTTATTATAAGCATGTGCTTCCGGCTCCATATGACGCTCTATTTGAAAACATGCATTCCATTAGTTCCATGATAGAGCTGCTGCGTATTTCCTGGAATACATATCTTAAACAAAATTAAATCTTCGTATCTTTGCACATATTTCACCTATTCTTTAGATGAAAAACATTAGGAATACAATAACTTGATTCCGTTATTGGCACTGCTTTCAATTCACCCTCTGGTCATACATACGCTAGGGTACTGTCCAATTCACTCTACCCCATTGCGAATATTGGACTGTCTAAGGAACCAATAGCTGCACTAATGTTACGTAAAATACAATAATTTAATGTACTTTTAAACACTTAAAGGCAGTTTACTGCAACAAGAGCTAATTAGCTAACCTAGTTCAATTCATTACAGTTAATGTCTTTTTAACAGTGAGAAAAATAATTTCAAGAGAGAGACTGAACGGGAAACCATCCCTGTCCCAGCTTATAATGGTCAAAAGATATTGAAAAATCTAATCACAAATTAAGGTCAATATAAATAAAATAAACAAATTTAATAGAAAATATATTAAACTAGATTTTGTTGAAAGTTGCCTTGATTTTCAAAACCTGTAATGGTTGAGTGCTTCATTATTAAACTTGGTATTAATATTATCAACCACATTGACGTGATGGACGACGCAATAATACCTTTACTTCTGACGGAGACTGAGGAAATTTGTCATGTTTCCACTGCCCTTATATCTTCTGCAGATGCACTATAGAAAGCATACTGTTTGATTGCATCACAGCTTGGTTTTGGAACAGCTCTGCCCAAAACCACAAGAAATTGCAGAGCTGAGGTTGCAGCCCAGTCCATCACAGACCAGACACTCCACCACAGACCAGACACTCCACCATTGACTCCATCTACACTTCATGATGCCTCAGAAAAGTCAAAGACTTATCCCATCCCAGTCATTCCTTCTCCCCATTCCCAGACAGATGATACAGAAGCTTGAAAGGCCACACCACCACTCAGAAACAGTTTCTACCCCTCATTTATCAATCCTCTGAATGACAATAGACAATAGGTGCAGGAGTAGGCCATTTGGCCCTTTGAGCCAGCACCACCATTCAATGTGATCACGTGATCAATCAGAACCCCGTTCCTGCCTTCTCCCCATACCCCCTGACTCCGCTATCCTTAAGAGCTCTATCTAGCTCTCTCTTGAATGCATTCAGAGAATTGGCCTCCACTGCCTTCTGAGGCAGAGAATTCCACAGATTTACAACTCTCTGACTGAAAATGTTTTTCCTCATCTCCGTTCTAAATGGCCTACCCCTTATTTTTAAACTGTGGCCCCTGGTTCTGGACTCCCCCAACATTGGGAACATGTTTCCTGCCTCTAACGCGTCCAACCCCTTAATAATCTTATATGTTTCAATAAGATCCCCTCTGGTCATACATACGCTAGGGTACTGTCCAATTCACTCTACCCCATTGCGAATATTGGACTGTCTAAGGAACCGGTGCACTACAATGCCGAGAACTAGATTGTTCACTGCATCTTCCCCTTTTCTCTATCTATTTTACTGGAGTTTGACTTAATTGTATTTATGTATGGTATTGTCGGATATGATTAGACAGCATGCAAAACAAAGCTTTTCATTGTACCTTGGTACATGTGATAATAAACCTAAATCTCAATACAATATATTTCAATCTGGAGTTCTTCAAAAAAGATCCACCTCATTATCATATACATTACTTCATTTACAATGTTTCAGACCATTGCAAATAGGCACAACATAGAGTCCAATACCTTTCAAAACCATAAACAGAAAATAGAAGGTACCAATTTCTTTCATGACCCAGATGCTAAAACACCAAGTTCCCACACCACGCACTCATGTCTGTAACACATAAGGGAATATGTACATTTCAATTTATAAGGGCCAGTGGCAGAAAGTGTGAGGCAGTGAATTGATCTGCCGTACTAACAACCCCACAACAACCTCTAAGCACAGATCTACATCAAAATCAAGTTCATAAATTGTTTTATTTTCATAGGTTTCTTCATGTGGAACAACAGTATTGGCTGCAGTTCAGTTCAGTACTTACAACTCCAAATCAGAACGTTTTGAGCTTCTTGGTTATATTGTCTCCCTCTCTAGAGATGCAATATAAAATTTTAGGTCAATACTCCAGTACAGCAGAGGCAGTAATCCACAAACAGAGGCTCCACCTTTGATACAAGATTTTATTCTTGAGGGTCCTCTGCTTTTTCTCAGCTGGATATTAAAGAACCCATTTTGCTATTTGAAGAATAGCAGGGGACTTATCTAGCGATCAATATTCATCTCACATTAAACATTCCTTTCATCAGAACATTGATTGCCCCATTTCCTAGTGTATAATGATTGTGCATTATAAGTTGTAGAGGACTATTTAGAGACATTCCCAAAAAAATGCAAAGGGTGTTATGCAAACACAAGTTTTTAAATAGGGAGTTTAAATAAAACTTTACTCTCTCATTCAAAATTTGGAAATGCTCAAAATAAATGTTTGTATGTACAGATAAAATCCCTTGACGTGAGCTCTGAATTAGTACAAATTTGACTTGCAGTAGGATTTGGTCTCATAAGCATGGAACAATGCAGAAACTGGTCTTTTTCAAAGTCATAGCTTCCTGAAAATGGCAATATAAGTGGAGAGGGTAGTGAAAAAAAATAATTTGGTATGCTTGTCTTCAAAGGCCAAGGCAATGAATATAAGGGTTGAGACACCTTAACAAAACATTGGTTAGACTGTACTCGAGTATTGTGTAGTTTTGTTCTCCACACTATAAAAAGGAAGCAGCAAGTTTATAAAGAGATTTGAAAGGCTGGGTTTATTCTAAATGGAATGTGTGAGTGGTTATTAATTTATTGTATTTTAGTTTACTATATATTGTGCGTTTATGTTTACTGGCCTGTTAAGCTGCAGCAAGTAAGAATTTCATTATTCAGTTGTCAATTAAATACTCAAGTCTAAGGGTTGACCTTAAAGAGACGCAAGGTTCTGAGGAGCATTGATATGATTTTTTTTTCTCTCCCCAGAGTAGGGGAACTAGAGGCATGGGTTTAAGGTGAGAGGAGAAATCTAAAGGAGATCTTAAAGGGAAGTTTCACCACACAGAGGGTGGTGAGTATTTTAAAATGAACTGCCAGTGCTCATGGAGGCAAAAACTATTAAAATATTTATAGGGCATTTGGAAAGGTACTCAGATAGGAAAGGAGCAGAACAATATAGGCCTAATCCAAACAAACAGGGTTAACATAGACAGACATTGAAGTCGAAGTCGGCATGTTCAAGGAGAGCTGCAAGGCCATGACTGCGCTGTATTTTTCTATGATTCTATAGATGTTCATTCAAAGATAAACTGATCTTCAACACATCTCCCACATAAAGAATACCCTCTGTATCTAGTGCAAGTCACAACAAATGTTACTTGTACATGTATGTATGCTTTCAGACCCATCTGTACAACCAACTGCAGTAAAGGACATATGAATTTGTATTAAAATGAAGCTATATAAATATAATGCATTAATAATGTTGTGATTTTATGATTTTTCATTTTACTTCATCCATCCACGCTAGGGCGTCAACTCTATTATCGACTTAGGTGAAGCAATCAATTACACTGTAGTCATACTTGTTCATATGTACAAGGTTAAATAGAACAGTAAAACATATCTCTCCATCCCCTGCATATCCAAAAGTTTCCCAAAAGTCTCTTAAATGCCATTATTGTATTTGCCTCCACCACAACCCCGGCAACGTGCTCCAGACACTCACCACCCTATGTAGAAAGGTAGACACAAAATGCAGGAGTAACTCAGCGGGTCAGGCAGCATCTCTGAATAGAAGGAATGGGTGACGTTTCGGGTCGAGACCCCTTTTCCTACCCTATGTAGAAACCTTGCCCTACATGTCACCTTAAAAGTTCGCTCATCTGGCTTAAAGCTATGCGCTCCAGTACTTGATACTACCATCCTAAGGAAATAGGTTTTGTCTGAATAGCCTATCTATGACTCTCATAATTTTATATACTTCAATCATGTTTCCTCACAACCTCCGACGTTACACAGAAAACAATCGGAGTCTGTCCAAACTCTCTCTATCGCTAATTCTCTCTAATCCCGGCATCATTCCGATAAATCTCCTCTGCACCCTTTACAAAGCCTCCATATCTTTCCTGTAATGGGGCACCCAGAACTGCACGCAATACCCAAAAACGCAGCCTAATCAAAGTCCCATAAAACTGCACTGTGACTTTGTGACTCTAAATACTAAATGCCCGGACTAATAAAGGCCAGTATACTATATGCCGCCTTTACCATAAAAGTTGTAAAGAGGACACCAAGTCTACAAAGGCAGGCATTATAAATGATTATCAACAACAACAACAATAACAACAATGCCGAAAAAGAAGAAGAGCAGCACCATGTCCACTGGTCGACCGCCTGGATGTGCTCCACCGCCCGGCACCAACACCGGCTCCAGCTGATCGGGGCCGGTTCCTTCTCAGGCCTCGGCTTCGAGTTGGCTGGCCGCTGCTGCGGGACCTGGGATGAACAAGGAAGAGCTGCTTGACCGGCTGATGGAGATCTGTTCTCATCTGGACCCGAGCGTGGTGTATGTGATGCTGTCCGAGTGCGACGTTAAAGATAATGGAGGGGTGAGCGCGGATGCAGGGCTGGCCTTCGCTCTTGGTCCTGACCTGGATCCCTGACAATCGGCCACTGCCTGTCAGAAATTGCCACTGGATCATTGACATTGTTTTCTCTATGCCAGCTCCCTGTTCTGTTTTTCTCTTTTGGAACTTGGCCTGTACATTGATAGTATTTATTGACAACATCTTTCGAAAACAAATCTCGGTAATCTAGATCATTCTGAAAGCAAAGATTAACAGAGTGGCTGAGTATTTTCTATGAAAAATGTACAGGAAAGTTAATAAGACTTTTTAATGGACACATTTATAGTCAAATGACCCAAAGGCATGATGTACATACTCTTATTTTAAAAGTTAAAAAACCCAGAAATACTTGGGGACCAAGGATCTAGTGGTTGGAAGGAACTGGAATCCACATTAGTCAGGAAATGGTGTTAGGTAAACTGTTGGGACTGAAGACAGATAAATCCCCGGGGCTTGATGGTCTGGATACCAGAGTACTCAAGGAAGTTGCCCTAGAAATCGTAGATGCATTGGTAATCATTTCCCAATGTTCTCTCGATTCTGGATCAGTTCCTGTGGACTGGAGGGTAGCCAATGTAACCCCACTTTTTAAGAAAGGAGGGAGAGAGAAAAAATGGGAATTATAGACCAGTTAGTCTTACATCGGTAGTGGGGAAGCTGCTTGAGTTGATTCTTAAAGATGTTATAGCAGAACATTTGGAAAGCAGTGACAGGATCAGTCAAAGTCAACATGCATTTATGAAGGAAAATTCATGTTTGACAATAGACAATATGTGCAGGAGTAGGCCATTCGGCCCTTCGAGTCAGCACCACCATTCAATGTGATCATGGCTGATCATTCACAATCAGTACCCCGTTCCTGCCTTCTCCCCATACCTCCTGAATCAGCTATCTTTAAGAGCTCTATCTAGCTCTCTCTTGAAAGCATCCAGAGAATTAGCCTCCACTGCCTTCTGAGGCAGAGAATTCCCAGATTTACAACTCTCTGACTGAAAAGGTTTTTCCTCATCTCCGTTCTAAATGGTCTACCCCTTATTCTTAAACTGTGGCCCCTGGTTCTGGACTTCCCCCAACATTGGGAACATGTTTCCTGCCTCTAATGTGTCCAATCCCTTAATAATCTTATAAACATAGCACAAAAAGTAAGGACATTTGTGTTTGGTAGATTATTTCTTTGTTGTAACAATGCTTCTTGGCAATAAATCTTATACCGTTGGAAAGCCTGTTTATTTCCCTTTTAAATGGTGCCACATTTGTAAGGAACATGCATTTGTGGGATGAGCAGCAGAGCTGAGTATGTGGGAAATAATCTACCAAACACAAATTTCCTTACTTTTTGTGCTATGTTTATGTTTCAATAAGACCCCCTCTCATCCTTCTAAATTCCAGCGTATACAAGCCTACTCACTCCAGTCTTTCACAATACGACAGTCCTGCCATCCCGGGAATTAACCCAGTGAACCTACGCTGCACGCCCTCAATAGCAAGAATATCCTTCCTCAAATTTGGAGACCAAAACTGCACACAGTACTCCAGGTGCAGTCTCACTAGGCCCTGTACAACTGCAGAAGGACCTCTTTGCTCCTATACTCAACTCCTCTTGTCATAAAGGCCAACATGCCATTATTAGCTTTCTTCACTGCCGGCTGTACCTGCATGCTAACCTTAAGTGACTGATGAAGGACACCCAGATCGCTATGTACTTCCCCCATTTCTTAACTTGACACCATTCAGATAATAAATCTGCTTTCCTGTTCTCCACATTAAACTGCATCTGCCCACTCACACAACCTGTCCAAGTCACCCTGCATCCTCATAGTATCCTCCTCACAGTTCACACTGCCACCCAGCTTTGTGTCATCCGCAAATTTGCCAATGTTACTTTTAATCCCTTCATCTGTCATTAACGTATATTGTAATTAGCTGCGGTCCCAGCACCGAGCCTTGTGGTACCCCACTAGTCACTGCCTGCCATTCTGAAAGGGATCCGTTAATCCCTACTCTTTGTTTCCCGTCTGCCAACCAATTTTCTATCCATGTCAGCACCCTACCCCCAATACCATGTGCTCTAATCTTGCCCACTAATCTTCTACGTGGGACCTTATCAAAGGCTTTCTGAAAGTCCAGGTACACTACATCCACTGGCTCTCCCTTGTCCATTTTCCTAGTTACATCTTCAAAAAATTCCAGAAGATTAGTCAAGCATGATTTCCCCTTCGTAAATCCATGCTGACTCGTAACGATCCTGTTACCGCTATCCAAATGTTCCGCAATTTCATCTTTTATAATTGACTCCTGCATCTTCCCCACCACTGATGTCAGGCGAACTGGTCTATAATTTCCCGTTTTCTCTCTCCCTCCTTTCTTAAAAAGTGGGATAACATTAGCTACCCTCCAACCCACAGGAACTGATCCTGAATCTATAGAACATTGGAAAATGATCATCAATGCGCCCACGATTTCTAGAGCACTTCCTTAAGTACCTTGGGATGCAGACCATCAGGCCCTGGGGGATTTATGTGAATTTCCTTCAGTTCTTCGGGAACTGAATAATCTTCTGGAAATCTTTGAGGATATAACAGTAGAATGGATATGGGAGAGCCAGTGGATGTGGTATATCTAGACTTTCAAAAAGCCTTTGGCAAGATCCCACACAAGAGATTAGTGTGCGAAATTAGAGCACATGGCATTGGGGGTAGGATATTGACATGGATAGAGAACTGATTGGCAGACAGGAAGCAAAGAGTAGGAATTAACAGATTATTTTCTGAATGGCAGGCAGTGACTAGTGGGGTACCACAAGGCCCGGTGCTGAGACCCCAGTTATTTAGAATATATAACGATTTAGACGAGGGAATTAAATGTGACATATCCAAGTTTGCTGATGACACAAAGCTGGGTGGCAGTGTGAGCTGCGAGGAGGATGCTGTGAGGCTGCAGGGTGACTTGGATACGTTGGGTGAGTGGGCAAATGCACGGCAGATGCAGTATAATGTGGATAAATGTAAGGTTATCCACTTTGGTGGTAAGAACAAGAAGGCAGTTTATTAATAGACAATAGGTGCAAGAGTAGGCCGTTCGGCCCTTCGAGCCAACACCACCATTCAATGTGATCATGGCTGATCATTCACAATCAGTACCCCATTCCTGCCTTATCCCCACACCTCCTGACTCCACTATCATTAAGAGCTCTATCTAACTCTCTCTTGAATGGTGTCAGATTAGGAAAAGGGGAGATGCAACGAGACCTGGGTGTGCTTGTACATCAGTCACTGATGGGAAGCATGCAGGTACAGCAGGCAGTGAAGAAAGCTAATGGCATGTTGGCCTTCATTGCGAGAGGATTTTAGTTTAGGAACAAAGAGGTACTACTGCAGTTGTACAGGGCCCTGGTGAGACCGCACCTGGAGTATTATGTGCAATTTTGGTCTCCTAATTTGAGGAAGGACATTATTGCTATTGAGGGAGTGCCGCGTAGGTTCACGAGGTTAATTCCCAGGATGACGGGACTGACATGTGATGAAAGAATGGGCCGGCTGGGCTTGTATTCACTGGAATTTAGAAGGATGAGAGGGGATCTTATAGAAACATATAAAATTCTCAAAGGATTGGACAGGCTAGATGCAGGAAAAATGTTCTCGATGTTGGGGGAGTCCAGAACCAGGGGTCATAGTTTAAGAATAAGGGGTAGGCCATTTAGGACTGAGAAGAGGAAAAGCTTGTTCACCCAGAGAGTTGTGAATCTGTGGAATTCTCTGCCACAGAAGGCAGTGGAGGCCAATTCACTGGATTTTTTCAAGAGAATTAGATTTAGCTCTTAGGGCTAAAGGAATCAAGGGATATTTGGAAAAAGAAGGAACAGAGTACTGATTTTAGATGATCAGCCATGATCATATTGAATGGTGGTGCTGACTCGAAGGACTGAATGGCCTACTTCTGCACTTATTTTTCTGTGTTTCTAAGATAAATGATAAGGAGGATGCCTCCAATTGCGAGGGAACCTAAAGCTAAAGAGCTTAGATTCAAGATAAGGGATTGCTCATTTTATACACAAAAAAGAATTTCTTCTCCTGGCAGATCCCCAAACTTTGGAATTCCCTAGCCCAGAAAAAGGGCGGCGCAGCATTAGAGTTGCTGCCTTACAGCGAATGTAGCGCCGGAGATTCAGGTTTGAT
The DNA here is from genome assembly GCF_053455715.1 of Rhinoraja longicauda. Taxonomy (NCBI): domain Eukaryota; kingdom Metazoa; phylum Chordata; class Chondrichthyes; order Rajiformes; family Arhynchobatidae; genus Rhinoraja; species Rhinoraja longicauda. The sequence goes on along the minus strand of NC_135953.1, from coordinate 68,293,869 downwards.
CCTGACTACGGGCGCTGTCTGTACGGCGTTTGTACGTTCTCCCCGTGACCTGCGTGGGTTTTCTCCGAAATCTTCGGTTTCCTCTCAGACTCCAAAGACGTACAGGTATGTAGGTTACAACATATCATCCACCAACATTTCCGTCACCTACAACGGGACCCCACCACTGGCCATATCTTCCCATCCCCTCCCCTCTCTGCGTTCCGCAGAGACCGTTCCCTCCGTAACTCCCTGGTCCACTCGTCCCTTCCTACCCAAACCACCCCAACCCCGGGCACTTTCACTTGCAACCGCACGAGATGCAACACCTGTCCCTTTACCTCCCCCCTCAACTCCATCAAAGGACCCAAACAGTCTTTCCAGGTGAGACAGAGGTTCACCTGCACCTCCTCCAACCTCATCTATTGCATCCGCTGCTCTAGATGTCAACTTATTTATATCAGCGAAACCAAGCGCAGGCTCGGCGATCGTTTCGCTGAACACCTGCGCTCGGTCCGCATTAACGCAACTGATCTCCCGGTGGCCCAGCACTTTAACTCCCCCTCCCATTCCCAGTCTGACCTCTCTGTCATGGGCCTCCTCCAGTGCCATAGTGAGGCCCGCCGGAAATTGGAGGAACAGCACCTCATATTTCGCCTGGGCAGTTTGAAGCCCGGTGGTATGAACGTCGACTTCTCCAACTTCAGATAGCTCCTCTGTCCCTCCCTTCCCCTCCTCCTTCCCAGATCTCCCTCTATCTTCCTGTCTCCACCTATATCCTTCCTTTGTCCCACCCCCGACATCAGTCTGAAGAAGGGTCTCGACCCGAAACGTCACCCATTCCTTCTCTCCCGAGATGCTGCCTGACCTGCTGAGTTACTCCAGCATTTTGTGAATAAATCGAAATGTAGGTTAATTGGCTGGGCAAATGTAAAAATTGTCCCTAGTGGGTATAGGATAGTGTTAATGTGCGGGGATCGCTGTGCGGTGCGGACCCGGTGGGCCAAAGGGCGTTTCCGCGCTGTATCTCTAAATCGAAAGAAAATTGTTGAGACCAGTCAATTAATGGAATGAAGGCGAAGACAGATTTATTGGTCAGTAGGGTAACCAAGGGTCATGGAGAACTGGCAGGAAAATGGAGTTCAAAGTTCACAAAAGCCATGACCTAATCAATGGTGGAACTGCAGTTAATTTACAATTAGACAATTTGTTAATCTTCACGGGAGGCCATTTTCAGATCTGTTCATATTTTAAGTGTCCAGACTTATATAAAGTGTTTTTCCTTGAAATCACTTATGCTACCCAGAAAACAGTAAAGGTCACATCCACAGCTCACCCAAAATAATTAGCTTTAAAATTAGAACATTGTTTATCAAACGCTTTGGAATGTTTTGCGATGTTGATTGATGTCAATGACATTCACAAATGCACAAAGCATTTTGGCAGTTGAAAAATGCAAGTGTGCAACACAGCTGGCAGCAAAAGTGCTTGAGGACACGGTTTTGTCAACAAGAAGAACCTGCACTATGCCGCTCACCAATTAGGGTCATCTTCAGGAATAAAGTTGCTATTGCAAGTAAATGTAGTTGGGGAGTGGCAATCCATATGTTTTGCACCACTATTTAGGACAATATGAAGTCCAAACTGACTCTGCTATTGCTCCTGGAGTGTTCACAAACTAGACCAATTGCAGTAAATAAAATGCAAGTGAAGTAATGTCAAATAGACAATAGGTGCAGGAGGAGGCCATTCGGCCCTTCGAGCCATTCAATGTGATCATGGCTGATCATTCTGAACCATAGGAACCTAAGTGCTGTGTAGATTCAAGCTACACAGGCATACAGAAAGGCTCATTTAGTCACCACAAGTTGTACCAAGAATCAGCAGAAAAGTAAACAAAAAAGCACTTTTATTTTGCTTACTTTTTCAAAGATATAATCAGGTACAGATTCTCCACATTAAGTGCACAATTAAATCTTTCTCCCTCAGGCAGTTAATGGGGTTTGAGCACTTCCTTCCATTCAATTTATGGAGTAGGTGTCTGTGTGAATTCTTTTAATGTGGCATGGGCATTGCATAGAAGATACAAATTACTTCATAAAGTGAGAATCTTGGCCCAAAGACAAGGAAGTTCAAGGTAACCAGGGCCCACGTTTGATAACGATCAGGGCCAGTTACTTCATACAATTTTTATGCCATAAGCCATGTATTATGCTTAAATTTAATAAAACACGTTAATCAAGTAACTTTGTGAAAACTCCTGTACACAGTACAATGCTGGTTGTTAACCAGAGCCGAACAGCAGCGACGTCAAGAAGAGACCATTGATACTTTTAAAACCACAGGAAAAAGTGCAGATGGGACAGAGACTTCACTTTCACAGTGACTTGGGAGATGAAACAAAAACTCCAGATGTTTAGAGGAAATCAGGTAACCACCATAGTAGTTTTCATTCATTGTTTCATTCGTAACAAGGATAGAGCCCCCTTGTCCTCACCTTCCACCCCATCAGCCAACGTATACAACAACTTATCCTCCAACATTTATAAATTATAAAGTATAATATAAAGTACCTTTATTGTCATCCAAAAACATGTTTTTGGACGAAATTACGTTACCCACAGTCAACAATGAGAGGCAATAAAAAGAAAGCAATAAAACACACAATCACAAAAACCAACATAAAACAAAAAACATCCATCAGTGTGTCTCCTCCAGTCACCTTCTCATTGTGATGGAAGGCCAGAATGTCTTCTCCCTTCCCTGTCTTCTCCCGCGGTCAGCCAGTCGAAATTGCCACGTCAGGGCGGTCGGGGCTCCCGACATTGAAGCCCCCGCCGGGCGGTGGAAAATCCCGCTGCCTATTCCAGGCCACGCCGGACGGTGAAAGGTCCGCAGCGGTCGACCTAAGCCTCGCGATTCAGGGCGGACGAAGACACTGCCGCTGCCGGAGGTCCCAAAGTCGGCCCCCACCCAGGGACCTGCGAGCTTCAGACATCCACAGGGCCAGCGGCCCCAGCCTCCGAAGACAAGTCACAGCCGCACTCGCAGCGCCACCACAGCCTCCGAAGACAGCCAGCTCCGCAGGTTGTGAGTACAGTTAGCGGGCTCTGCAAACCAGAGCCCCAGGTGGTCCCAGCTGGAGGCCGCCAGCTCCAGGTGTTTGGCCGATGGCAGGCCGCAGCGTGAACGGAGACACGACCTAGAAAAAAGGTCACGTCTCCGTTCGGAAGAGATAATTTTTATAGTTTCCCCCTCCCCCCACACATAGTATACAATCACAAAAAGACTACATCACATCCAACACTTACAATTAAGATAATTTCTGTCACCTCTAACGGGATCCCACTACTGACCACATCTTCCCACCTCCTACCCTTTCTGCTTTCCACAGAGACCATTCCCTCCGTAACGAAGGGGAAATCATGCTTGACTAATCTTCTGGAATTTTTTGAGGATGTAACTAGGAAAATGGACAGGGGAGAGCCAGTGGATATAATGTACTTTGACTTTCAGAAAGCCTTCGACAAGGTCCCACATAGGAGATTAGTGGGCAAAATTAGAGCACATGGTTTTGGGGGTAGGGTACTGACATGGATAGAAAATTGGTTGGCAGACAGAAAGCAAAGAGTGGGGATAAATGGGTCCGTTTCAGAATGGCAGGCAGTGACTAGTGGGGTACCGTAAGGCTCGGTGCTGGGACCTCAGCTATTTACAATATACATTAATGACTTGGATGAAGGGATTAAAAGTACCATTAGCAAATTTGCAGATGATACAAAGCTGGGTGGTAGTGTGAACTGTGAGGAAGATGCTATGAGGTTGCAGGGTGACTTGGAGAGGTTGTGTGAGTGGGCGGATGCATGGCAGATGCAGTTTAATGAGGTTATCCACTTTGGTGGTAAGAATCGGAAGGCAGATTATTATCTGAATGGTGTCAAGTTAGGAAAAGGGGACGTACAACGAGATCTGGGTGTCCTAGTGCATCATTCACTGAAAGGAAGCATGCAGGTACAGCAGGCAGTGAAGAAAGCCAATGGAATGTTGGTCTTCATAACAAGTATAAGAGTATAGGAGCAAAGAGGTCCTTCTGCAGTTGTACAGGGCCCTAGTGAGACCACACCTGGAGTATTGTGTGCAGTTTTGGTCTCCAAACTTGAGGAAGGACATTCTTGCTATTGCAGCGTCAGTTCACGAGGTTAATTCCCGGAATGGCGGGACTGTCATATGTTGAAAGACTGGAGCGACTGGGCTTGTATACTCTGGAATTTATACGGATGAGAGGGGATCTTATTGAAACATATAAGATTATTAAGGGATTGGACACATTAGAGGCAGGAAACATGTTCCCGATGTTGGGGGAGTCCCGAACCAGGGGCCACAGTTTAAGAATATGCGGTAGGCCATTTAGAAGCGAGATGAGGAAGACCTTTTTCACTCAGAGTTGTGAAGCTATGAAATTATCTGCCTCAGAAGGCAGTGGAGGCCGATTATCTGGATGCTTTCAAGAGAGATCTAGACAGAGCTCTTAATGATAGCGGAGTCAGGGGATATGGGGAGAAGGCAAGAACGGGGTACTGATTGTGCATGATCACGGTGAATGGCGGTGCTGGCTTCAAGGGCTGAATGGCCTACTCCTGCACCTATTGTCTATAACTCCCTGGTCCACTCATCCCTTCCTACCCAAACCACCCCCTCCCCAAGCACTTTCCCTGCAACCGCAGGAGATGCAACACCTGTCCCTTTACCTCCCCCCTTGACTACATCCAAGGACCCAAACAGTCTTTCCAGGTGAGGCAGAGGTTCACCTGCACCTCATCTATTGTATCCGCTGTTCCAGATGTCAACCTCTCTACATCGGTGAGACCAAACGCAGGCTCAGTGATCGTTTCGCTCAACACCTTCGCTAAGACCGCCTTAACCAACCTGATCTGCCGGTGGCTGAGCACTTCAACTCCCCCACCCACTCCCAGTCTGACCTTTCTGTCATGGGCCTCCTCCAGTGTCATAGTGAGGCCCACCGCAAATTGGAGGAACAGCACCTCATATTTTGCTTGGGCAGCTTACGCAACGGTATGAAAATTGACTTCTCTAACTTTAGATAGCTCCTCTGTCCTTCTCCCCCCCCCCCTCCCAGTTCTCCCACTGTCTTCCTGTCTCCACCTATATCCTTTCTTTGTCCTGCGACATCAGTCTGAAGAAGGGTCTCGACCCGAAACGTCACCCATTCCTTCTCTCCAGAGATGCTGCCTGACCCGCTTAGTTACTCCAGCATTTTGTGATACCATAGTAGTTTTGATCAGACATAGTGCATTAGACCCTGAAGATCTTCAAAATACCCACAGCAAGCTCAAGGACTGTATTGTAAATTAATAAATCCTAACAAAAATGCCAGTTTTAGTAAATTTATAAGTGTTTTGGTGTTATTTAAATCTACAGAAAACACAGTGAAATGAAGAACCAACAGAGCTGCTGTGATAGTGCAAAGAGCAGCATTTGGAACGATCACGAACAGTAAAACGGCAAACAAGATGGTGAGAAAAAGTGTGAATTGGTCTGCTTGCTCTGCCAGTAGGACCAGCTCCAGGATTAGATCAGGCTAAATATTAGTGCTGGGTCTGGCATGGCTTGTGAGGGGGGGAGAATGAAAAATCCCCACCCCAGGGTGGAACAACCAGTGCCAAGTGATACTTGGGTCACACTCTGGTCCTTGCGGAAGAATGATAACTGATAGCCAAGAATATTTGCAGCCATTTCTGACATGTAGCCACAAGGCGATATGATTATTATTTGTAACATAAATTAAGTCAGTCATACAACAGGCCTTTCACCCCAACTATTCCATACCAACCAAGATGCCTGTTTATTCTAGTCCCATTTGCCTGCATTTGACCCATATCCCTCCTAACTTTACCCATTCACATATCTGTCTGATTGTCTTTTACGTGTTATCGTACTTGTCTCAACCACTTCCTCTGGCAGGTCATTCTGTGTGTGAAAAAGCTGCCCTTCAGGTTCCTGTTAAACCTTTCCCTTCTCACCGTAAACCTATGCTAGCTAGTTCTTTATCCCAAAACCCCGGGGAAAAGGCTGTATGCATTCAGCCTGTCTATGCCCCTCAAAATTTTATACATCTGTAGAAGATCATCCTTCAGTCTCTTAAATTCCAAGCCTACCTCACCTTTCCCAAAGTTTCCCAATAAGTCAGTCCTTCGAGTCCTGGCAATATCCTCAAATATTTTCTGCATTCCTTCCAGCATCTTTCCTATAGCAGGGTGACCAAAATTGAACATAATACAAGTGCAGTCTCACCAATGTCTTATTTAACTGCAACATAACGTTCCAACGTCTATGGAGAAACAGGAAACTGAAGATGCTCGAAACTTGTGTTTTGTCCCAATGTCCTTGGTTAGTGCCCTTAATGATGAATTCCAGCATGCCAAGTGCCTTCCTCAACACTCCATCCACCTGTGATGTCACTTTCAGAGAACTATATGTACTTCTTTTCCAAGGTTCCCTTGTTCTACAACACCCCCAGACCTATCGTTTACTGTGAAATTCCTAAACTGGCCTGACGGTTCAAAATGCCACGCCTCGCACTTATCTGAATTAACTTTGTCAATAACCTTCTTCACTGTCAACATCAGTTTTAGTGACATCTGCAAATTTACTAACCATCTTTACACATTCTCACTCAAATCATTGATATAGATAACAAATAACAATGGGACTAGCGGTGACTCCTGAGAGACACCACTAACTAGAAGCCTCTAGTCTGAAAAACAACTTTCCACCATCACCTTCTGCTTCCTGCTATCAAGTCAATTACATCTCTGCACAATATTTTCCAATGTAAGAGCCAATCAATACCATAAAACAATATTTTGCATTTGTTCACTACACACACACCAGAGTAATTTAATTTTAGTAAATTGAGCAGGAAATCAAAGTCAAAGAACCGAGTCTGCACTGAACATCAAGGAACCATATGCACATTAATGCTACCCTAATTTTCCCATTAATTCCTCTCTAGATTCCATAATTTATCTCCACACAATTTACAGTGGCCAATTATCCAACCAACCAACATATCTTTTGATGCGACAAAACAAGCATGGTCACAGGGAGAAAATGCAAATTCCACACGAACAGCACTGGAGGTCAGTTATAGAGTTAGTCATAGAGCATGGAAAAAAAAGCCATTCTGCCCAACTTCTCCATGCCAACCAAGATTCCCTATCTAAACTAGTCCCATGTGCCTGCATTTGATCCATATCCCTCTAAACCTTTCAATAGACAATAGGTGCAGGAGGAGGCCATTCGGCCTTTCGAGCTAGCACCACCATTCAATGTGATCATGGCTGATCATTCTCAATCAGTACCCCGTTCCTGCCTTCTCCCCATACCCCCAGACTCCGCTATCCTTAAGAGCTATATCAAGCTCTCTCTTGAATGCATTCAGAGAATTGGCCTCCACTGCCTTCTAAGCCAGAGAATTCCACAGATTTACAACTCTCTGACTGAAAAAGTTTTTCCTCATCTCCGTTCTAAATGGCCTACCCCTTACTCTTAAACTGTGGCCCCTGGTTCTGGACTCCCCCAACATTGGGAACATGTTTCCTGCCTCTAACGTGTCCAACCCTTTAATAATCTTATACGTTTCGATAAGATCCCCTCTCATCCTAAATTCCAGTGTATATCCTATTCATGTACCTGCCAAGTATCTTTTAAAAGTTGTTACAGTATCTGTCTGGTAGATTGTTCTACATACCCAACACACTCTCAGTGAAAAATGGTTCCCCTCAGGTCCCTATTAAACCTTGCCCCTCTCACCTTGAACCCATGTCCTGTTTTTTTATTCCATTAGCCTGGGTAAAAGACTGCATCCACCCTATCTATTTCCCTTGTGATTTTATACATCTCGTTAAGATTACCCCTTAGCCTTCTGCACTCCAAGAAATATAGTCCTTGCCTGCCCAACTTCTCCCTGTAGCTCAGCCCCTCAGGTCCTGGCAACATACTCATAAAATCTTCTCTGCACTCTTTCCAGTTGTTGGTTGGCTTGGCTAGCCCATACCAATACAGCAGCAACGCAGATTATACAGCAACAGTAGTGGAAATAAATAAAACTGGGCAAATGTCCGTAGAAATAAAAATTCTAGTTAATAGAATGCCATGATATCACCTTTACTCTGATGCATTGGATAAAATTTAGACATAAATGTCACAATACTGGGATTCTGATATTAAAGTTAACCAGTGGCAACAATTCTCTATAATAGCAAGAAATATCCAATGTTTTCAATTCTAATATTATTAAAAATATCTATTTTCTCAATTCTGCATTTCACTATTCTTTTTGAAAAATAAATCAAGAATTACTGCAACTATCCATACACGGTTACATCTTTGAAATGCGGGGAGGGAAAAATGAGTTATCCATCAAAAACATTTAACTTCAACAAAAGTAATAGGTTAATGGCAAAAGAGAATTGTAGAAGCACATAAAACACATCTTTATGAATTTATTTACTCCCATATTTCAACAACTATAAAGCAATATTAACATTATCCAATGCATTCTTAATCTCTAGATTTGCATTATAGTAATGCATACTGAGCTTGCCACCCGCATCCCATCCAACCATAATCTTGAGGGCATCCAGATCTTTGGTGCCCATGTACAATCTATACTAAGTCCCACCTCCCCGAAGCTCATTGATCAATATTGTCTCTTGCTGAGCAATGCCTCCATTTTAAAATGCAAATCCTTGCTTTAAAGCACCTCCAGAGAAGCTACTCCCCCCCCCCCCCCCCCCCAAAACGCATGTCACTCTTCTTTTCCGTTGTTCTAATTACTGTGATAAAAACAAAATTATGGAAATATTAAGTAGGTAAAATAGCATTTGAAAAGAAACAGGCAGATCTACTTCAGATTTCCTCAATCTTTTCGTAAACCACTGCTACAATACAATGCACCCTACTCTCCACAAAATATGACTCCAAATTAGTACCAATGAACTCTGATTTTAATATCTTCATCGTTCATGGCTGTACATTAAGTTGACAAACTCTGGAATAACCTCCGTAAACACTCCCACTTCTCTTGCCTCATGTATGAAATTTCGTAAAATGTAAATCTTTAAACATCTGTCAAATAACAGTAATTCTGCATGGCATTTTGCCCATATTGTTCATGAAGTAGTTTGTAACATAGAAAATAGGTGCAAGATTAGGCCATTCGGCCCTTCGAGCCTGCACCGCCATTCAATATGATCATGGCTGATCATCCAGCTCAGTAACCTGTACCTGCCTTCTCTCCATACCCCCTGATCCCTTTAGCCATAAGGGCCACATCTAACTCCCTCTTAAATATAGCCAATGAACTGGCCTCAACTACCTTTTGCGGCAGAGAATTCCACAGATTCACCACTCTCTGTGTGAAGAAATGTTTTCTCATCTTGGTCCTAAAAGACTTCCCCCTTATCCTTAAGCTGTGACCCCTGGTTCTGGACTTCCCCAACAATCTTCCCGCATCTAGCCTCTCCAACCCCTTAAGAATTTTATGTTTCAATAAGATCCCCCCTCAGTCTTCTAAATTCCAGCGAGTATAAGCCCAGTCTTTCTTCATATGAAAGTCCTGCCATCCCAGGGATCAATCTGGTGAACCTTCTCTGTACTCCCTCTAAGGCTAGAATGTCTTTCCTCAGATTAGGAGACCAAAACTGTACACAATACTCCAGGTGCGGTCTCACCAAGGCCCTGTACAACTGCAGCAGAACCTTCCTGCTCCTATACTCAAATCCTCTTGCTATGAATGCTAACATACCATTCGCTTTCTTCACTGCCTGCTGCACCTGCACGCTTGCTTTCAATGACTGGTGCACCATGACACCCAGGTCACGTTGCATCTCCCCTTTTCCTAATTGGCCACCATTCAGGTAATACTCTGCTTTCCTGTTCTTGCCGCCAAAGTGGATAACCTCACATTTATCCACATTATATTGCATCTGCCATGCATTTGCCCACTCTCCTAATCTATCCAAGTCACTCTGCAGCCTCCTAGCATCCTCCTCGCAGCTAACACTGCCACCCAGCTTCGTGTCATCCGCAAACTTAGATGTTGCATTCAATTCCCTCGTCCAAATCATTAATATATATGGTAAATAACTGGGGTCCCAGCACTGAGCCTTGCGGTACCCCACTAGTCACTGCCTGCCATTCCGAAAAGGACCCGTTTATTCCTACTCTTTGCGTCCTGTCCGCCAACCAATTCTCTATCCACCTCAACACTGAACCCCCAATACCGTGTGCTTTAAGTTTGTACCCCAATCTCCTATGTGGGACCTTGTCGAAGGCCTTCTGAAAGTCCAGATATAACACATCGACTGGTTCTCCCTCATCCACTCTACTAGTTACATCCTCGAAAAATTCTATAAGATTCGTCAGGCATGATTTGCCTTTCATAAATCCATGCTGACTTTGTCCGATGATTTCACCACTTTCCAAATGTGATGCTATCACATCTTTAATAACTGACTCTAGCATTTTCCCCACTACCGATGTTAGGCTAACTGGTCTATAATTCCCCGTTTTCTCTCTCCCTCCCTTTTTAAAAAGTGGGGTTACATTAGCTACCCTCCAATCCTCAGGAACTACTCCAGAATCTAAAGAGTTTTGAAAAATTATCACTAATGCATCCACTATTTCTGAGGCTACTTCCTTAAGCACTCTGGGATGCAGCCTATCTGGCCCTGGGGATTTATCGGTCTTTAGTCCATTTAATTTACCCAACACCACTTCCCGACTAACCTGGATTACCCTCAGTTCCTCCATCTCGTTAGACCCCCGGTCCCCTGCTATTTCCGGCAGATTGTTTATGTCTTCCCTAGTGAAGACAGAACCAAAGTAGTTGTTCAATTGGTCTGCCATCTCCTTGTTCCCTATGATCAATTCACCTGTTTCCGACTGCAAGGGACCTACATTTGTCTTAACTAGTCTTTTTCTCTTCACATATCTATAAAACATTTCAATATATTCCAGAAAGGGGTTAATAACAGGAATAATGCCAAGAGACAAAATGCTGGAGTAACTCAGTGGGCCAGACAGTATATCTAGAAAATAATGGGTAGATGATGCTTTGGGTCAGGACCTTGTTTCAGTTTGAAACCTTGTTTCAGCAAATCGGGAAAGTAGCACCGATTTCAAGTTCTTCATAGATTTGTTGAACAGCCTGGCCAAGTTTTTCAACATTTCCCGTGTTCAGTGACTGAAGCTTCCCTTGACAAGCATAGTACACAAACATCTTTTTTCAAATGGATACATAAACATCCGACCATACCTTTAGCCTTTTGACCAATTCATCGTTGGATATCTTGTCAGTAATTTCCTTAACACCGGGAGGGTATATTATAATTTTTCCATCGGCAGGTTTTGGCTGCGGGAAAGCCATCCTTCGATTTTTCCCTTTCGGTAGATCACTACCGGCCTCTGCTGGTCACACACAAGTTTAAAATGTTACTCAGAAGCTTTTTTACCCTCTCTGCACTCTTTTCTAGAATCAAATAATAATTCAGAAAAAAACAATTATACAGCCGACCCGCGACTTCTTTCCCGTACAAAACGATACCCCGTGTCGGCGAGGGGAACAAGATTATTGGTTAAAAGCTTATTTGAGTTCCTACAGGAAGAAACAAACACCAACCACAACATGCGCCCAACCCGCAGCTACAAAAAAAAGTTCTCGCGCCCGCCACCCGCCTGCTTTTCGGGCCTAGGAAGCTAGGCCTCGACGCCGGGGCTCCAGCGACAATACGGCGTCTTCAGGGCGGCTACAGCAAAGCCCCGTTCCGTCCGCCCTTCATTTATTTACAACTTCATGGCGGCGCGGAGGAGGGGGGGTGGGAGGAATTCGGAAAATACTTGCAAATATCCCGCCACAAATTGTAAGAAATGGGGAGCAGGTCGAGGCGCACTTCTGATCGATTCGCCAACTTGTTTTGTCTTCAGAACTTTGCTACTCTGCGGTAGATTGTGATTTTTCTTAATAGGAGCGACGGCCGTTCGGCTCGGCCTGGCCTTCACTCCCCGCACCATACGGCCCTCTCGAGCTCTGAATTAATCTGGGGGAGGGGAGCGGGAGCCTCGCAGCGGGTCTATTCCCGGCGCTGGCCGCTGCACTCACCTCATGGATCACGCCAGACCTCTCAGCTATCCAGGGAGCAGTAGTTTCGCACAGTCGCACCGAGCGGCGGCAGCAGGACAGCGCCGGGGAACAACGGACAGAGCGGCCGCAACGCGCCACACGGACCCGAGCGGGAGAGCGCCACCTGCCCCGGAGGAGCAGCCATCGCCGCACCCGAGCAGCGGCTCAGGCCAAAGGCAGCGATAGCGACGCCTAGCGAAGGCAGCCGGATGTACAGGCGCTGCCAACGACGTCTCTGGGTCAGAAAATGCCGCGAATATTCACCAACTCAAGCTGAATCTGCCGAGAGACATCAATGCCTTTTCGTCAGATGTGAGATAAGGAAAATGTCTTTGTCATTTTGAAATCAAATCCTTGCAAGTTCAATATAGTCTTACAACTAAGAATTACTGGTCCAGTGAAAATTCTTGCGTTTTTCTTTTGCAGAATGCAATTTCTTTCCACCCAGAAATTTATCCCATAACATAAACGGGGAAATAAGCATATAATTACCCCCTGACATATATTCTTTTCGTAATGAATGATAAAGTATTGCTTTGGATATGCATATACCTCCAATGTAGGAAACATGATTCCCTTTAGGAAGAGAACCCAGAACAAGCTAATGCTTATGCCAGTATAGAAACATTAATACAATACAATATATCTTTATTGTCATTGTACCCAGGGGTACAACGAGATTGGGAATGCGCCTCCCATACGATGCAATAATTTAAGTAATTAACAGCAACCCAACGAAACGAAACAATTGTAACAGTTTTTAAGACAGGGTAAAGTGCAAGTTGATCTATGCGTTGTGGCCATCCGGCTCAGCAGGACCGGTTCATAGCAGCTATGGCCCTGGGGATGAAGCTGTTCCTGAGTCTGGAGGTGCGGGCGAAGAAGGCCTTGTATCGTCTGCCCGATGGAAGGAGTTCGAACAGACTGTTGCAGGGGTGTGAAGAGTCTTTGTGGATGCTGGTGGATTTTCCGAGGCATCGTGTGTTGTAGATGCCCTCCAAGTCTGGTAGCTGTGTTCCGATGGCCCTCTGAGCTCTATGGACTACCCGCTGTAGAGCTTTCCTTTCTGCCTCCGTGCAGCTGAGGTACCACACAGGGATGCCATGCGTTAGGATGCTCTCTATGGTGCAGCGGTAGAAGGTCGTCAGCAGCTGTTGGGGTAGACCAGACTTTTTCCAGTGTTCTTAAGCAGAACAGTCTTTGTTGTGCCTTCTTGACCAGCGCAGCAGTGTTATTGGACCATGTTAGGTCCTCCGAAATGTGAGTGCCCAGAAACTTGAAGCTGGACACTCTCTCCACACTGTCCCCGTTGATAGAGATCGGGGCATATTCCTCATTCATGGTGACAATATCAGTAGTTATTGATCACCTTTCATTTTTCTTGAGAAGACAATAAGAACCTTCTTAACTTTCTGCAGCCCATAGAGTGAAGGGCTTTCCCACTGTGCTGTACAGAAGGAACCACCAGGATTTTTACTTACCCTTGGCAAGGGAAGAGTATGTTTTCAGGTGAAGTTAGTATGTGACCCAGAAAGGAACTTTTAGTGTTTCCTCATACCAAATGCATTTGTCCTTTGAGGGAGGGAGGGAGGGGAGGGGAGGGGAGGGGAGGGGAGGGGAGGGGAGGGGAGGGGAGGGGAGGGGAGGGGAGGGGAGGGGAGGGGAGGGGAGGGGAGGGGAGGGGAGGGGAGGGGAGGGGAGGGGAGGGGAGGGGAGGGGAGGGGAGGGGAGGGGAGGGGAGGGGAGGGGAGGTATGCTTTTCAAAGAAAACTGCATTGATGATGGGGTGGGGGGGGGGCTTTAACTTGAATGGTGATAACAATCAAGTGGAATGGTTTTTCTGGATGACGATGTATTTCCTGAGTGCTGCAAGAGTGGGTTTGATTGGTGAAAGAGGAGAGTATTCCATCACACTCACAGTATCTTTTGTTGGCCGTGAAATGTATTGGGAATTAGGGTTTGAGTCATTCATCACAATTTCTCCAACCTTTGATGTGAAGTTTAGCTGTCATATTCATTTGGCTGGTTAGTTGAATTACTGGTCATATGAATTCCCACTAGTCTTTTCTTTGACCAGATAGCACATAAACAAAAGCTTTTCACTGTACCTCGATACACGTGACAATAGTAAACTAAACTTAACTAATAGAAAAGATTTCAAGGATGATTATGCCATTGAATTAAAGGATGGTGATTAAACTTTTTGTTAAAGATAGATATAGCTGGATAGCTATATGATCTAGGTATTTTTTTGCACTTGTAAACCGATGCCTCTAAGTAATTTAGGTCTCGCTCAATGTACATGTATGTTTCTTCATTATTTGAGGATTTATGAATGAATCGGAACACCACCATCATCAGTGAATTGCCACATTATTGAATTTATGATGGATGGAAGTTTTTTGGTTATGCCTTCAACGACAGCTATATTCTTTTGAACTGAATATAATTTCAGCCTTTAAAGATATTTCCCCTAGTCTCTAGTATCTTTAATTTTACTAGTGATTTTTTGGGGCAAATTTAGACAAATATTGCCATAATGTCATCTTCTAGTATCAGTTGTCTTTTGTGCATGTGTGGAGTAAGACTGTGAAGTAGTATGAAGCCAGGAAGAACATCAGTGAACAAGTTTTGATGAGTAAGCATTCTATCTTCTGTTGATGAACCAAGGGAATTGAAGATTAATCACCAGGGAATCACACTGGGAAAATGTACTGCCTTTTATATAAACAATCTGCTATAACTCATTAAGTCCATCATTGATGGACTTTGGGAAATAAACATTTCTAACGAAAGACCAATCATAATGAACCTTGATTCAGTGGTAGTAAGGAAGAATATAAACATGAGAATTGATCCAGGGACAGACTGAATCATTAGCCTTACAGTTAAAATTTACTCTCTATTCTAGTGCTATTCTTGGACAGCATGGGACAATCCAGTTCCCAGTGTTACTGATTCCATGCCTCAATAAAGCTCCTTAAATGCACTCACAAAACGATCTCATAGTTAATTTATTGTTGCTGTTGATATTGTCAACCACTTTATTCTACACCAGAAAATCATCTTCATCACACCTCGTGGACCAGTTTCTCTTGTTACTCATGTAAAGGGAAAAGGCAAATGTTGGCCATGATAACAGTGTCTAAATCTAAGTCAGCTGATGGTTAAAACAAAAATGGAGACGGAAGAAGGCACCATGAAAGAAAGAAAACCGAATGTTAAGCTGATTATTATAATGGAAAAAGAGATAAGAAATAAGATAACTCAAGCATATTTGAGTATCACTGACAAGGCCAGCATTTGTAGCACATGGATAATAGCTTTTGGGAAGATGATGATGAGCCATCTTTCCATCAGGACTAAAAGACACTATGCTAATTCTATTTTATATGGGATAGGTGTAAACCATCTCACCCTATCTTATTATCTGTCTACCTCTGCAATCTCATATAGTTTTATATCTCTTAGATAGAGTGGAGGTGGAGAGGATGTTTCCACTAATGGGAGAGTCTAGGATTAGAGGTCATAACCTCAGAATTAAAGGATGTTCTTTTAGGAAAGAGATGAGGAAGAATTTCTTTAGTCAGAGGGTGATGAAACTGTGGAATTATTTGCCACAGATGGCTGTGGAGGCAAAGTCAGTGGATATATTTAAGACAGAGATGGATAGTTTCTTGATTCGTATGGGTGTCAGGTTATGGGTAGAAGGCAGGAGAATGGGGTTAGGAGGGAGAGATCGATCAGCCATGATTGAATGGTGGAGTGGACTTGATGGGTCGAATGGCCTAATTCTGCCTCTATCACTTAGGACCTTATAATCTCTCCAAGAGCCACATTTCTTCAATCTAGCTTTGTTTCCCACCCTGTCCCAGACATGTCTTCAGAAATCTAAGTTAACTCTGCATTTTCTTTCAGTAACCTTATCACTTATTTTAGGATCTTCATAAACCCTATTTCTTTGTCAAAACTGTTGGCCATCTCTCACTACACCGATAAGAGCTTAGTTACATAAGACCAGAGACCTTAGTTCTGAAGTCCCACAATCAAAAGCTGGATTGCTGCAGTAGCTTTAAGGAAAGACTGAAAGATCCGCAGAGGAACCTATCATCTAGACAGCTGAATGCAAAGTCAGTATATTGGGTCCTTTCAATTTCCCAACAGGCCAGTCCCATCCTGCCCTGCCCCATTTTGTGTTCCTAATTGTTTACTGAGTTAAATGCAGGATGATAAATTGATCTTGTTATATCTGTCTTGTGCTCATTCCTCCACTATCTGCAGATTTACATTTGCCATTGCACTATGATTTCAATAAAGCTCCAGGTCTCACTGCTGAAGTCATCCCAAAAGTGGAGCATATCATGAGCAAGCAAGACCATAGATGACAGATCCTGAGGCCCAGCCTCTGCTGTCAGTCCACAGAACAGCTTTTAAATAGTGGTGATGATTGGAGACATTTAGAAACAATTCAAAAGGATCAAAATATCCAAAAAATATTAAAATTACAATGCCTTTAACCAATATCAATTGATTAAACATTGATTTGAAATAAAATAAAGAAAAAAAAATAGCAAAACTTTACCAGCTTTGAAGTCCTCTCCATTCATGCACTAGCTGAATGATTGAACCCCTGGACTCAGTGTTGGATCCAGCAGTGGAATGGAAGGTGAGAAAAATGTGCATTTGGCCTCCTGATCTCATCATTCCTGATTTCAGCATGGCACTGCTTTGGTGTAGAAGGCAGGAACATATTGACCCTTGTCAAGCTGTTGGCCAGCAGTTCTCTATTAATGCCTGGCGGTGGTTCAGTACAATCCAGGCTGATGTAATGGAGGAAGAAATCGACAAGAGTAATACAGCTCCATGATGTCGTATCATGTGTAATATTTGATGGGGAAAGAAGCTGACAGGATAATCTGCAAAATAAGAACAATCAAAATTTGTTTCTATCATAGCCTGAAGGACCAAGAGTCAAGCTTGACAGGCACATTAATGGCACACTACAACAAATAAACATACAACAATCAATAATACAATAAATTATCAGTAATAGCAGATAACCAGACCATAATGGTGCAAACTATTGTGTCAAACATGCCGTCAAATTATATTCTCTTATAGCCGGTGACATCCTTTTCATAGCTCTTGCAGGTAATATTATGACAGGGATAGGCTAAGTGAGGTGTGGTAGTTGATTTAAAGGGGAAAGGATTGGGAAATATTAAGGAAGACAGTAGGACATTTTGTGGATGGGGTAATAGGGGCTGGGATCTTTTAGAACCCAATCTATGATGTAATGGTTAAATTTGAAATTGATTAAAAGAATTATATTATTTATTTATTTATATCATTAGGGAAAGTAGACATTTAAAACAATTTTCTAGTCAAGAAATCATAAAATGTCAGTAAATGTTCTGAAGCTAAACTAAATAATAATCGTGTTGGGAAATTGATAGCTCTCTGCAAAATGAAGCATCTCAAATATCCACTTTACTGATTAAGAGTCACTTCTTCACAGGCAATCCATCAGACGGAGGAAGGCGTACTTCACTCCAGATCTGAAGCTGTTAACTTGGCCAGCCACAGGAGGGGCAGGAGATGCTTGACAGGACTGGTGGGTGGGTCGGTTGGGAGGTGGACGCTGGGCTTGTGTGTATAGTCCTGATGACAGGCCCGCAGGTGCTCTGTGCCATCCCCAAAACCCCCTCCTCTTGTTATGAACCATCATGAGCTGGGGATTCCCACAAATGGTTGGGGGGCTGTTTCATTTGTTTTTCAATGAGGCTCTGAATCGTTGCCTCCATCCACCTGGTTAGTTTGAGGGAGCCCAGATCGGTCATCTGCTGTGGTTGCCCGGTGCTGGGCATGCCCATGCCCACGCCCACTCAGCAACTGCGTTTGGCCAACCAAAGATAGTCACAAAATGCTGGGGTAATTCAGCGGGACAGGCAGCATCTGTGGAGAGCAGGGATGGGTGATGTTTCGGGTCAAGACCCTTCTTCAGACTGAGAGTCAGGGAAGAGGGAGTCTAGAGATAAAGAAGGGCAAGGTGTGAAAACGACAAATCAAAGCAGACGCTGCAAAGGAAATGTAGAATGGATCATTGTTAGCTGAGGGGAAGGTGACAAGGAATACAATCAGTAAAGTTAATAAGGAGGACAGTGAAACTAGTCGGAGAACTAGGGTGGGAGAGGGACGGAGAGAGAGGGAAAGCAAAGCCGGGTGATGTGAAATTAGAGAAGTCAATATTACCGCGGGGCGTGAGCTGAGTTTGGCCAACCGCCAACCCGGGCACGTGACCCGCCCTGGCCCCACCCTCTGCGGTTTCCACGCGACGTCACTGACCCCGCCCCCTGCCTCGGCCTCGAGCTGATGCCGTTCCCTGGACCGGGGCTCGGCTGAGGGAGAGCCAATAGTGCCATTGGATATAGTAACATCAACAACAACAATGCCGAAAAAGAAAAAGAGCAGCGCCGCGTCCACTGCTCGACCACCTGGATGTGCTCCCCCGCCCGCCACCGCCACCGCCACCAGCACCTCGGAGATGGATCCGGCTGATCGGGGCCCGGTTCCTTCTTGGGCCTCGGCCTCGAGTTCGCTGGCCGTCGCTGCCGGTGCCGTGGGACCGGGGATGAACAAGGAAGAGCTGCTGGACCGGCTGATGGAGATGTTTTCTCATCTGGACCCGAGCGTGGTGTATGTGATGCTGTCCGAGTGTGACTTTAAAGGTAATGGAGGGGTGAGCGCGGATGCAGGCCTGGCCTTCGCTCTTGGTCCTGACTTGGATCCCCCACAATCGGCCACTGCCTGTCACAAATTGCCACTGGGTCATTGACATTGCATTGGTTTCCCTATGCCAGCTCCCTGTTCTGTTTTTCTCTTTTGGAACGTTAATAGTATTTATTGACAACATCTTTCGAAAGCAAATCTCGGTAATCTAGATCATTCTGAAAGCAATGGCGAACACAGTGGCTGAGTATTTTCTATGAAACATGCATAGGAAAGTTAATAGTAAGATTTTTTAATGGACATGATGTGATGTACACGTTCTAATTTTAAAAGTTGAAAAACCCGTAAATATTAGGGGACCGAGGATCTAGTGAGAGGGAGAAAATGAAGGGAATCCACATTAGTCAGGAAATTGTGTTAGGTAAACTGTTGGGACTGAAGGCAGATAAATCTCCAGGGCCTGATGGTCTGCATCTCAGAGTACTCAAGGATGTCGCCCTAGAAATCATGGATGCATTGGTGATCATTTTCCAATGTTCTCTCGACTGGATCAGTTCATGTGGATGGAGGGTAGCCAATGTAACCCCACTTTTTAAGAAAGGAGGGAGAGAGAAAACGGGGAATTATAGACCAGTTAGCCTTACATCAGTAGTGGGGAAGATGCTTGAGTCGATTGTTAAAGTTGTTATAGCAGCGCATTTGGAAAGCAGTGACAGGATTGGTCAAAGTCATCATGGATTTATGAAGGGAAATTCATGCTTGACTAATCTTCTGGAATTTTTGAGGATGTAACAAGTAGAATGGATAGGGGAGAGCCAGTGGGATGTGGTGCATCTGGTCTTTCAAAAAGCCTTTGACAAGGTCCCACACAAGAGATTAGTGTGCAAAATTAGAGCACATGGGTATTGGGGGTAGGGTATTGACATAGCGAACTGGTTGGCAGACAGGAAGCAAAAGAGTAGGAATTCACAGATCCTTTTCAGAATGGCAGGCAGTGACTAGTGGGGTGCCAGAAGGCTCGGTGCTGGGACCCCAGTTATTTACAATATATATTAACGATTTAGACGAGGAAATTGAATGTGACATCTCCAAGTTTGCAGCTGACACAAAGCTGGGTGACAGTGTGACCTGCGACGAGGATGCTGTGAGGCTGCAGGGTGATTTGGATAGGTTGGGTGAGTAGGCATTTGCATGGCAGATGCAATCTGACATGGATAAATGTGAGGTTCTCCACTTTGCTGGCAAGAACAGGAAGGTAGATTATTATCTGAATGGTGTCAGATTAGGAAAAGGGGAGGTGCAACGAGACCTGGATGTGCTTGTACATCAGTCACTGAAAGTAAGCATGCAGGTATAGCAAGCAGTGAAGAAAGCTAATGGCATGTTGGCTTTCATTGCGAGAGGATTTGAGTTTAGGAGCAAGGAGGTCCTACTGCAGTTGTGAGACCGTACTTGGAGTATTGTGTGCAATTTTGGTCTCCTAATTTGAGGAAGGACATTATTGCTATTGAGGGAGTGCAGCATAGGTTCACCAGGTTAATTCCCGGCA
Organism: Rhinoraja longicauda; assembly: GCF_053455715.1. Classification (NCBI taxonomy): domain Eukaryota; kingdom Metazoa; phylum Chordata; class Chondrichthyes; order Rajiformes; family Arhynchobatidae; genus Rhinoraja; species Rhinoraja longicauda. The sequence continues at coordinate 68,273,407 of NC_135953.1, read as the reverse complement.
TGGCGGGACTGACATATGATGAAAGAATGGGTCGACTGGGCTTGTATTCACTGGAATTTAGAAGGATGAGAGGGGATCTTGTTGAAACATATAAAATTCTTAAAGGATTGGACAGGCTAGATGCAGGAAAAATGTTGCTGATGTTGGAGGAGTCCAGAACCAGGGGTCACAGTTTAAGAATAAGGGTTAGGCCATTTAGGACCGAGATAAGTAAAAACTTTTCCACCCAGAGTGTTGTGAATCTGTGGAACTCTTTGCCACAGAAGGCAATGGAAGCCAATTAACTGGATGTTTTCAAGAGAGAGTTAGATTTAACTCTTAGGGCTAAAGGAATCAAGGGATATTTGGAAACAGCAGGAATGGAGTACTGAGTTTAGATGATCAGCCATGATCAATTTGAATGGCAGTTCTGGCTCGACGGGCCGAATGGCTTACACCTGCACTTTAGCTAATTCTAGGTAGCAAACCTCATCTGCACCTTCACCAGAGCCTCCACATCCCCTGTAATCTAACCTTCCAAAGGACCCTACCATGCAGAACCTTATCAAATGCCTTGCTGAAGTCCATATAAACAGCATCTAAGGTCTTGCCTTTGTCAACCTTCTTGGTCACTTCATCAAAAAACTCAATCAAAATTGTGACAGAATTTCCATACAAAACCATCTATATACTAAAACGTTTGTTTGTTCCTGAACTACAGCCAAAACGGTACACGATAGCGCAACAATTTTAGGCTCACCTTACTCACCGTCGTCCCTTTGGTGCTAATGGAAGAAGTTTCATTGAAATCGGTGTTATATTTTAAAAGTTATTCACATTTTTTTATTTTTTTTACTTTATTTTTATTATTTTTTTTTTTACATACATACAAACACAAACTAAACAAACATAGGAGATGCATATTGAATGTAAATACCCTTACTTTAAGTTCCCAAAAACGGAAGAGACTCGAGTCCCGGCATTGCCTGTATTAATAATGACCATCTTTTATCAAACATGTCTGTTGTCAACTGTAACCTTGCTGTGATTTTTTCCATTATATACACATTTTTTACCCTATCTCTCCATTGCATTATGCTTGGAGGCTGTGGTTTCAACCACGAAGTTGTTATCGTCTTCTTTGCTATCAGCAGCAGGATTGTCAGTAAATGTTTCGAACTCTTATCTGTCATACTGTCAGGAATTATACCCAAAATGTAAAGTGCTGGTTCCAGAGGGAAGTTAATGCCCATAATCTGTTTAATTTCCTTTTGAATATTCTTCCAGAAATCCTGTATTTTTGGGCAATCCCAGAATATATGAGTGGAGTCCCCAACTTCTCCACACTCCCTCCAACATAAATCAGTTGTATTACTATATTTCGATGTAATGAATGGAGTATAAAAGTAACGCATTTTAACTTTCCAGTCAAATTCCCTCCATGTTGGGCTCTTAGTTAGTTTATGTCCCTCTTTAAATGATTCCTCCCACCCTTCTTCTGATATTATGATATTCGCTTCCAGTTCCCATTTTTCTTTGATATGTAAGTTGTTCTCTTTGGATTCATGTTGTAGTGCTTCATAAATTTTTGATATAATCCCTTTTTTTGACTTGTCTTCCGAGAACCCCCACAACACTTCCTCTAATTTAGATGGAGTCTTGCAGATGTTCTCCCATTCCTGATGTTTCTGTAGGTAATCTCTTAGCTGTAAGAATTTGTAAAAGTCATGAGCAGGTAAATTGAATTCTTTTTGAAGTTGTGTGAATATTTTCATTGTTTGTCCCTGAAACATTTGATCTATGTATATTAGCCCTTTGTCAGCCCATCTGTCAAATCCTGAGTCCATGGTAGATGGTACAAAGTCTGGGTTTTTTGCTATTCTAGTAGCCCTGCTTACCGAATTTGACAGCTTCAGCTTCTTTCTTACCACTCGTTGCCCATCCTGAGCCTCTTCAGGGCCTTCTCGTTTAAAAATGGGAGTGATTCTAAAGGCAGATTTTTACAAGCGTTTTGCTCCATCTCCACCCACATTGAATCTTTCTCTTTAGTAGTCCACATGATTAAGGCTCTGAGTTGCGTTGCCCAATAATAATTTCTTAAATTCGGCAAGTTCAACCCCCCCTTTTCTTTTTTGCTAAGAAGCGTCTTGTATTTAATTCTTGCTTTTTTACTTTGCCATAAGAATTTCGATATAATTTTATCCAGTTTTTTTAGAAAAGCTCCCAAGATCATAATAGGCAACGATTGGAACAAAAACAACAGTCTTGGCAATATATTCATTCTGACTGTTTCTACTCTTCCCACCAGAGTCAACGGTAAAATCTCCCATCCAGCCAAATCATCCTTTATCTCCGATATCAGTTTCCCATAATTAGCTTCAAATAGCTGTGCTGTATTCGAAGTGATAATTATACCAAGGTATCTAAACCCTTTTTTGGTCCATTTAAAATGGACTTTTTCTTTAAGTTCCACTGGACAATCTCCTGAGAGCATCATTGCTATTGATTTGGCTTCATTTGTCAAATATCCTGATATTTCACCATATTCTTTTAGGTTATCTAGTAGAGCTGGTATAGACGTGGAGGGCTCCACTATGTATGTTAATAAATCGTCCGCAAATAATGACGTCTTGTGTTCTATGCCCCCTTCATCTTTTATTCCTTTAATATTTTTATTTTGTCTTATTGACTCTGCTAACGGTTCAATACTTGCAGCAAACAGTAGCGGGCTCAGGCAATCTCCTTGCCTGACTCCTCTTTTGAGGTAGAAGAAGTCTGAGCAGCAGCCATTAATTCTGATCCGTGATTTGGGATTTTTATAAACAATTCTTACCCAGTCTATAAACGTTGAGTGAAACCCAAAAACCTTCAATGTTTGATATAAAAAGTTCCATTTCACACGGTCAAACGCTTTTTGTGCATCTAGGCTAAGCAGCATGGTAGGTCTGGGATTATTTTTAGCACATGATATAAGATTTAGTGTTCTCCTGATATTGTTAGCCCCCTGTCTCCCCGGGATAAACCCCGTTTGATCTGGCTTGATTAATTTAGTTATATGTTGTTGCATTCTCTGTGCTAGTATGCTTGTTAATATTTTTAAATCATTACAGAGCAAGCTGACCGGTCTATATCCCTCACATGAAGTCGGATCTTTGCCCTCCTTATGTAATACGGAAATTATGGCTTCTGACCAAGTATCTGGGCGGTTTCCTGTTGATAGCGCATAATTAAAAACTTTACATAATTCTGGTGTTATGTCTTCTGCAAAACATTTATAATACTCCCCTGAGAAGCCATCTGTACCTGGGGATTTGTTACTTTTAAGGGTTTTTATAGTATCGGCTATTTCTTGTGACGAAATTGGTTTTATCATTTCAGATGCTTCTTCTACCTTTAATGCTGGTAAATGTAGTTTTTTGAAAAATTCTTGTGTTTTGGTCTCAGTGAGATTAGATTCTGAGTCACTGTATAAGTTTTTATAATATTCTGCAAAGGCCTTTGCTATCTCTTTTGGCTTAGCCATAATAAAATTGGAAGTGGGATGTCTTATTTTTGTAACTATTCTATTTGTTTGAGCTTTTCGCAGTTGGAATGCCAGTAACCGGCTTGCTCTGTTACCCATCTCATAATATCTTTGATTTATAAAACGAAGAGCTCCTTCTGCTTTATATGTTAAAAGTTCGTCTAACTCTTGTCTCATTTTTTTTAATTCGACGAGAATAGAGTTGTTTCTTGTTCTTTTATGTTCTAACTCCAACTCTCTGATTTTACTTTCTAGCTTTCCTTGCCTTTCCATTCGGGTTTTTTTCAATCTGGAAGTTATCTCTATTATTTTCCCTCTCATGACTGCTTTTCCTCCCTCCCATAATGTCGATGGTGAGACCTCGCCATTGTCATTTATTTGAAAATATTCCTTTAAGTTTAGTTTTAGTTCTTTGACAACCTTTTCATCTGATAGGATTGACACATTAAGTCTCCAGTACTTAAAGAAGGATTCCCTGCCCAGCTCAATGGATAGTATGACAGGGGGTTATTCACATTTTAAAGTTTAAATCTACCTCCTAGGGAGGGAGGGGGGAGGATAAGGGGGGGTTGAGGGGGATGGAGTGGGGGTAGGGGAGGGAGGGGGGAGGTGTGGAGAGGGGAGGAGGGGGACAGGGGGAGAGGGGAGGGGGGGAAGAGAGGGTGCTGCACCAATGCAGGAGAGGTTTGGGCCCAACACCTGGTCTAGTGTTGACTATTCCTCATCAGCCTCCCTCTATCCAAATGTTTATATATCTTGTTTCTATGTATGTTTGTCCCTCAGAATCCTCTCCAGTATCTTACCTATGCATATTTTAGGCTCACTGGTCTATAATTCCCTGGCTTTTCCCAGCAGTCCTCCTTAAACAGAGGCACAACATTAGCCCCACCCTCCAGTCGTCTGACACCTCATCTATGTCTAACGATGATTCAGAATTCACAGTCAGGGTTCCTCCAGTTTTTTCACTAGCTCCCACAGTGTCTGATCAGGCCCAGGAGATTTATCTATCTTCATACCTTAAGCTGGTGGTGGATGTAATGTACCGTGGTTCTCCGCTCCGGCTGATTAATGTGTATGCCTCACCCATGCGGAGCGAGCAGTTGGCCGTCCTCCAGCAGCTCCCACCGCTGCTGGCCACGTCTAGACCGCTCGTTCTGGCCGGTGACTTCAACTGCATCATCGATGCGGCTGGACGATCCGGCAGTGCCAACCACAGACTGGTGGAGACGGTCAAAGATGCAAAGCTGCGCGACGCCTTCAGCGACCCTGCAGGCGGAGCCCAGCCACGGTTCACCTGGTCAGGACCGAACGGTTCAGCCCAGTCCCGGATAGACTTCCTCTTCACATCGAGGGCCGTCACGGTCAGACACACCGACCTCGCGCCGGTGTTCTTCTCTGACCACTGCCTCCTTCAGGCCACCTGTCACCTACAGGAGGACCGGAAGGCGGGCAGAGGGACGTGGAAGTTAAATGTGGAGCTGTTGACCCCGGAGAACGTTGAGGAGCTAAAGAGGGACTACGCATGTTGGAGAACTGAGGCCCCTCTTTGACTCCCCGACACTCTGGTGGGAGGCAACAAAGGAGAACATCAAGAAGTTCTTCGTCTCCAAAGGTGTTCAGAGAGCAAGACAGGGTAAGAGGGAATTGTGTCAACTCCAGACAGATTTGCAGCAACTGCTCCTGCAGAAGAGAGGGGTGGATGTGAGGGAGGAACTGAGAGAGTTGAAGGGCCGGCAAGCTCGGCTCTTTACCTCTGAATCCTCCAAGATCATCTTCCGGTCCAGGGTCCGCCATGTTGAGCAGGATGAGACGTGCTCACGTTTCTTCTTCCATAAGGTTCACAGGGGGAGCTCTGTGATCGAAAGCCTTAGGGAGGAGGACGGCTCGGTAACATCCTTGCAGACTGACATGTTGAGGATCTGCAGATCCTTTTATAAGGATTTGTACGACATAAAGACCACAGACAGCACCGCCTCCCAGAACTTCCTGTCTTCCATCACGGAAGTCTTGGATGACAGCAAGTGGGAGAGTCTGGACCAACCACTGACCCTGGAGGAGCTGACTGGCTCCATCCGTTCCTTTGACTCGAGTAAAACTACCGGAAGCGACGGCTTACTGGCAGAATTGTATTGGGCTCTGTGGGACTGGGTGGGCCCGGACCTGCTGGAAGTGTACAACCACATACTTCTAGCCGGCAGCATGTCAGACTCTATGAGGAAGGGCAGCATCACCCTCATCTACAAGCAGAAGGGGGAGATGAATGATATAAGGAATTGGAGACCCATCACATTGTTGAATGTAGACTACAAGATCCTGTCTAAGGCCATGGCCAACCGGGTCAAGTCTGCTCTGGGACAGGTGATCCACCCGGACCAAACCTGTGCTGTACCTGGCAGGAAAATCTCAGACAGCCTGGTGCTGCTGAGAGATACCATTGCCTACGTGCAGGACAGACGGATCAATGCCTGACTGGTCAGCTTGGACCAGGAGAAGGCCTTCGACAGGATATCGCACACGTACATGAGGGACGTGCTCTCCAAAGTGGGCTTTGGGGAGGGAATCAAGAAGTGGATCCAACTGCTCTACACCGATATCTGTAGTGCAGTCCACATCAATGGGTGGGAATCAGACAGCTTCCCCGTCAGGTCTGGAGTCAGGCAGGGTTGCCCTCTCTCCCCTGTCTTGTTCATCTGTTGTATTGAGCCCTTTGCCGAATCCATCAGGAAGGATGCGAGCATAAGAGGAGTGACATTGCCAGGCAGTGGGGGCATTCAGGACAAGACCCTGTACAGGCCCTATCCCTGTACATGGACGATGTCGCCGTCTTCTGCTCGGATCCAGGGTCGGTCCGCAGACTGATCAGCGTCTGCGACCAGTTTGAGTCGGCCACGGGGGCCAGGGTAAACCGCAGGAAGAGCGAGGCCATGCTCTTTGGCAACTGACCCGACCGATCTTCCACCCCTTCACCATCAAGCCTGACTTCTTGAAGGTGCTGGGCATCTGGTTCGTGAAGGCTGAGGCAAGTGATGAGAATTGGCTGGAACGGGTACAAGCGGAGGAAGCTGGAGCTGTGGAAGCAGCGCTCCCTCTCCTTCACAGGGAAAAATCTGGTCATCAGGTGCGAGGTGCTCTCAGGGCTGCTGTACTTGGCACAAGTGTGGCCCGTCCCTAACTCCTGCGCCACGGGGATCACCCGGGCCATCTTCCGCTTCATCTGGGGGTCGACGATGGACCGGGTGCAACGAGCCACAATGCACAAGTCGGCAGACAAAGGGGGTAAAAGTGTGCCCAACGTCGCCCTCATCCTGATGGCCACCTTCGTGTGTGGCTGCATCAGAACCTCAGCAGGTAGTGGCCCTTGGTGCACATGGGCACCAAGGGCCACTACCTGCTGAGGTTCTACCTGTCCCCGGTGTTGCGAAGGATGGGCCTGGCATAGATGCCATGCAATGTGCCAGTCAGCTGGACATTGTCACACCATCTGTCGCTCGTGGAAAGGTTCTTCCGGACCAACACCTTTGACCACAAGTCCATCGGGCAGTGGTCAGCACGGAACATCCTGCGGGCACTGCAGGGCAATGACTCCATGGATCCTGTGGTGTGGTTCTCAGAGCAGACTGCCCAGCTTGTCTGGCAAAATGCCTCATCGACATAACTCACCAACAAGCACCAAGACCTGGCTTGGCTGGCGGTGAGGAGAGCCATCCCAGTCAGATCCTTCCTGCACCGCCGGAACCTCACTACCAGCACACGCTGCCCTCGGGACGGCTGCTATGGAGAGGAGACGGTGGCCCACCTCTTTACAGAGTGTGGATTTGCAAAGAGGGTCTGGAGAGGTTTGCAGGGGTCCCTGTCACGATTTATTCCGAGCAGCTCCGTCACAGAGGACTCTGATCTAAGGACTGTTCCCAGGGGCGCATTCGGAGACTGACATCGAGTGCTGCTGGAAGGTCATCAACTCGGTGAAAGACGCTCTTTGGTCTGCCCGATCTTTGTTGACCTCCCAGCGGAAAGAGCTGTTCGTCGGGGAATGTTGCCGACTGGCCCGCTGCAGACTGCAGGTGTATGTGCTGAGGGACGCACTGAAGCTCTAGGGTCTAGGGTCCTCCCGCTGCTGGACATGGGGGGCAGGGTGTGGTGGAGACCCTCCAAATAAGGGATTCTGTGTAAATTTCTGTGTAAATTTGGAAATGAATATCTGCATTGAATGTGTAACCTCCGGAAATGTCGGATGGGGTTTTTGAAAAGACGATGTTTTGTTAATATTTATTACTTGAATAAAGTATTTTTTGATATTTAAAAAAAAATCTATCTTCATACACCTTAGTACATCCAGCATCTCCTCAGACATAATATGGACCATTCTCAAGATATTTCCTTTTCCTTTCCCAAGTTCCCCAGTATATGTGCCTTTCTCCACATTAATAACAGGACAAATATTCCCTGGAGACCTTGCTCATCCCGTGCGGCACCTTGCATTGAAGGCTACTTCGATTTCTCAGGGGCCCCTATTATCTCTCTAGTTACCCCCTTAATGTACTTGTAAGATATCTGTTGATAAGTTGAAGGTAGACAAAAAATGCTCGAGTAACTCAGCGAGAAGGAATGGGTGATGTTTCGGTCGAGACCCTTCTTCAAACTGATGTCAGGGGAGGGGGCGGTACAAAGAAAGGATGTGGTAGGAGACAGGAAGACTAGTGGGAGAACTGGGAAGGGGATAAAGAGGGAAAGAGGAACAGTCTGAAGTTAGAGAAGTCAATGTTCATACCGCTGGGGTTTAAACTGCCCAAGCGAAATATGAGATGCTATTCCTCCAATTTGCGCTGGGCCTCACTCTCACTTGTTAATAAGTTAGTCTGCAATGCATGCTGCAATTGGTCCCACTCAATAAAATCTGGGCCAACGTCAACAGACCAACCTGGTGGTATAAATGTTTATGTTATCTCATAAAGTAGTTGCAGAAAATTTCCTGATATGATTGTCCTCAACACGAATATTTGTTCTCTCTTTGTCCAGCTGATGATGCAATGGATTCTTTGCTGGTACTATCTGATGCTGCTAAAGGAGTGTCATCATCTAGCTCTTCTGGGTTTGAATGTGTGGCAGCTCCCCTAAGTGATCAAGATAATGGCGATGAGGTAGTCACAGAAGACTATGGACGTAATTCAATTGCTGCATCTGAAAGTATTGAAGTATCTGGATGGGATGAACGATTGGATTCCTCAATCGAAAAAGAACTGGAGAAATACAGTATGAATACATATTATGAACAAAGCATGTCATTTCCACAGTATCAGCCATTTATGAACCAATATAACTCTCCTATTAACCAGTTTCCCAGTCTCTATGTTGGTAACCAATTACCTCAGCTAACACAAGCAAATTTGAACTCTACTTTGAACAATGTGTCCCATCAGCAGCAAACAGATCCAAATGATGGCGAATCACTTGGGCACTTGTCATGTACATTGAATTCAAAAGATTGTGAAGAACATTTGAGCCATCATTTTAATAGTGAAACCAACATAGAGAAAAGGTTAGAAGTTCAATCGGAACTTAGCAAGTTCTCTTCTGAAGCTATTGAAAGGGCCAGCAGCAAGAATACCCCCATTGAGCATGCAACTGCGATGGTTGCATTTCCAACTAATATAAGCACAGAGGCCACAGATGTATGGACAAGCCAAAGTGAAAGTCATAGTCTGTCAGGAGCCATTTCTATGAATCTTGGTGCAATTGGCTCAAAGAAGTATAGTGGATCAGAGCATTTTGATCCAACGTATGATGAGCTTCCAAATGCAGTGAACCACCAAGCTGAATATTTGAAAAACAGTGATATTTCTGATGAAGCAGTAAGGAGATTTTCTGGTGCTGATGCAAATGAAATATGGTTTGGATCAAAAAAAGAGAAATCACCTTCAGAAAACTACAAATTATTTGGAGAATGTCAAGTATTTAAAGGAACAAATGAATTGCTACGAAAAAACAGTTCTCTCGCAAAGAAGTCCTTAGAAAATAAAGAGAATGTTTCAAAAAATATGCAACAAAATACAACATGTTTTCCTTATTGGTTTGATGTCGGGAAAGACTGCAGTGGTGAAAAGCTCCCAAAATTAACGAACAGTAAGGAAACAAGTTATCCTCAGTATTCAAGCAGTGTACATTTTACAAATACTCCAACCATGTCTTCAGTCTCATGGAATCCGTGGGCTCCTGAGTTCCAGCCGATGAACATGGCAAAAACCTTTATCACACCTGTGGCAATGAGTCCTGTGAAACCAAGACCTGCTGATGCTTCAACATGGAGACGTGCTGGAGCTTTATCCAGTACTGATCCACTTCATTCAGTTACAAGTCCTTGTTCCAATACTTTGCCGTCAAAACCGTGTTTAAATCCATATGGCGTACCACAGCTGCAGACTTATGAGCATCAGTTTCCACAGCTTGCACACAGAAAGTCATTGGTTACGCCTAAGCTGTTGTTTTTGATGAGGGGTCTGCCTGGATCAGGAAAGAGCACGCTAGCAAGGTATGACATTTTTTTTGTATATAATTAGGAGACCAAATGAAGAAGTTTGGCTTTTATTTATTACAGCATCATTCTTAGATCCCTGGATGTCAGCCTTGGTTCAATCATAGAACACTAAATTTGGAGTTAAGTAACTGGTCCAGTCCAATTCCAGATGCTCGCATATAATCTAGGATGATTCTTTTGTGTGGTTTTCAGCAAATGCAGAACAATCAGAAATGTTGTCTTTCAGATGACAAAATAAACTGATTTCTTGCGTCCATGGATCACATGGCATCATTAGAAAAATCAGATATTTTGGTATCCTGACCATCATTTATCTATTACAACAGATTAATAGTTACTTTTCTCATGGTCTACCGAATGGTATGAATCATAGGGATATTTGGACTTTTGGAAGATGGAATTAATCCCGAGTGCAAAATGATGCATTTTAGAAGTGAAATAGGGGAAGGACTAGGACATATACAATAAATGGTAAGGCACTAAAGAATGTCGATGAACAGAGGGACCTTGGGACTTAAGTCGATAGTTCCCTGAAAGTGGTAATATGGGTAGATAAGGTGGTGAAAACGGCATTTGACATGCTTGCCTTAAGGCATAGAGTATAAACGTTGGAATCTATGTTTCAACTTTACAAAATGTTGCTTAGACTCCAATTGGAACACTGTATCACAAAATGCTGGAGTAACTCAGCGGGTCAGGCATCTCAGGAGAGAAGGAATGGGTGACATTTTGGGTCGAGACCCTTTTTCAGACTGATGTCAGGGGAGGGGGCGGGACAAAGATAGGATGTAGGGGACAGGAAGACAGTGGGAGAACTGGGAAGGGTGAGGGGAAAGAGAAGGCAGAGGAACTATCTGAAGTTAGAGAAATCAATGTTCATACCGCTGGGGTGTAAGCTGCCCAAGCGAAATATGAGACGCTGTTCCTCCAATTTGCGGTGGGCCTCACTATGACAATGGAGGAGGCCCATTGCAGAAAGGTCAGACTTGGAGTGGGAGGAGGAGTTGAAGTGCTGAGCCACCGGGAGATCAGGTTGTTTAAGGCGGACTGAGCGAAGGTGTTGAGCGAAACGATCGCCGAGACTGCGATGGTTTCACCAATGTAGAGAAGTTGACATCTGGAACAGCGGATACAATGGGTGAGGTTGGAGGAGGTGCAGGTGAACGTCTGCCTCACCTGAAAAGACTGTTCAGTTCTTATCGCCACTCTTTAAGAAAGATATGGCTCTGCTGGTGAGAATGCAGTGGGAATTTATTAAGCTATTGCCTAGATTGGAGAACTTTAGTCACAAGCCTCCACGAAAAACAAACCTCCACCATCACCCTCTGCTTCCTTCCATGAAGTCAATTCTCTATCCAGTTAGCTAGCTCTCCCTGGATCCCATGCATCTAACCTAACAGAGCAGTCTACCATGCAGGACCTTCAAAAAGGCCTTGTTGAAATCCATGTGGGCAATGTAAACAGCTTTTTTCTCGTCAACCTTTTCAGTTACATCTTCAAAAATCTCAATCCAATTCATAAGACACAATCTCCCATGTTCAAAACCATGCTGACGATCCCTAATCACCCCCTGCCTAACCAAATGCATATATATCTTACCCCTCAGAATCCTCTCCAGTAACTTATGATGTTAGGCACACTGGTCAACAGTCCCAGACATTTTCTTGCAGCCCTTTAAAAGTGTTGTAACTGATCAGGCCTGGGAGATTTATTTCCTTTAATATACTTAAGACATCCAGCACCTCCTTGACTGTAACACAGGCTGTTCTCTCTAGTTACCCTATTTCCCTTAATATACATAAAATCTCTTTGGATTCTCCTTGATATTATCTGCCAAATATATGTCCTGCCCTCTTGTTGCCTCCTTATTTCATTCTTTAGTATGTTTCTCAGACCCCAAAGCCATTCCAGGAATACACTTGATCCCAACTGCCAATACCTGGCCCAGGTACTCTCCTTTTTCCTGACTAGAGCCTCGATTTCTCTTGTCATCCAGGCTTCCTTATGCCCATCTGCCTTGCCTTTCACTCGTTCAGGAACATGCATGCCTTGAACTGTCGTCATCACATTTTAAAATGCATTCCACTTTTCTGATGTCGCTTTGCCCACAAACAACCTACTCCAATCAACTTTAGCAAATTCCTGTCTAATACCATTAAAGTAGGCATTGCCCCAATTTTTATTTTAACTTGGGGGCCTGCCCTGTCATTATCCCTAATTATTTAAAAACTAATAGAAATATGGTCAATAGACAATAGACAATAAACAATAGGTGCAGGAGTAGGCCATTCAGCCCTTCGAGCCAGCACCGCCATTCAATGCGATCATGGCTGATCACTCTCAATCAGTACCCCATTCCTGCCTTCTCCCCATACCCCCTCACTCCGCTATCCTTAAGAGCTCTATCCAGCTCTCTCTTGAAAGCATCCAACGAACTGGCCTCCACTGCCTTCTGAAGCAGAGAATTCCACACCTTCACCAAGGTGATCCCAAAAGGCCGTGCACTGATACTTCAGTCACTTGCCCTTCTAAATTTCATAAGAGTATCAAGATTTGCTCTCTCCCTTCTACATGTTGCCTGTGCAAACTTTTCTGAACACATTTGAAAAATTCCTCCCCGTCTCAGCCCTGGACACGGTGGAGGTCCCAGTCTATATTGGGAATGTTACAATCCCCAACTATGATAACACTATTAGTCTTGCAGCTGCCTGCAATCTCCTGGTATATTTGCTCTTCTAATTCCTGTTAACTATTTGCGGGCCTATAGTAGGTGATCATCCCCTTTACTTCTCTCCGCTCCACCCATCGAGCCTCACTGGATGAACCATCAGTGATGTGGCTACTACTTCCATGATGTTCTTCTTAATCAGTAAAGCAATACTCCCTCTTGTTTTACTCCTGCCTCTATCTCACCTGTAGCACCTGTACACTGGAGCATTAAGCTGTCAGTCATGTTCCTCTCTTAGCCAAGTTTCCGTAATGGCTACAATGTCCTGGTAGCATGTATCTCGCCACGCCCTGAGTTAATCCGCCTTGCCCGTCATGTCAATGCATTAAAGTAAATGCAATTTAATCTAACAGTCCTTTCCCTCTTCCTCCCTATCCTGCCCACTGAACTTGTTTTCATCACCTTCCATACGACTTTCATGTCTTCCATGTCTTCCGGAGATTTCTCTAGTCTCTCTTCCCAGAGTTTGAGCCTTCTGGATGATGCACTGCAGTCCAGGGGATGGACAGACCACACCACACACTATATCCATCAGAAGATTAGGACCTGTGCTTCAGGAGGTCGCAGATTTGGGGTTTCAGTAGATTGGAATGTTAAAACCTGGATCTGAGAGGATCATTGAGTTTGCTGGGTCTGGAGATAAGGGCTTGGACAAAATGCTCGTGGTGGTGAATGCAAAGACTCTATATAATGTGTAGGAAGGAAATGCAGATGTTGGTTTAAACCATTAAGGGCCTTCTTCAGACCCAACCTGAAACATCGCCAATTCCTTTTCTCCAGAGGTGCTGTCTGACCCGCTGAGTTATTCCAGTTTTTGTGTCTATCTTCACTCTATATAATGTGATAGTTGAGGCGGCCTCCTGAGGGATGATGTTTCAGTTATTGCTTGACTGCTGAATTAGATTAGCACAATCCTGGGAGGATCGCATTGTCGTGAGGGTGCCCAACAGTTGATGCTCTGTGAAACCTTGGTCCTCGCGGTGGTATTGGGGGTGGAGGGGGGGTGGAGGGAGGGGGGCGGGGAGTGATGGGAGTGACATTATCCCTTGCACTTTGTGCAAAAATAATTTTGAGGATTCAAGCGTGATATTTCTAGAGTGAAGAATGACCAATAAGAAACCATGTCAATAGACAATAGGTGCAGGAGTAGGCCATTCAGCCCTTCGAGCCAGCACCGCCATTCAATGCGATCATGGCTGATCACTCTCAATCAGTACCCCGTTCCTGCCTTCTCCCCATACCCCCTCACTCCGCTATCCTTAAGAGCTCTATCCAGCTCTCTCTTGAAAGCATCCAACGAACTGGCCTCCACTGCCTTCTGAGGCAGAGAATTCCACACCTTCACCACTCTCTGACTGAAAAAGTTCTTCCTCATCTCCGTTCTAAATGGCCTACCCCTTATTCTTAAACTGTGGCCCCTTGTTCTGGACTCCCCCAACATTGGGAACATGTTTCCTGCCTCTAATGTGTCCAATCCCCTAATTATCTTATATGTTTCAATAAGATCCCCCTCATCCTTCTAAATTCCAGTGTATACAAGCCCAATCGCTCCAGCCTTTCAACATACGACAGTCCCGCCATTCCGGGAATTAACCTAGTGAACCTACGCTGCACGCCCTCCATAGCAAGAATATCCTTCCTCAAATTTGGAGACCAAAACTGCACACAGTACTCCAGGTGCGGTCTCACCAGGGCCCGGTACAACTGTAGAAGGACCTCTTTGCTCCTATACTCAACTCCTCTTGTTATGAAGGCCAACATTCCATTGGCTTTCTTCACTGCCTGCTGTACCTGCATGCTTCCTTTCATTGACTGATGCACTAGGACACCCAGATCTCGTTGAACTCCCCCTCCTCCTAACTTGACACCATTCAGATAATAATCTGCCTTTCTATTCTTACTTCCAAAGTGAATAACCTCACACTTATCTACATTAAACTGCATCTGCCATGTATCCGCCCACTCACACAACCTGTCCAAGTCACCCTGCAGCCTTATTGCATCTTCCTCACAATTCACACTACCCCCCAGTTTAGTATCATCTGCAAATTTGCTAATGGTACTTTTAATCCCTTCGTACTAATGGTACTTTTAATCCCTTCGTACTAATGGTACTTTTAATCCCTTCGTAATTTCCAAAAGCACTATTTATTTTAAAAAAAGAGTCAGCAAGATAATAGAACATGGAGCAGTATGGCACAAGAACAATGTTTGTGCCGAACATGAGGCCAGGACAAACTCCTCTTTGCCTACTTATAGTCCGTATCCCTTCATTTCCTGCATATCCATATGCCTATCTAAAAGTGTCTTAACTGCCACTATCTTATCTCCCTCACCCCCCATCTCCAGCAATGTGTTCCAGGCACATGCTGCCTTCTGTGCATATTAAAATACTTGCTCTGCTCATCTCCTATCCCCTCACCTATTTTCCTATCCTGGGAAAAAGGTTCTGACTGACTATCCTTTGATGCCTCTTATACTTCTATCAGGTCTCCTCACACCCTCTGGAATTCCAAAGAAAACAATCTAAGTCTGTCCTACCTCTCCCTGTAGCTAATACCTCCTAATCAAGGCATCATTATGGTAAACCTCCTTTCCAAAGCCTCCACATACTTCCTGTAATGAGACGACCAGAACTGCATGCATTACTCCACACAGCCAACCAAAGACCAAAAAGCTGCATCATGACTTCCTGACTCTTGTACTTAATAACCTGACCTATGGAAGCAAAAAATACTATACCACTTTACCACTCTATCTACTCGTGTTGCCACCTTCAGGGAGTAATGGATTTGGACCCGACATGGTGGCGCAAAGGTAGAGTTGCTGCTCATACAGCGCTTACTACGCCAAGGACCTCGGTTTGATCCCGACTACGGGTGCTGTCTGTACGGATTTTTTACGTTTCCATTGCTAAATTTCCACAGTCAATATCCTGCCGCCATCATTGACCTGAAATTTAACAGTAGAGTTATGAAAGTAAAGGAGTTTTATGATGAGGCTAGAAAGTGGATATTTGACAATGTATTTATTTTCTGAGTCTCCAAAACCTTTCTATCATCTGAACGGCATGTCATACATTTAATGAAGTATTCTTCACAGATCTGGATGTGCATCTCCAACACTCAAGAAACTTGATTTTATTCAGGTCAGACGCAATCTGTTTGATCAATTCTCCATCCTAAGTAAACAATCATGTAAGACTCGAAGATATCACAAAATGCTGGAGTAACTCAGCGGGTCAGGCAGCATCTCAGAAGAGAAGGAATGGGTGACGTTTTGGGTCGAAACCCTTCCTCAGACTGATGTCAGGAGGGCGGGACAAAGAAAGGATATAGGTGGAGACAGGAAGACAGTGGGAGAACTGGGAAGGGGAAGAGAGGGACTAAGGAGCTATCTAAAGTTAGAGAAGTTAATGTTCATACCGCTGGGCTGTAAGCTGCCCAAGTGAAATATGTGGTGCCGAATCATGTAAGACTGGTAAACTATGATTGCAGTATGCACCAACTACAAAATAAAATGAAGCAACTCACATATTTGATAGCACCTTCAAAGTCCACAATGTACAACCTGGAGGTAGTAGCAAGATGCTGTTTTTAAACGTGTTCTGATGATCATGATCTTGGTATGCAATCCTTATTAAAAAGCATTTTTATATTCCCAGGTGTAAGGCCTTCTGTTTCAGCTTTGACATGAACTAAGCAATTGCCATATTTCTATGTAGTTGAAGGTGCAAGTTCAGTGTTAAATGTGAGCAGTTAAATTAATGGGGTAAGCAGTGAGACTGCAGAGTACCGCGGGACTAGCCTGACAAAAAATATATTTTCAATGGCATGGTTTCAGGGAAAACAAGCAAAAGCGGTAATGATTACTATTTTGCAGATAAGGTGAAATTGAAAAACATGCTGGAAGGTTAAAAGCAGGCAATGTACCAATTCTGCCATCATTGGGGTGAGTTTCATGCCAGAGGTGTAGTTCTGGTGCTATTGAAAAAGTTGGGGGATAGGAGAACCAAAATTATTTGAGTTCTGTTGTATTGCAGGTTAAAAACATTTCATTTCCATAGTGCTGTTTTTCAGCATTAAAATTGGCCATGGCCATGGGATAGAGTGGTGCTAGAGGGCAGTTTGCTTTCTTGAGCGCTTTTGTGTCTGGAACTTAAACAATGTTCTTGCCAACTACTCCCATAACATACCAACTACTCCCATAACATAAGAGTTATTATAAAAATTAAATTTACAAAATCGTTGAAGTTAATGGAGGAAAATATATGGACAGCAAAACTTTTACTATGTTGGATTTTTTTGGCCATTGACTTCATTAAAAGCCCTTCATCCATTTCATCAAATATTTTTCCAATACTGAATACTAAAATTAATTGTCTTTCAAGATGATTGCATTATGTAGAACACTGCTCAGAATTTTCCAATTGAGGCCATTTACTAATTCTGGAGAAAATGCTGGAGACAATTCTGGAGCTCAAAAATAAGAAAAGTGTAATCACTCTAATGGGACTCTTAATAGGGTTCTCAATAGGCAGCAAGAAACAGAGGAACATATGTTGGCAGATTATGGACAGATGTAAAAGTAACAGGGTTGTTATAGTGAGTGAGTTTAACTTCCATAATATTAACTGGGATCCCCTTAGTGCAAAAGGCTTAGAGATGGGGCAGAATTTGTCAGGTGTATTCATGAGGGTTTCTTAAAAAGTATGTAAGTAGTTCACCTTGGGGAAAGGCCATACTGGACCTCGTGTTGGGAAACTAGCCCGGCCAGGTGGCCGGTGTTTCAATGGAAAAGCATTTTGGGAATAATTATTACAATGATATGTTTTAAGAATGAGAATCAGTCTGGACCTTCAGAAATTACTAAATTGGGGTAAGACAGAATGCAACATTATTAGGCAGGAGCATAAATTGGGAACAGCTCTTATTGGGTATGTCCACTTCAGACATACCAGCTGATCAGAGTTCGGGATTGGCATTTTGCAATAATGAGGAGAGATAAATATAGCATAGTAAGTGAACCTTGGGTGACCAGAGAAATTCTAAATTTTGTCCAAATGAAAAAGGACGCATATGTACAGGTTAGGAAGCTGAATCAGCCTGAACATTTGATGAATATAAAGCAAGCAGTAATTAATTCAAGCAGGCAATCAGAAGGGCCAAAAGGGACCATGAAATGTCAAAATGGCAAATCAGATTTGAGAAAATCCCAAGGCTTTATATACGTACATTAAAAACATGAGAGTAACCAAGGAGAAAGTAGAACCAGTCTGATGTAGCACGGACAGACAAAATGCTGGAGGAACTCAGTGGGACAGGCAGCATCTCTGGAGAGAAGGAATGATAAAGCAGGGAATTTTGTTTTGAGTCCGAGGATGTGGGTGAGGTACTAAATTAGTACTTTGCATCTATATTCACCAAGGCGAAGTACATAGAAACATAGAAACATAGAAACATAGAAAATAGGTGCAGGAGTAGGCCATTCGGCCCTTCGAGCCTGCACCGCCATTCAATATGATCATGGCTAATCATCCAGCTCCAGCATGGAAGATAGTGAGCTCAGTGAAGGGCATACCAGTAAGCTAGGCCAATTTGAAATCGAGGTGGTGCTCTTGAAGAGCATTAAAGTGGATAAATTCCAAGGACCCTATGGGATTTATCCCAGGTATTGAGAGAGGTAAGAGAGGAGATTGAAGGGGTCTTTACGATGAGCTGCGAGCAGTTTTGGGCCCCATATCTGAGAAGGGATGTGCTGGCATTGAGAGGGTCCAGAGGAGGTTTACGAGAATGATTCCAGGGATGATTGGGTTATCATATGATGAACATTTGATGGCATTGGGCCTGTACTCCCAAAGATGAGAGGGGACCTCATTGAAATTTACCAAATAATGAATGGCCTGGATAGATTGGATGGGGGAGGATGTTTCCATTAATGGGAGAGTCAAGGACCAGAGAGCACAATTTCAGGAAAAAAATGATGTACCTTTAGAAAAGAGATGAGGAGGAATTTCTTTAGTCACAGGGTGGTGAATCTGTGGAATTTATTGCCACAGACGGCTGTGGTGACCAAGTAATTGGGGAGTTTTAAACCAGAGATTGACCGATTCTTGATTAGTAGGGGTGGCAAAGGTTATGGGGAGAAAGCAGGAGAATAGGGTTGAGAGGGAGATAGGTTAGCCATAATTTAATGGAGGAGTAGACTCGATGGACCAAATGACCCAATTCTGCTCCTATGATTTATGAAGTTATGAACCTATGGAACTTTGTATCCTCTCTAGCAACAGGCGAGGTCCCAGAGGACTGGAGAGTACCCAATGTTGTTCCTTTGTTTAAGAAGGAAAGTACAGAAAATCCAGGAAATTAGAATCAGATGAACCTCACATTTGTGCCAAAAAGCCATTGGAGAGGATTTACTCGAGGAGGCGAATGGGTTAATTGGAGACAGTCTTTTGGCTGATCCAGAAAATTAAGATGCATGAGACCAATGGAGACTTGGTTGTTTGGATTCAGAACTGGCACACTCATAAAAGATGGAGGGTAGTTGTGGAAGGGTGTTGTTCTGACTGGATGTCTGTTAGCGTTGGTGTTCTGCAAGAATATGTGTTAGGGCCTCGTATTTGTGATGTAATTGATGTACATAAATATTGATAGCTTGGTTAGTGTGTTTGCAGACAACACCTAGATTGGTGGAGTTGTGGACAGTGAGGAAGGCTGTGAAAGGATGCAGCAGGGTATAGATCAACTACAAAAATAAACAAATAAATTACAGGTGGAGTTTAATCTGAGCAGGTGTGAGTTACTGCACTTTCAGAAGTTGAATGTAAGGGGAAAATATACAATTAACAGCAAAGGGATCATGGGGTCCAAATCTATAACTCCCTGAAAATGGCAACAGAGCTAGATAGCGTGGTAAAGACAGCTAATGGTATGCTTGCCTTCATTAGTCAAGCCTTTGTGTATAAGAGTCAGGAAGTCATGTTGTAGCATTATAAAATTTTAGTTAAGATCATGTGATAGGAGTAGAATTAGGCCATTCGGCCCATCAAGTCTACTCCGCCATTCAATCATGGCTGATCTATCTCCCTCCTAACCCCATTCTCCTGCCTTCTCCCCATAACCTCTGGCACCTGTACTAATCAAGAATCTATCTATCTCTGCCTTAAATATATCCACTGACTTTGCCTCCACAGCCTTCTGTGGCAAAGAATTAGTCAGATTCACCACCCTCTGACTAAAGAAATTTTTTCTCATTTCCTTCCTAAAAGAACATCCTTTAATTCTGAGGCTATGACCTCTAGTCCTAGACTCTCCCGCTAGTGGCACATCATCTCCACATTCACTCTATCCAAGCCTTTTACTATTCTGAATGTGTCAATGAGGTCCCCATCATTCTTCTAAACTCCAGCAAATATAGGCCCAGTGCCGTCAAATGCTCATCATGTGTTAACCTACTAATTCCTACATCATGTGTTAGCCTACTAATTCAGACATCAGTCTGAAGAAGGGTCTCGACCCAAAACGTCACCCATTCTCTCTCTCCTAGATGCTGCCTGGCCTGCTGAGTTACTCCAGCATTTTGTGATACCTTCCATTTGTACCAGCATCTGCAGTTATTTTCCTACACTACTAATTCCTAGGATTATTCTTGTATTCCAGAGCCAGCACATCTTTCCTCAGAAATGATGCCTCAAATAGCTCACAATATTCCAAATGCAGCCTGACCAGCGCCTTATAGAGCCTCAGCATTACGTCCCTGTTTTTGTATATAAGTCTTCTTGAAATAAATGCTAGCATTGCGTTTGCTTTCTTTACTACTGCTTCGACTTGCAGATTAACTTTTTGTGAATCCTGCACCAGCACTCCCAAGTCCCTTTGCACCTCCGATTTCTGGATTCTCTCCCCATTTAGAAAATAATCTACGCCTTTATTCCTATTACCAAAATGCATGACTCCTCACTTTGCTCCACTATATTCCATCTGCCACTTCTCTGCCCACTCTCCCAGCCTGTCCAAGTCCTTCTGCAGAGTCCCTGCTTTCTCTACACTACCTGCCCCTCCACCTATTTTTGTATCATCCGCAAACTTGGTCACAAAGCCTTCAATCCCCTCATCCAAATCATTAATATAAAACGTGAAGAGCAGCGGCCCCAGCACCGAGCCCTGCGGAACTCCGCTAGTCACGGGCAGCCAACCAGTAAAAGCCCCCTTTATGGCCACTCTTTGTCCTCTGCCATCCAGCCAACCTGATATCCATGCTAGTATCTGCCCTTTGATGCCATGGGCATTCATCTTCCTTAGCAGCCTCCCATGTGGCACCTTTTCAAAGGCTTTCTGAAAATCTAGGTATACAACATCTACTGATTCTCCTTTGTCTGTCCTGCTATTTGCTTCTTGAAAGAATTCCAGAAAGTTTGTCAGGCAAGACCTCCCCTTCACAAAGCCATGCTGACTTTGGCTTATTTTATCGTGATCTTCTAAGTACTCCGTAACCTCATCCTTTATAATGAACTCTGAAGTCTTACCAACCACCAAAGTCAGACTAACCGACCTATAGTTCCTGCTATTCTGCTTTGCTCCCTTCTTGTGCAGCGGGGTAATATTGGCAATTTTCCAATCATCTGGAACCACTCCTGACTCTTGTGATTCTTGAAATATCACTGTCAATGCCTCCACAATCTCTAAGGCCACCTCTTTCTGAACCCTAGGGAGAAGTCCATCTGGGCCAGGTGACGTATTCACCTTCAGCCCTTTCAGCTTCCCAAGCACCTTCTCCCTAGTAATATCCACTCCACTAACTTCTACCCCCTGATTCTCTTGAATTTCAGGCACGTTGCTGGTGTATTCCACTGTGAAGACTGATGCAAAAAAGTTATTCAACTCCTCTGCCATTTCTTTATTCCCCATTATCACTTCTCCTGCATTATTTTCCAGTGGTCCAACATCCATCCCTGCCTCTTTCGTACTCTTTATATAACTGAAGAAACTTTTGCTATCCTCTTTTATATTATTAGCTAGCTTACCATCGTATTTCATCTTTTCTTCCTGTATTGCCTTTTTAGTTACCCTCTGCTGTTGTTTAAAAGCTTCCCAGTCCTCTGGCTTCCCACTAATCATTGCAATGTTTTATGCCTTCTCTTTTAGTTTTACACTGTCCTTGACTTTTTTGTCAGCCACAGTCACCTCTTTCTCCCCCTAGAATCTTTCTTCCTCTTTGGAATGCGCATTCCAACATAATACATTTGGAGTACTGTGTGTAGTTTTGGTAGTCCCGTTACAGAAAGGCTGTGGAAGCTTTGGAGATGGTGCAGAATACACTTGCCAGAATGATGCCTTTCTTAGAGGGTATTCGCTATCAGGAGAGGTTGGGCAAACATGGATGTGCAGGGAATGGAGGGATATGGATCGTGCAGGCAGAGGAGATTAAGTAAACATCAAATCCAGCTGGACATTTTGGGCCGGAGGGCCTTTTCTTGTCCTGTACTGTTCTAGGATCTAAAGCAGTGCATTTCAGAGGGGAGGGGAAAGAGATTTTGGAGGTGTTCTGCGATTAAACAGCTACTTGAGCAGTTTGGACTTAATATATGTGAACAACACAGAAAGACAATAGGTTAGACTGAACTCATTATTTTCAACTCAATGAAGGACTCTGGCTTCGCCTATGTTAAAATTTACGTAGCTTCAGAAGTAAATAAAAAATCGTGCAACTTCATAAAAACACCTTTTTCTTCTAAAGCAACCATATAAGAATTTAATTATAGACCTTGAAGTAATGTTGCATAAAACTAATATGTTTCTATTGCATTGGGACAGATTGCTTGTTCAACAGGGCCCTAATGGAATAATTTTAAGCACAGATGAATATTTTTATCAAAATGGGAACTACCAGTTTAATCCCAATCTAATTGGACAAGCTCATCAGTGGAACCAAAAGAGAGGTGAGTAATTCTTGGTTTTTATTGGCATTATTTCAATATTTTAGATGATATTTATTACTGAAAATAGATACAACATGCTGGAGTAACTCAGTGGGTCTGGCAGCATCTCTGGAGGAAAGGAATAGGTGACGCTTCGGATCGAGACCCTTCTTCAAATTCCTCAGTTAACCAGCATTTTGTGTCTATCTTCGGTATAAACCAGCATCTGCAGTTCCTTCCTACACATATAACATTTATTATAATATATACTTAACACTGATAGTTAATGGAAACCATTGTTGACATCATCTTAGCAATTCAAACAATTTCAGACTTGCTCTCATAGATGTGATTAACCAAAATGGGAAAGTTTAACAGTGTTATTAAGAGGCAGTTAGTCTTTGTGTTCTAAAAGTATAGAAGTACAGGTTGACCGTTCTCATTTTCTTGTACCCAGTAAAATAAAACTGAAAAGTTCTGGAGCACCAATGTCTTTAAGCTTGTATACCGTGCAAATGATATTTTCTTGCCCCAATTTTTCACAAGATTATTTTTTTTGTGCCTATTCGATCCAGGTTTAAATCCTCTCTGGACTTGTAGATGGCACTATATTTTTACTCCTTATTACTGTTTGCTAACCACAATTTTCATTTGCAGAAACCTGCAAAATCTGGATGCATCTAGGTCCTAAGCAATATTAGGATTACTTCTGATTTTCACCATCCTTCTCTCATCCTTTAAAACTCTTATTAAAACAATTAATCATGGTCTCCAAATATTTACTTTCTTGGATCAGTCTGGAGTTTTTTAACTATTCTATGAAGTGCATTTGGGCATCTTTTTTGTGATTACTAAGAAAGTTATTCTGGAGACAATGTTGGGTTCCTGAAAACCCACCCAGTGAAACCATGGAATAGTTGAACTATAGAAACCAGGCAGTTCTCAAAATCCATTGTTGGTATGTGGTGAGGTAGTGAGGGTAGATTTGAGCACAGCACTAGGGAAATTGTGAAGGGCTCGTGTCTCTTTGCAAATCAAAAACTATCAGAATGCAGATGTTAGGTAAGTATAGCTTTGACATTTCTATGATGCTTGGCATAGATTAAATGACAGCAAGTGACACATGTTTTGATTCACGCAAGAAATGCTTACTTGGAGGAAGCTGTTGAATTGAAGGATCCACTTGCTTTAACAGAGAAGTAGGGCAACGGCAGAAATGATAGTTCGTACACCCAAGTTTAAATTTAAGAAAAAGACCCCAATGAAACTTTCTTGAATTGAAAATTTAAGAATTTTGGGTTGTGTAGAGAGGAGCATTTCTGGTTATTAACTCAGAAGGTGTCATTATGAGATGGAAGTGAAAACTAGTAAAAATACAAATTTCCAGATATAAGAAAGTATGTCAGAAAGTCTGTGACTCTAGTTTTAAGGAATATACACACATTCAAGCATGTACCAATGAGAATTCATCGAAACATCGAAAATAGGTGCAAGAGTAGGCCATTCGGTCCTTTGAGCCAGCACCACCATTCAATATGATCATGGCTGATCACCCAAAATCAGTACCCCGTTCCGGCTTTTTCCCCATATCCCTTGATTCCCTTCGCCCTAAGAGCTAAATTTAACTCTCTCTTGAAATTCAGTTGAAATCTGGGTTGAATTTCAATTACGTTTTTATTTTTGAATATTGAACTTACGTCCTAATTAATGTGCAGTGTTGTCATGATCATTGATTATGAACTTGTTGAGTAGTACTAAATTCTACTCATTTGTTTCAGCCAAAGAAGCCATGGAGAAGGGGCTTTCTCCTGTTATAATAGATAACACGAATACGCAGTCTTGGGAGATGAAACCTTATATTACCATGGTTAGTAAATGGACTTGCATGGTCGAGATGTTTTTGTAAGCATACAAGATCTCGTATAATGTCAAGTTTATTTGAAGTATCTAATATTGCTTGATATTTTCCCTCTACCTTTATGGCCACATATTTGTAATTATCATATGGTGTGGAAATAATTAAATAATGCTTTTTAAGTTGAGTTGCAGAAATATACTTACTGAGTGGTTGACTTTTTCATTGTCTAATGTATTCACTCGGTAAAGTTTTGAAGGGGAAATTGTTCTGGCAGGTGTTAGAATTTGACAAATACAATCAAGACCAGATGTGCAAACTCGAATTCTGTCCTAAAAGAAGAACAGGGAATCTGTAGGTTATCAATGTGCATTATGTTGGAGCAAAAATCTGAAGTTTTCAAGCAGAATCATTTAATTTATTTTTAATCATTTATTTTATTGCACCTGCAGTTTACAGCATTAATCTCAATATTGCAGGTAATCAAACTGTCTAACTGTTCCCAATTTCTATGTAACAATAGGACCATTTGTTAGCAATATTTCCAACAGAGAATTGGAGGAGACTAGATGCGGCAGGAAACTTAGAAAGCACTGGTTAGACTGCACTTGGAGTATTGTATGCAGTTCTGCTCGCCACATTATAGGAAGGATATGGTTGTGGTGAAGAGGGAGATTCATCAGGATGTTGCCTGGGTTGGTGAGAGATGAGTGTTTTTCCTGCAGTGAAGGCTGCAAAGGTCTTGACCTAATAAAGGTATATAAAATTATAAAAGGCAAGTATAGAATAGATAGGCAATATTTTTCCCATAGTAGGGGTATCATAAACAAGAGTATATGGGCTTTAGGTGAGAGGAAATAGTTTTAATGGAGATTTGAGGGGAAAGTCAACCCCCCCCCCACACACACACACACACACAATCAGTCTGAAGAAGGGCCCTAACTTGACATCTCACTGAACATGTTCTCCAGAGGTGCTGCCTGACCCGCCAAGTTACTCCAGCACTTTGTGTTCCTTCACATAAAATCACTATGTTTAAGGCATGTTTATAAGGCTTGGAAAGATGTGGACCTAATACAGGCAAATAGGACCAATGTAGGTAGGCAAAAAGGCCAATTTGGACAAGGAGATCTAAAGCATCCATTTCTGTGCTGTACAACTCTGACTCTAAAGGATATTAATTTTTAATAAACGACAAATCTTCGACAGAATGTGAGCGAAAATATTGAAATAGTTATTTTCTTTGAACTGTTTAAACTCATTAGGGATGTTGTAATCATTGTTCCTACTGTGACTTTAACTTTATAGTTTTATGCTGTGTGCCACACAGTTTTCAAGTCATGCATTCAGCACCATTTCATTGACCTTCATCCAATTTGCATGTAACATGTGTAATAGAGAGTTTTTGCCTTTATTCCTGATTTTTAATTTGAGCACTAGCTACTTGTACTCTTTTGATTGAATTTCCAGGTTAGACTTCTCCATGCCCATTGGTACCCAAAAAATAGATACTTCTACCACCTCTGTGCAAAGAACAGTATCTAATCCAGTGACAATAAAACCACATAATCAATGCCACATTCCTTTCAAAACCCAAACTGCTGGAGGAACTCAGTGGGTCAAACAGCATCTGGAAATGGAATGGACAACTGATGTTTTGGATTGGGGCCCACCTTCAGACTGCAGACTACATCCCTTTCTCTCCCTTGGTTGGAGTGGCCCACTGGATTGTGCTGTAATGGCCATTTTGCTCAACCTCGCTGTAATCAGAGCTGTCGTCCACCAAGTACAATTTCTGAGGTTCATCTAGCACAAAACTACCTCATTAATAGTCACACCCTTCTGCCTCCTTTAACTGACCAACTGTATATAGAAGGAATGGGCGACTTTTCGAGTCGAGACCCTTCTTCAGACTGAAGAAGGGTCTCGACCCAAAACGTCGCCCATTCCTTCTCTCCAGAGATGGTGCCTGTCCCACTGAGTTACTCCAGCATTTTGTGTCTACCTTTGATTTAAACCAGCATCTGCAGTTCTTTCCTGCACAAACTATATATAGAAATTGGAGCAAGAGTAGGCCATTTAGTTCTTCAAATATGTTGAGCAGTCAATTAATGAACAAGCTGTCTTAGACAGGGTGTTGCGCAATGAGAAAGGGTGAGTTTATAATATCATACAAAGTCTATTGTTGAAGAGTTATCCTAACATGATAAGCTTATTGGAACAAAGCATCCAGTAACTTTCACCCCTGTGTTGCACTGTCCAAATCTCAGAGAGCAGCAGGTGATTTTTTTGTTGTTGTTGCAATTAATCATTTGTTGCAAGTATGGCAGCTGTGGATCTCAAAATGTCTATGAGCTCCCACATGCTGCAGCTGCAAGACCTCGTATCCCATGGTCTACCTGTTAATTTACTGTTTATTTAATAAATACTTATCATCCTTCTATTTATATTTGTAAGTTATAATTTTGTGAACATAAGCCAGTTACCAGTTTTAGTTAAATGTATGTGGTGGATTATAACTTGGAGCAAGCTCCTCTAAGTACTGAACTGACATGGTACAACCCATCCTAATGCAAATGTATAAATGAAATGGTTCCATCACAGACTGATGTAGCAGGGTCCTTTCAAGCTCAGGTTAGGTTGTCAATCTGTACAAGAGTTGTTAAATTTTAGTTGCAACCAAAACAAATTGAAGTTGTTGTTCAGTGATTTGGTTTGGACAGTCCTTCCACTTGGTAACTTTTTGCAGTGGTGTTTTTGAAATGTAATTTAGTTGAAAATATGACAGTTACATATGCAGTGTAATGTGAAAATAAATGCACATTCAAGCTGAATTTACAGGGAGTTGCTCAACCTGAGATTATGGTATCATAAACACTTCTATACGGATTTAACAAGCACTGTGCTGTTTACTCCGTGTTTTAAGTACAGTCATTTATGACCCTTAAACATAGTTACTAACTTAGATTATATAATAAGATTATATAATACAATGCAAAAATAATGTCTCCTGCATTCTGCAATTTAGGAGATTGTGCATTCCCAAAGTCAGCCATTAATTTTCATGCCTGGTTTCCCTTTCTATGTTTGTATGAAGTAGTCAGTAGTTTTGAAATATGATAGAATAGATATGCCTCAGATAATCAGAACTTCATTGGTCTTGTTGTGCATGAGTAGTTAAGACCAAATATTTGAGGCTAAATGCTCGGGGATATGTTTATCTCTATTTTAAAAGGAAATATTATCCTTCAAATCTAAAATAGGCGCATGTCCACATTAGATGTTGAAACAATTCTATTTTAAAATCATTCTATAAACACATTGTTGCTAGGATTTGAACATAGGAAAGGTGCACTTGAGAAAGTTGATTAAAGTTTATTTAATGATTAATTATCAAAGGATACTTAAATGAAAATTAATATCACATTTACGAGCACTTAGTCTATTTTCAAAGCGTAGGTTGAACACCGATTTTCCGGCACGTGTTTCCAGGTCTTTCTAGATTATCTGTTTTTCTGGACCAACAGAGGTTACGTGATAATGAAATGACAATACATCCCAGGCACGCTAATGACACTCCTCCCGTGTCTAAAGCACCATGGAGTGCCAGAAACTTAAATAAAACAAATATAAAATGGAAACTGAATGTGAATGGAATGACCTGCCGACCCATCCCGTCTCCCCGGCCATTTAGAGCCCTGGATTCTGACCCCACTCCTGATGTAAACAAATAACTCTTTCACGACAGAGGTACACAAACGGAATGAGCGCTCGCCATCAACTATGCCATCTGTGGCCACTCAGGGAATTTCAACTGAGCTCTCATAATTTTGTCCGGATTATACGGGTGGGAATTAGTTGCCAGAAAATCGGTGATCAACCTGTATAAGATACTCTCTTTGTCACATCATTGAACAAGGAGCTGAAAAGATTTATTGCCGGTTAAAGGACTTTAACTATCCATTCAGCCAATCGTGTAAAGCATTCTCATATCTATTATCCTCGGAGACCACCTTATTTTGGTACAAGCACAAAACATGGGAAATTGTTTCACTGTTGTTTGATTCCATTGAAGCAAGTGTTTAGCTTAGTTTAGTTTATTATTTGCACATGTACTGAGGTACAGTGAAAAGTTTTTTTTTCGTGGAGAGCTATCCAGTCAGCTTTAAAACTAAGCATGATTACAATCAAACTGACAAAGAAAAGATTTTTTAATCTGAAGAAGGGTCCTGACCTGAAACGTCACCTATCCTTTTTCTCCAGACAGGCTCCCTGACCTGCTGAGTTATTCCAGAATGTTGTGTCTATGGTATAAACCAGCATCTGCAGTTCTTTGTTTCTTCATAATTACAATCAAGGATAATGGGTATAACATTTAATGCACGAAAAAGGTTCCATAAAGTCTGATTAAAGATAGTTCGAAGGTCTCCGGTGAGGTAGATGGGAGGTTTTGACCGCTCTCTGGTTGGTGAGAAGATGGTTCAGTTGCCTGATAACAGCTGGGAATAAACGGTCGCTGAATCTGGAGGTATGCGTTTTCACACTTCTGTAACTTGCCTGATGGGAAAGGGGAGAAGAGGGTGAGACTGGTCCTTGATTATGCTGGTGACTTTGCTGAGGCAGCGTGAAGTGCAGATGGAGTCAGTGGAAGGGAGATTGGTTTGCGTGATGGATTTAGCTGTGTCCACAACTCTGTACAATTACTTGTGGTCTTGGATGGAGCTTTTCCCAAACCATGGTGCGATGCATCCCGATAAAATGCTTTCTGCAGCGCATATGTAGACGTTGGTGAGGATTGTTGGGGACATGCCAAATTTCCTAAGCCTTTTAAGGAAGTAGAGGCATGGTGTGTTTCCTTGGCTATTGCTTCGATGTATCTGGTCCAGGACAAATTGCTGGTGATATTTATTCCTAAAAACGAAGCTATCAACCATCTATAGTTCAGTGCCATCAATGTACTTCACTTCCTGAATTTGATCGCAATCTCCTTTGCCTTATCTTACGTGTTTTCAACAGTTACTGGTTTACAAATACTTTGTCTCTTTTTATATTGCTTTAATTTCAATAACCTTTCCGAATATTATGATTGTAAGCTATGATTATTTTGAATATTCAACATCTGTCATTTTAAACTTAAAACGAATGTGTAGTTATTCATCCATTATAAATAAAAGTATTTAAAATAAATTTAAATAAAATAAAAAATTAAATACATTTATATTAAATAAAGATACATTTACATCGCATCTGATTTTAAAATCTGTTTGGAAAAGAAATATCAAGGTTATGCAAATTAAGTTGAAATTAAAAATCAAATACAACAATTGAGATGGACAAAAATCATTCTAGATCAGTTGTTCTTGTGATTATTGAATAGAGGTACTGAATTTGTCTGAAAAAACAGAACAAAATATTGGAACGTTATAAATCATGTTCAAATTCAAGAAGAAATGTATGTAGTCCTAGTGTTTATAGGGCAGAGCGTCTTCAAATTGCTAGAAGTATGATTTTATTTAAAAGTTTAGAGTATAACATATTTTCTAGAATAAATCTTAGAATAGTCATTAATGTGTCATCTTGCATATCTATTATGTATAATGTTAATGTGTTAAGATGCCAATATATAATTTTTGAGAACTGATTTTTAAGGTAGTTTGATGCTCTGGTTTCTGTTTGAAAAATACACTTACCTGCCTCCAATGAATTTGTTCTGTCTTTTTGATAATTGTATTTGTTTTGTAAAGGCTTTTAAACACAATTATAAAGTGGCATTTCGTGAACCAAATACTTGGTGGAAATTTAAGCCACGGGAGCTTGAAAGGTAAGCTTACTTATTTCCTCCGTCATTGTCCTGTAAAGTTTGTCATGTAACAACACTGTTTAATTTACTCATGATTCATTTACATGAATGAAAGTAAATTACTTCATGAATATTCAAATTAGACAATAGACAATAGGTGCAGGAGTATGCCATTCGGCCCTTCGAGCCAGCAATGTGATCATGGCTGATCATTCTCAATCAGTATCCCGTTGCTGCCTTCTCCCCATACCCCCTGACTCCGCTATCCTTAAGAGCTCTATCTAGCTCTCTCTTGAATGCATTCAGAGAATTGGCCTCCACTGCCTTCTGAGGCAGAGAATTCCACAGATTCACAACTCTGACTGAAAAAGTTTTTCCTCATCTCCGTTCTAAATGGCATTCCCCTTATTCTTAAGCTGTGGCCCCTTGTTCTGGACTCCCCCAACATTGGGAACATGTTTCCTGCCTCTAACGTGTCCAACCGCTTAATAATCTTATACGTTTCGATAAGATGCACTCTCATCCTTCTAAATTCCAGTGTATACAAGCCTAGTCGCTCCAGTCTTTCAACATATGACACTCCCGCCATTCCGGGAATTTACCTAGTAAACCTACGCTGCACGCCCTCAATAGCAAGAAGATCCTTCCTCAAATTAGAAACAAGAGTCGGCCTCATTGACCTAAGTCTGCTCGCCATTCAATAGGACACGGCTGATCTGATAGTAATCTCAACTTTGCATTTCATTATACCTGCAGTACCTACTTTTCAATCAAACCTACTCTGTACACTCTTTCCTCCTAAAACAATCTACCCACTCCTGAACAGTTTTTCACAATAACTTTTGTTGTGCGACATTATCAAATGCCTTAAATCTTAAGTATAGTGTGTCCCGCAGTTCCCTTTTACTCACGGTAAATATAATATCTTAAAATATTTAAAGATACAATTAATTGGTCAAACATAATTTTGTGCACAATGCTGAACGCTGATATTTGACATTAAAAATATTGTTCAGAAAATGTAGTAGTTCTGGCTCTTCCACCTTTCTGTTCCAAAATACGGTATAGAATGTCATATCTTATGTTGATGGTGATGTATTTAATCAGTTTGGAATGTGTCACTTGTAATTTATTATGCCTTTTGGTATCGCCCTGTATATATCCCTAATTTTGGCAGCAGTATAAAGTATTGGGAAGAAGCACTGTGCAAAAGCATACTGCATTGGACACTGAAAATATGAAATAAAACAGAAAATGATAAAAATGCTCAGCATGTCAAGCTACCTCTATATGAACAGAAAGAAACTGCTAACTCGAAAGAACTGAGCTTCTAGTAACTGCTCCGATTAAATGACTAAAGCCAATTTTGCACTTTATTAATTTTTTTACTTAATAAATTTATTGGAACCAATTTTCTCTTGTATTTGGTTATCAAATGTGTGCATTTGAAATTGTCTGTTTTCTTCATAGACGGAATGTACATGGTGTGTCAAAAGAGAAAATTAAAATAATTTTAGCCCATTATGAGCGTCATGTAACGATCAGCACTGTAATGGCTTCATCACAACCTACCTTCCCTGAAAAAAAAGCTATAGAGCTATATCCTGCTGAAAAAACTGAACCTGGGTGAGTGATGTATTGTGCAAAAACTGATTATCAAGAAATACCAAAACGATTTCAATTTTAATTTTCCACAGAATTCTGAATTGGAGGCTGAAAACATTGATCTGGATTTTGTCTATACTTCTGCATGGAACTGACAACAATCCTTGGTATAAATGCTGTTAAGTTTCAAGCTCATATCCTGATTTCATTTGCCAAGCTTTAGCAGCAATTTCTCAGATGCAGCATTCCATAGGAGGTCTTCCCACAGAGTCCAGTGTCAGAGCAGGATCTTGACTAACATTCCCCAACAATTATATTGGAGAGACACAAGAGACTGCAGATACTGGAATCTGGAGCAAAAAAACAAACTGCTGGAGAAACTCAGTGGGTAAAGCAGCATCTATGAAGTGGGGGAGTTGGGGGGGGGGGGGGTGGGAGAGCGGAAGAGAAGGAATTGTTGACATTTCAGGTCTCGACCATGCATCAAAACAAGGGAATTTGCATTTGGAATCTGCCATCCGCTGCCTATTTATTTGAATAGAGATTGTAGGAATGGGAAGATGGTTAAGGTAAATTGTATTTTTTGAAATTTATTTGTGTTTTGTTTGTTTTTTACATCTATTTTGTTTTTAATCTTGGGTTTTTTTCAGTACTGTGCATAGTTACGATCAGGGCCGTTTTTACAGCATTATGGGCCCCCGGGCAAAGCAGTGTACTGGGGCCCCTATTACTCTCCCCCATCCCCCTTTCCCTACCAGTCCCCCCCTGTCGTGCCGGCGAAAAGCACTTAGCGATGGATTTAGGGTGCTACATTGTTGCGAAAAGCACTTACAGATCGCTGTGAGAAGCACTTAGTGACCGAAAATGTTGCGAAAAAAACACTTATTGAACCTACATTTTTAAAGTAGTATTTATTTATTGCAAATCACTTAACATACACAGATCAGCATGGGGCCCCTATGCTCGAGGTCCCCCGGGCAAGTGCCCATCAGGCCCATGCGTTAAGACGGCCCTGGTTACGATCCCTTTATTTAAGAAGGGTGAATTGGCATTCCAAAAGAGATCCACTTGGCTAATTCTGAAATGAGAGACTGTCCTATCACAACTGGCTAAAGTAATTTGATCTGCATTATTTGTAGTTCAAAACAATGAGGGGTGATCTTATTGAAACATATAGCATCCTAAGGGCAATTTTACAGAAGCCAATTAACCTACAAACCTAGAGCACCCAGAGAAAGCCGACGCGGTCACCGGGAGAATGTGCAAACTGCAAATGGACAGACAGCACCCGAGGTCACCGGGAGAATGTGCAAACTGTAAATGGACAGACAGCACCCGAGGTCTGGATTGAACCCAGGTCTCTGGCACTGTGAGGCAGCAGCCACCGTGCCACCCGTAATCATCCAAACTGTGTTGATTGCAGTCATAGTACCTAACTTTGTACATTCCTTCAGTAATGAAAATTGCTGTCAATAACCTTTTGGAGATAGACGTCTGAATTTGCTTTCTCACGCATTCACTCTCGCATCCTGGTGATAGTATT
Source organism: Rhinoraja longicauda (assembly GCF_053455715.1). NCBI lineage: Eukaryota > Metazoa > Chordata > Chondrichthyes > Rajiformes > Arhynchobatidae > Rhinoraja > Rhinoraja longicauda. Next base: position 68,239,923 of record NC_135953.1, on the reverse strand, counting down.
TACCCTTTTGTGTGCTTGCTGTTAATCAACATGGTATTTACTTGCTCATTCAAAAAATGAATTTAGATATTTTCGGTGTTGTAGAATGGCAAATAGGAGTTGAGTGTATTTTCTACCCACCTTTCTGCAAAATGGAAAATTCAAGAGATGTTTTAAAAACAAGTTAAATGTTAATGTACCATATTTAAGGGGGGGGAGGGAGAATGTTCTGCTCTGCTCACTGATAAAACAGGTAGTGTTCAATAAGGACAATAAGATTTTCTAAAATTTTGATTAAGCACCAATGATTAAATAAGTTCCAGCATTTTCTTTCTATCTTCGTTTTAAATTTATTATTATAATTGCTTTATTTATCACAATTTTTAATGGGCTTCGAGCAATCCAGTTCCATCTTTATTTGAGAATAGGTTCATTACTATTTTTATTTGCTTCATGTAGAGCAATAAATGGACCAACAGGACCAGCCACATCTCCAGACCGCCAAGATTCACCTTGCACCCTGATACCAGATTTAAGTTGTGCAGAAGATCTGTCAGCTATTAAAACAAATATAGTATCATCTGATAACTTGGTACAACGTTTATGTTCATCTGCAGATGTTCCCAGTCAAAGTAGAAAATGTGAGACTGGACATGACACTGATAATAGTACAAAATATTCAGAATGTTTAAGTGGAGAGAAGGTACGCAAAGCAGACCAGACTGCCGGATTAGATGTGAGCAATTATAATTTTTCTGAAACAGAAGATGAGAAAAGAAGATTAACAATTGTATCTGAGACTGAAGCAACAGAAAGTACCAACCCCCGGTGCTTTGGGGATTCAACACATGATAATTCACCAGCTACATGTAGTATATCTGGTCAAGAAATCAGAAAGGGAAAATGGCAAAGTGTCGATAGTGCAAATAATGAAAGAGAAGGAACACCAATACTGCTAGATGAAGGGGAGTCCTCAGGGAAAAGCACTTCAACTAAGATGGAATCAATGGTTTTGGAACAATCTAGCAATAGTGAAACCATATCTTTAAATTTTGTTGGAGATTGGCCTGTTGTAGAAACACCAAAACCTCAAGATCAGAGAAAAAGACGACTCAGGAAGGCATCAGAACTAACTGCCACAAATATGCATAATGTAAATCAATCTAGTAATTTTGAGTCTGTCATTACAAGTGATTCATTAAAGTACGCTACTCTTAGTTTGATGGAGCAGGATAATGTAGATAAAACCTCAAATGAATCAAACAGTTGTCAGGTTTCCGAGGATGGTTTTGATGATGATATACTGTCTTCAGTTGCTGAAAACTCTACTTCGGAAAGCAGTTATGAAAATGGTGAGGATCCAAAAAATCCAGAAATTTCTGAAGAGCAAATTTCAGAGGCCTTGTCTGAAAACCATATAAATAAAAAATCTTGGCAGAACAAAAAGGTGGGAAAAGCATGTAAACTGGCACTAACATTCACTAGTAACAGCCCAATCTCTGAAGAATTTCCAGAGCCTGCGCCATTAACTTTAGATCAAGTGGAAAACTCGATTGTAAATGCAGAGAGGTCAAGACAGGCCAACTCATCTCAAACAACACCTGATGATTTTGCTGTCCTGTGGAGAATTGAGAAAGAAAACACCAGTTCTGCTGAGTATAAAATATTGATAGGAATTTCAAATGGAATTAAACCAATCAACTTGGATGCAACAGCTAAATCCATAAATCCTAATGTATCAGTGCCCTACAGAGTAATGCATGATAAAAGCACGTATGTAGATGAAAACGACTTTATGAATAGTGAAGAGAACCTGCAGATACTTAGTGATTGTTTTAAATCTATTCCCTTTGAAGATCTGAATGATTTATATGAGAAATGCAACAGAGATGTAGAATGGACAACCAATTTATTGCTCGACTCTGGTATGAAGCTTTCAAATGAAAGCCCAACAAATGATCAGTCAGGTTCAGACCATGACCTTTCCAGCAGCAATGTTGAAGAAAAGAACCAAGTACCGCAAACAGAGGAAATAGATTTGAGTGAAGAGGCACGTGACAGATCTGGGTGTGAAGTAAATCAGTTGCCCGTTGGTAATACAAAGGTTGTGGACCTATCTGATCAATCATCAGAGACTAATACAGAAAATGACTCTGTGGAATGTGTAGAATCTTGTCTTGATATTGAAACCATAAACCCATTACCTGACAATACTAGAGAACCTATAAATGTACCTGAGGAGTTGAAAAGTAAAAGTCTTGTATTGAGTAATGCTGGCCTGACATTTAACATTGAGTATGACCAGTTTACCAATTCTCCTAAGGAATATCATGAAGGAGAGGAACAGAGTGAATTATTGTTCAAGAAGAATTTGGTCAATAATGAAGTTGTGTGCATGAAGGATGATGAATCTGAAACTTCAAATGGAAACAATAAAAAAGAAACAAACAACTTGCCTGAATGTGCAGATATAAATGAGACAACTTCAATGTTGACAAAGGAACTGAATACCTACGTAGATAGTGTGGCAGAAAATCAACCCAGCTCTGATGTTGTAAATAACTCTGTGCAAGAGGAAAATGGAAATGAAATGATGACTATCAAAGATGGAAGCCCGAATTGGGATGGTTTAGGGTTGTACTCTGATTCAATACAGATTCAGTCTTTAGAATTATGTTTGCCACCAGAACTGGCAATTCAACTCAATGACCTGTTCGGATCAGTAGGTCTTGATCCAGGTAGGATCCATACAGATGTTTATTCTACATTGAATCTGTGATCGATTTATTTTGTTCGTATTTTAAAACAAATTAAAAATGACAATATATTGCACAAAGTACCAGTTTTTAACATTTCAGAACCATACTTAAAAATATTTCCTTGAAATTAATTTTAATAATATCAATATTTTCTAGTGAGACGCAATATTGATGGGCAGCATTATGCTCTGTTTTATGAGTTATGTAAAGCTCATTTCTAGTCCATTTTGTCAATGCTCTGAAATGATAGTATTTCTGGCCATTTTTTTGTATATAAATATAATTTCCAAGTAAAGAGAATTCTGATATTTCCAAGATGCTTCATACCATAAATATATTTTGGTAATGTAAGAATAAATTAGAGGCTGTTGGGTGCATGGAGAGGTTGGACAAACTTGGTATGTTTCTCTGAACGTCAGAGGTTGAGGGAGACCTGATGAAAGTGTATAAAATTATAAGAAACAGATAGTGTAAACAGTGAGAACCTTTTTCCCGGGGTGGAAATGGCAAAGACTGGAGGGCATATCTTTAACGTAAGATGGGCAAAGTCTAAACAAGCAAATTTTTACACAGAGCAGTGGGTGCTTGAAATGCACTGCCAGGGATGATGGTGGGAAGGCTTTTAGATAGGCACATGGAGGGATATGGATTACGTGCAGGCAGATGAGATTAGTTTAACGTAGCATCCTGTTCAGTATTTACATTGCAGTCCAAAGGCCCTGTTCCTGTTTATGTTAATATAATTTGGCCCATAAATCTCATTACAGTAAATTCATTTCTGGTTGTTCTGTCATGGATTTCCATTTTAACTCTCCTTATCCCTCCAATCTGTGCCCAAAAGTCTATCTGTTGATCTCCCACATTGAGATGGTATTATTTTCCCTGGCTTATGGATAAGGTTTTTTGCACTTCAGGATGTAACTGAATTCTGTAGCATTTATTTTTACCATTTTGCTCCTCCTTGAACACTACTTAAATCATTTATATAAATAATTTTGTCATTGACATTTAAACAAATAGTCTCGATAAATTTTAAGTCTGGGTATCAGGTTTCAGCCTGCACATTAGTAGTCACTGAACATTGAATAAATAATTGGTTCATGGGCACACTTCATGGAAAGATTCCCTGAATTCAAGGAAGTTATTTAAAGATAGATTAAAATCTTTAAAATGCTTTTTTTTTTTTAAACAAATAATGCAGTTACTTTCCTGTTTTAAAGTTACATTTATTTTATCCACCATTTGTAATAATGTGCACTTGTTAAATTATGACTTTTTTTCAACTATGACCATTATTGCTTCTTAGATTCTTTGACTCCAGAAGAATGTGTTGTACAAATAGATCTGAATTTGGCAAAAATTATTCATCAGAAATGGAAGGAGACCGTATTGGTTAGTAGAACTTTTATTCGGTTTATATTCTTATCTGGGCTTCAGACCTTATGCTGGCTCATCTCAATTCTACTCATTTTATACAAGGTTATTCAGAGCTGTGTTGCAAAGATTCTAATGTTCAGCAAGATATGTTCTTTGTTTGCTAATGTTGGCTACAGTTAAGCAGCAATTCAATTTTAAGATTTTCATCTTTTCAAATCTTCTGTGGCCTCGCCTATCTATATCATGCTTCAATCATGTCTGGCCAAATGAACCTCAAGGTACTTTTATTTATCTTTGTAAGGCCTCTCCCTTATCCCCAAAATGTAATTATTCCATAAAGATTGAAAAACTAAAAACTGAAAATCTCAAGTAAAACCAGAAAATGTTCACTCAGCGGGCCTAGCAGCATTTGTGGGGAGTTAGTCATAGAATCATACAGTGTGGAAAAAGGCCCTCTGTCCCATCTTGCCCACGCCGACCAACATGCTACATCTACACTAGTCCCACCAGCCTGCCTTTGGCCCATATCCCTCTAATCGTCCATGTACGTGTCTAAATCTTTCTTAAAGAGCCAATGTTTCAGGTCGTGCTCTGATGAGAGGTAATTGAATGGAAATGTTAACTTTGCTTCTCCATCCTCAGGCGCTGTCTGCCTGCCGATATGGGTGTATGGGGGAGAAGGCAGGAACGGGGTATTGATTGAGAATGATCAGCCATGATCACATTTGATGGTGGTGCTGGCTCGAAGGGTCAAATGGCCTACTCCTGCACCTATTGTCTACTGTCTATTGCTGAGTATTTCCAGCATTTTCTGTTTTAGTCCCCGCCATTGAAGGCTGTTTCTTCATCTGCCAAAGACCTAAATGTTGAAATGTCCCACTATTTCTCTACTGTCTTTTCCCTTCCAATAGGGCACTACTACTGGCCTCTTTAAAGCATTTGGTCATCTGGCGCAGTGTCTCCCATTGAAGTTTTCCATCAGTATTTCTTGATCCACAGTACTTTAGTGGTGGGAAGTTCTACCTTGTTAATGATTTTGTATAAATGGAAGTTGTTGAGTTGTGAAGTTGAAGTTCAGTTATTCTTAACTGTTTATAATTTTCAGCAGTTTTTGCCCATTAATAGTCAGCTACTAACTCCACATTTTAACTTGATTTGTATGTGAATTCTGTTAAAGGCAGTAGCAGTGAAGCCTCTAGTGGAGCTGGGTTTCACTGACCAGAACTTCCAGATTTCCATATTTAATAAAGCATGTCTATTCTGTCAGTTTATACAACTGCAATGCCAAGCTGTGATCTTGTAACTTTTTCCACTGAAACTTCCGGTCCCATATGTGGCTTTATGTTTGTTGAATTTAACAACTATGAATTTACTTCGTATGTAGTTAAATTGTTTGATTGGTGTATCTTATTTGGATGCCACTTATTCTCTTTACTAGAAGCGACAAAAACAAGAATCTCTGTCTTATCAACTCCTGTCGGAAGGTAATAAATATTATTTATTACTTCACTAATTATGTAGAAGTGATTGTCTTTCTTATGATATCATGAAAGGGAAGTGTACACAAATAAAATTGAAGAAAAGGAGAAAGAGTTACCTTGAGGTTATAGTGTTGTAATGGAAATGCAGGCAGAAGCTTTCAATCTTGTCATTACAACTTGTAATGTTTAATTCAGCAAATTGATAATGTTTCTGATAACAGAAGAAATATAATGCAGAATTAGTGCAAAACGTAATTTGTTAATTCCTTCATGAAAGGGAGTCTTCAACTCCTGACTTATGTTGTCAAGGTTTATGCCTGCACCATTAGGAATACATATCCACCACATATGGAGTTGCAAGGTTTACAGTCAAACAAGAATGTCCTGGGACCCCTTAACACTAGCTCAAGACTGCACACGTTTTACACAGTAACTATCCTCTTGACTCTTCCATTATGTAAATTAGGGAGAGAAAAACACACTACAGACATTATGTGTGAAATCTGTACGGTGGCACAGAGTGCCTTTTCCACTTAGCAGACATGAAGGATAATCTAATTACCCAAAACACAATTAAAGCATTGAACACTCAGTTACCTTAAATCATATGGTGCAGAACTATGCATATATTTGTGACATGTATAGCATATGTCTCAAACTCACTGCTCTCAACACTGGATCATCTGGCAAATAGAAGTTTCAGAACATTATTAAACTTGTTCAACTAGAAAACAGGAAACATAGAAAATAATTGCAGGAGTAGGCTATTCGGCCCTTCGAGCCCGTACCGCCATTCAATATGATCATGGCTGCTCATCCAAAATCAGTACCCTATTCTTGCTTTTTCCCCATATCCCTTGATTCTGTTAGCCCTAAGAGCTAAATCTAACTCTCTCTTGAAAGCATCCAGTGAATTGCCCTCCACTGCCTTCTGTGGCAGAGAATTCCACAGATTCACAACTCTCGAGCTGAAAAAGTTTTTCCTCATCTCAGTCCTAAACTAGTTACTCCAGGTACTTATAAATTATTTGATTACATGTATGGATACAGGTTTTGATTGTGAATGAAAGATGAGAATGGTATTTTTATGTGTCAGTATCAAGTAGTCCTGTCGAAAACCGTGTGCAGTGGGAGTCGAAGAGAAATTTCTGCAATGACGATGTGTTTGAGACCAACTCTGCAATATCACTGAAGGCACTTGACAAGAAACGAACTGTGGCCCAACTATCTTTAGTTGTTTCTTGAATTATAATTCTTGCATCAAAAAGTTGAGGGTGAGATTTGCTGCTGTTTCCAGAATATTTAACCCTAAGTAAGACTGCAGCTAATAATTTTTTTATTAAGATATTATATTTTATTCTCGAGTATTCCTCCACCAGTGATTTGAGGAGAAACTATTGCTGTGCCTTTGCTGTGAAAGTGATTTAAAGGAAATATAAATCCAACAATGGATAGAAGTGAAACTGGTTTATATTCCTTCGTGATATGAGAGCTTGAACTCAAATTTGCTGTTCTTAAAATAACATATAAAGGTCAGGAACTTGTTTTGGTTTATCATGGGCGTGAATTTGTTGTGTTACCCAAACTTAATAAACGTTTGCTATGGACTGCATTCACTTTCAATCATGTAATATATACATTTGAATTTCATTGGATTGTGCTGTCATTTGGGGTCATAGATAAAGTAGCTGCTAAAAACTTATAATGTTTCTTTTTTAGGTGGCAGTTTATCTGAAAATTTAACATGGGATCCTGATCCTGAGGCTGAACTGGAAGAAGAGACTCCTGTTCCTTCTACGATTCAAACATATGATAACAAACAGCCAAAGAGAAAGACTGGAAGGAAGGTTGTCCCTTTATCCCTTTCCTCGGCTACTGCGACTGATGGGACGGAATGCTTTCCATTCATGGATCATTGGAGTGCTCGGGTTCCTAGTGTGTCATTACGAGATATCATGACTGAGGAAATGGATTTTCAGATAAAACAACATCAGGTATGCATACGGCTCCAGATTTATTGCCCTCACTATCCAAATCTGAAACTGCAGATGTCAAATAGAAGAGGTGGTAGATATTTGTAATTTTCATTCATTATATTTGTTTGGGAATATGAAACAAAACAATACCCAGGATTGTCATTATCTACACTTTTAGATTGAGTAGGGCGGCACGGTAGCGCAGCGGTAGAGTTGCTGCTTTACAGCGAATGCAGCGCCGGAGACTCAGGTTCGATCCTGACTACGGGTGCTGCACTGTAAGGAGTTTGTACGTTCTCCCCGTGACCTGCGTGGGTTTTCTCCGAGATCTTCGGTTTCCTCCCACACTCCAAAGACGTACAGGTATGTAGGTTAATTGGCTGGGTAAATGTAAAAATTGTCCCTAGTGGGTGTAGGATAGTGTTAATGTACGGGGATCACTGGGCGGCATGGACTTGGAGGGCCGAAAAGGCCTGTTTCCGGCTGTATATATATGATATGATATGATATGATATTGTCAGAACAGCTTTTTCAGCCTTCAGTAATAAGGGTATCACATGTATATGCTTGCTTAGAAAACTGTAGAGATGTGTTAAGTCAGCTGCAAGTGATGGAAATGGTAACTGCCACTTTATCATAATGAATATTACAGTTGTGGGTTAGAATTCCATGCCGTTGATGGACCTCTCAAATGATAGTGGTGGTTTATTTTCTGTTGCTGAGAGAATATATTTAAACATATTTTGAGTTATTTAAATATTACTGTAGATTATTTCATGTGAGGTCATTTGAGCTACTCTGGTCAATATAGTCAAAGGTTCAAAGAGACTTTATTCTCAGTAACCTTTCTTGTCTACATTTTTAAGAGGGAAGAGAATGGAATTGAGACTCATATTGTGGTGTAAGAAGAATTGCTATTGATCGCAAATTGTACTGACAACATATTCAATATAATGGAATTAACATGCTTCACTAAAGTTGCAGTACTTGCATCATTTATCAAATGAATCTTAAATTATTTAATAATTAACTTTCACATCTGATTTTCTTTATCTTATGTAGTGCTTTATGAATTCAGTCTTGTCAACAAAGGATTGTGCAACTAAACTAAAGGAGAAACGCCTCCTGGAGATGTTCCCAGGCATTGATAAGCACTTCATTATGGATATGTATAAAGACAACAAGTGAGCTTCAATTGAAATTTAATGCTACTGTAATTGTTATTTTTGATATAATGTGTTCCCACAGTCTTAAATCATATATTCAGGATATGCTCAATCTTGACTCGTAACCATTCAAATCTTCAGTGATTTGTTCTTCATTCTTGTTTCGACCTTCTGTTATTTCAGCTGCTTTCTTTGCCAAAAGCATAAATAACCTAGAACTTTGAAGCCTAATGTTTGATGCCTAATTGTTGCAAATGTCAAATCTATTATAAGAATTTACTCACATATCTTATGGAGCACTCTAAATAGAACAATTAGAATTCACAGTTCTCATTTAAACAAAAATCCTTATGAAGCATGATTTTTTGCATATATTATATAATTCAGCTTAAAAGTACTCATAAGGGTCATTTTAGACAATAACTGAAATAGAGCGCAAAGCTCTTTAATTGCCTCTTTTTTCCAGTAATCTGTTACTTTTTTTTACTGTATAAATTGTAGCTTACTTTTCTATACTTTTCAACAGAAAAATACTTCATCTGAATTTTATCATATATGAAACAATAATAATGATCATAGTTTGAACAGTGTGATTTTGAGAACCAACCCTCGCCTCCCCCATTGCAATGCTCTGTTTCCCTTGAAGAGAGAGCTTTCAAGAGAGAGCTAGATAGAGCTCTTAAGGATAGCGGAGTCAGGGGGTATGGGGAGAAGGCAGGAATGGGGTACCGATTGAGAATGATCAGCCATGATCACATTGAATGGTGGTGCTGGCTCGAAGGGCCAAATGGCCTAATCCTGCACCTATTGTCTATTGATTATTGCCTATTGAATAAAGCCTTCTCCAGCCATCACACCCCTTCCTAATCTTCTCACCATTTCCAGCTTGCCTCTGATTCTGATCATACATATACATGATTCTGGAGTTGTTGAGTAGCTACAACCTGAAAATCATTTCCTCTCCTTTTGTCACTGAGGAGGAAGAAAATCATCTCCAAGTTACTATCTACTGTATTCTTCAGTCCTGACATTCTTGCAGTTGGCTCTCTGTTTGTTGTGGTACTTCTGGTGTTGTTGAATCACTTCACACATTTGTTCATTCTCTGCTACCGCCATTGCTTCTCTCCCTTAATACCCTGCATAGCCTCAACTTATGCACATGTGGTTCTTATTGACACCATTTCCATTAAACAGGTCACCAATGGCAGCATCACTTGCAAGAATGGAATCATTTGTGGACTGATCATGCCCTGTTCTATTTCAATTCGTCACTGCCTCTGTATTCTGGGAAACTTGTTCAATATTCCATCCTGGAGAAGGGATATTTCCCCCAACACAATATTCAGAATACTCTCCATTGTATTTTGATTGTGAGCTGAGTTTGTCCTTGTCTTTATCCTGCAAAACGTCTGTGTAATTCTATCTTTAACGTTATTCATTTCCATTGTCTTTGTTTGGTGTTTTTGCCTCCATGGTCAATTATTTGAATTTTCTATCATTATACAAAATTGACCTCTTACTGACCAACACCATGTCCTGTTCACATGTCTTGATGATCATGCAGCCAGTTTTAATTGTCCGTTTTGCCTCTGTGATGATTATTGGGATGCATGTCAGTATTAAAGGTGCAGGATAAATGCATTTTCATGAATTGATTATTGCTCATGATTCTTTCATGATTTGCTTCAATTAATTTTGTTTTACTTTAGCTATTCCTTTGAACAGACAGAACAGTTTTTGAAGTCAGTATTCGACTGTGATCTAGAGACAACAAAAGGCATAACAGTTCATGATGGTACTCATCCAACTGAATTGACTGTGAGCCAGCATAAAGATAAGGTATATTGTGGATTAAAATTGTTTAGAATTTGAAGTGCCCAGTGTATGTAATCCCTGTAATTTATTTGTTTGGTGCCTTCAGAGAAATAAAAGGGCTTGGAATCATTACAAAAAACAAAATACCTTCAGATGCTGTAAATCTTCACGAATAAAATAGTGGAATACTTGATCAGATCAAGCAGCATCTGTGGATCGAGAAACAGTTTGTGTTTTGGATGTTTTAAGTCACAGTGTGGGGTAGAAGAAGGGAGGGCAGAGAAAATGTCTGTGATACAGTATGGTGGAGATTAAAATGTTCCCGGGTGACACAAAATACCATCCAAGAGAGGCAGTGAATACTTAATTAATCACTGCTGATCTTTGTGGAAGAGTGTAAACTGAAGGAAATGAAAGTAGTCAGTAGAAAAATAAAATGTTGGAACCTTGAGATGCAGAACACAGCAGCTGCTGGAAATCTAAAATTTAAAAAAAGTTTTAAAACACCCTGCAGATTAGGCAGCATCTATGCAGAGACAAAAAAACGGAGTTAATGTTACAGATGATCTTGCACAGAACTAATCAATTCTGACACAAAATTAGTGTTTATGTCAAATGCTTTATTTCAAATACTGAGTTGAGTTTATGATGATGTTTACATCTCTATTTTTCTAAGCTCAACTTTGATCAGGCAGGACTGGAACTTTTTAAATAAATACAAATAATCAGTGCTCTTCAGTTTTATTGCTGGGTAGAGATATTTATGGCATATTCAATGTTTAAGGTGGCCCTTGCACTGGTGAGCTGTGAGGGAGCACATCGAACTAAAGCTTAATTGTGGCCTTGAGCCCAGTAGACAGTGGGTTACCATTCCAACCCAGTGCTGGAGCAAACTGAAGGCATTAAAAGCAGAAAACTAGGGGAAGCAGTAGGTCCTTTAATTCTTCATTTAATATGATCATGGCATATCCTCAATGTCAGTACCATGTTCCAAATCTCTCCCATATTCCTTCTTGCCTTTTGCAGCTAGAAATAAATCTACCTCCTGAAATTCATTTAGCAGTTTGTCCTCCATAACCTTCGGTAGCAAAGAATTCCACTGGTTCCTCACCATCTGAGTGAAGACATTTTTATTCCCACAACAAAGTCCATTGAAAGCTGCAGGTCTGTTTGAGCCCTGTATTGAAATAACACCTCTTACCAGTCGGTCTTGATTAATAAACCCAAATGTATATCCCGGGTTATAGGTCAATATCAAAATTGACAAGTTCTTGGTTTGGGACCAGGATTGGTTCTATTAGTGATCATTGCTAAGTTTTATTATCATGATCTGTACATCTCGCTAAGAATGTATAGCAATACATTGGGTTAGCATTGGGTTCTGTCAAATTTACCTCGGGTCCAATAAAATCTTGTGCTTTTGTTTGCTTTAGGCAATTATGACCAAAGACATAAAAGAATTTCGAAGTGAGCGCGTTTTCCAGGATGTAGAATACCCTGATTATGAAGATTATCGGGTTGAAGCAGCACTGCATCGTTGCAAGCAGCAAGATTGCTTCAGTAAAGCTGCAGAAGCTCATAGAAGGGATATGAAAACAGTTGCCACATATTATGCACAACAGGTGAGTACGCACTTAAAGGGAATGAAGGTCAAATAGTTGACTTATTCTGGTATGGGCTCCTAAAAATTAACCAAACTGAAAGTGCAACTTCTGTGCAAATAAATTGAACTGTTTGAGCCAAGTGCTGTTGTACTTCGTGGTCCGGTACCTGTTGTACCTTTAGTGACTCTGGACGGACCACAAGTACACGTGTGTAAAAGGTTACATTGCTGGAGCTCAACTCCAAGCTGTTTATTCCGTGGCCACCTGGAACCAGAGTGGCCACCTAATCACATCATTATCTTATATACACATTACTACACAGGCAAACAAAGTAGTCCTTGGGATACAACAAAGTAGTCCCTACAATATCACAACATCCTCCTTGTCTTATATAAAATCTTTGTTCTACTTTTGTTTGCTTGGGCTTTTCCTTTATCTTTCTAGGGCTAAAATACATTTATTAAACACAACAAAAACACAATTGCTTTTTTCGCCATCATGGTGGTCACTCCTCTGTGGGAGTTCACTCATCTCCGGGTGGTCAATAGACAATAGACAATAGACAATAGGTGCAGGAGGAGGCCATTCAGCCCTTCGAGCCAGCACCGCCATTCAATGCGATCATGGCTGATCACTCTCAATCAGTACCCCGTTCCTGCCTTCTCCCCATACCCCCTCACTCCGCTATCCTTAAGAGCTCTATCCAGCTCTCTCTTGAAAGCATCCAACGAACTGGCCTCCACTGCCTTCTGAGGCAGAGAATTCCACACCTTCACCACCCTCTGACTGAAAAAGTTCTTCCTCATCTCCGTTCTAAATGGCCTACCCCTTATTCTCAAACTGTGGCCCCTTGTTCTGGACTCCCCCAACATTGGGAACATGTTATCTGCCTCTAATGTGTCCAATCCCCTAATTATCTTATATGTTTCAATAAGATCCCCCCTCATCCTTCTAAATTCCAGTGTATACAAGCCCAATCGCTCCAGCCTTTCAACATACGACAGTCCCGCCATTCCGGGAATTAACCTAGTGAACCTACGCTGCACGCCCTCCATAGCAAGAACATCCTTCCTCAAATTTGGAGACCAAAACTGCACACAGTACTCCAGGTGCGGTCTCACCAGGGCCCGGTACAACTGTAGAAGGACCTCTTTGCTCCTATACTCAACTCCTCTTGTTACGAAGGCCAACATTCCATTGGCTTTCTTCACTGCCTGCTGAACCTGCATGCTTCCTTTCATTGACTGATGCACTAGGACACCCAGATCTCGTTGAACTCCCCCTCCTCCTAACTTGACACCATTCAGATAATAATCTGCCTTTCTATTCTTACTTCCAAAGTGAATAACCTCACACTTATCTACATTAAACTGCATCTGCCATGTATCCGCCCACTCACACAACCTGTCCAAGTCACCCTGCAGCCTTATTGCATCTTCCTCACAATTCACACTACCCCCCAACTTAGTATCATCTGCAAATTTGCTAATGGTACTTTTAATCCCTTCGTCTAAGTCATTAATGTATATCGTAAATAGCTGGGGTCCCAGCACCGAACCTTGCGGTACCCCACTGGTCACTGCCTGCCATTCCGAAAGGGACCCATTTATCCCCACTCTTTGCTTTCTGTCTGTCAACCAATTTTCTATCCATGTCAGTACCCTACCCCCAATACCATGTGCCCTAATTTTGCCCACTAATCTCCTATGTGGGACCTTGTCGAAGGCTTTCTGAAAGTCGAGGTACACCACATCCACTGACTCTCCCTTGTCAATTTTCCTAGTTACATCCTCAAAAAATTCCAGTAGATTTGTCAAGCATGATTTCCCCTTCGTAAATCCATGCTGACTCGGAATGATCCCGTTACTGCTATCCAAATGCTCAGCAATTTCGTCTTTTATAATTGACTCCAGCATCTTCCCCACCACTGATGTCAGACTAACTGGTCTATAATTACCCGTTTTCTCTCTCCCTCCTTTCTTAAAAAGTGGGATAACATTTGCTATCCTCCAATCCACAGGAACTGATCCTGAATCTATAGAACATTGAAAAATGATCTCCAATGCTTCCACTATTTCTAGAGCCACCTCCTTCAGTACTCTGGGATGCAGACCATCAGGCCCTGGGGATTTATCAGCCTTCAGTCCCATCAGTCTACCCAAAACCATTTCCTGCCTAATGTGGATTTCCTTCAGTTCCTCCATCACCCTAGGTTCTCCGGCCCCTAGAACATTTGGGAGATTGTGTGTATCTTCCTCAGTGAAGACAGATCCAAAGTAACGGTTTAACTCGTCTGCCATTTCTTTGTTCCCCATAATAAATTCCCCTGCTTCTGTCTTCAAGGGACCCACATTTGCCTTGACTATTTTTTTCCTCTTCACGTACCTAAAAAAACTTTTGCTATCCTCCTTTATATTATTGGCTAGTTTACCCTCGTACCTCATCTTTTCTCCCCGTATTGCCTTTTTAGTTAACTTTTGTTGCTCTTTAAAAGAGTCCCAATCCTCTGTCTTCCCACTCTTCTTTGCTATGTTATACTTCCTCTCCTTAATTTTTATGCTGTCCCTGACTTCCCTTGTCAGCCACAGGTGTCTCTTACTCCCCTTAGAGTCTTTCCACCTCTTTGGAATAAATTGATCCTGCAACCTCTGCATTATTCCCAGGAATACCTGCCATTGCTGTTCTACCGTCTTCCCTGCTAGGGCCTCCTTCCAATCAATTTTGGCCAGCTCCCGCCTCATGCCTCTGTAATCCCCTTTGCTATACTGTAATACCGACACTTCCGATTTTCCCTTCTGCCTTTCCATTTGCAGAGTAAAACTTATCATGTTGTGATCACTGCCTCCTAATGGCTCTTTTACCTCTAGTCCCCTTATCAGATCAGGATCATTACACAACACTAAATCCAGAATTGCCTTCTCCCTGGTAGGCTCCAGTACAAGCTGTTCTAAGAATCCATCTCGAAGGCACTCTACAAACTCTCTTTCCTGGGGTCCATTTCCAACCTGATTTTCCCAGTCTACCTGCATGTTGAAATCTCCCATAACCACCGTAGCATTACATTTTTGACACGCCAATTTTATCTCCTGATTCAACTTGCACCCTATGTCGAGGCTACTGTTTGGGGGCCTATAGATAACTCCCATTAGGGTCTTTTTACCCGTACAATTTCTCATTTCTATCCACTCATCTCCGGGTGGTCATTCATCTCCGGGTGGTCACTCATCTCCGGGTGGTCACTCATCTCCGGGTGGTCACTCCACAGATATATACATATATATACCAGAGCATCAAATATAATACATTAAGTTTTCAGTACACAGATCATTACACAGATCATTAACACAAAATATTCATTTTGTTCCATATCTTCCCCTCCAGAAGACTTGCTGTGGAGATCAAACGTAGTGTAGGCTCTAGATGCTCCACCACCATGATTTGGCTGGCACTGCTGGCCTCCCACTGCTGGCCTCCTACTGCTGGCCCCCACTGCTGGGCTGGCACTGCTGGGCTCCCACTGCTGGGCTCTCACTATGCAGCTCCCACTGCTGGGCTGGCACTGCTGGACTCCCACTGCTGAGCTCTCACTGCTGGGCTCTCACTATAAAGCTCCCGCTGCTGGGCTCACTATGCAGCTCCCACTGCTGGGCTCCCACTGCTGTAATCGCAGTGCGATCGGGCCTTGGCTGCGGTGCGTGCTGGCCCCGCCCACAGGTGCTCCCGGCTGCTGCCGCTCACATTCGAACGCGCTGCCGCTGCCTCGGGCCCAGGGCCGTCCCGACTCTCCGGTCGCTGCGCCTGGGTGAGTATGCAGTGCCTCGGCCTTACTCGCCGCCGCACCACCGCGGGTGGTCGGTCCCTCCGGTCGCCGCCGGTCGCCGCACACCTCCGTGGGTGTCGGTCTCCCCCGGTCGCCGCACACCTCCGCGGGTGTCGGTCTCCCCTGGTCGCCGCACACCTCCGCGGGTGTCGGTCTCTCCCGGTCACCGCACACCTCCGTGGGTGTCGGTCTCCCCCGGTCGCCGCACACCTCCGTGGGTGTCGGTCTCCTCCGGGTCTCCTCCGGTCGACGCACACCTCCGTAGGTGTACTTCGTGGTCCGGTACCTGTGGTACCTTTAGTGACTCTGGACGGACCACAAGTACACGTGTGTAAAAGGTTACATTGCTGGAGCTCAACTCCAAGCTGTTTATTCCGTGCCCACCTGGAACCAGAGTGGCCACCTAATCACATCATTACCTTATATACACATTACTACACAGGCAAACAAAGTAGTCCTTGGGATACAACAAAGTAGTCCCTACAATATCACAACAAGTGCCATCCTATTGGAGAACCTTTGGGGTGAGAGTAACCTGATACAGCAGACAATGTGCATATAATCCTCAAACATTTTCGCCACTTCCAACGGGATCCCACTTCTGGCCACATCTTCCCATCTCCACCCCTTTCTGCTTTCCGCAGAGACCGTTCCCTCCGCAACTCCATGGTCAACTCCATGGTCAACCCTTCCCACCCAAACCACCCCCTCCCCAGGTACTTTCCCCTGCAACCGCAAGAGATGCAACATCTGCCCCTTTACCACCCCCCTCAACTCAATCCAAGGACCCCAACAGTCTTTCCAGGTGAGGTAGAGATTCACTTGCACCTCCTCCAACCTCATCTACTGTATCTGCTGTTCCAGGTGTCAACTTCTGTACATCGGCGAGACCAAGCGCAGGCTCGGCGAAAACCTCCGCTCAGTCCGCCTTAACCTACCTGATCTCCCAGTTGCTCAGCACTTTAACTCCCCCTCCCATTCCTAATCTGACCTTTCTGTCCAGGGCCTCCTCCATTGTCAGAGGGAGGTCCAGGTCAAATTGGAGGAGCAGCACCTCATATTTCGCTTGGTTAGCTTACACCCCAGCGGTATGAACATTGACTTCTCTAACTTCAAATAGCCCTTGCTTTCGCTCTCTCTCCATTCCCCCCCCCTTCCCAGTTCTTCCACCAGTCTTACTGTCTCCGACTACATTCTATCTCTGTCCCGCCCCCTCCCCTGACATCAGTCTGAAGAAGGGTCTCGACCCGAAAAGTCAACCTTTGCTTCTCTCCTGAGAGGCTGCCTGTCCTGCTGAGTTACTCCAGCATTTTGTGTCTACCTGATATAGTGGATCTGTTTGAAAAGAAAATGGAGATCCAGTAAGATGATTACAGGTGAAATTGGAACTGGATCTTTTGAGCAAACTGAGCAGAACTAAAAAAAAGGGTTAATTTCATTTTGGAAGTTTAGTTCAAGATTTTCCTGCATCACTAGTCTTATGCATGTAAAATGCAGTGATTTTGAAAACTTTTCACTGTTGCAACAACAGCAATTTCAAGCAGTGAAATTAACATGTCATTTGCCCTCAATATCAAGGACATTAGTTGTAATTTATAAAAAGTATTTTCTTTAACTTCAAACATTCTTTAAAAAAATTTGAACATGATAATAACCAGATGAACTGGATCTTTTCCATAGAACATTGGGAGTATGTTAACAAAACATGCTAACATTTGAAAAATATTACTCTTAAATATTTATGTCCTGAAACCGCATTAAATTTTCTGAAATGAAGTAGGATGCTTTCCCTTTCTTATTCTGTAGAGGAAAACATGTGCAAGTTCTATGTTCTGAGATTGCAGACTTGCCAATGTTTCTGAACTTGATCAAGTTCTCATTTTATATTTTGTCATTCAAGTTATGTTAAACATTGACCGAGGCCAATGACCCATCAGGTACCTGCCAGTTCCCAGAAGGGTAATCCCAATCCTCCCATTTCCCTTCTACATATTTCCTGGTACCCCTGCAACTTATTATCTCTTGGATATGCCCATCGACTCCCATTTGTTCTTTATGCCGTTTTCCTACACAAAGAGCTAAATTACAGTAGCCAAATTACATGCCAATGCATCTTTGGAACATCAGTGGAAATCGGTGCACCAGACGAAATTCATGCGGTTACACAGAGAACAAATAAACATTTGCAAAGTAGCATCTGAGAATGGGTACAGACCAGGAATACCCCTAAGCAGCAGTACTAACCGCTTCACCACCATGCCACCCACCGGCAATAGTTAAGTCACAAGAAAATTTGCAATATCTATTAGATCCATCTCTACTCAACTCAAAATCTTGCATGCCTTTCCTTGCAGCAGAAACTTTTTCCGTAATTGTTTTTAGACAAATAGCCATTCTTGTGTTTTTAGACAAATTGGCATTCTTGTGTTTGAAATATAATGTGCTTGAGTGGCTAAAGTGGACTTGAGCTTAGTGACTTTGAGTCATACCTTATTTTAGTGGAGCTTATCTTGCCTCGTTCAATTTAAATTGTAATATTCTGGATTTCCTTTCCTGTACATTTACTCTAGTATACTTCTATAAGGTAACTCCTGAGCTACCAGCTGTTTGGGCTCAATAGTCAGATTCTCTCATTTCCTTTTACATTGGGGATCACATTTTGGGGTCTTTCTAGACTGCCTCTAGAACATTAATGTTTCTTTGTTTCTTGCCAAGCAGAATGACACATGGTATTCTAGATTCAGGATAGAAATGTGCGATGTCCTCTGATTTCCATTCAAATCTGTTTAAAACACCCAGATTAATTGCTCTTGCTTTGGTTGACCACTTTCAATTTTTCCCTTGGCAATGTCAACATCATTCATTGTATACATGTCAGGTATACTTCCCCAATCCCTCTACCAGTTATGGCTGAATCAGCTATCTCAGTAGAGACTAAAACATGAAGCAAGGGGTATTCCTGGTCAAAATCCTTAGTGCACTTACCAAGTGCATTTAACCACTGAGCCATCGCAAAATAATCCATGCATTTGTTGGATGAAATGTATCTGAGTATAAATTTATCAGGATCAATTTGCTTGGAATTGAAATTAATGTTCACACTAGGTGTGCTAAATACATAATTTTGGTGAGTATCAAAGTTTTGTACTGAACGTATGCTTGCTTTGAGAAACCAAGTTGCATTTACTGCAATTACACCTGGCATTTTATATTGAAAATATCATTTTACTTGATCAGGAACTGGATTTGTAGTGTTTTGACTGAGTTTTATCCAATATTTTAAGGGTCATCTTCATGGTGAAAAGATGAAAGAAGCCAACCACAGGGCTGCTATAAAAATTTTTAAACAAGTGAACACGTCCTTACTTCCGCAAAATGTCTTAGATCTTCATGGCCTTCATGTGGATGAAGCCCTGCATTGCCTGGAGGAAGTGCTATTCCAGAAGATTAACGGTAGGTTACTCGTAACATGTATGGTTAGCAGTATAACTGTTAATCAACTTGAAATGACAGAACAAAACTCTGAACTTCTCCCTCTCTTTTCTTTGCTTCATTTATCTTTGCCGTTGTCATATAAAGCTTCCAGGTGTAAACAGTAAACATAGGTATACCCACAAACAACAACGTTTACTCGTGTGTCCACCTCATTTAAGGTTGTTCACAGGCCTGTGGTGGACAGATTAGAAAACAAATTGTTCAAAACCATTTTGGAATGTTTTTGCTTTGTTAAAAGCTTTATATAAATAGAACAAAGCCATGAGAACTACTGTCATGCTTATAGCCAAAGAGGATTATCTCATATGTGGCTGCATTTAAATCCAGTTTTATCCATTTTCTTAATAAATCATTTTCAGGTTAATGTATCGATCAATATTGGTTCCTATGATAGATTTCTTCATTCTAGTGACAAACCTGGGTATGTATAAATACAATGATTAGTTGAAACCTGAAAACCAGATCTCGGAGAGACACCACTCGCAAACACAATTGCTCATTTGAAAAAATGCTAATTTTCCATACCCCCTGCCAGCTTTTAAGATTTGTTACTTGAGTTTTCTGAGGTCAAAATGTCTTTGGGGAAATCTACCATTTGTAAATATTCCCTTGTCCAATACTGAAGTTTGTAGCCAAACTTGAGAAGGATTCTCCACAGTCCTACTACCTTTTCAAGCCCAATTACTTTGACCCTGAAACCTACAATCTGAAAAGTGAATAAATGAATACAAATTGAATTTGGAGGTTGAACTGATTAAACTTCAACATTATCACATGAGGAATTAGATGAAACTGAATCTGGCACAGTGCTGTAAATAGTCGAGCCACAACCTCACGTTGCTAGAGACCCGAGTTCAATCCTGACCTTGGGTACCATCTCCGTGGTGTTCGCACGTTCGCCCTTTGTACACTTTGGTTTCTTTTGAGAGATTTGGATTCCTTGCATATCCCAAAGATGTGCAGGCTGGTAGATTAATTGATCACCGTAGATTCCACTATGTATGTAGGTAAAGTCTTGTTTAGATTATGAGAAGGTGAGGAAAGTAAAAATAGGGTTAATGTAGGATTAGTGCAAATGGTTGATGGTCAGTGGGAAATCTGTTGACAGAAGGGTCTGTTTTAGTGCTGTATTTCTATAAGTCTCTATGACTATGAATTTGCAGAGGAGAGGCTTGCATTTGAGATAAGATAATAATTATATTTGCATTCTAGGGTGATGCTGGAAAAATAAGAAATTGATGAGGATAGAGCCCAATTTTGTTTCATGTGGTCCAGTTGAATCAGGTGTTGAAAGGCTAAAACTGATTTTATCCCATATCTGTCCACAGGAGTTAAGAGCAGAGCATAGGGCCATACAGGAAAAGTTTCCAGAATGAAAGAGTGTAAAGCTTTAATGTGATCTAGGCAATAAAAAGTGGAGGAACAAGAAACTGCGGATGTTGGTTCACACAAAAGAACACAGTGTTCATGTGTCTCAGTGGGTCAGGCATCATTTCTGGAGATCATGGATAGGTGACGTTTTGGCTCAGGACCCTTCTTCTAAAGTGGAATTCTGGATGGAGTTGAGCAAATCAGTTAATGCAGAAGTTGTGCATGGGGGGTAGAAAGGGTGGGGGCAAAAGCTGGTCAAGTGTAATTTTGTTGTAAGTGAAATTGGACTGAGTTTTTCTCCAGAGCCAGATCAAGTCAAGTCAAGTTTATTTGTCACATACACATACACGATGTGCAGTGAAATGAAAGTGGCAATGAATGTGGATTGTGCAACAAAAAAAATTACGATTACAGCATATAAATTAAAATTAATACAGAAAAGAAAATTTAGTCGCTGGAGTTATAATAGTTAACAGTCCTGATGGCCTGTGGGAAGAAACTCCGTCTCCGTCTCATTGTGGAAGAAATTGGTAGAGATGATTTGTAGTTTATTGTGTTTTTCACGACCTCAGTACCAGTGTCACCAATGAAAGCATATACGAATAGGAAGTGAACAGAACTAGCCTTGTCTGTAAGTAAGATAGTGAAAGTTCAAGGCTATGTGAGATGACAAGGACAAAAAAAATCATTTGTGAAGGTGGATGAGTGGGTTTATATTTGGAAAGAGAAATTTAAAGCAGGAAAGGAGGCCAATGAACATGGAAGAAAGAAATGGTGAATTAGTATCAATGCTGAAATTGCTGACTGTGCAGAGTTGTTCAGTGCAATGAAGGTACATGTGTGAAGATTTTTAGCCAATCGTTTTGCGATAGAAAACTAGGATTTGAAATAAACCAACCAAGAGTCTTACAGGAGTTGAATATGCCAGTATAGGAAGGGGTTACGTTGTGTTATAATGTTGGCTGTAAGACGAGTGCAACAGTTTGGACAGGGCTGCAATGAGAGAAAAAAAAAATGATAACGTTTAAGCATTATCACCTCTGTGAAAAGTTAGAATTTCCTCATTTTTGTATTTTCATTATGATTTCTATTGAAGTTTAGTTTAGAGATACAGTGCGGAATCAGGCCCTTTGGCCCACCGAGTCTGCACTGACCAGCAATCCCAGCTATCCTACACCAGGAACAATTTTTACATTTATACCAAGCCAATTAATGTGGGAGGAAAAAAAAGTTATCTGAGAAAACCCATGTTGGGCATGGGGAGAACGTACAAATTCCGTAGAGACAAGAACCCGTGGCCAGGTTCGAACCCGGGTCTGTGGCACTGTTAGCTTTGTAAGGCAGCAACTCAACTGCTGCGCCATCGTGCTGCCCTTGGTGACCCCTACATAATGCTACATAAGCTGAAGTTTTTAACAGTTGATATTAAATGACTGTTGAATTTATCAAATTAGGAATTTAAAGAAATAATTGCTTTCTTATAATAACATTTTAAACAATTAGTGGACCATTAAAACTGTTTGTTCACTTTTTGACTGGACTTTTAGTTCCTGCTAATTGAAGAATTTCCTTTAACCATTAAAATTTTATTTTCAGAACACCAGCAAAAAGGTGGTAAATCTTACCTGTCTGTCATAACTGGGAGGGGACGGCACAGCCAAGGAGGAATAGCACGTATAAAACCAGTTGTTATTGACTACCTCAAACGCCAGAATTTCAGGTACGGGAACTGTGCATACATTTCCAACATTTTTCTTGGCAATCAAAAGTATTGTTTTAGTTAATTCACTTTTAAATCTTTATTTCCTGCAATTTGTCATGATGATAAGAATAGGAGATCCATATAGTCTTCTAAGATATCAAATTAAAACCTGATCTGACCATGACCACTTTGAACCGACTGTGGCCTGAATATTTTTTTCCCCATACCAAACCCACCCATCGCTGTAGATATTACAATCTCAAACATGCTTTTTGCTTGTTTAAAAGTAAAACATCAAATGCCAACCCAACATGGATTAAATCTGAATATATTTGTCTAAAGTACAAGGTTGAAGAGTGCAAGGCCGTAGACATTGTCTATATGGACTTCAACAAGGGCTTTTGTAAGGTTCTGCATGACAGGCTATTCTGGAAGGTTAAATTGCATGGAATCCAGAGAGATCCAGCTATCTGGGTGCAGAATAATACAAACTGATGCACAGCGATATGGCACTGACCAACGAGCTTAACACCTTCTTTGCCCGCTTTGAAACTGGCAAAACCACCTTGAGTGAAAGAACCCCAGCCGAGGCGGTGGGACAGGTCTTGCAACTGAACACACAGGAGGTACAACGCGCTCTGCAAAGGGTCGGATGGAGTTCAAGGAAGGGTACTGAAGGACTGTGCTGAACAGCTGGCTGAGGTATTCACCAGGATCTTTAACCTGTCATTATCTCTAGCTACGGTCCCCAAGTGCCTGAAGTCAGCTATCATAGTTCCGGTGCCGAAAAAAGCAAAGATCTCCAACCTGAACGACTACCGCCCGGTTGCCCTAACGCCGATAGTCATGAAGTGCTTTGAGAGGCTGGTCCTCTCACACATCAAATCCAGCATCCCTGACTCACTGGACCCACATCAATTTGCATACAGGGCAAATAGATCCACAGAGGACACCATCTCTCTGGCTCTTCACACTGTCCTGACTCACCTAGAGAGACAGGGCACGTACGTGAGGATGCTATTCATAGACTATAGCTCCGCCTTCAACACGGTCATCCCCACCAAGCTCATCACCAAACTCCACCAGCTAGGCCTCAGCTCATCATTATGTGATTGGATCCTGGACTTCCTGCTGGAACGACCGCAGGCAGTGAGAATGGGCCCGCACCTGTCCTCCACTATCACCCTGAGTACCGGCACACCACAGGGCTGTGTTCTGAGCCCCATGCTCTACTCCCTCTTCACACACGACTGTGTTCCTGCATTCGACACCAACACCATTGTCAAGTTTGCAGACGACACAACGGCGATCGGGCTTATCACCAACGGGGATGAAACAAACTATAGAGCGGAGGTGCAGAACCTGGCGGACTGGTGCTCGGATAACAACCTGTCCCTAAATACCACCAAGACCAAGGAGCTGATCATCAACTTCCGTAGGTCACATAACGGGGAATATGCCCCGATCTCTATCAACGGGGACAGTGTGGAGAGAGTGTCCAGCTTCAAGTTTCTGGGCACTCACATTTCGGAGGACCTAACATGGTCCAATAACACTGCTGCGCTGGTCAAGAAGGCACAACAAAGACTGTTCTACTTAAGAACACTGAAAAAGTCTGGTCTACCCCAACAGCTGCTGACGACCTTCTACCGCTGCACCATAGAGAGCATCCTAACGCATGGCATCCCTGTGTGGTACCTCAGCTGCACGGAGGCAGAAAGGAAAGCTCTACAGCGGGTAGTCCATAGAGCTCAGAGGGCCATCGGAACACAGCTACCAGACTTGGAGGGCATCTACAACACACGATGCCTCAGAAAAGCCACCAGCATCCACAAAGACTCTTCACACCCCTGCAACAGTCTGTTCGAACTCCTTCCATCGGGCAGACGATACAAGGCCTTCTACGCCCGCACCTCCAGACTCAGGAACAGCTTCATCCCCAGGGCCATAGCTGCTATGAACCGGTCCTGCTGAGCCGGATGGCCACAACGCATAGATCAACTTGCACTTTACCCTGTCTAAAAACTGTTACAATTGTTTCGTTTCGTTGGGTTGCTGTTAATTACTTAAATTATTGCATCGTATGGGAGGCGCATTCCCAATCTCGTTGTACCCCTGGGTACAATGACAATAAAGATATATTGTATTGTATTGTATTGTGCAACCTACCAAAAGTCCATAATAGTTTGTTGTGAAGGTGGGGTTATGGTTGGGGTTGTACAGTGAGTCTAATGGTAACATACCAGTGCTCATTCTTACACTTTGGAATTCAAAATCCAAACTTTTAGAATCGCAGAGCTTATACAGCCTGGCCTTTTGGCCCAACATGTCAATCAAGTTGCCTGATGGAGCTAGTCCCACCTGTATGCACCTGGCCCATATGCCTGCAAACTGCTCCTATTCGTGTTCCTTCCAAGTGATTTTTTAAATGTCTTCATTATACCTGCCTCTACCATTTCCTCTGGCAGTTCATTCATTCATTCATCACTCTTTATGTGGAAATAGTTCCCATCAGGTCCCTTTTACATCTTTCCCTTTTCACTTTGAACCTTGTTTTAGACCCCCCTGCCTGGGGGAATAGACTGTGGTTATTCACTTTGTCTATGCTCTCATGATTTAATAAACCACTATAAGGTCTTGCCTCAGCCTGCTATGCTCAAGGGAAAAAAGATCCATCCTCTCTTTATAATTCAAACCTTCCAGAGTAAGAACCTTGTAACTCTTTTTTTGTACCCCTTCCAACAGCAGGGCAACCAGAACTGTACACATTACTCTAAATGAGGCCATATCAATGTCTTGGACAGCTGTCACATGATGTCCCAAATCCTGTCAAACATGTGTGTCAAACAGCGCCTTCACCACACTGTCTACTTGTGTTGCCACTTTTATGGAACTATGTATCTGCACCACAAGATCTCTCTCTTCTCCAACACTCCCCGCTCCCTACCATTTACTGCATAAATCCTGCCCAGGTTTGCCTTACCAAAACTAGTCATTCTAATCTTGTTCTTTCACTCAGTGACTATTACCAAACTTTTCCACTTGATGTGTGTTTTGGAGCTTTGACATTAGTCTCCTTGTAAATGCTTGTTGCAAACCCTGAAAGTGCTTCAACACCATTCTTATTGATCGATTTTTGCCTCACAGTAAAATTTGTTGGTACATGAGTCAGATCTCAGGGGTATGGGTGTTAATATTTCTAGATAACCATACCAATTACAAAAGGAAACTGAGCATTCAACAAAATTAAGTAATTCCAAAATATTGTCCTTTTTTATTATTTGTGTTAATATACATCGATTATTTGATCCTGTTCACAAATTTTCTTGTTAGAATTTAACTGATTTTACATAATAAATGCAACAGTATACAGTTGGTAACTATTTACTTTTTAATTCCATGCTTGGTTTATTTTAGGTTTACAGAACCACAGCCAGGTGTTGTGAAAATCAAGTTGAAGTGAAGGATTTGACAAGAAGATTATTTTCTAATTCTGAGAGTATGCAACTGTCTCACTTAATCTTGCAGCACTGGTGAGAGTGTTTCTAACATTTAACGATATAGTGTTTTTTTAAAAACATGGCGTCACTCAGGGAGGTCATAGAAGACTGAAGATGGAAGACTTTTTAAATCAACACAGCAAAATCTTTGTAATTATTGCATTCTTCTTAAGCATATCAATCTGACTCCTGGAGTAATGAAGCGTTTACACTGAAGTTCTGATAAATGTACTGATCATATTCAATACAATTTTTTCAAAAGTTTTAATTTCAATTTCTGTTTGTGGTGCTTTAAAATGTCCGCATACAAGGATAGGAGCTACCCATTCTGAAATATTTTGAGGTTGTAAAACTGAGGGCAATTTACCCTACTGTTAATTGCTTTAATTTGCATGCCATAATTAGAAATGAATTGTGTAAGGAATACGAGCAGGAATAGGCTTCTGGCCCTTGAGCCTCCCCTACCATTTGTGAAATTAGCCAATTGCAAAATATCTTTTGCTGGTTTGGATCAAAAATGTGTCTGATTGTGCGCAAATTTAGAGCATTTTTTAAAAAGAATCAAAAACCTAAGTTTTAATCTTTCATAGACTTTGAACAAAGAGTAAATTTGTAAATGTGACTCCCAAGATTTAACTGGAAAATTCTTCACTTTGCTGATATTTGCTATTTATTACTGTTTTAAAGCAATAAAAAAACATGTTTAGTTTTATGTCTGATGCAGTATTAGCAAAGGTGGGGGAGGGGTCGATTTATGATAAACTGTTTAGTCAAGAAAAGGAATTTGCTTGGACTTGTTTTCATTATTTAGTTTTGGAGGCTATAAAGTTCCAAAACAGTTTTTTTTTAAATACCTCTGGGACGAGCGCTACTGGGGTCAGCAGTACATATCTATGAATTATTATTGTAAACTACAAAATACCTGTTAATGGCAGTATTTATGAAAACCTTTCATTTTAGCCATTAAATAAGCTAATTAAAGATTGATTTTTAATTTGGCTAGTGTACTGAAGTCTTGTGCTGTAATAATGGGTTGCGGTTGCAATTGTTTTAGCGTGGATATTTTGTAGGTTTACACCACAATGGCTACTTAATTTAAAGCTACAAAGCTGCTCAATAACTAGATTCAGATAATGTAACAAGGAAATTAGGTTCATCCTGTTTTTGCACATTTTAAGAAGCTCACAAATACGTGCGAAATGTGTCTTTGTTTCCAGCCGTGATTCCTTTCTTCATATCCCCACAATTTATGAATGAGAAGAATTGTGCAATTAATATTATCTCTTATACAATGTGTCATAATCGGATGCTCACCAGCTCAAATAGACCATTGATTTGCTTCATTCAATATTTTTTTAATACAAAGGAAAGTTTTTTCCAGAATTACATAACCTCAAAGTGATTAAATGAAAACTGGTGGAATACATAACATTCACTGTTCAGCAGTCTAGAACCAGAATGTGCATATGCCCATTTGAAATAAATAACATTTTAAAATCAAATTTGCTTCTTTCCAAGGTACACATTATCCTCTATTTCTCAAATTATATATTAAATACAGTACATTTTTATATTTTGCATAGGAGTAACCTGTTCCATTTTCTCTTTTATTTCAACCTCCTACAGAGCAAATAAAGGAATCATTTGGGAAATTGAGCACAGACGCAAATTCCACATTTCAGCACATTGAAGTTGCAATATAATATTTTCACAAGCAGTCCTTTGATTTCAGGAATGAATTGCTTCCATTTCAGTTCTGTGTTCTTAATATCACTCCTTCATTTTGAGTGATCATGATCATTATGATTTTGATGAATCACTGAAATGTTCACTTTTTCAGAGAGACTTTGATAACATCCTTTGAGTCTTTCCACTGTTCACTCGGTGACCCCGTACCATGACAGAGTGTGTAATTAGGTGTCTGTTTGTGATTATGATGTTGTGCTTGTGAATAATGTGGCTTATCCATTGGAATAATTACAGCCTCAATGCTGGAAATGGTGGCAGAATTCACTGATATTGGTTTGCCCACACTGACACTTAATTTAGAGGATTTTACAGAGATGATGATTTTTCTCCAGTGCTTTGAGGTGATGCTGTAGGTAATTAATTTTGCCAAAGGGCAGGGGTTACTGCTGCAAATTAAACGAAGAACTTTGTGCTGGTGTTGAGGAATTGATTTTTAAATGTGCTTTCTTTAAAGTCTGTGTTGGTGCACTGGTGGCGATGGTGGATTTCATCATTTTGCCGTAATTGAAAGGGAGTTCCCAAGTTATAAGAAATGGTCCACATTTCCTAGGGTCTCATTGTGGACTTTCGTTGTTGAAGAATGATTTATACAGTGGGGATGGATCTGACAGAGGAATTCCTATTTTGCAGATAGGAAAGGCAAGAATCATTCTTTTGCAAGCTTTGGTGAATAAATGGATAATTTGGAACTTGATCTCCAGACTACAGGTTGATGGCTGAAATTGGGTGACCTTGATTTTGGAGAGGTCATACTGTATGTTGAAGAGTTTCTCACTTGCTGGTTGGAATGAGGTACAGCCTTGAGGTTTAAAAGATTGAGAGAAGTGTTGGTACAATGGTGCGGCCTTGCTTGATACAAATCTGCATGGCAATTGGTTCTGTGTGGTACTGTTTGTTCAGGTCACATTTGTTTGCCATTATAAAGTAAATATAAGCAGCCAAATTTCTATAGGCAGCCACATTTGTAAAGAATGCCCCTTAATCCCACTAGATTGATGGTGTTGAAGCCTGTGTGAAGTTAAAAGAAGACCATTTTTTTAGTGAATGATACTGCTCCATTCATTTCTCTTGGAGTTGAAGATCATGTCCATTGTACCTTCTAGATGGGTGGAATCCAACTGTGGTAGATGCAACAGTTCTTCAGGCCCAGAGAGGAAATGGCTGAAGGGGACCCTGTTGATTACTTTCCTTTGGCAGACATCTGTTGTAACTGAAATCTGGCCTATTTCCCTTATTGAAGATGGTTACAAAAACAACATCTCTGTGATCCAATGCCATGTTCTCCACATTGAAGACATGAAAATGAGGTTGCAAACACTTATCCCCCCTTCTCTTTTAACCAAAATTTCAAGAATGGGCCTTAGAAGAGTATTGGATTTGTGCAATTAACAATTTGTACAAAAAAAATCACATACTAAATTTTCAGCACTTTAAAATACTTGGTTGTTTGGTAGTAAAACTAGATAGCATTGAAAGGATTATTTTATCCGAGATGGTTAATTAGAGAGGCACATGGATGATTATGGGAAGTGTGGATGTTGGCATTTTCCCAATTTGGTATTTTAAACGCTAAAAAATATATATTATTTAGCAGAGCACTAAAGTACCAGAATCTGTTTATAGTAGTAGAATGTTATTGTGCGTGTGTGTTTATGCTTCTAGCATCTGAAAAAATAATACGTCGCCACAGTTTTTAAAATCCCATGACAGAACTAAATACAGACACAAGAATATATATTTTTAGAGTTCTTATATTTGTTCATTTACACATGCATTTGTCTCCTGGTCTACATAAATGGTGTTCAATTAAGTATTCATTTTCTTCATCGCTGTATGGAGTATGTTGGAAGAAACCCTCTGCGTATTTATTGTAAAGCACTTTTTCCATGTCTGTGTGCTCATGGGGAAGAGAATTAACTTTAAAGGAATGGTGTATTAGCCATTGGTTTATTTTCTTTCAGAGGTATTTTCTCCTTTAATTATAAATTGTATTTCTTAAATTGACTATTTTACTAACATAGAAAAGAAAAAAGCAAGAAACACTCGAGCATCATCAGCGGAGAAAAGAATGCAGAGTTTTATTCTTTTGATAATAGCAATTTATTTTTGTTTAAAATGTTTTCTGAATCTGACTTAATGGATTAATAATTTTCAAAGTCTTATTACTGTAACTAAGAATGATTGCTGATAAACCTGCAGTTACATCTTTATTTCAACTCGATACTTTTTCTCCATTTTTACATTTTCTTTAAAGATAAATATGTAAAACAAGTTGCTTGTGATTTTTGTTTAGTTGCCTTTGTAAACTGTAAATGTAGTTCTGAGTTTAACTTCAAAATTTAATTTTGCCACGTCCTGCCCCATCTAATTGTAGAATTTAGTTTTGGTTCATTTTTGGCGGGTTAACCAGAGAAGACAACCATACAGATTAGTAAAAGTGCACCTATGTTATAACTGCTAGTATTTGTGCATTGCAGAGATCAGCAACAAGGGAACATGGATTCTGGAATGGTGATCTACTTGTGAGGCTGGTTTTTCTACCATGGAAAGATTATCTAACATTAAAACTAGTGAAAGATAAAAAACATTAAAAAGATACTTTTGAAGTGGCCAAAGCTCTAATAAAACATGGCTTGCACTTGGAATAAATAATACCACACCCAATGCACATTCAGATGTAATAGTTTGGTCAGATAGCTATACTTTAATGTTCAAGAATCAGCAGGATCTGCAATGCAACTCTTACTGTATCATTGCCTTGCTGTGGCTGCAGACAGATTTATGTACTAGCAAAAGTGATAATACCTTTATATCCTGAAACATATTGAATTTAATTCTAATAGTATTTTTTTTAAAAGCAAATAATACTGTTGCATTTGAAATGTGATACTGTAATACAAACACAATTATTCATTGTTTCCGCGATAGTAAATAAATCAACATAGTTGCTGACTTCAGAGGTTCAAATTTTGTCAATTATTAATCAATTGTAAATTGAAACTGATGGGTAAGGTACTTTTGAAATTAATGTTATGTGCTGTTTGCCATTGAAAGGTTTATTTTCAATTTATTTGAGTTTGAAAATTGCATTATTTTTCCTAACTAGAAACACAGGTTGCAATCTTCATGCTACTTTCGCCCTTCGCATCAGCCATAAGGACCAAAATATTCAGTATTTACACATTTATATCTATTTTTCAAAGAGATGTAATAAATACTGAAAGTTTGTAAATGTAAATGTTTTATGATTTTGAATGATTTGAAATTTTGTGGTTGGATCAATCAAACAATTGTATTTTATTTTTTCAGTAAGTTGTATTTTACAAGATTTTTTCAAATAAAATTGTTACATTTAATGTTTGAGTTTTTAATACTTGGCATTAAATACTTTAGCTTACCTGTAAGGTTGCATACAATACCAGTTAATTAAACAATCTGCTAGAGAAACGTGGCAAGTCAGGCAGCACCTGGAGGAAATGGCAGTCAACATTCCATGTCAGGGCCCTTTATCTGGACTGGAGCGTAAATTATTCATTTCCCTTCACAGATGCAGCCTGACCCACTGAATTATTTCAACAAATTGCAAATGGTGGATCCTGGAACAATCTTTTAACATTTAAGGTTTGATTCTCACTTTGTCACCACACTCAAAAAAAGTTTTATGATAATTTTGGCAATAGTTTATGCATGATTGAAACAAAATTTTCATAACAAAATTTTGAAACTATCAAAAGGTTAATCGGTGTAACATGCAAATATAACATGTTACTCAATAAAGAAAGGAGTGAGAAAATGGAATAAGAGAAATTATTTGTCAGGATAATGTTGAACTATGGTAGCAAGGCACTTAAAAATCATAAGATTGAATAGAATCAATATGGTTTTATGAGGGACAATCCTGTTAAATCTAAATGCCTTTTTGAGAATGTAACATGGGATGTATAAAGGGGAACCGATGGATGTGGTATATCTTAATTTTCTAAAAGCATTTGATGAAGTACGAGAAGAAAAACTGGTTGCTTTTTATTCCTGATTAAATGTCAATGATCTGAAACTAATTCTGTCTTGGGGACTTTAATTTTGTCTCTCTTTTTATGCATACTCCCTCATCTACTTCCAGCATGTTCTGTTTAATTTGCATTTCCAGAATCTGAAGGTTTTTGCTCTATTGATTACTCTTTATTTGTTCATAGAATGTGGCCATTGCCGGCACATTGTCCATTATGATATTACTCTCTACACACAATTGTCCTGAACTGAGGAGGTAGTTAAAGGTCAACTGCCTAAGTGCCCCTTGTGTTGCATGTAGGCTAGGCTAAGCATGTCAGGATTCTTCTTCTGAAGGGCAATTAGTGAATCAATTTTGTTTTGGCAATTTGGTAGTTTCATGGTTAACATTTTTGAGCCTAGGTTTTGTTTTAACCCCTTAATTACTTGCATTTAAAATTTATAGGTGGGTTTCAAACTCACGTCTATAGACCATTGGTCCGGAACATTGCCTGCAGACTATTTTCTAAATGGGGAGAGAATTCTGAAATCAGAAGTGCAGAAATCAGAGTCCTGGTGCAGGATTCCCTAAAAGTTAATTTGCAAGTCGAATCAGTAGTAAGGAAAGCAAATGCAATGCGAGCATTTATTTCAAGAGTACAAAAACAGGAATGTAATGCTCAGGTTCTATAAGACGCTGGTCAGACCGCATTTGGAGTATTGTGAGCATTTTTGGGCCCCTTATCTGAGGAAGGATGTGCTGGCGCTGGAGAGGGTCCAGAGGAGATTTAAGAGAATGATCCCAGGAATGCGTGGGTTAACATATGTGTTTGAAGGCACTGGGCCTCTACTCACTGGAGTTTAGAAGGATGAGGGGGGACCTCATTGAAACTTGCCGAATAGTGAATGGCCTGGATCGAGTGGATGTGTAGAGGATGTTTCCACTAGTTGGACAGTCTAGGATCAGAGGTAATAGCCTCAGAATTAAAGGATGTTTCTTTGGGAAGGAGATGAGGAGTAATTTCCTTAGTCAGAGGATTCCTGATTAGTACAGGTGTCAGAGGTTATGGGGAGAAGGCACGAGAACGGGGTTAAGAGAGAGAGATAGATCAGCCATGATTGAATGGCGGAGTAGACCTGATGGGCCGAATGGCCTAATTCTGCGCCTTATGATCCATGAACTTGATCATTAACATGAGTAAAGAACTTTTCATGACTTTGTCTCATTTTGAATAAAGAATCATAACTTTTTCCAGTTTGCTTTCGTGAAGAGTCTGAAGAAGGGTCTCAACAATAGACAATAGGTGCAGGAGGAGGCCATTCGGCCCTTCGAGCCAGCACCGCCATTCAATGTCATCATGGCTGATCGTTCTCAATCAGTACCCCGTTCCTGCCTTCCCCCCGACTCCGCTATCCTTAAGAGCTCTATCCAGTTCTCTCTTGAATGCATTCAGAGAATTGGCCTCCACTGCCTTCTGAGGCAGAGCAAAAGTTTTTCCTCATCTCAGTTCCAAATGGCCTACCCCTTATTCTTAAACTAGCCCCTTGTTCTGGACTCCCCCAACATTGGGAACATGTTTCCTGCCTCTAACGTGTCCAACCCCTTAATAATCTTACACGTTTCGATAAGATCTCCCCTCATCCTTCTAAATTCCAGTGTATACAAGCCTAGTCGCTCCAGTCTTTCAACATATGATAGTACCGCCATTCCGGGAATTAACCTAGTAAACCTACGCTGCACGCCCTCAATAGCAAGAATATCCTTCCTCAAATTTGGAGACCAAAACTGCACACAGTACTCCAGGTGCGGTCTCACTAGGGCCCTGTACAACTGCAGAAGGACCTCTTTGCTCCTATACTCAACTCCTCTTGTTATGAAGGCCAACATTCCATTGGCTTTCTTCACTGCCTGCTGTACCTGCATGCTTCCTTTCAGTGACTGATGCACTCGGACACCCAGATCTCGTTGTACGTCCCCTGTTCCTAACTTGACACCATTCAGATAATACTCTACCTGAAACATCACCTATCCATATTCTCCAGGGATGCTGCCTGACCTGCTACATAACTGCAAAATGTTGTGTCTTTCCTTGCTTTCCTACCTTCAGGTTTGTCACTTGTTGAGGTTCAGGTGTATAGGTTGGCATCCTCCAATGCCAAATAGAAATCACAATTTTTACAAAATGAATAAACATAGGCCTTCAGTCTGGCATACTTCCCTCTACACCTAAAGTTTGCATGGACCAGTCGACCATGGACCAGACTGTGGATTCTCTCTTTCTGGAAGAGCCATCCAATTAGACCAACTCCTCAGCTCTTTACAAAAGGAAAACTGTAAATACCAGAAATCTGAAATAAAATCTTAATGCAGAAAACATTCAGCAATTTAGCCATCTGTGGAACATACGACAGTGTTTACACATCAGGTCCGACAAAGGACCTTGGACCCAAAATATTAATTCTGTCCATCCTTCCACAGATGTTGCCTGACTTGCTTACTTAAAATACCTTAACGTTTCATTGTACTGGTGCAATTCAGAATGTTCATGTTATTTTTGCATCAATTTTGTTGTGATCTTGGCATTCATTTATCACAAGAAAATATGAATGAATAACCGTTCATCTATGTGCATGGAATAATTATTCCGTTTTTTTTAAATCACATACTTTCATATAATGAACGTTATAGTATAAGCATTGTTAATAGTTCTGGAGAATGTACCGAAATAATCTTTCTGAATGTAAATCATATTAGCTTGTAGTTCAATGTTCCGGCAGTTCAGCTTATAGTTCAGCTTATAGTTTAGCTTCCCGGCAGTTTGGGTAACAGAAATATCCTTTGCAGAATCCACAAATCACTACCAATAAAGCTGATATCTAGAATAATAATTCACTCTCAGAATTTCTGATGAGAAAAAACCCCAAAATGCATACAGCAGCGTTGGTCAGCCCTCAGAGAACCAATACCCCTTTATTTCCTCTGTTTTGTGAATCGTGGGGATCTTGAGCGAGGGGGGGGGGGGGGGTCACTGTATTTTAAACTGGTTACAGTTCAATATTATGCCTGCAGTTCAACAAATATGGAAAATGATGTGCAAACTTGAGTGTAAAAGTATCTGAACAAGCAAAGGTGAACAGATTGGTTTGCTCATTAAGCAGAGAATCTACTTACAATAACATAATTTATAGGAGACTATTTTATGTACATTTTTCCATTTATGCCAAACCTCAAGCTGCTAAGCATGCTGATTCTTGTCAATAATAGCACCTGCTTCTTGCACAATAACGGTTTAGAAGAGGTTATAAAATATGAGCACTCAAGAGGCACTGAATTAAACTATTAGAAACGGTAGATTGCAGGTGCATTTCCACTCTACCAAAACGCATTAGATTACAATATGATATGGAAGCTATATTTGGTAATCCCTTATTAGTAACGGTCTATTATGGTAGACACAAAATGCTGGAGTAACTCAGCGGGACAGGCAGCATCTCTGGAGAGCAGGAATTAGTGACGTTTTGCATTGAGACCCTTCTTCAGATCTATTATGGTACCAGTGTTTTAAAAGTGGGGATTCTGAACCATTTGTACAAATTGTTAAATTTTAAAAAAAACAATCTCACAATGAACCTTATGTTTGTTTGTACACCAGATGGTGCTACACTATATGCCAAAATATAACTAATGTTTTTTTGTCCATATTTTGCCAGACAATGGAGCAAAATTCTCTTTAACAATATAATTCCAACATTAAGTGGATATGTACTGAAACTGAATAGCAAGTTTATGGTTATTGATGGAAAACACCTGGTAAATCTAATTGATTTTATTGTTCTTTTCCCCTGTCAGTATAGTGAACACCATTAGTAACAATTTCATTAATCTTCACATATGAAGATTATGCTCACTATGACTAATGTGGTTGTGTGCTTAGTTACCTGAGATGGGAGGAGAGATGAACAGAGAATTTAAATCAAAATAGGATGTGATGGATGAACAAGGTCATGGAAGGATCTGTAGTCAAGACAAATATTTTGGCTGTAATGTGTTATGAATAACTGGGGCTGGCAACTTCACTTACATCTTCTATCTATCTTTCTCAACTCCATTTAATCATTGAGTCATAGAGTAATATAGCACAACCAAGATGCCCCTTCTAAGCTAGTCCCATTTGTCCACATTTGGCCCATAACCCTTTCCTATCTATGTACGTGCAAAAATCGTATAAATAGAGTCATAGAGCACAGAAATAGCCCCTTTCACACTACTCATCCATGCTGACAAAGATGCCCCATCTACGGTACTCCCAGTTGCCTTCTTTTGGCCCATATTCCTATAAACCTTTCCTATCCATGTACCTGTCCAAATATATTTTAAACTAGACCAAATGGACCCGTTGGGCCCAAACCTCTCCTGCATTGGTGCAGCACCCTCTCCTCCCCTCCTCCTTCCCTCCCCCTTCCCCTCCCCCCCACTCCATCCCCCTCAACCCCCTTATCCTCCCTCCACCCCTCCCTCCCTAGGAGATAGATTTAAACTTTAAAATGTGAATAACTTTAAAAATATAACACCGATTTCAATTAAACATCTTCCATTAGCACCAAAGGGATGACGGTGAATAAGGTGGGCCTAAAATTGTCGCGCTACCATGTACCGTTTTGGCCGTAGTTCAGGAACAAACAAACAAACAAGAGTTTTAGTATATAGATGTTGTTATTGTACCTGCCTCAACTACTTCCTCTGGCAACTAATTCTGCAACATCCTCTGGCCATATGCCCACTAATCTCTGTGAGGAAAAAGCTGCCCCTCAGGTTCCTAATAAATCTTTCCCATCTCACCTTAAATCTATGCCCTTGACTTCTTGATTCCCTACTCTCAAAAAAGATTGTGCATTCACCCTATCTATTCCCCATATGATTTTATACATTTCCATAATATCACCCCTCACCCTCCTATGTTCCAAGGAATAAAGTCATGGCCTGCCCAACCTCTCCCTGTAACTCAGGCACTTGAGTCCTGGGAACATCCTCGTAAATTTTCTTTGTACTTTTTCCAACTTAATGGTACCTTTTCAAGAGCAAGGTGACCAAAACTAAACACAATACTCCAAGTGCAAACTCACCAGCACATTGGACAACTGTAATGTGCAACTTTTATATTCAATTCCTTGATTGATGAATGTCAATGTTCTAAAAGCCTTCTTCTCTACCCTAAATATCTGAATACATGTTATAGAGATAGAACCATCACAACAAGGAAACGGACCCTTTGGCTCAACTCATGCCGACCAAGATGTCCTATCTAAGCTACGTTTCTACCTATGTTTGACCAATATCCCTCTAAATCCTTACTGTCCATGTACCTGTCCAGGTGTCTTTTAAATGCTCTCATTGTACCTGCCTCATCTACCTCCTCTGGCAACCTGTTCCGTATACACACCACCCTCTTGAGTGACCAAATTGCCCTTCAGGTTCCCATTAAATGTCGTTACTCTCAGTATTTTTCCTCAAACAGTTTCAGTTACAAACATACAATACTCTTGATCTCGCATTCAGCACATTACATCTGTTGCTGTTAATTTCCTCAATCATTGCCTTGCCTTTGGTTTTCATAACCTTCTCTTCCAAAGAGCTCAAACACAAACATACAAGGCATGGGCAAGCATTAATTGGCCTTGAGAAGCTGGTCGTTAAGCACCTTGAACATCTGCAATGCTTCAGTTGTAGGCAGTCAACCTATCTGTTGTTTGGGGCTGCAGCCTGGCCTATAGCATTGCCTTTGATGTCACCGACTCAAGTTTGGTACAGTTGTGCAGCTAGTCGAGCTTCTGCCAAAATGCTGTTTGGAAGCAGTTAGACTCAGAATGAATGAATATTTCCAAATCAGAATTGTTTTACCTTTAGAAGGGTGAGATGTCATGCATCCCAGTCTCTCACCTGCTCTCATAACCATAGAGATCATGTGGTGATAGTGCCCAATAGAATGTTGATGATGGGGAAATCACTAATGCTAATCCAACTGACTATCAAGGATAGGTAGTTCTATTCTCTGCTGATGGAAATGGTCTTTGCCTGGCACTTTTGTTGTGTATATATTACTTGCCACATTCCAGTAAATGCCAAAACATTGACACAAGGACCTGCAGATGCTGGTTTACAAAAAAAAGACAGAGGGTGCTGGAGTAACTCAGCAGGTCAGGCAACATCTCCAGAGAACATGGATTGGCAAGGTTTCAGGTCAGATTTGAAGAAGGGTTCTGACCCAAAACACCACCTATCCATGTTCTCCAGAGATGCTGCCTGAATCTCTACTCACTGCATGGCCTTCTAAGCGACTCCAGAACTTTATGTCATGTCAAAATGTTGTCTAGGATTTTCCTTGTGTTGGCATGGACTGATTTCTTTGGTTGAAAAGCTGTGAATGGAATTGAACATTGTGCAACCATCTACAAACTTCCCAACTTCTGACCTAATGCAGGAAGGATTGTTTTTGATAACTTACCTGAAGATGGTTGGGCCGAGGACATTGTCCTGGGAAACCAAAGTGCTATTTCAGGGCAAGGACTATTGACCACAACCATCTTTCTTTGTGCAGGAATGTTTAGGGGTTACTCACCACAGACCCCTTTTTCTTTTGCCAGACCATTCATTTCTGTCTGATCATTGTGGGAGATGTTAATAACCAAGGATTCTTTTCTACACCATTAGCTACATCCATAAACATCTCATCGGTGGGAGCCTCGCGGGTCGACTCACGGTCAGCGATCGACGAGGGTGTGGGAGAACCACTGTGAGGGGGGAGGGAGAAGAGCAAGGGATGACCCAGTGTGGGGGGACCATCGTAAAGGAAGGGGCAGAACAATGAACAATGGAGGACCCGAAGTGGGGGACCACCATGAGGGAGGGGGAGGAACAATGAACAATGGAGGGCCCAGCATGGGGTGACCGCCGGGAGGAGGAGGAGGAGAGGGAGGGGGAGGAAGAACAATCGAGGACCTTTGTAACTTTTTCAGCGCTGTTTATGTGGCGACCACTGCGTACCTCGGGTATGTAAGCAAAGAATTTCACTGTGCCTTGTCACATGTGACAAAGTATTCCATTCCATCCATAATCATAACAACAAATTCAATAACCTCATGCTTTCTTCAGCAAAAAAATTGGACTATCCTTTCTGCTGTTTCACTGCTTCCCTTTGCACACCGAGTCAAACCAGAAACAAGACCATTAGGGTTTAGATCCAGAAGTAGGACATTCAACCTATCAATTTAGTTTAGTTTATTGTCATGTAAATCGAGGTATACTGAAAGCTTCGGACTATCTTTAATCAGACTCGGGGGGGGGGGGTTGGGGGAAACTTTTTTAAATCTCTTACCTTGACGGAGATGAGAAATTTTTACATATTGTACGTCCGCACTGCGGAGACCGACTTCGGGAGTTCCAGCCGCGAGAGCCTGTGGACTCAGAGCTCCAACCGCAGGAGCCTGCGGGCTTTAACATCGTGGAGCTCACAGTTCCCGGTGAGAGACTGACTTCAGGGGCTCCAGACCGCAGGAGCTTAGACTGCCCTGACGCAGGAGCCTCAATCGCCCTGACGCGGGGGCTTCGATCGCCCTGACTGCGGGAGAATAAAGAAGGAAGGAGATTGGATTTTATTGCCTTCCATTACAGTGAGGAATGTGGGGAATCTGCTGTGGTGGATATTTATGTTAACTTTTATGTAGTTGTGTGTCTTGTTGCTTTTCTTAGTATGTCTGTATGGTAAATCGAATATCACTGTACTTTAATTGGTACACGTGACAATAAAAAACATTGAACCTTGAATTAAAAGATTTGCTAGTCTTTGAGCAAAGGTACTTTTTCAGATTTTCATGACATAGAAGCCCATCCAGTCTCTGCTAGCTCTCAGATCAATCCCATTCCCACATATTTCCTTGTCAGACTTTCTCTCTCGCATACCTGCCAACTGCCCTCTGTCTCTCCTGCTACCCACCTGCACTATGAACAATTTACAGTAATCAATTAACCTACCAGCACACCATGAGCACGTGGGAGGAAACTGAAGCACTGGAGGAAACCCATGAGGTCACATGTAGAGCATTTGAACTTCACACAGACGGCACTTGAGATCAGAATCAAATGTGGTTTACTGGAGTTGTGCAGCAGTAGCCATACTAATTACTGTACCATTGTGCCACCCTTTTCAGCTCAATCCTGAATGGCTGACACCTTAGATCAATACTTCGGTCTTTGTTTCTAAATACTCCAGATCAGGGGTTACATCATTCCTGCTCTACTCTATCAAACACTATAAGATTAAGAGGACTGTGCCTGTGCTGTTGAGAGCTTCCATGAATGAGCACCTCTCATTTGCCTAAACTCATGAATGCAGGACCAGTCTGCCTATTCCATATGTACCTTATACTGTAGGACAATCCTCAACTCCCAGGAACCAATTTGGTGAATCATCATTGTACTTCTAACATAAGTATAACTTCCCCAAAGTATGAAAACCAGACCTGTTCATGCTATTCCAAGTTTACTATCACCAGGACCTGATATAATCTCAGTAAGAAATATTTTCTCTTGAACAGAAATCCTCTTGCAATAAAGGCAAATGTACCTTCCTAATTGTTATCTGTCCCTGCATTTTATGTTTATTGATTTGTGTACAAACATGCCATGTCCCTCAGAACAACAGTACCCTGCAATCACTCTTATTAAAAAAAAAGTTCACTTTAAAATTTTCTGTCAAAGTGGATGAATTCACATTTTCTGACATTTTATTCAATCTAACATCCACCTGGCCTGTCTTAATATGCCTTGCTACTCCTCATGATGGACACTGTTATCCAGCTTGATATTGGTTTATCAGTGTCACATGTGCCCAGATACAGTGAAAAACAATCAAGCCATATACGAGTACAACAGGCAGTGCAAAGAGAAAAATACCATGGTACAAAATATATTGTTCCATGTTTTATGACGTTTCAACTAAAGAGAAAATGCAGATTAAAAGAAAAGTGTAAGAGCCACAAAGTAGGTTGGGGCAGCGGGACTACATAAGTAGCTTATGAAAGGACCGTTCTGTAGTCTAATAATACCGAAGAAGCTGTTCTTGAATCTGGTGATACATGCTTTCAACATCATACAGTGCATTCAGAAAGTATTCAGACCCCTTCACTTTTTCCATATTTTGTTACGTTACAGCCTTATTTTAAAATAGATTAAATTCATTTTTTTATCATCAATCTACACATAATAACCCAGAATGAAGAAGCGGAAACAGGTGTTTTTGCAAAGTAATTAAAAAGAAATAACTGAAATATCACATTTACATACATTCAGACCTTTTGCTATGAAACTCAAAATTGAGCTTAGGTTCATCCTGTTTCCATTGATTATCCTTGAGATGTTTCTGCAACTTGATTGGAGTCCACCAGTGGTAAATTAAATTGATTGGACATGATTTGGAAAGGCACACACTTGTCTATATAAGGTCCCACAGTTGACAGTGCATGACAGAGCAAAAACCAAGCCATGAAGACGAAGGAATTGTCCGTAGACCTCCGAGACAGGATTATGTCGAGACACAGATCAGGGGAAGGGTATAAAACAAATTCTGCAGCATTGCAGGTCCCAAAGAGCACAGTGGCATCTGTCATTCTTAAATGGAAGAACTTTGGAACCACCAGGACTCTTCATAGAACAGGCCGCCCAGCCAAACTGAGCAATCGGGGGAGAAGGGTCTTAATCAAGGAAGTGACCAAGAACCTGATGGTCACTCTGACAGAGCTCCAGAGTTCTTCTGTGAAGATGGGAGAACCTTCCAGAAGGACAACTATATCTGCAGCAGTCCACCAATCAGGCCTTTATGGTAGAGTGGCCAGACGGAAGCCACTTCTCAGTAAAAGGCACATGACAGAAACAAGATTCTCTGGTCTGATGAAACCAAGATTGAACTCTTTGGCCTGAATGCCAAGTGTCACGTCTGGAGGAAACCAGGCACTGCTCATCACCTGGCCAATGCCATACCTATAGTGAAGCATGGTGGTGGCAGCATCATGCTGTGAGGATGTTTTTCAGCAGCAGGAAATGGGAGACTAGTCAGGATCGAAGGAAAGATGAACGGAGCAAAGTACAGAGAGATCCTTGATGAAAACCTGCTCCAGAGCGTTCTGGACATAGAAACATAGAAAATAGGTGCAGGAGGAGACCATTTGGCCCTTCGAGCCAGCACTGCCATTCATTGTGATCAGGTCTGATCATCCACAATCAGTAACCTGTGCCTGCCATCTCCCCATATCCCTTGATTTCACTAGCCCCATGAGCTCCATCTAACTCTCTTTTTAAATCATCCAGTGAATTGGCCTCCATTGCCTTCTGTGGCAGAGAATTCCACAAATTCACAACTCTCTGGGTGAAAAAGTTTCTTCTCACCTCAGTTTTAAA
Organism: Rhinoraja longicauda; assembly: GCF_053455715.1. Lineage (NCBI taxonomy): Eukaryota > Metazoa > Chordata > Chondrichthyes > Rajiformes > Arhynchobatidae > Rhinoraja > Rhinoraja longicauda. The sequence goes on along the minus strand of NC_135953.1, from coordinate 68,197,692 downwards.
TGGCCTCCCCTTTATTCTTAGACTGTAGCCCCTGGTTCTGGACTCCCCCAACATAGGGAACATTTTTCCTGCATCTAGCTTGTCCAGTCCTTTTATAATTGTATACGTCTCTATAAGATCCCCTCTCATCCTTCTAAACTCCAGTGAATACAAGCTCTTTGCAATCTTTCCTTATATGAGAGTCCTGCCATCCCAGGGATTAACCTCATGAACCTACGCTGCACTGCCTCAATAGCAAGGACGTCCTTCCTCAAATTAGGAGACCAAAACTGCACACAATACTCCAGATGTGGTCTCACCAGGGCCTTATACAACTGCAGAAGGACCTCTTTGCTCCTATACTCAAATCCTCTCGTTATGAAGGGCAACATGCCATTAGCTTCCTTCACTGCCTCCTGTACCTGCACTCTTACTTTCAGTGACTGGAGTACAACGACACCGAGGTTTCATTGCACTTCCCCTTTACCTAATCTGACACCATTGAGATAATAATCTGCCTCCTTGTTTTTGCCGCCAAAGAGGATACCCTCACATTTATCTACATTATACTGCATCTGCCATGCATCTGCCCACTCACTCAACCTGTCCAAGTCACCCTGCAATCTCCTACCATTCTCTTCGCAGTTCACGTTGACACCCAGCTTTGTGTCATCTGCAAACTTGCTAGTGTTACTTCTAATTCCATCATCCAAATCATTTATATTGTTCCAACAGGACAACGATCCAAAGCACACAGCCAAGACAATGCAGAAGTGGCTTTGTGACAAGTCTATGAATGTCCTTGAGTGGCCCAGCCAGAGCCTGGACTTGAACCCGATCGAACATCTCTGGAGGGACCTGAAAATAGCTGTACATCGAAGCTCCCCATCCAACCTGACAGGGCTTGGAGGATCTGCAGAGAATGGGAGAAATTACCGAAATACAGGTGTGCCAAGCTTGTAGCATCAGACCCCAGAAGATTTGATGCTGTAATCGCTGCCAAAGGTGCCTCAACAAAGTATTGAGTAAAGGGTCTAAGTACTTATGTAAATGTGATATTTCAGTTATTTCTCAGGCATATGAGTGAGGTAAAAAAAGGAAAAGAGCCAAGTGCTTGCACGAGGCATACAGTGGGGGTCAAAAAATCGGATTTTTTTTGAAAATGTAATAATAATAATAATAATAATAATAATAATAATAATAATAATAATAATAATAATAATAATAATAATAATAATAATAATAATAATAATAATAATAATAATAATAATAATAATAATAATAATATGCCTTTATTGTCATTGTACGAACAGTACAACAAAATTAGAAGTGCTGCATCTGAAACAGTGCGACAGTGCAAATCTTTCAAAGACAATCGCACAAACATAGGAACCAACACAACAAATACCAATATCAATAAAAACCAATAAAAAACCTAATAAATAATAAATGAGTTTTACACCTAAAATGCTGAAAATATTTTAAAAAGTGCAACGAAAGTGAGAGTCACATCAAGTCAAGTATTTCCATTCACAGTTCTTATGGCCCAGGGAAATAAACTGTTTTTAAGTCGGTTTGTTCTGGCCCTTAGGCTCCTGTAGCGCCTCCCAGAGGGCAGGAGAGCAAACAGTTCATATCCTGGGTGTGAGCTGTCCTTAATTATATTTCTGGCCCTGTTTAGACAACGCGAGCTGGAGATGTCCTTCAGAGAAGGTAGTGGACAGCCGATAATTTCCCCTGCTGTCTTAATAACCTTCTGGAGGTCTTTCTGGTCTGCAACTGAGCAGCCAGCATACCACACTATGGTGCAGTGTGCCAGTACGCTCTCAATGGTGGAGTGGTAGAAGGTCACCAGCAGATTCTCCTTCAATTTGTTTTTCCAGAGCAGTCTTAAAAGGGCAGTATCTGCTGTGACTTTTTAACTACCGCTGTAGTATTTGCAGTCCAGGAGAGGTCCTGGTGGTCCTGGGAGATGGTGGTGCATCTTATACACAAAATTACCAATTTCAAGCCTCTTTTAGTGCATTTCATAGTAAAAACGGACATTACAAAATAATGTCAATATGTCACTGTATACTAATAACATTTTTATTATTTTAATTAATTTAGTTATATAATTTTGCACTTAAATTTAATATTTACTCATTACAGTTCCACAACTGATTTTCTGGCACTCTTGGTTCCAGAGCTTTGCTAGGTTTATCCAACCGGCCAAGGAAATCGGCTACGGGGATAGATGTGCTGGCTCCAGCTGGGCTGGAGTTCCAGAGCCCCGGCCGCAGATTGCAAATTCAACCCAACGATCGGCCGTGGAAGTCCCAATGAGGTAGAGATTGGCTGCCTTGCCCAGCCTAGGTGCCACATTTTCATGGAGACTTCCAGGGCGGGGAGATTTCAAGTGGGCTCTCGTAATTTTGTCCAGATTTCAATGATTAGCGGCTATTTCTCAAGGACCCTTAGCGACCTCGAGTGAAACCCTGTTACTGAGTCTGTTTTGTCGGGACTTGCCTGCGCCTCCATCACGATCACGCCTAGCGGAACCCTCCGGGGAACCCCGGTTGAGAAACGCTGCTGTACATCGTTTATTTTCTTCTTTTTTCTTTCTTTTTTTTGATCCGATTTCTCCGTAGGTAAACGCGATTTTGGCAAAGTGAAAAACGCAGAAATCATGCAAAAAGCGCGGAACATTTATTTAAAAAACGCGGAAATCCACGGAAACGCAGAAAATTCACATGCCTGATTTATTTGTAATTACTTTGCAAAAATTTCTAAACACCTGTTTTTGCTTTTTTATTATGGGGTATTGTGTGTAGTTTGATGATAAAAAAAAAGAATTTAATCCATTTTAAAATAAGGCTGTAATGTCACAAAATGTCAAAAAAGTGAAGGGGTCTGAATACTTTCTGAATGCACTGTATCATTAGCAGACTTGAATCTATCATACTTGGCTAAAGATTGTGAACATCTGGGCCTCTGGCACTAATTCCAGAAGCACTAACACGACCTATAGTTTCCCAAATTGAAAATGACTAGTTTATTCCTATTATTTTTTTCTGTCCATCAATCAATTTGTCCCAGCAAATTACCCCTAATCTCAGTACTGAGTAGTTGAGAAGATTGGACAAACAACGTTGGCATATGAGAGGTCCATTTACGAGTTTAATATCAATGGGGGAAGAAGTGGTTCTTGAATGTGGTGGTACATGCTTTCAATTCTTTGTATCTTTGTATGCTGATGGCCTTGCTGAGGCAGCCTCGAGTCTAGATGGTCAATGGAAGTGAGGTTGGTTTGTGTGATATTCTGTCCACAGGAATGGGTGACATTTCGGGTCGAGACCCTTCTTCAGACTTTTATTCTGCAATAAATTCTGCAATTTACTGCGGTTTTGGATGGAGCTGTTCACAAACTAGGCTGTAATGTATCCTGATAAGATGCATTCTATGGCACATCTGTAGAAGTTGGTGAGGGTTGTTGGAGACACGCCAAACTTCTGAAGCCTTCTAGGAAGTACAGGCATCGGTGTGCTTTCTTGGCCCCAGCTTCAATGTGGCTGGTCCAGGACAAATTAGCGATGATATTATTCGTAGGAACTGGAAGCCTTCAACCATCTATACTTAAGGGCCTGTCCCACTTAGGCAATTTTTTTGATGACTGCTGGCGACTGTCAAAGTCGTAGCAGATCGCCAAAATTTTCTTTTACCTGATGACAATGACCATGACAATGCCAAGTCAGGTCAAGATTACACCGTCTTCGGAAACATCGCAAAATTCCCATGCTGTCAATGCTTCTCCGGCGTCCTAATGTTCGCTGAAATCACTGACAAATCGGTAAGTACTTGAGAGTTTTGAACTATGACATCTTGTATGGGTTACTTAAAAACCAAGCTTCACTGTAAAGGGCCTGTCCCACTTTGGCGATTTTTTAGGCGACTGCCGGCGACTGTCAAAGTCGAAGCAGATCGCCGAAAAAAATATCCGTACAACAATGTCCACGATAATGCCCGCGACAAGCTAAGACAACCTACCACATAGGCGACGGCAAGCTGCCGAAAACCGGCGACTCAAGGGCCTGTCCCACTTAGGCGACTAGGCTGTCCCCACAGTTCGCCGGGGTGTTGCTGGCATGATCGTGGGGAGTCTTCAAAGAATCGTAGTGGATCTCGGCGCGTCGCGAAGATTTCAACCGGTTTGAAATTTCTCGGCGACAGCTGGCTTGTCGCCCGGTGCCATAGCTTATTGCGGGCATTGTCCCATGCTGTCCCCAGGTATGCAAGGTTGTCACCTGTACTTTTTCATGACATGTCATTCATAGATTCTATTAGCATTCATTTTGACCATTAAAATCAAACGCTGACACACACGCTGCGCTATGAGAACTCTTTTCATTCATTCATTTAGATCAATGAGGCAAACACAGACACAGGCATTTCACGATGTTTATTAAAAGCCAAAGCTCACACATAGACAGACACTACTAAAAAGATATACTGAGTTTTACTGCTGTGTTGTTTGTTGGGGAAATGCACACCTGACCATGAGGACAGCAAGGTCTGGCCAGCCCTTTTCACATGTCAAGGCCGCCTCCGAGCATGACATCTGTAGTCTAAACCCGTCCACTGAAAAGCAGCTGCAACAGCCAGGTGTGGATTGTGTGCGGAGTCAGCATTGTTAATACGTGGTGATTTATGCAGGCTAAGCTTTATGTAAAGTTATGTGTTAAAACAAGACTTTCAAGGTGCAGATTGATATTGCAAATTCTATGAACAACTGATTTCTTTAGTGACATGTAAACTGTATGCACCCTTGGAGAATCAGTATTAAAGGTATCAAGCAATTTCCATGGTCAATGATAATGAATCAATTTCCTGAACTGAACAGAATGTAAAAGGTTTAATTTAGATATGGTCAGCTGCCTGAAGTATGTGGTTTCAATCTCTGATGTATACAATTCTGGCAACGATGACAAAACTTGATAGCAAGGCTTGTTTTCTCATTGCAATCTTATGGAAACCAGATAAGAAAATATAAGGCTAAAAACAATGTAAGAAACAGTTCAAGTAGTGGTCGGTGAAACTTTTTTCAGTCACCAGTTCCAGAGAAAACAATTCTGGAAGCATTGAGCAATAAAAGAAAATCTCAACTGCAATGCCAGCAAAGTAATGTCGTTAGCAGATGTGACATCGACTTCTCCAACTTTAGATAGTTTCTCTGTCCCTCCCTTCCCCTCCTCCTTCCCAGATCTCCCTCTATCTTCCTGTCTCCACCTATATCCTTCCTTTGTCCCGCCCCCTTGACATCAGTCTGAAGAAGGGTCTCGACCCGAAACGTTACTCCAGCATTTTGTGAATAAAGTAATGTCGTTACTCTTGAGGCACACTGTTTGCTGATCAGGATAAAACAAGCATAAAGGCTAGACAGTTTCCCAAAACATTCAGAAATATTTTAATTCTCAGCAATGCAATTCTCAGCAATGCATGCTATTGAGGGCGTGCAGCGTAGGTTCACTAGGTTAATTCCCGGAACGGCGGGACTGTCGTATGTTGAAAGGCTGGAGCAATTAGGCTTGTATACACTGGAATTTAGAAGGATGAGGGGGGATCTTATTGAAACATATAAGATAATTAGGGGATTGGACACATTAGAGGCAGGAAACATGTTCCCAATGTTGGGGGAGTCCAGAACAAGGGGCCACAGTTTAAGAATAAGGGGTAGGCTATTTAGAACGGAGATGAGGAAGAACTTTTTCAGTCAGAGAGTGGTGAAGGTGTGGAATTCTCTGCCTCAGAAGGCAGTGGAGGCCAGTTCGTTGGATGCTTTCAAGAGAGAGCTGGATAGAGCTCTTAAGGATAGCGGAGTGAGGGGGTATGGGGAGAAGGCAGGAACGGGGTACTGATTGAGAGTGATCAGCCATGAAGGGCTGAATGGCCTACTCCTGCACCTATTGTCTATTGTCTATCTGTAAGGCCAAATAGGTGTCAATGTTTGAAATTATCCATGTGCGTTAAGGTTGCTGGGACTATAAAAAGCAAAATGTTTCCCTGCTTAATTAAAATGAGTCACGTTTTAATTGTGCTGTTAATGTTGCAGGTAAATGCAAATCCTTATGCTGAATAGGTGTAAGCAAAGGTTTATCTATTGAGTCATTGAGCCAGGCAGCTGAGAAACAGGGGCCTTGAACCACCCTGTTACTGACAACCACAAAGAGCCTATCTACATTCATCTCATTTACCAACACTTGGTCTGTAACCTGTGTATTGGGAATTCAAGTTTTCATCTGAATACTTCTTAAATATTCTCCACTTAGGCAGTGCATTTCAGATTCCATTGTCCAACAGGGTGAAAATTTCCTCTGTCTTCTTATTATAAACACTCTGTTATGGGGAAATGTTTACTATTATCTCCCCTATGCTTTTATCAGGTCATTCTCATTCTCTTACACTCCAAGGAAAACAAAGCCAACCTATCCAATATTTGTTTGTATCTGAAATTCTCCTTCATGGGCACCATTCTAGTGAACCTTCTCTGCACCCTTTCCACCATAATCACACCCTTCCAATAGTGTGGTGACAAGAACTACACACTGTATTCCAATCATGATCTAATCATTTTTTAATGAAATGTACCACAATTCCTCCCTCTTATATTATATATCTTAGTTAATGAAGGCAAATATTATGTAGGCCTTCATCGTCACTTTATTTACCTGTGTTGCCACATTCAGTGATCCTTGCACTGATAAACCAAGGTTCTCCTGTATATCAATGCTCCGTACGGTCCTACCATTCATTGTGTATGTCTTATCCTCATTAGCCCTCCCATAGTGCATCATCTCACATTTATCAGGATTAAAATCCATCTGCTGTTGCTCTGCCCATCTTACTAATTGATCAACACCACTGAGTAGCTCATGACTATCTTGACTATGACTATCCTGTGTGAGGATAGTCATAATATCCTGTGACTGTGATGATCGTTATATCCTGAGTCATATATGTGAGGACACCATCATTATACCATCAATTTTCATTTCAAATCTAAACTTATGAATCATACCTCCTACATTTTTATGCAAACAGAAAGGGACCCACCACAGGGTTCCAATCATAAAATCAACCCTCAACCATCAGCCTCTGCCTCCTCTAACCAAGCCAATTTCCCAACTTGCCCTGCATCTCGTTGGCTCTAAAATCATGGACGGTCTCCCATGTGGAACCTATCAATGGCCTGACTGAAATTCATACCGTTTACATTGAGTATGCAATGCATTTTGTGATCTCTTTGAAAAGTTCAATCAAATTAGTTGGATGGCATCTCCCCTTCACAAAACTATGCTTACTATCTTTGACTATTTTTTGTCTTTTCAAGTGCAGATTAAGCTTGTCCATCGAATGACTTCCCTACCGCTGACATTAGATTCAGAGTATTACTTTTGGTAATTTATTTATTCATGTAAATATTATACGGTTGAAATTCAAGACTAAAGGGGGGGGCAGTTATAATAAAGATTGGTGTTTCAATGTTTGGGCTGGTATATTTCTGGTTTTTGTCATATCATGTAACTTTGGCATAGTCCAGGAAGAAACTTTCAGTTGAGAATCATACATGTCACAATAGGTACAGGATTGAATGCAAGGTAAATTATTCATTTTACATTTAAAGTTCTTAGCTTTTTTATTAACAGGGGTAGACAAATAACTGTTCCAAAACTCCTATCTTAAAGCTGTCATTGAAATGACACTGGAGGACAAAACAGAACAATTGCCAGAAAGCAAATATATTAATGATTGCTTTGTTGGTTTCCCAGGCTCAGAATTCGAAATAGGCCATAAATCATACCGGGTCCTTTCTGCCATACTTTTTCATTTTAATTGGGCATGTTGTGAACATGGGTGCAAATGCATTAAATTATTCTTGTGAGTGAGGAGGCAGATATTGAGGTTGGAGACAGAGCTGGAAATCATAATGAACTAGTCTGGTGTAAATGCGTTGATGTTGTCTGCCATTATAGCTGCAACTATCCAAATGAATGGTAAATGTGGTTGTGTCCTCATGCATTGAGCCTTCACGATTTTATTTGACCACCCTCCAAAGATGCACTTTGGGATGTTTCACCACTTTAAAGCTGCTTTATAGTGCAACTTTTACAACCCCCGTTGGAGATGGCAACGAGGATTGAAGGGGTCAGGGTGTGAAACATTCAACCGGAAATACCTAGCATTTAGCATCACATTAGGGATGGTCGAGATCTGCTTGTGGTCAGTGGTGATCCCCAAGATACTGATCGCGACGATTATGTTATTGTAGGTCAAGAGGAAACGGTTGTGTTTTCCCTTTATTGGGGTGCTGGTTGCTCGACACTTATGGAGTATGAATGATATCATTTAGCAAGTGCATTCTACAATGTTTCGGGTCAAAACTAATTTCTGACGAAGTTTTTGACTTGAAATGTTAAAGTTGTTTCCCGATCCACAGATGCCACCTGAGTGTTTCCAGCATTTTCTGTTTTTGTTTATTTGAATGCCTGTCCACAGTTACCTTATTTGTGGAGTGTGGTCGGGTCCCGTCGAGTACTTCCCGCATTTTCATTGAAGATGTTTTCCATTGTGAGCTTCCTGCCTGGGTCCCAATTGAATGATGAAGAAGTGTTGAGATTTACGAGTTCCCTTATTGCGAGGACCGACAGAACACTTTGGTGTCAGCATTTGACACACGCTGGCGCCAAGGCGAGTTGGCTGCGAACTGACACCCACTTTCCAGCTGTGTTGTCCTTTAGCTTTGCTGCGAAGAACAAAACCACAAAAGGTTATGCGAGGCCTCTGCCTGCAGCTCTGCCGCTTGCAACACAGGATGTGCTGCTGAGCTAGAGTGGAGGAGTCTTGCAGAAGAGCCGGTGAGTCTCTGGTTCCCACCCCGCCGCACAGCCCAGACTCCAGTTGCCCCTCGGACGCCCCAGACGTGTTGGCTGCTGAGATGCGAGGTGGTCTGTGAGAGCGAGCACAGGTGTTGTCCCGCGCGAAGGATGGACCAACTTCCCATCTGAACGAGAAGTTGCAAACTGAGGCTAGTTTGGCCGGCTGGAGAGGATTGAGGTGCCTTGATTTGGCGCCTGCGAGTGGGGATTTGGCTGTTCGGAGAGCGGAGGCCGGGGTAAGTCGGCGGCAAGTGAGACAGAGGGGGAGAGTTTATAAATAACCGAGCCCATACCCGGGCTCCAGTGATTTTTTTAGCGGGAACCGACACCCACGTTAATGAGAAAATAACTGCAGATGCTGGTACAAATCGAAGGTATTTATTCACAAAATGCTGGAGAACAGAGATGAGGAAAAAATGTTTCAGTCAGAGAGTTGTGAATCTGTGGAATTCTCTGCCTCAGAAGGCAGTGGAGGCCAATTCTCTGAATGCATTCAAGAGAGAGCTAGATAGAGCTCTTAAGGATAGCGGAGTCAGGGGGTATGCACGGGGTACTGATTGAGAATGATCAGCCATGATCACATTGAATGGCGGTGCTGGCTCGAAGGACCGAATAGCCTCCTCCTGCACCTATTGTCTATTGTCTAACTCAGCAGGTCAGGCAGCATCTCAGGAGAGAAGGAACGGGTGAGACACGCGCATTGAAGATGAGTGGCTGAAAGTAAATTACTTCTCTGAATTATTGGATTAAAAAAAGATCCGAGTGGAAACTACAGATTTAGCCGTGGTTGGAGGGGTGCATTTGCTACACGATGTGTCGTGCCAGCGGGTGGTTTGGTTGGGAAGATTCTGCCGCTCTTTTACCTCGTTTTGTCTCAATGACAAGTCACATCGGGAGGCAGCCGGTCAGGTTCTGGAGGGGACCGAGCGTCGCCTGCCTCCAGGGGCAAGTAGTCATAATCTCCTGTTGAAGAAGGTAGCGCCTCCCTTCAAGTTGGAGGGAAGACGATGCCCAGGGCAGTTTTAACACTTCCAAAATGTCAGATAGAGCCGACGTGTGTTCAAAAACTGACCAAAGCAAGTTCTGCAAAAATGACCGCCAGGTAAGATGAATGTGGTCACAACCATCACAGATGGGATATTTCGCAATAGTAACACCAATAAGCCCATTCATATTGTATATCATTTTCATGGTTTCTATAATATCCATTAAGCTTGTAGTTTCCACTAACATCTCTTCATAATTGTGAAGAGGCCTGTGAATATTGGGTAAAGCTTTCCAATGGTGCTGTTCACCAATACTGTGACAAAATAGTCCAACTTAGTCAGAAAAATATATGTTCATTAATCCCAACACCCTAAATATTCATACTCTTCGCCACACATGTAGCATGTACACCATTGATAAAATATTGTAGATGCTGATCCAGGTTACTCCAACAATCACTCAAAAAAACACTAACACCAAGAAGGTCAAAGGTACACCACCACCTTCCTCTCTGTCACATATTATCCTGACCTGGAAAGATAGTGCTGCTGTTTCACCATTCCTGGGTGTAGATTCTGCAACTCCTTACCCAACAGCAATGTAAGTGCACCTTCAGAAGGTCTTGAGCATTTAAAAAGATGACAAGCAACCACCTTCTGAAGGGCAATTAGATATGGCAACGAATGCTGACCTTGCCAGCAATGTCGATGTACTGTTAAATAAATGGGTGCCAATCCTCCTTTGTGGAGATAAGGCAGGATCTTTGCCTTGTTTATCTTATTTGGACTTTTATGTACTAATGTTGGTTTAATGCCTGGGCAATCTTATGCATACGGCGTAGCAACATAGATTTGGTGCTGGTCGGCCTTGACGCACATGGATAAACCTCACTTTAGTAAATGTATGTAAAATAATATCTTGTAAGCATAGTTTTTGTGGTAATGAACAATATAAATTGATCTATCTTACATTTTGGAATTTATTCTGAAAGAAATTATTTTCAATAATTTATCAAGAATATTGATAACATAAACTGAATTTAAGACCTTGTGAGACCAAAAAGAAAATAACGTAAAGAAATTAAGAGCAGAGAAGAGGAATTAAAGCTTTCAAATATATATATTTTGTGGAATTGCTATTTTACCGAATCATTTTAATTAATTTTGTCTTGCTTGCATCACTTAAAGATCATACATTGGAGAATGAATTGGGTGGTGCAAGGAAATTTGAAATGTTTGTCTCATTTGTTGTTAACTTGACAGTAATGGCGGAGGTTTGACGCGTATAATATTCCATGGTCACCACAGATGCAAAGACGTAGGTGGCTCGCAATATTCTGTTGTCTTACATAAATGCATTTTCCATGCAGCAAGAAGAAAAAAATGGGTGAACATGTATAAAATGGGATTGATATTTTGGTTTACACAAAGGATAAAGAAATTTAGTTGTGGATGCATTGATACATGACAGGACATTCATTTTTTTTGGTAGTAACTGATGGAGCAGACATCCATTCGAAAAACTATCTTGTTAGAGGCCTCCAGCTGTGTTTAAAAAATGTGTCTGTGAAAACTTAGTTCTAGTGTAGTATGTTTCTTCAGCGTAGAACTATTATTGCCTGAAGCAAATTGAATGGCTTCTGATCTGGGCTTGCAAAAATTGCTTTCTATTGATTGTATATCGTGTCAAATGACAGTATCATTTGGTCTAATGTAGGATTGAATGTTAAAAAAATTCTGAGTTACTTCATGCAGAGAATGATTTGAAGAGCTTCACTGCCCTCAACTGCATTTCCAGTTAATGGAACTATTTACGATATATTTAAAGTAAATGTTTGTAGATCATGATTTTATTACATGCCCATTATTTAAGTCTTAAAATGAATTGGAGTATAAATATATTGTAGTATCAGCTATCTTTTTGGTAAATGATTTGAATGAATTAATACAGGGTATCTGTATATAGTATAAAGGAGGCCAATCTGTATTGGTCGGCTTAGGCAAGTTGGGCCGAAGGGCCTGTTTCCACTCTGTATGACCCTATCTGGAAAGGAGTATTAATGTCACATCACACATTTCATGCTACTGACCAGTGATTCATTTGTGTCCCACTATCACATCTTATTATTTAGCACAATATAATTAATCATACTATTTGAATTATAGTAATCTCCAATGTAAAGAAAATCAATTTTCATTAAGCACTCAGATCTTGTGATCATTATGCACTTAGATCAGACCCAGATCCCATCAATTGACGGACAAAGATCTTGGGCTTATAAGTACGCAATCAGAAATTCTACAGCAAAGTCTCACACCGCAACATATTTTTTATTTACGGACTATGATAATATAATGCACCAGCATTAGATGCACAGAGTCTCTTGCCCAGAGTAGGTGAATCGAGGACCAGAGGACATTGGTTTAAGGTGAAGGGGAAAAGATTTAATAGGAATCTGAGGAGCAACATTTTCAAAAAAAGGATGTTGGGTGTATGAAGCAAACTGCCAGAGGAGGTAGCTGAGGCCGGAACTATCTCAACGTTTAAGAGACAGTCAGTCAGGTACATGGATAGGACAGGTTTGGAGGGATATTGACCAAACGCAGGCAGGTGGGAATGAGTAAATCTGGGATATGTTGGCCGGTGTGGGCAAGTTGGGCCGAAGGGACTGTTTCCACGCTGATTATAATGACATATGAAAAGCAATCAAGATTAATTAGAAAAGATATTGACATATTGCTTTATTATTTGATCATTTATATTTACCACCTGAAGTCGAGATGTAAATGGAATTCTGTAACTCAATCTGCACTTTTGTTGTCACTATACACAACCGTTCTCATGGTCTTTGGGCTACTCTCGGGGAGTTTATGTTCTTACAAAACTCTACTGCATGTTGACAAACCTGTACATAAATACTAGTTTGCTTTTTATTGAGCCAGTGATATAGCATGCAACCAGGCTATTTGATCCACCAAGACCATACTGACGATCAAGCACCTCCTGTACATTAATCCCATTTTATTCTCCCCACATTCCCATCAACACTCCTAGATTCTAGCACTCATTTACACACCAAGAAACATTTACAGCGGCCATTTAACTTCCAAACCGACATATCTTTGTGATGAGGGAGGAAACTGAAGGAAACCCGCAGGGAGAATGAGCTAATTCTACAAAGCCAGCACTGTAAGTCAGGATCAAACCCAGATAACCGGAGATGTGAGCCACCTATACAGCAGGCAATAGCCATCAATATACCAAGGTTCTTATCCATGGAAGTTGACATAAAACATAGAACAGTATAGCACAGGAACAGGCACTTCGGCCCACAATGTCTGTGCCAAACATAATGCCGAAATAAACTAATCACATCTGCCTGCTCATGATCCATATTCCTCCATTCCCTGCATATCCATGTGCTTTCACCTCCACCCCTGAAGGAGAATTCCAGGTATCCACCACTCGTGTGTGTAAAAAGAAAACTCCACAATCTTTCCATAATGGGGCAACCAGATCTGCACATAGTCATCCAAATGTGGGCTAACTAAAGCCCGATAAAGATGCAACATGAATTTGTGACCCTAATACTCAATTCCCGAACCAATGAAGGCAATTGTACCATAAGCTGCCTTTACCATTCTATCTACTTCTGTTTATCACTTTCAAGGAGCTGTGGACTTGGACGGGAATACTGTCCCCTTATATCCAACCTCCCAAAGTGCAGCACCTCACACTTGCTTGGATTAAACTCCATCTGCCAATTTTCCATCCATTTCTGTAGATCGACATCATGCTGTAGAAACAAAGAACGACAGATGCTAGTTTACACAAAAGGACACAAGTGCTGAAGTAACTCATGCAGCATCTCAGGAGAGCATGAATAGGTGATATTTTGGGTCGGGACCCTTACATGAATAGTTGACAAGGGTACTGAGCCAAAACCATCTAGTTCATGTTCTCAAAAGATGCTGCCTGACCTGCTGAGTTGCTCCAGCACTCTGTGTCCTTCAATATCACGTTGTGCAACCACAATCTGCTTGTATTTCTATTGAGTATATAATTCATTCTTCGCGTTAATCTGAATGTGTATTGCGTGACACTATCACACATTAAATTTCTCACTCCAGCAAATGTTATTCACCCTGCTATGGTGTTTATGCTTTTTAAATCTGTATATCACAAACAAGAGATGTCCCAGCACAGATCCCTGCGGAACTCCAGTGATCACAGGCCTCCCGTCAGAATAACGCCCTTCCACCACAACCCCCTCTCTCCTATGAGTGAGCCAGTGCTGAATCCATCCAGCCAAGTCACAATTAATCCAGTGCATCTTGACCTTCTGGATCAGCCTACCGTGCGGGAACTTTATCAAGTGCCTTAATGAAATCCATGCAGGCAACATTCACTGTCTTACCCTCATCGGTAATCTCAAAACATTTGATCAACATGGGCGACACGGTGGCATAGCGGTAGAGCCACTGCCTTACAGCGCCTGAGACCCGGGTTCGATCCACACTATGGGAGCTTGTCTGTACGGAGTTTGTACGTTCTCCCCGTGACCTGCGTGAGTTTTCTCTGAGATTTTCGGTTTCCTCCCACACTCCAAAGACGTACATGTTTGTAAATTAATTAGCTTGGTCTAAATGTAAAAACTGTTCCTCGTGTGTGTAGGATAGTGTTAATGTGTGGGGATCGCTGGTCGGTGCTGACTCGGTGGGCCAAAGGGCCTGTTTCGGTGCTGTATCTTTAAACTAAACAAAATTTAAAGTTAGTAAGGTGTCTGAAGAGATCAATGTGGGAATGACAGTCTCTGTCGCAAAGGTCACATTTGTGTGTGGCCTCTGGTCTGTTGAAGTTGCTCTGCTCCTCTGTCTTGCCAGGAAATACCCAGGATACGGCAGATGCTTCTTAGGTGGAAGGTGTTGAGTCTTCTCTCATTAGAAGCATCCGCCGTATCCTGGGTATATCCTGGCAAGACAGAGTGTCCAACGCCGAGATTCTGTCTCGTGCTGGCCTTCCGAGTATGTACACTCTACTCAGGCAGCGCAGGTTGCTGTGGCTGGGCCATGTCCACCGCATGGAGGATGGCTGTATTCCAAAATACATCCTCTATGGAGAGCTAACATCTGGGAGGAGAACCATCGGCCGCCCCCAGCTACGTTACAAGGATGTCTGCAAGAGAGATTTGAAGGCGCTCGACATCGATGTGGAGTCCTGGGAGAGCCTTGCAGCTGATCGTACAAGGTGGAGAGGTACCCTGAACCAACATCTCAAAACGGGGAAGAGAAACTGATAAATGCAGCGGCAGACAAGCGGGCACACAGAAAGGAGCGCAGCAACTTCAACAGACCATAGACCAACACACAAATGTGACCTTTGCGACAGAGACTGTCACTCCCGCATTGGTCTCTTCAGCCACAAGCAACGCTGCTCTAGCCAAGGTGTGAAGCAAGCAGCCAACTAGGATGCATCACCCATGGTCAGCCATGACCGAGGGGGCCTAAGAAGAAGTAAGGTGTGACCTTACCGTGTGCAAAACCATAGTGACTGTCCCATATTAGCCCATTCTCATTGCAGTCCACGTACTTGGAAATTCACTTCGGATTGTAATTTCAAAGGAACAAAATCTGTTATTTCTTTCGGCTGTTATGTTCATTTAGCTCAGTATTAATGCTGAATTGTGCCGTACCAGTGTTTAAATCCAGACCTGATATAACAATATAGAAACACAAGGAAATGCAGATGATGGAATCTTGAACAGCAACTCTACTTGCTGTGCCCATGTGCTCCTGTTGTACGTTTGTACGAGATAACCACTATGAACCATTACTCTATAGTCTTTCTAAAGCTTTTTGTAGTGTTGTAATATAGAAACAAAGAACTGCACTTGCTGGTTAATACACAAAAGGACATAAAGTGCTGGAGTAACTCAGCAGGTCAGGCAGCATCTCTGGAGAACATGGATGGGTGATGTTACGGTTAGAGACCCTTCTTCAGACTGATTGTGTGGAGGGGATTGGGGGGGAGAGAGAGAAGAAAACTAGAAAAAGGGCGATGCAGGTCAAAAACATGGCAGGTAATAGGTTGACAGGCAAGGGTGATTATTTGACGGGCAGATAGTTGAAGCAAAGGCCAGAGATACAAACAATAGGTGTGCGACAGGTTTGAAGAGTTGCAGGTTGTGAAGCCTTGGGGAGGAAAGTAGCAATGGTTGGGATGCAGGGGAGAAATAGGTGGGGCCCAGGGGAGGAATGGGTGGGGGGAAAGAGAAGAGGAGGTGTGGGAGAGAAAGGTGCAAGGAGAGTTAGTGAGAGATTATCGGAATTTTGAGATTCATCTTTCATACGGTTGAATTGTAAGCTACCAAGTGGAATATGATGTGCTGTTCCTCCTGTTTACATGTGGCCTCATTATGACAATGGAGGAGGCCCAGGACAGAAAGCTCAGTGTGGGAATGGGAAGGGGAGTTAAAATGGTTAGCAACCAAGAGATCCGAGAGAAGCCTTGGCGGGCGAGTACAAGTGTTCAACGAAAGGTAAACTGTAATATTTGACATACTACATCGATTGATCCATAATCCGCAATGTTTCTATTTAGTATATAATCCATTCTTTGCTTCAATCAGAATATGTATCACATGTTAAATTGCTCACTCCATCAAATAAATTGCACGATCTGTTAAGGGATTTATGCTTTCCTGAAAATTTTCATAATCCTTATCGTTTGCCGAGTCTTATTATTTTGTAATGAGCAAATTTTAAGATTGTGCTTTTTATGTTCACATATCATCACATCTTAAAAACATTTCCTCCAGATGCTCCAGTTTCCTCCCACTTCTAGAAGATGAGATCGTTGGGAGGGTAATTGGCTACTATAAATTCCCCTGGTGTAGGCGGGTGGTCAGCGAATAGGAGTGGATTGAAGGGCATGTAAAAAAGAGTAGGTATTAGGAAATAATTGGTATAGGACGGATGGGATTGCTGAGAGGTGACATGGACACAACACCAAATGTGTAGGATGGTGTTAATGTGCGGGGATCGCCTGTTGGCGTGGGCTCTGTGGGCCGAAGGGCCTGTTTCAGCACTGTATCTCTAAACTGAACTAAACCTCTACTAGGGACATTTATAGCAGCCAATTACCCTACCAGTGATCAGAAAATATAAAATGCACAAAAATAATGAGTTAATCCTCCTATCCAAACAACTGGTTGACACATATACGTTCAACTTTCTATCTGTACGTAAAAACATGAAACACATCAGAGGAGTGGACATTTCACTCTTTGCTCTGCGCTGCCATTCAGTAAGATCACGGATATGCTTTATCTCCAAACCATAGTTCTGTTCTCTCTCCATGCCACTTACAACATTTAGTTTCTTGATATCTATCTACCCTTTAAATACATTCAATAACAGGAGGTGCAACTATGGTACAACAATAGCGTTGCCTCCTTACAGCACCAGAGACCCGGGTTCCATCCTGACTACAGGGCTGTCAGTACGGAGTTTCTACGTTCTCGCTGTGACCGTGTGGGCTTTCTCCAGGTGCTCCGGTTTCCCCCAACACTCCAAAGACATACAGATTTGTAGATAAATTGGCTTCAGTAAAATTGTAAATTGTCCCTAGAGTGTAGGATAGTGCAAGTGTGCACTGATTGTCGGTTGGCGCGGATTTGGTGGGCCTGTTTCCGCTCTATCTCAAGTCTAAAATAAACTTGGCATCCACTGTGATCTGTGTTAGGGAATTCCACAGTTTCGCCAACCCCTGAGTGAAGAAATTTCTCTTCATCTCAGTCCCAATGTCTTTCACATATAGAGAGACTGCGACTCTTGTTTAAAGTGTGAGAAGCATCCTCCCTGCATCCAGCCAGTCGAGTCTTGGCAGAATTTTACTCATTTCAATGAAAAATCCTATTCATTCATCAGAACCCCAGTGAATGCAGGCCGAATTGACCCAATTCTCATCTCATGATGATCCTGTCACTGTAGAATTAGTCTTGTGACTGTACGCTGCACTTACCCGATGTTAGCTATATCTTTGGGTAAGGAACTATAACTGCACATAGTAGGGGTGACATAGTGGTGCACCTATAGAGCTGCTGTCTTGCAGCTTCAGGCACACATGTTCAATCCTGACTTATTGTGCTGTCTGTGTGTTTGCACATTCTTGCTGTGACTCTGGGTTTCCAATGGGTGAACATAGCAAAAGAACAGGTACTTCGGCCTGCAATGTCTGCACTGAACAGATGCCAAAAAAAAAAGAATCTGTTCTGCTGCGCATGATCTACATTCCTCCATTCCCTGCATTTCCTTGTGCCTGTCTAAAAACTCTACTATCGTATCAGCCTCCATCACCACTCCTGGCAGCGGTAACAGGTACTCACCATCCTTGGTGATCAAAAACCACCAAAAACCTGCCTGCACATCTCCTTTAAACGTCCCTCTCAGCTTAAAGCCCACTAGTCTTTGATATTTCCATTTTGGGGGGAAAAGGTTCTGACTGTATACCTTATCTATGCCTCTCATAATTTTATGTAGTTTAGTACATCATTTTAGACAGGCCCTGGTGAGACCACACCTGGAGTATTGTGTGCAATTTTGGTCTCCTAATTTGAGGAAGGACATTATTACTATTGAGTGAGTGCAGCATAGATTCTTCACCAGGTTAATTCCCGGGATGGCTGGACTGACGTATGATGAACGAATGGGTCGACTGGGCTAGTATTTGCTGGAATTTAGAAGGATGAGAGGGGATCTTATAAAAACATATAAAAATCTTAGAGGATTGGACAGGGTAGGTGCAGGAAAAATGTTCCCGATGTTGGGGAGTCCAGAACCAGGGGTTACAGTTTAACTATAAGGTGTAGGCCATGTAGGACTGAGATGAGGAAAAACTTTTTCGCCCAGAAAGTTGTGAATCTGTGGAATTCTCTGCCACAGAAGGCAGTGGAGGCCAATTCACTGGATGTTTTCAAGAGAGAGTTAGATTTACCTCTTAGGGCTAAAGGAATCAAGGGTCATGGGGAAAAAGCCGGAAAAAGGTACTGATTTTGGATGATCAGCCATGATCATATTGAATGGCGGAGCTAGCACGAAGGCCGAATGGCCTATTCCTGCACCTATTTTCTATGTTTCTATCAGGTCTCCCCCTAACCTCTGGCATTCGAGAGAAAACAATCTACATTTGACTAACCTCTGTGTCTATCTAATACCATCTATTCTAGGCAGCATTCCGTTAAACCTATTCTGCACACTCTCCAAAGCCTCCACATCCTTCCTGTAATGGGGCGACCAGAACTGCACACAATACTATAAATGCGGCCTAACCAAAAGTGCGTTATGATTTCCTGACTGTTGTACTCAAATATCCTGATCAATGAAGACGAGCATTCCATACGCCTTCTTTACAATTCTACGGGTGCTCCGGCTTCTTGCCACATAGCAAGAACATGCAGAATAGTCGGTAAATTGCCCCCATTGTGTAGGTGCGTGCTAGCATTTCCGGAGGGGTTGACTGGAACTGATACAAATGAGTGTTTGATGGTGAATTTGGTCTTGGTGGTCCACAGGGCCTATTTCTATGGTGTACGGCTTAATGACAGTACTCCAAGTGTGATTTCATCAAAGTTTTGTGTAACTAACACAACACCCTTGTCAGTGGGTTAGGCAGCATCTGTGGAGGGAAATGGACAATCAAAGTTTTGGGTCAAGACTCTGCCTCAGGACTGGTGAAGTTGATGAAATTGATGAGTTCTGCACAAGTGTAAGAGGCAGCATCGGTGCAGTTGTTGATGTAGCGGAGAAAGATTGGAGAGCGGTGACAGAGTAAAATAGGAACAAAGAATGCTCCATATAACCAACGAAGAGGCTGGTCCAACTGGGCCCATGTGAGTGCCCATAGCTATGCCTTTTATTTGTTGAAAGTAGGAAGAGACGAATGAAAAGATGTTGAGGGCCATGAACATTAGAATAATGTAAGATTATTTCTGAGTTAACCACAATCAACATTAGTGAGACGATTACCACAAAAACACTTCATGATACATTTGAACAAAGTGTAATCAAAAACAAAAACAGTGATGGAGGAAATCAGCAGAGCTGGCTACATCTGTGGAGGGACTGGACAGATGATGTTTCGGGTTAGGACCCTTCTGCACACATATTGTGTGAATATGTGAATATCTCTGATGAAAAATATAGTTTAATCCGCCTCCACCTAAACCTCCAATAGTGAAAAGCAGAATTTAAATAGATGCTGTTTCTGAAACATGTTGAGATGGAGGCGGATTTAATTGTCATTTACATTAGTCTGACGAAGGTTCTCGACCCAAAATATTGTCTGTCCATTCTCCTCCCCAGATGCTGCCTAGCCTGCTGAGTTAATCCAGCACTTCATTTTTTTTTGCTCAAGATTCCAGCATTTGCAGTTTCTTGTGTCTCCATACACAAAAACAAGTTAGAGTTGAGTTCAGACCAGCTTCACAAAAGATGTGAGCATATTGAAAAAAATACATTGACTCTTTTCTTGTTTTCAAATTTAGAAATATTTTGCATTTCATATAATTGTTTTAAAAACCGCATAAGCCTGACATTGTAAATCTTTATACCAATTTTGCTTCTAGCCAGGGAATGATTCAATAAAATTGAACTGAAATTTTATTTCATCCGAACAATTATTGTGCTACATCCATCCTGGGAGTGTAAGGCAAGGATACAACTCTGGGAGATTGTGCATTTTGGGATATGGATTGTGAGAATGCTTTGGAAAAGTAAATGGACATTTCATATTGCTTAATGAACCTTGTTACTTATTCTTGGCATTTATTTGCCTGAAAGTATTTTTCAATTTAAAAACTGTTTTTGATTGCCCTGTCTGATTTCTTTGAGCAAGATATAGAATGTTATGCATGCAATGTGAACTATTTCTGTCCATACCCTCCGTGATTTAAAATTTCTCTGTCTTCCCCCTGTTCCAAGGAGAACAAACTGAGCTTCTCCAGTTTATCTAGTAACCAGGATCATTAATGTAAATCTCTTCTGTATTTTCTCGATACTGGTTTGTTGCCGAAAACTCTAGTCACATCCAAGCCAGTGTTTCATAATGATTTGCCATAACCCCTCCACTCTCTGCTTCTATTGATAAAATGCAGGATATTGTATACTTTTTAGTTTAGTGAAATTTACAGCATGGAATCAGCCTTATATCTCACCAAGTCAATGCAAGCTATCGATCACCCATTCACACTAGTTCAGTTATCACACTTTCGCATCCATTCTTCACACATAATTGGCAACTTACAGTGACCAATTAACCTACAAACCCGCACATCTTTGCAATGTGGGAGGAAACTGGTGCACCTGGAGGAAACCCATGCGGCCACAGGAAGAATGAACATAATCACATAGACACACCCAAAGTCAGGATCACACCTGGCACCAAGAGGTAGCAGCTCTACTAGCTGTGTCAATGTGCCACCCTTTAAAATATGCTTTCAACCTATCCAACCAAGTTCAATCAACCATACATGCGTGCCTACCTCTCTGTTCTTGTACCCATTTTAGTATTGTTCACTCTGTTTATATTGCCTCTTCTTATTCACCCCACGAAAATGTAAAATTTCATTATTGTCAGCATTAAATTGTAATTAATTTAAATTGTAGTTAATTTATTAGCCAAGTATGTAAACTTACAATGAATTTGATTTGTCAAGTCATATAAAAAAGCAACAAGATACATAACCACATAAAAATTAAACATATATTTAAACAGCCACCACAATGGCGTGTGAGAATCCCCAGGGCACACAGCAAAAGCAGAGACCCACAGCATCATATCATATCATATCATATATATACAGCCGGAAACAGGCCTTTTCGGCCCACCAAGTCCGTGCCGCCCAGCGATCCCCGCACATTAACACTATCCTACACCCACTAGGGACAATTTTAACATTTACCCAGCTAATTAACCTACATACATCAGTTCAATGTCCGGGCCACACACAGGCTCCTTCACCGTGATGTGACCAGAGTTGTACCGAGCCCTGTCACTCTCTCCAGTCCCTGTCTGTTCAAACAGTCAGAAAGCCGTCCACACTCGCACTGGATGTTCCCGCAAAGCACCAAGATCACTGCACTAACGGCACTCCCTCTGAGTCCTCACCAGTGCAGGCAACACTTCTGTCCACACTCGCACTGGGTGTTCCTGCAAAGCACCGAGATCACTGCACTCACGACAGTCCCTCCGAGTCCTCACCAGTGCAGGCAGCACGTCCATCTTGTTTTTCCGGCGACCTCACATTCCCCACGAGATGGAAGGCAAATAACTTGTACCTTCTTTCATTCTTTTCTCCCACGGTCGGGGCATCTTCTGCTTCCATATCGTTTCTCTGGCTTTCTCGTCATTCATTATACAACCAAATTTGTGTCATCGGCAAATTTAGAAATTTTGTCCTGTGCACCCAAGTTCAACTCATTTGGATGCGTTAGGACAATCCTAGTACTACCCTGTGGGAAACATTACTGTTCGCTTCCCTGGTCTAAACATGAGTATCTCAATATTACTTGTATCTTGTTACTGAACTAATTTTCTACCCATGCACCCATGGCCACTCTTTCTCTCCCCCCTCCCCCCTCATGAGCTTTAAATCTTGATGAAAAGTTTAATAATTGATCATATTATCAAACATTTTGAAAGTTAGTATTTATGATATCCACTGCATTCCCTCCTTTGTCACCTTTTGCTGCTGCATCAGAGCATTTTATCAAATCCAGGCCTGGTATTCTGTATTTAATCTACATTATAAAGAACTTTATTTGTCATTCGGTACCGAGATACCGAACGAAATTACATTTCCAGCTGTTACAAAACACAACAAAAAAAGAAAAGAACACAAGACACACGACCCCAACACAAACATCCATCACAGTGACTCCAAACACCCCCTCACTGTGATGGAGGCAACAAAACTTCCCCCCTCTTCCCCCACGCCCACGGACAGACAGCTCGACCCCTACCGAGGCGACCAACCCGCACAGCCCCCGCAAGGAGATGGAAGTCCCCTCGGCCGAGCAAATGATTGCCAATTCCGTCACTAATTATTGTTTCTAGAACTTTCCCCCACCACCGAATGATATATAGGTAGTGTATTTACCCATATATCCTGAATCTGTAGAGGTTTGGAAGATTATGTCCAAACTGTAATCTCCTCTCTCAGACTGCATTCTTACAGTGACCTGCATCAGGTCATTTATCCACTTTGAGTGCAGCTAGTCTTTTCAGTCCCACCCCACATGAATATTTTTTGGATTAAACAAAACTTCAGCTATATCTTTAAAAGACACAAAGTGCAGGAGTAACTCAGTGGGGCAGGTAGGATCTCTGGAGGACATGGATAAGTGATGTATCGGGTCGGGATTATATCTTGTATATTTTTGCTGACAGTCCAGCAGCATGGTCTTCCTTGGTAAGGCCTGGTGCATAAAACATTTAGTATTCACCATAGCTTCCAGCTCCAAATTGTTGCCTCCAGAAATCTCATCATCACTAGTAAAAACAAATTAAATGGCTTGTGGTTGCCAAATTTATCCATCTCCAATGTGGTTGTAACATTTGCATATCCAAGGACATTTGGAAGGCTATGGCCAAAGAGTTTTCATCTATAATAATTGATATTAGTCAATAATGGACCCAGTGATTACTACAGAATGGCATTTCATGATTCACACAACCTCGTGAAACGGGATTCCCCCAGATAGTGCATCTTTTGCACGAGTCTGTCTTATTTAAGTGATGTTCGTCGACAGGAATTGGAGAAGATGTTGTAGCAACCTCTCCAAGTAACAGGAGAAAGGATTAATCTTGCCATGTTAATATTTGCTAAACCTGCAAGAAATATTTCCATGTTGTCTGAGCTAGCCTGTTTATTTCTTTAACCTTGAGGACTACCAGTCTTTATTTTTACAATATCCTTTATCACATCTACCTCCAAATTTAAAGTTATGTTAGCAATATCATCCCCTCTAGAATAGATGGGCACAGAGCACTCATTTGGTGCCTCAGCTCTGTCCACTGTTTCTATGTGAAAGCTTCCTCTTGGTTTCTAATAAACTTGAACTTTCTGTTATTTTGAGTAATGGGTTTAAAGAAGATCTTTCGGTTCATCTTTTTTGAGTTCTGCCGTACTTAGCACACTACCTTCATTCTGTCGGAGTCCATATTGACAAGGGCTACCTTTGAAAGAGTTAATGGCTATTAACTTTGCATGATGGGATACTTGGCCATTGTCTGCAAACCTGCTTGTATGCTTTTGGGGCTTCTATACTGTTGAAAGTGGAGGAATGCTAATTGCTCATAAGGATGTGTCTGGTAGCTGAAACTTACAATCCCTGGAAACCACAGAAATAGTAAAATGGTAGAATGAATTAACAGGATGAGCCTGAACTTTGGGTTCTGAATAGCTAATGTTTGCAAAATTGCACCAGGCAGGATACAACTATGTGATTCCTAAAGCCTGTAGAGCGGTATATCCTGTAATTCCTGGGAAGGATGTCTGGGAAAGACGATGGACAATACTCTCGTTAAGATTAGGATGTGGTTAACTGTTGATTATTTGTGGGAGTGTGTAAAACAGGACCTTCTGTGGTGTGATAAGGATCCTTACCTTCGACTAATGACTTATTGTGTGGAATAGTCTATTACTGTCGGGTGACATGTATATTGTGTTCCAATACAATGTGATTGATTGGAAGGAAATGTTGTGTTAAATATCCTGGCTGCAAATTCTGTATAAAAATGTTGCAAAAATGCTGTATCTTTGAGTGGAAGCAAGGGGAGTGCTGAGTATGGTCATACACCCTTAGCACTGGTCCCCCCAAACCCATCTGACGATAATTAAAGCTTTGCTTGGTTTACCTTTAACTGTTTGTGTTGTTGTCTGTTTTAAGAACCCAACTTTAACACCTTCTATATCCCTGGCAATTCATACCATTACTCCCCAAACATAACAGCTGAAAATAAATATAACAAGAGCTGTTCCAGTACCAGAATGGTCAGTAGTTGAAACTGCAAATGATTGAAGATGAGATTCCATTACTTGCATAAGTCTGGAGCCACACAGCAGTACATACCAAACAAATGTGAAGACTTCTTATTTGTGTGCAGTATTCAAGACAATCTTGCATATCAAAGGTTGCATGCTAGTGGCGGAGGAAGAGCAGCTAAAACCAATGGCCATGAAATGGCACTTGAAGAACAGCAAGAGGGCTATGAGGAAGAGGGTGACCGCTGGGGTATATTCCTGGTCTGCATTCTCCGCCTCAAATACACTGGGCAGAATAGGATCGAAGTAGCCTGTTGAGATACGCTTTGACTAAGAAGCCAAAATCATTGTCCCCAATGTTTATGCAGGTTTAGCAGACCAATCTTATCATGGCAAAATGAATCCTTAATTAAAATAGTTTGCTACAACACCACCTCCAATTCCTGATGACCAACATCACTTAATTAAGACAGACCTCTGCAAATGATGCACTGCCTGGGGGATCCCGTTTCACCAGGCTGTGTGAATCATGAAATGTCATTCTGTTGCAACCACTGGCACTATTATTGTTAGTCACTGCAGTTATTTTAGTATGGGCTGTTCCCCCAGCGTGGGGGGGATCTTCCTTTTGGCATTCATCTTTTGATTGTGATCCTTTTAGAGGGTGAGAGAGCTGTCACCCACTCTCTCCTCCATGGCAGTCCATGTGCACTGCGGCTGTGTGGCTATAATGGGAGTGTGCTTTCAAGAGCTATGCTGCAAACTGTTGGGAGGTGCATTTAATTGAGTGACATCCTGTGGGGACTCATGCAAGCTGGTTATAGTAACTGCTTGGTGTAAACACCCTAATGCTGTTTCACTGACTAGTTTTGTCTAATTGAATGTACTTAAATTAGTACCCTGTGTGAAATATGGAGCCTGATTTAATACATTTCCATGAACAAAAAATACATGCAATCCATTTTGTAGGTGATAACTCTTGTTCTCTTCTCTAGTTCAGAAGAGCTGCGTCCAAAATGGTGAATAGATGAGTTTAGTTTTAGTTTATTGTCATGTACCGAGGTAAAGTGAAAATCTTTTGTTGCCTGCTAACCAGTCAGTGGAAAGACAATACATGATTACAATTGAGCCATTCACAGTGTACAGATACATGATAAGGGAATCACATTTAGTGCAAGGTAAAGCCAATAAAGTCCGATCATAGGATATTCGGAGGGTCCCCGATGAGGTAGATACTAGTTCAGGACTGCTCTCTAGTTGTGGTAGGATAGTTCAGTTGCCTGATAGCATTGCTGTCATGGAAAATATCAAATAATTCAACTGTAAATGAGGATCAAACCTTATCATTTTTTCTTTGCTAACCTACATGTTCTTGCTCATTAAACCGTTAAGGATGCCAAAGTCCATAAATTCCATTCATAGCCTAGGCTCCTTTGAAGTCAGCTTTCCACTTCACCAACAAACTGCCTGCTTTGATTCATTTTGGTTGTAGATAACTGAAAAGCATAACTACATTAGCCCTTTCCTGACTGGCCATTTTACCTCTCCAAACTTGGGATCATACAATTCACCGATGAGATCCTTAGTCCAAGTAAACTATTGGTAGTGGTTTATTATTGTCACATGCACCGAGATTCAATGAAATACATTGTTTTTCATGCTATTCATTAAATCATTTCATACATGAATACAATCAAACTATTCAGAAGTATAACGGATTATGCAAAGAGAAAAATAATTAGAGTGAAGAAAAGTATTACACATACAGAGAAAATGCAGATACAAAAAGTTGCCAGGGCCGCAACGATGTAGTTTTGGAGATTGGGACTATACCCATAGTTTATGAGACGACCATTCAATCGTCTGATAACAGTGGAGAAGAAGTTGTTCCTGAATAAGCTGCCGCATACTTTCAAGCTTTTTCTTCTGCTCACTGGGAAAGAAGGAATATAATGAATCCTTCATTATGTTATTTCCCAAGCCATGATGAAATTTAGATAGATTACATCCACCACTCTTTGTGTAGGAAAATAACTGCAGATGCTGGTACAAATCGAAGGTATCACAAAATGCTGGAGTAACTCAGCGGGTCAGGCAGCATCTCAGAAGAGAAGAAATGGGTGACGTTTTGGGTCGAGACCCTTCAGACAGACTGAATCAGTCTGAAGAAGGGTCTCGACCCGAAATGTCACCCATTCCTTCTCTCCTGAGATGCTGCCTGACCCACTGAGTTACTCCAGCATTTTGTGATACCTTCCACAACTCTTTGTAGTTTCTTGGGCAGAGCAATTGCCAAACCAAGATGTGATGCATCCCAATATATTCCTGTAAATTTGTTCCTTTGGACTTCATGGTATTTCCTGAAATATAACAGTGACAAATTATGTTTGATAACGTTGCATCTTTGAAGTTTTGTTGGGGACTGATTAAATACATGGGTTAGATTAGCTCCAGGGATCTCTGCGTTCCAGCCGTTTGGGTCACAGAAATTCACTCTTGTGGTATTCATAAATCACTTCCCAAAAATCCAAGATTTAGAATAAGATTTGCTCTTACAGAATTTATGTTGGGGAGGAAAATTAAATAAACACAAAATGCAAAAGTATCAATTTTTGCCCATTTTAATTTTTCTAACTCATTTCTTGACGCACACACAGATAATATGGCTTTTTTT
The DNA here is from genome assembly GCF_053455715.1 of Rhinoraja longicauda. Lineage (NCBI taxonomy): Eukaryota > Metazoa > Chordata > Chondrichthyes > Rajiformes > Arhynchobatidae > Rhinoraja > Rhinoraja longicauda. The sequence goes on along the minus strand of NC_135953.1, from coordinate 68,170,097 downwards.
CCCAGCAGGGTAGGTTCATTTTGCTGTCTGGAAAGTGAAGGCTGGACGATGAGATTACATCTTCAGTTCCTTGTGGCCCCAACCCCAGCTGTTGGCTACATAAGAGATTTTCTTTGGCAACTGACAAGGCAATCCCCTCCCCTCACTTCCCACCGCCACAAACCAGCAGCTGCAGTACTCGTCGCTATGGTTGACACGAAAACATCCTGAGGGATCATCACTAGTAACATGGGAGTCAATGGAACAAAGGGTTTCACGTTATGGAAAATCGTGCTGGAGACAATTCGCTCTAAGAATGCAACCCCTCCACAACACAGTGGACATATGAAAAAGTTGTTGCTGCAGAAAAATATTTCAACAATAGGTTAACTGTCTTGAAAGAAAACCTAAAAGACGTGGATTGGACAAACACATACATGTCACCAATGTCTCATTGTGCTTCACTTAAGGTGAATTAATTGGAGCCGTGGTGAATGGTGTAAAGTGGACAAACACTAAGTTGCACCGGTTATTCCTTCAAAAAGGAGAGAGCATTATAAAGGTGGCTCCGTTCTTGTATCACCGGATATCACCTGTTTCCTGAAAATATTTGTATCAGTAACGGCAGCTGCAGATCAGACATGCCACACTGCTCAGCCTTTTATTATAATTGGAAAGCACTTAATCATGTGTAGGCACGGTCTGTGTGCAGATTGTGTGTTTGTCATGCACAACAGGCCTGCCGAAGCAGCATGGGTGATGGATAGTTTTAGCTATTTCTCCTTGAGTAGGAAAGACTTTCTCCCTATTTTCCTGGCTGTAAAATACAGAATATCATTTTACTGCCTGAAAATTGGAATTAATTTCTATTCTGAAGGCTCACACTGACGTTTGATTCTCATGAACAGCGGTCTGACGTGCAGTGCAAACCACAACTTTACAGAAAATGTAACCACTTTCAACAAACCTGGATTTGAGTAACATATTTCCTTTTTTCTCAAAGACATTCATTTGGATATTTTTCCAACGATCGCATATTCTGAAGGCAGGAAGATTATATTGTTATATCCACGTTTCTTGCTGTGGCTGCTTCTGCTTTTGTGAATCAGTCAGTTCAGAAGACTGCTATTACAAATTCGAGCAGCTCTCCAGGGCTAGAGCAGTATAGCCACCTTTGTGAGGTTACTTCCTTTGGGGTGATGTGGGGTGAACATCCTGTTTCTATTTGGTCAGGGTTGCCTTTACAAAAAAGATCTTGAGCTGCACCCACATTGAACGAGGGTGGCCTGGGTTGTTTTACTATCCATGCCTTGACAGGCACTTCCCCTTTTCTTGCTCTGTGGCTCAGGCAGATAAAGTCAGTGACACCTTCTGAGCATCAATTCACAACGGGTCCTGAGCTTCATTCAGGCTGACATATCCAGTTCCCATATCCCCTGCTTATTTTAGTTTAGTTTATTGTCACGTGTACCGAGGTACAGAGAAAAGCTACTATCTAATCAGCAGAAAGACAATACATAATTACAATCGAGCTATTTACAATGTATAGATACATGAGAAGGGAATAACGTTTAGTGCAAGGTAAAGCCAGCAAAGTCTGATCAAGGATTGTCCGAGGGTCTCCAAAGAGATAGATGGTAGTTCAACACTGCTTTCTGCTCAGAGCTAATCAATGACTGTTGCACTTCTCTAAAATGGCAGGAGCCTTGCTTTATGCGGTTATTGTCCTGTGTCCTTGAAACCACATGCCACCAGATTCACAGACACCCTCTTCACTGCTGTTATTAGACTCTTGAATGGACCTATTAGACAATAGACAATAGACAATAGGTGCAGGAGTAGGCCATTCGGCCCTTCGAGCCAGCACCGCCATTCAATGTGATCATGGCTGATCATTCTCAATCAGTACCCCGTTCCTGCTTTCTCCCCATACCCCCTGACTCCGCTATCCTTAAGAGCTCTATCTAGCTCTCTCTTGAATGTATTCAGAGAATTGGCCTCCATTGCCCTCTGAGGCAGAGAATTCCACAGATTCACAACTCTCTGACTGAAAAAGTTTTTCCTCATCTCTGTTCTAAATGGCCTACCCCTTATTCTTAAACTGTGGCCCCTGATTCTGGGCTCCCCCAACATTGGGAACATGTTTCCTGCCTCTAATGTGTCCATTACAGCTGTGTTTGCAATTCTGATTCCCGATTCTATCTCATTGCAGCCCTGGCAATCTTCCTTTTATCTGTATTTACTGTGTAGCAGTACCATATTAATTGCAGTTTGATTGTATTCATGAATGGATGTTTTACCTGGATAGCATGAAAATCTGTTTTTCACCAGATCTCGATGCAACCATTAAACAATAATGATATTGCATTTGTGTTTTATATATTTTTGCCAGATACTTGTAGCACTTTTCTAGTTGTTAATATATTTTATACACTTTACAGAAATTAGATTTATTGGAACAATAAAAAGAATTTTAGAATGTTTGCTGGTTTAGAATGCTCAGAGATTGACAAGTGAATAAATCATCCTAAAACATATTTTAAACACTCCACAAAATCAGAAAAAAAAGACAAAAAGTGCTGGAGTAACTCAACGGGTCAGGCAGCATTACTGGAGAACATGGATATGTGATGTATAATGATAGGTGATTTTTTAATGCACAAAATTAATCCTGGTAGCAGTTTAGAAATAAATCTGGAATTCCTCTGCTGCCTTTTTTTCTAGAGAACCCCAGCAAAATAAACAACTATCCACGGGGGAAAATGCAACCACAGATTACATTTCAGTAGACTTGCAAGATTTTTAGACTTTCTTCTTTTGTTATAACTTACTCTTGAAAGATTTATTAGGGGGAGGTGTATGTAAATTGTATCTAATTCAATTTTCAACACGTTAGTGTAACTTCCAACAGCTATTTACCTTAATTTAAGGATTCTTGATAAGAGAACACTGAGTAAATCAGATGAAGGGTTGTTAAATGTAAAAGGTTAATGTTACAACATGGAGTTAGAAAATACTTTGAATCTGTTTCTCATTTAGCTTAGATAGGAGAGGTTCCTATGTCTTTCACACAGAGAGTGGTGAGTCTGTGGAATTCACACAGAGAGTGGTGAGTCTGTGGAATTCTCTGCCACAGAAGGTAGTTGAGGCCAGTTCATTGGCTATATTTAAGAGGGAGTTAGATGTGGCCCTTGTGGCTAAAGGGATCAGGGGGTATGGAGAGAAGGCAGGTACAGGTTACTGAGCTGGATGATCAGCCATGATCATATTGAATGGCGGTGCAGGCTCGAAGGGCCGAATGGCCTCCTCCTGCACCCATTTTCTATGTTTCTATGTCTTTTGCCAACTATGTTTGTTAGGGTCTGCAGAAATAATTATACCATCTTGGTAGCAGCAGCCAGAAAATATGAATTACTAATCACCTATATTTTTCACGGAATGCCATGGAAAACGCAGCTTGTTGGATTGCTTCTAATCAACAGTAAATCTTTCAGTTAGACAGACAGACGGCTTTCAGCCTGAAGAAGGGTTCCGAACCGAAATGTCACCTTATTCCTTTTCTCCAGAAATGCTGCCTGACTTGCTGAGTTACTCCAACACTCTGTGTCTATCTTCAGTAAATATTTCATCTCTAACACATGACCTCAATGTCAGGGTATATGAGGAAGGAAGGGCAGAGACCATCCTTTGCCCAGCTTATCTTGTGTGTGTACCCCTTGTATTTTCTTCTTCCAGGAGTCCCTGATCGCGGTTATTTTAGATAAATAATCGCAATGTTCTTCTTTATACTTATTTAGAAAACATAGAAAATAGGTGGAGGAGGAGGCCATTTGGCCCTTTGAGCCAGCACTGCCATTCATTGTGATCATGGCTGATCATCCACAATCAGTAACCTATGCCTGCCTTCTCCCCATATCCTTTGATTCCACTAGCCCCTAGAGCTCTATCTAACTCTCTTTTAAATTCATCCAGTGAATTGGTCTCTACTGCCTTCTGGGCAGAGAATTCCACAAAATCACAACTCTCTGGGTGAAAAAGTTTTTCTCATCTCAGTTTTAAATAGCCATCCCTTTATTCTTAGACTATAGCCCCTGGTTCTGAACTCCCCCAACATTTGGAACATTTTTCCTAAATCTAGCTTGTACAGTCCTTTTATAATTTCATATGTTTCTATAAGATCCCCTCTCATCCTTCCAAATTCCAGTGAATACAAGCCCAGTCTTTCCAATCTTTCCTCATATGACAGTCCCGCCATCCCGGGGATTAACCTCGTGAACCTACGCTGCACTGCCTCAATAGCAAGGATGTCCTTCCTCAAATTAGGAGACCTAAACTGCACACAATACTCCAGATGTGGTCTCACCAGGACCCTGTACAACTGCAGAAGGGCCTCTTTACTCCTATTCTCACGTAATGATGGCCAACATGCCATTAGCTTTCTTCACTGCCTGTGTACCTGCATGCTTACTTTCAGTGACTGGTGTACAAGGACTTCCCTTTTTCCTAATCTGACACCATTGAGATAATAATCTGCCTCCTTGTTCTTGCCGCCATGGATAACCTTACATTTATCAACATTATACTGCATCTGCCATGCATCTGCCCACTCACTCAACCTGTCCAAGTCAACCTGCAACCTCCTAGCATCCTCTTCGCAGTTCACACTGCCACCCAGCTTTGTGTCATCTGCAAATTTGCTAGTGTTACTTTTAATTCCATCATCCAAATCATTAACATATATATTTTAAATAGTTACGGCCCCAGCACCGAGCCTTGCGGCGTTCCATTCGCCACTGCCTGCCATTCTGAAAAGGACCCGTTTATTCCTACTCTTTGTTTCCTGTCTGCCAACCAATTCTCTATCCATGTCAATACCCTACCCCCAATACCATGTGTTCTAATTTTGCCCACCAATTCCCTGTGTGAGACCTTATCAAAGGCTTTCTGAAAGTCCAGATACACTATATCCACTGGATCTCCTTCATCCATTTTACTTGACTCATCCTCAAAAAATTGCAGAAGATTAGTCATGCAGGATTTCCCCTTCATAAATACATGCTGACTTGGACCAATCCTTTTACTGTTATCCAAAGGCGCCGGCATTACTTCTTTAATAATTGACTCCAGCATCTTCCCCATCACCGATGTCAAGTCAAGTCAAGTCAAGTCAATTTTATTTGTATAGCACATTTAAAAACAACCCACGTTGACCAAAGTGCTGTACATCTGATTAGGTACTAAGGAAAAAATGAAACATACAGTAGCACGCAAACATAACAGCACATACAAAACAGTTCACAACGCCTCCTCAATGAGCCTCAAACGCTAGGGAGTAGAAATAGGTTTTGAGCCTGGACTTAAAGGAGTCGATGGAGGGGGCAGTTCTGATGGGGAGAGGGATGCTGTTCCACAGTCTAGGAGCTGCAACCGCAAAAGCGCGGTCACCCCTGAGCTTAAGCCTAGACCGCGGGATAGTGAGTAGCCCCAAGTCGGCCGACCTGAGGGACCTGGAGTTAGAGAGGTGGGTTAGAAGATTTTTGATGTAGGGTGGGGAATGTCCATTTAGGGCTTTATATGTCAGGCTAACTGGTCTATAATTCCCCGTTTGCTCTCTCGCTCCTTTCTTGAAAAGTGGGATAACGTTAGCGACCCTCCAATGCACATGAACTGATCCTGAATCTATAGAACATTGGAGAATGATCACCAATGCGTCCACGATTTCTAGTGCCACCTCCTTGGTCTAAACCATTTCCAGTGGAATAGGACTTCACCCAAGATTTAATTCCTTATGCTAAGTTTTCAGAAATCAACAGAAGCTCCTGCTCATGATGCGACTTTCTGTGAAAAGTAAAAATTTCAAAATGGAGCAATATAACCCGACTACAGAAGTAACCGTGGAAGCCTGTTTCCACAGACCCTGTTGCGTCAATATAATATTCTGGGTAGTCTGTTACTAAGGTTACCAGGAAGGAAGAGCAGTGTATATATAGAAGGGACAAGCAGGATAATTAAATTGTGAAAACTTCAGTACGTTGACAGAGGAGCATGCTACATGTACCTCTAATCGCGAAGCTTGTAGTGAAGATTCATGTGGAGTAACTTATTAGAGGTAAAGTTGAACATTCATAATTTATGCATGTTAAATAATCAAATATTTAGCTAAATTTTAGATTGCTGTAAAACATTTTGAATGGGAAGCTTTCTTCTATGGCAAATTATATTTTAAACTGTCCTCTCTATACCGAGTTTTCACATTAAATTTTTCACGAAGTATTTGGATTTAATACTTCACCATCTTCACATTGTGTTAAAAGTTCTATTTCTCCGTCACTGAACTATTTTTTCAAATCTTCCTCCTTTCCCCTGCACCAACTGATGTTTAATACTAAACTTTTGGAACAGTCATCTGCTACTTCTACAGTGAAAAAGATGCAAATAAACGGCGGAGTTATAATTATAACTATTATAATTATGTTCTAAGTTATAAAAAGTATAATAATTTATCAGAACGTTTTATCACTATGTTCTTCCTTATTCCACAGGTGAAGGAAGGCTTGATCATTCCATTTGGATACCAACATTAGCTGCGGAATTGGAGATATTTGAAGAGTCTATAGTTTTTCAGTGAAAGATTGTGAAGACTCGTGCAACTTTGCATATGATCTGTTTTGCATTGAAGACACAATGAGCTCCATAAAATGCGTTCTTGTTGGCGATGTAAAGGTGGGAAAGACATCATTGCTGGTGAGGTTTACCTCAGAGACTTATCCAGACATGTACAAGCCCACGGTTTATGATAACACCGGAGTAGATGTGTTTATGGATGGTACTCAGATCAGCCTGGGACTCTGGGACACCTCAGGAAATGATTCGTTTCAAGGGATTCGCCCTCTTTCTTACCAGCAGGCTGACGTGGTGTTAATTTGCTATTCTGTGGCAAACCCGTTGTCATACATAAACGTTAGGAATAAATGGCTGCCAGAAGTCAGAAACTTTTTGCCAAAGACTCCGATTGTGGTGGTTGCCACGCAAATAGATCAACGAAGCGCGGGTACTTTTCGCACCATCACAGCTGTTGATGGGAAGAGACTGGCAAAAGAGATTAGAGCACAACATTACCTGGAGTGTTCTGCAATTTTGAATAGAGGGGTGCAAGAAGTGTTTGAATGCGGAGTGAGGACTGCCGTTAGATACATAAAAAAACAAAGCAGGAAGAAGCTCATAGACCTTAATAACTGTGTGATAACTTGATGTCTTCTGTTTGACTGGTTCAAAAATTTAAATCATTTCACTGTGCAATCTTCCAACAATTGCTAAAGAAGGTATCATCTAAATACATTGAAGATGACTATGTTGGTCATGGCATCTGGACCTTTGTATACCGAGTGCTGTTGGATCCTTATCAGTGTGCCTCTGGTTCATTTCTACTGGAGTAACGGAGTCCACTAGCAACGCTAACAAAAACATATCTGAGAGGAACTAAATTCAGGTTTGACTGACAATTTTGTGTTTAATCACTATGGAAAGGCGGCTGCCAATTTTGTTTTGTGCTATCAATTAAATGGACACCGCATCATCCGTTAAGGTTGAAAGGAGTGTACTGTTAAGTTGCATGCCAGCAGTCAAATTTCTGAACCATTGATCCAAGGGATTGATCTCAAATTTCACTACGCCACGTGGAGAATTTAAATTCAAGTTACAAAGTAAAACTCTGGAAATAGTCTTAATAACGGTGACAGTAAAATTACTGGATTGTCATTAAAAACTCATCTGGTTCACTAATGCCTATCAGGGATGGGAATCTGCCATCCAGACCTATCAACGTGGTGGCTTTGGTTCAAGGACTATACGGGATGGACAATACATGTCAGAACTGTCAGTGATATTCGCAACTTGTGAACAATTACCTACAAAAATCATTTTACATAAAACTATACTCTGTATTTACTATACTTGTTAACAGCTACTTTTTTGTTATTGACTGTAATATTTAATAAGTTTATAATTATTTTCATCTTATGTCGCTGATCTTTGAAAAACATACACTTACTGATTTAACATATATTTCTGTAATATTCTATCGGTTTACAGAACAAGCATGAATAAACTAATTGATTTTGGCAAACAGATTGTTCCACTGTTTTCCATATTAGAAAGTTTGATTTAGTGACAGATGATACTGCGTAATGCAAACTAAGAAGGATGAAATTTGGATTCCATGGTTGTAATGAGTGAGTTGATTTCCTTTAGGAGCTGTTCCATTAGATCTGGGAAAATTAGACCGGAATTGACTCTGGATCAGTTTTTAAATGGCTCATGCCCATAAATGCTTCTGTGTAGGTTTCAGGTCACGACAGAGGCCTGTTTGGTTGTCATGTCCGACAAGGCAAACAAATGTTATTGATGTTTTCTTTAGAACCATCTTGGGTGGGCATCAGGGATCAAGTCAAGAGAGTATGTTCTTGTATGCACGGGTACAGGTACAATGAAAATCTTGCTTTCAACAGCGTCACAGACTTAGACCAGCCAACCACTGAAGGTCACCTCACCTTCTGTCTCCTTTCTCTGTTCGTTTACTTATTTATCTATTTATTCACTTCCCTATGTTCTTTAAATCCCTGTAAAGCATCTTTGAGTGTATGAAAAGCGCTATATAAATGTAATGCATTATTATTATTATTATTATTAAACATACAAAACATAAATTATACATAAATTACAGCTAAAATTCTGCAAGACAGTAAAAAGAAAAAAAGTTGCGAAAAACCAAGACATTACTGCAAAACACAATTAGAAATAAATTAAGTCAGTGGTAGTGCAAATGTTGGTGCATAGTGTTCCGGTGTCAACTGTTAAGGTTTTGGGGGTTGGTTCAAGGATCTGATAGCTGCAGGAAAGAAGCTGTTCCTGAATCCGGTGGTGTGAGAATTCAGACTTGTGTAACTCCTGCCCAATGGTAGCACTGAGAAGAGAGCATGGCACAAATGGTGGGTAACATTAGTGATAGATGTTGCCTTCTTGAGACATCGCTTCATCTAGATGCCCTTGGTGGTAGGGAGGGCTGTGCCTGTAAACCACCAGGTTGAGGCCACCACTCTCTGCAGTCTTTTGCATTTCTGTGCATTTAAATTTCGTACCACGCCATGATGCAACCAGTCAGGATACTTTCTCTCCAGTACACCTGTAGAAATTTGTTCGAATATTTGCTGACATTTTTAAGGAAGTAAGCAATTGACATGCTTTCTTCATGGTGCTGGGCCTTGGTATTGAAGCTGCTAAAGGGCCTGTCCCACTTTAGGCGATTTTAAGGCGACTGCCGGCGACTAGGCTGTCGCCGACAGTTCGCCGGGTGTCGCGGGCATGATCGTGAGGAATCTTCCAAGAATCGTAGTGGATCTCAGCGCATCGCTAAGAAATCATCCGGAGTGAAATTTCTCGGCGACAGCTATCATCGCCAGGTATCATTGCTTATTGCGGGCGCTGTCGCATGCTGTCCCCAGGTTTGCTAGGTTCTCTTAGATGCATTTAGAAGCACATTATATTAAAATAAGTAAAGTCATTTCAAAATACCATAAAATGCTTGTGTTTAACCAATTCATTTACCGTCAGGACATTTGACAGGTAGATTGGAGGCGACGGTTTGACGGTTAGGTAAGCGTGGGAATTTCGCGATGATTATGGCCATCAGCCATTACATTTAAAGTGGGCTCCCAACCCAGATAAGCAACCTAGAAACCAGATATGCATCTCCCGCACATTTTCAAAGAATGCCCACACACTTTTCACAAAAATCCACTTAACTTCGGAGAAACATCGACAGCGTGGGAATTTTGTGATGTTTCCGAAGACGCTGTAATCTCAACCTGACTCGGCATTGTCGTGGTCAATGCCGTTGGGTAAAAGAAAATTTCGGCGATCTGCTACGACTTTGACAGTCGCCGGCAGTCGCCTTAAAATCGCCTAAGTGGGACAGGCCCATAACTCTCTCCACCACTGACCGACCAATGAAAACTGGTGTGTGATCTTTCGACTTCCCTTTTCTAAAGTCAACGACGGGTTCTATGGTCTTGCTGACGCTGAGCGAGAGATTGTCTTTGTGACATCACTCAACCAGGTGATCTATCTCTCGTCTATGCTGATAAGACAAGAATAAGGATAAATTAAAAGGTGAAGGTGCAGAGGATATTTGTGATAGAAGCTCGGTTGCAATGGATGCTATCATAAAGAGATTCGTTGTCTGAATTGCATGTAAATAAAATGCTAAAAATGAGAGTTAAAAATTTGCAGATATCCATAAAATAGCAATTCTGAGAATTTAACAGTCATTTTTCCTAAAGAATAATGTTTTTTTTTCTGTTGGCTGTTAATTAACTTTGACTTTGCAAATATTGGAAGATAAATCAGGAAGCACATCTGTGGGAAAGCTAAAGGAAATATGGTTAGTTGACATCTTGCTCACTACATTTAAACAGGGCTATAATGGGATGCTGACAGGAATTTGCATAACAGCAATGACAATATGCATTTAAATAGAGATTTTTTTTTACAGCCTAAGCAGTTGCAGGGACAAAATTGGATGACATGCAATGTGATTTAGATGAAAAGCAAACGTTTAAAGAGGTTGGTTTTGAAGGGTTTCAAGGCTATTTGGTGGGGTGTGGGTTGGGTAAAGACAGAAAAGCCGAGGGTTTCAGGAACGGGAATGCACATGGCAGGCCAAGAAATTTAAACACTTTCCAATTGCAATTTTTGCCTTAATGCAATCCCAAAGTCATAATAGAAATTTGGAATTAAATCCACAACTTCAGTCTAATTGAAACCTGACACTTCCCTCCAGATAAACAGTTGGTGGTCCATTCCCCAGCTTCCTCTAATGTATGTTGTTGTGTCATCATGCTGTGGTTATTTCCCAATTTCTTTTACTTACACCATCACGGTCTGATTTGACAGCTAAAACTTTGAAAAAAGTTAGAAGTATCGGGTTGAGGGGAAGAGTTAGATCAGCCATGAATGAATGGCGGAGTAGACTTGATATATCCTCCTCAGACTTTATCTTCCCAACTACAATTGTATCAGCTGCAAATTTGGCTGGAGTGTCAAGGCTTTGTTGTTCTGTCCTCAGGATTTTCAAGTCAAAAATGACCCCTTGTTCACACATTCACACACACACACAAACACCTCCAACAATATGAGTTCTTGTCTTTAAAAGTGACCTTTTCTGTGGCAATTTATGAAATTCCTTCAGAATAGGAGTTATTGGTTCAAGTTTCTCCGCTCTGGCAAAGAACTCTAGTGCATTTCTCAGAGAGTCATAATCATAGAGCTATGCAGCATGCTGAATTCTTACCATTTGGCCCTCTGAGCCCTTCCTCCCCACATGCCTGCTTAAATGCCAATTAAACGTTGTGATTGTATTTGTATCTACAGCTTCCTTTGCAGCTCATTCCATGTGCTGATTACCCTCTCAGCAACAAAGTTGCCTCAGAAATCTCTGTTTCTCTCCCCTTTCACCTTAACATGATTTCTCTTTCATGTTGCCATCTGCTTGATCAGGTTATGACTTTGAAAATGTCCTGCTGTTATCTCCTTAATAATTGATTCAATTGGGTTTTTCCCCCCAGTAACAATGTTAGGCTAAGTGGCCTACAGTTAACTGCTTTTTATGTTTACTCCCTTTTTGAACAAGGGCATCATATTTACAGTTTTCAATCTTGATACGGTTTTCAGAATGCAAGGATTTTTGAAAGATCTCAGCATTGCTATCTCAAGTCTCTTTGTTGAATATCATAAGCTGCAAACCATCAGTTCTTTAGCCCCTTACTTTGTCTGATACTAATCCATTCATAAGGTCATAAGGAATATGAGTAGAATTAGGCCATTCGGCACATCAAGTCTACTCCACCATTCAATCGTGGCTGATCTATCTTTCCCTCCTAACACCATTCTCCTGCCTTCTCCCCATAACCTCTGACACCTGTACTGATCACTCATGATGGTGATCACAAAATGCTGGAGTAACTCAGCAGGTCAGGCAGCATCTCAGGAGAGAAGGAATGGGTGACATTTTGGGTCGAGACCCTTCTTCCTTCCATTTGTACCAGCATCTGCAGTTATTTTCCTACACTCATGATGGTGAGAGCATTTAATTCCTCTTCCATATTTATTAGTATTGGTGGGATGTTCACAGTATCTTCTATCATAAAGACTGATGCATATTTCAGTTTAATTCCTATCGCTTCTTCTTGTCCCCCATGGTTATTTCCCCAGACTCCTTCTTTGAGGGGCCTGCATTAGTTTTGATCTACTGTATCTCTTTCAGGTAACTGAAGCTCTAATTGTTAGTTTTAATAGTTTACCTTTCATAATATACTTGCTCTATCTTGATTTTATTTTTGTCTTCCTTAGCCCTATCTTCAGATCTACCACCAGCTTTTCTGCCAGTTCATGTGTACACCAACTAAATGCCCACTTTGGTCAGATCCTCATGCCTATCCCACCTTTCTTAGAATCATTCATCCTCTTTGAGATCTGATTTTGTGAGGAAGGATGAATTATTTTCTTTGATATTTACCATTGTTTGTCTTACGGCTTGATCTTTTGACCCTGTCCATATTTGCTATCTGTCTCATTCCTCTGTAATTTCTCTTATTTATCAGTTATGTTAGATCCAAGCTTTCACTCTCAAGCTGAATGGTGAATCATATGGTACTGTGACCGCTACTTCCTGGAGGATTACAGTATGACCTTAGCATCAAGGAGGCAACATACATTTTGTGGCATGGAAATTATTGTATTCCCCTTGCGATTGTATCCCCTGCACTGCAATGGAGATTCACCAAGGTGGAGCATTTCGGTACGCGGTTAGACAGGCTGAGCTTGTTTTCCTTTGTGTGGAGGAGGCTATGAGGGAACCTCAGAGAAGTATAGAAAAATTAGGAGGGGCTTAGGTAGCGTAGATTTATAGGAAACTTTTTTTCCCATTCCGGATTGTCCAAATCTAGAGGACACAGTTCCTCTCAGGAGTAAGTGGTTTCATGGGGAGCACTTGATTCACCAAGGCATAAAAGGTTGCAGATCAAGTGCTGGGAAATACAGTTAGTGTAGATAGGAATTTATTGTTTGGCATGGACATGGTGGTCTGTTTTTGGGCTGTATGATTCTATGATGATAGCTCTCCCGCTATTAGTCTGCAGATTAGTCTGTAATCCTGCAGACTAATCCTACAGTTTGCAGGATTACAGACTACACTGTGGTCCTGTGTTCAGGATTACAGATTACTAATCCGTAATCCTGAACACGGATTAGCACAATTTCACTCCCTTGATCTAGCATGAGATTAACACAGGTCAGTGAGGATCTACAAATTATCTGATGTGCCATCTTTTGAATGAGGCTTTAAACTGAGACATTGGCTAGTTACTTGGGAAGATGCACTGGACCCAATGTCACTAACCATAAAAGAACGGAGAATATTGATTTCCCCAACCAACTGTTTCATCCCCTCTGTTATCAGGCTTCTGAAGGGTCCTTTCATAAGCAAGGGTACTGTCTGATTCACCTCTACCCTATTGAGGATATTGATCTTAGTCTATGGAACAGATACGCCACTGTGCTGGGTGGCATGCTGGCGTAGCGGTAGAGCTATTGCCTTACAGTGCCAGAGACCTGGGTTCGATCCTGACTAGGGGTGCTGTCTGTACGGAGTTTGTACGTTCTCTCTGTGACCTGCGTGGGTTTTGTCCGAGATCTTCGGTTTCCCCCACACTCCAAATACGTACCGGATTGTAGGTTAATTGGCTTGGTATAAACAATGTGTGTCGGGTAGAGTTAACGTGCGGGGATCGCTGGTCAGTGCGGACTCGGTGGCCGAAGGGACTATTACTGCACTATATCTCTAAACTAAACTAAACTTTAGTCTGTATTCTGTATTTTCCCCTTTGCTCTATCAACTGGAGTTGACTTTGTCTTGATTATATTAACGTATGGTATATCTGGATGGTACAGACTTTGTACGTTCTCCCCGTGACCTGCGTGGATTTTCCTCTGGTTTCCTCCCACACTCTAAAGACGTACAGATTTGTAGGTTAATTGACTTGATAACATTGTAAATTGTCCCTAGTGTGTGTAGGATAGTGTAAGTGTACGGGATGGCTGGTCGGCGCAGACTCTGGGTGCCAAAAGACCAATTTCTGTACTGCATCTCTAAACTAAGCTACAATACAATACAATACAATATATTTATTATCATTGTACAAGTACAACGAGATTAAGGATGCCACTTCCATATCGAAGCTATAAAATAAATAAATCACAGCGAAAACGAAAACGGGGGGGGGGGGGGGGGGGGAAGGAAACAAGGTAAAGTGCAAAAAAGGTTCAAGCAGGGGTCAGTTGTGCCAGATGACCCTGGGGGCCGATACAGATCATGGCGGGCTCTCAGCAGGTCCGATTCAGAGCAGCTATAGCTCCAGGAATAAAGCTGTTTCTTAGTCTGGAGGTGCGGGCGTAGAAGGCCTTGTAACGTCTGCCAGACGGAAGTAGTTCAAACAGACGGTGGCATGGGTGTGTGGAGTCCTTGTAGATGCTGGTGGCTTTCCTGAGGCAGGGTGCATTGTAGATGTCCTCCTGGGCTGGTAGTTGTATCCCAATGATCCTCTGCGTTCTGCAGACAACCCGCTGAAGAGCTCTCCTATCCGCTAAACTATCTGATCTGTTTAAATTGCATGCAAAATACTGTTATCACTGTACCTCGGTACACGTGAAAATAATAAACCTAAACCTAAAACTATATGGGAACAGAAGACTGTTCCATAGACGGGGCAGGAGGTGGTCTCAGAAGGCAGTGGAGGCCAATTCTCTGAATGCATTCAAGAGAGAGCTAGATAGAGCTCTTAAGGATAGCGGAGTCAGGGGGTATGGGGAGAAGGCAGGAACGGGGTACTGATTGAGAATGATCAGCCATGATCACATTGAATGGTGGTGCTGGCTCGAAGGGCCGAATGGCCTCCTCCTGCACCTATTGTCTATTGAATTGACGGATGGGATGGGTGGTTTGTACGTTGGTGCACTGCTTCTTCTGCTTGAACAGAAATTTCTGTCTGCTGCCAATGCATGGCCTCAAGGTTCACTGTGCTGCCAGTGCTTCGCATCCAGGTCACTGTGCTGCCAATGCATGGCCTCAAGGTTCACTGTGCTGCCAGTGCTTCGCATCCAGGTCACTGTGCTGCCGTGCATGGCCGCAAGGTTCACTGTGCAGCCAATGCTTGGCCTCAAGGTTCACTCTGCAGCCAGTGCGTCGCATCCAGGTCACTGTGCTGCCAGTGCATGGCTGCAAGGTTCACTCTGCTGCCAGTGCTACACCTCCAGGTTCACACTGCTGCCAGGGTTTGGCCTCAAGGTTCTCAATGGCATCCTAAATGCTGCTGCTTCACCTTGAACAGGCTAGTTTAGTTTAGAAATACAGTGTGGTCTTCGGTCCACTGAGCCCGCCCTGACCAACGATCATCCGGACACCATTTTCATCTTACACACTAGGAACAATTTACAGAAGCCAATTGAACCTACAAATCTGCACGTCTTCAGAATGTGGTAGGGAACTGGAGCACTTGGAGAAAACCGATGCGGTCGCAGGGAGAATATACAAATTCCGTACAGACAGCACCCATAGTCAGAATTAAACCCAGATCTCTGGCGCTGTGAGGCAGCAGCGCTACTGTGTCACCCTGTCATTGGCCAGAGGTTTCCAAACTTTAGTGGTGACTAGACTGAGGTGTCCAAATCTCTCCTGCGGGCCTCTCCTGGGGCAACCCTCTTCAACTGACGAAGCCCGTTGCCGGGCGGGGAGTGTCCCCCGGGGTCATGGGCGGGCGAGGGGGGACAGGGAAGGGGAGCAGGTGCCACTCACTTTGGCCCCTTGCCGCCAGCGCTGCAGCCAGAGCGAGCCATGGACCCAAAGCCTCTCCTGCATTGGTCTCTCCCCTCCCCCACTCCCCCCCCCCCACTCACCCACACTCACTCACCCACTCCATCCCCTTTCAACCCCCTCCTCCCCCCCCTCACCCACTCACCCACTTTCTCCTCCCCCCCACTCCCCCCTAACCCCACTCCCCCTCCCCAACCCCACTCCTCTCCCCTCTCACACCCACTCACCCCATCCCCACTCCCCTCTACCCCTCCCCTCCTCCCCACCCCCACTCTCTCCCTCCCCCTCCCCTCCTCCCACACCCCCACTCCCCCCTCCCCTTCTCCCCCTCCCCCCCACCCCCACTACCGCCCTCCCCATCCAATCCCCCCACCCCTGCAAGAGATTAATATATATTGAAAGAGATACAATATATTTTATATTCTTATATGACCCACTCCATCCACTCCCTCCCCCACTCACCCACTCCTTACCCTCTCAATCCCCCCTCACCCACCCCCCTCCCCCACCGCCACTCCCCCTCTCTCCTCCCCCCACCCCACCTACCCCCATTCCCATCCCCCCCCCTCCATTCCCCACCTCCCCCTCCACTACTCCCACCTCTCCTTCCCCCCACTGCCCCTTGGTCTTGGTTCTTGGTCCTCCAAAATATTCCAAATTGAATTCAAACTGGAGGTTTACATACTACCTAGAAATCTTATAGATATAAAATCATGAGAGGAATAGATCGGGTAGATGCACAGTGTCTCTTGCCAAGAGTAGGTGAATCAAGGACCAGAGGACATGGGTTCAAGGTGAAGGGGAAAAGATTTAATAGGGATCTTAAGAATAAGGGGTAGGCCATTTAGAACTGAGATGAGGAAAAACATTTTCAGTCAGAGAGTTGTGAATCTATGGAATTCTCTGCCTCAGAAGGCAGTGGAGGCCAATTCTCAGAATGCATTCAAGAGAGTGGAGTCAGGGGGTATGGGGAGAAGGCAGGAGCGGGGTACTGATTGAGAATGATCGGCCATGATCACGTTGAATGGCGGTGCTGGCTCGAAGGGCCGAATGGCCTCCTCCTGTACCTATTGTCTATTGAGGGGTAACTTTTTTACACAAAGGGTGGTGCATGTATGGAACAAGCTGCCAGAGGACGTAGTTGAGGCAGGGACTATCCCAACATTTAAGAAGTAGTTAGACAGGTACATGGATAGGACAGGAAATGGACCAAATGCTGGCAGGTGGGATTAGTACAGCTGGGGCATGTTGGCCAGTTTGGGCAAGAAGTGCCGGAGGGCCTGTTTCCACACTGTATCACTCTGACTCTGATTAAATAAAAACTCCAAAGGATGTGACTCATCGATAGTGACTCGTCTATAGATGACACTCAGCTTTATCTCCCCCTGAAACCCAACAACCAGTCAAATTTAAACAGCCTCTCACACTGCCTTGAGGACATAAAATGTTGGATGGCACAGAACTTCCTCCAATTAAACGAGAGCAAGTCGAGAGCATCCTATTCGGCCCCCCCGACTCCATCAAATCGATAACAGGCAGTCTTGGAAGCCTATCCTGCCTAGTCAAACCGCATGTCAAAAACCTCGGCGTGATATTTGACTCTGCATTAAAGTTTGATAAGCAAGTCAACACTGTGGTAAAAGCCAGCTTCTTCCAACTTCGTACCATAGCTAAAATCAAACCTTTCCTCCAATTCGACGACACTGAAAAAATCATTCACGCTTTCATTTCCTCCCGCCTAGACTACTGCAACTCCCTATACACTGGGATCAGCCAATCATCCCTGTCCCGCCTGCAACTGGTCCAAAACGCCGCAGCGAGACTCCTGACAGGTACCCGTAAAAGGGACCACATCACGCCGATTCTGGCCTCTCTCCACTGGCTCCCTGTACGGTACAGAATCAACTTCAAGCTCCTCCTATTCACATATAAAGCCCTAAATGGACATTCCCCCCCCTACATCAAAAATCTTCTAACCCACCTCTCTAACTCGAGGTCCCTCAGGTCGGCCGACTTGGGGCTACTCACTATCCCGCGGTCTAGGCTTAAGCTCAGGGGTGACCGCGCTTTTGCGGTTGCAGCTCCTAGACTGTGGAACAGCATCCCTCTCCCCATCAGAACTGCCCTCTCCATCGACTCCTTTAAGTCAAAACCTATTTCTACTCCCTAGCGTTTGAGGCCCATTGAGGAGGCGCTGTGAACTGTTTTGTATGTGCTGTTATGTTTGCGTGCTACTGTATGTTTCATTTTTTTCCTTAGTACCTAATCAGATGTACAGCACTTTGGTCAACGTGGGTTGTTTTTAAATGTGCTATACAAATAAAATTGACTTGACTTGACTATAGTTAAATGAGGAAGCTGAGTTCAGTATTAGAGTAAAAAAAAGGCAACTACTGTTGCCAAGAAAGATATTAAGATGCAACACAGAGAGATTAAGTTAAAGCAGGGATCTCCAAACTATGGCCCGCGGGCCACATCTGGCCCGCCATGAGATTTTATCCGGCCCGCAGCAAGCTCTTAGGCGGCGGGGACTGGAGGCAGAAGCTGCTGGCGATGGTTCACCGGAGAGCAGATCGCCATCCACCCAGAGCCGGGACAAGGTGGGAGACAAGACAAGCGACAAGGCCCCTGGCAGACAACAAACCCAAGGAAACTTCCCTCCTCGCCACCGCCGCTCACCCCGGGGAGAGGGAGTGGGGGGGAGAGAGAGTCGGGGTAGAGAGAGCAGCGGGTTAGAGCGGGAGCGCGGGGAGGGGGAGGGTGTCAGAGGGTCTGGTGAAGGAACGCCGCCACTTGCGGGGGCTGCTCCCTCCCTCTCTCCCTCTCTCCCAGCGCCAGCGAGATCTGCGCCACTCCTCCACTCTCTTCCCTGGCTCCGTCTCCCTCTAACGCAGCGAAATAAGAACAAATACAAGTGAAACTTCCCTCCTCGCCGCCGCCGCCGCTCACCCCGGGGATGCGGGGCTTCTGAACAACAACTACACTTGTGTTTGTTCTTATTTCGCTGCGTCAGAGGGAGACTCTCTACCCCCACTCTCAAACCCCCCCCCCACTCTCTACCCCCACTCTCTACCCCCCCACTCTCTACCCCCCAACTCTCTACCCCACAACTCTCTCCCCCCACTCTCTACCACCCCCAACTCTCTACCCTCCCAACTCTCTACCCTCCCAACTCTCCCCCCCACTCTCTCCCCCCCACTCTCTCCCCCCCACTCTCTCCCCCCACTCTCTCCCCCCCACTCTCTCCCCCCCACTCTCTCCCCCCCACTCTCTCCCCCCCACTCTCTCCCCCCCACTCTCTCCCCCCACTCTCTCTCTCCCCCCCACCATTCTCTCCCCCCCACCATTCTCCCCCCACCATTCTCTCCCCCCCCACCATTCTCTCCCCCCCCACCATTCTCCCCCCCACCATTCTCTCTCCCCCCACCACTCTCTCTCCCCCCACTCTCTCTCCCCCCCCCCACTCTCTCTCTCCCCACCACTCTCTCTCCCCCCCCACTCTCTCTCCCCCCCAACTCTCTCCCCCCCCACCATTCTCTCTCCCCCACCACTGTCTCTCCCCCCACCACTCTCTCTCCCCCCACCACTCTCTCTCCACCCCCACCCCCCTCTCTCTACCCCTCTCTCTCCTCCCTCTCCCCCCCAGTGGTGGTCACTGTATTTTTCTGTTTTATAAATAATTGTGTACCTACGGTATATATATATTCCAATATTTCAAGCTCTTTTAAAACATGGAATATTATTTATTTGTTGCCATATAAACCTAATGTAAACTAACCTAAACTAACCTAACCGAGTTTAACTTTTCCTAATCTAATCTAATGTGACCTCGTCTGAACTTTTTTGAGTTCATTAAATTTATAAAATTCACACTTCTTTATTCTTTCCTTCGGCCTGCAAAAATGTGCCAAATATATAATGTGGCCCTCATGCTGAAAAGTTTGGAGGCCCCTGAAAAAAATAAAATGGAAAGAAATATAAAAACGAGACCATAAACCCTTCTGCAAGTACATAAGATGGAAGAGAATAGTCAAATAAATGTGGGGCTTTTTGAAGCTGAGGAAAGAGGAAGTAAAAGGGGAATAAGGAAGTACCCGAGATGTTAGTCTTGTGTTTTTGTGTCTGCAACAGTAAAATATATCAGAAATACAGAATGGTCTCATGGGGTGTGAGAAGTTAGTATTATTAATATTAGAAAATAATTAATTAATATTACTACTAATAGAAAAGAATCACTGAAGAATTAAAGGAATTGAAAGCCAACGAGCCACTGGGCCCTCACACGTGTCTCCTCGGTACCCCGCAGTTCCGCCGTTGCTCCCCCTCTGCCGAGTCGCAACAGGGACAGAGTCCCCCAAGTCCTTACCTTTCACTTCATCAGCCGTTGCATACAGCACATAATCCTCCGACATTTTCCCCACCTCCAATGGGATCCAACCACTAGCCATATTTTCCCATCTCCATCCCTTTCCATCTTCCTCAGAGACCATTCCCTCCGTAACTCCTTGGTTAACTCATCCCTTCCCACCCAAACCACCCCCTGGCCAGGTACCTTCTCCTGCAACACCTGTCCCTATACCGCCCTCCTCGACTCTGTCCAGTCCTTTTAGGTTAGGCAGAGGTTCACTTGCACCTCCTCCAACCTCATCTACTGTATCCGTTGTTCAGGATGTGGACTCTTCTTCATAGGCGAGACCAAACGTAGACTGGGCGATCGTTTCGCTGAACACTTTTGCTCAGTCCGCCTGGACCTACCTGAGCTCACAGTCACTAAACACTTTAATTCCCCTTCCCATTCCCACGCTGACCTTTCTGTCCTAGGCCTCTTCCATGGTCAGTTTGAGGCTAAACGCAAATTGGAGGAACAGCATCTTATATTTCGCTTGGGCAGCTTACAACCCAGTGGTATGAATTTGATTTCCGTAACTTCAAGTAACCCCTGCATTCCCTTTTTCTCCATCCTTCCCCACCCAAATCACACCAGCTTTTCGTTCTTACCTAGTTAACAGCTAACAATGGCCTGTTTCCTTTGTCATTGTTACTTTTTTGTATATCTTTCATTCATTTGTTCTATATCTCTCTACATTATCGTCTATATCTCAAGTTTCCCTTTCAATAGTCAATAGTCATTTATTTGTCACATACGCATAAATGTGCAGTGAAATGAAAAATTACCCACAGTTCAACAATAAGACCAATAAGAATAATCAATAAAAATGCAATAACACATACAATCATAAACTAACACCAAACAAAAGAAACATCCATCACAGTTTTCCCGTGACTTTCAGTCTGAAGAAGGGTCTTGACCCGAAACGTCACCCATTCCTTCTCTCCAGAGATGCTGCCTGTTGCGTTGAGTTACTCCAACATTTTGTGTCTATCGTCAAGCCACTGGACCTGACAGCTTGAATACAAAGGATCTAAGTGAGGTGCCTGCAAACAGAATGGATGGAGTACAAGCTGTTCCCACGTTACAGTAGGAGTCCATTCCTATGAACTATTCATAACCTGAACTGTTCGCTACTCAGAAGTAAACACACTGTTTTACTTGCTGTAAAGTAAGTGTCCACATGGAAGAAGATGGAAGATGCCTGCAACCCCACAGCAGCGGACAAATCCATACCGCTGCTCCCCCAAATGCTCTCTCGTATTTATGGACTGTACATTACTTAGGTGTTCGTATCTGGGAGTGATCTGTATTGGTGAAGTTCCAAAATTCGGCACAGCAGCTCAGCGGTAGAGTTGCTGTCTTGCAGCACCGGAGACCCGGGTTTGATCCTGTCTATGGGTGCTGTCTGTACGGAGTTTGTATGTTCTCCCTGTGACCACATGGGTTTTCTCCAGGTGCTTCGGTTTCCTCCTACATTCCAAAGATGAGCAGGTTTACAGGTTAATTGGCTTCTATAAATTGTCCCTAGTGTGCGTGGGATAGAACGAGTGTAGGAATAGGAATACTTTATTGTCACATGTGACTAGGCACAGTGTGATTCTTTGCTTGCATACACAATGTACACAAATAGCGGCCACCTACGCGCTGACAAAGTTACAAAGCACGTCGGGTCCTCCTTTAGACCCCCCACCACATTGTCCATTGTTCTTCCCCTCCTCTCTCATCGTGGTCCTCCACATTCTCATCAACCGTCGACCCACGAGGCATTGCCGCCGCCGCGAGGCTTCACCACCGCCAAGGCCGAGCCCTCACCGCTGTCACCGCCCCACTTCACGCCTCCACGGTGCCAACCTGGGCCCCAGCCACGGGCTCCGTCAGCCGCTTCGCCCGAACCGAGCTTCTACGCGGCGATCCGGGAGGCATCGAGATGGTGGTGCCTCTATAGACAATAGACAATAGGTGCAGGAGTAGGCCATTCGGCCCTTCAAGCCAGCGCCACCATTTAATGTGATCATGGCTGATCATTCTCAATCAGTACCCCATTCCTGCCTTCTCCCCATACTCGGCTATCCTTAAGAGCTCTATCTAGCTCTCGCTTGAATGCATTCAGAGAATTGGCCTCCACTGCCTTCTGAGGCAGAGAATTCCACAGATTTACAACTCTCTGACTGAAAGTTTTTTCCTCATCTCCATTCTAAATGGCCTACCCCTTATTCTTAAACTGTGGCCTCCGGCCGCTTTCCCAGTCCACACCCAGGGCCCCGCTTTCCCAGTCCACAGCCGCCCGTCGGACAACCTGTGCAGGTAATAGGTTCAAGAGAGGTGCAAACACTACAGAGTATGACAGTGCAATTTCGTATGTGTGGACACTGAGCATGTATTAAGAGTTTTTACACAGTTTTTGTTTTGTATATATTTTTATTACAAGTAAAGTTTACTTTTGAAAATAAAAAGACTTAACCGAAGATTACAACTCTTTATCGAGGCCCGGTGTCAATAAAAATAAGATTCTGCATTTCATGGCATGGAGTGCGTGGGTGATCACGCTGACCCACATTGGTCAGCACGGACTCGATGGGCCAAAGGGGCAGTTTTCATCCTGTATCTCCAAACTAAACTAAATTGTTATGTTAACAGGGCACATAGAAAATCCTAATAGTATTAAACAAGATAGGATGATGTGTTGGCTCCCTGGAGCGATCATAGAGTGAGGCAATATGTGAACAGCTCAGCAAAAATAACATTGCAATCACTATGATGGGGTTGTACTTTTGGCCTCCCAAAAGCCAGTGGGAGAGGAACAGATATCTAGGCAGATTATGGAAAGATGTGAAAGCAACAGCTTTGTTGTGGTGGGGATTTTAATTTTCCCAATATTGACTTCCTCAGCGCCAGAAGGATGGAGCAGAATTTGTGAGTTGGATCCAGGAGGGTTTCATGAAACAGTATGTTGATTGTCATACATTAAGAACAAGAAGGTTTCAAAGGTCTTTAATTGTTACATGCACCAATTAAGGTACAGTGATATGCGAAATACCCTAGTGGGTGTAGGATAGTGTTAATGTACGGGGATCGCTGGGCGGCACGGACTTGGAGGGCCGAAAAGGCCTGTTTCCGGCTGTATATATATGATATGATATGATATGATATGAAGACACACAACTACATTAAAGTTAACATAAACATCCACCACAGAGGTTCCCCACATTCCCCTCTGTGATGGAAGGCAAGAAAGTCCAACCTTCTTCCTCTTTATTCTCCCGCGGTTGGGGCAGTCGACCCATCGTCGTGGCGATCGAAGCTCCCGCAGCCAGCAGTCGAAGCTCCCGCATCGGGGCGATCTAAGCTCCTGCGGCTTGGAGCTCCCGAAGTCGGTCTCTAACCAGAAACCATGGGCTTCACGATGTTAAAGTCCACAGGTTCCTGTGGTTCGAGCTCCAAGGTCGATCCCTGGCAAAGGGACCGCATGCACCCGCAGTTGGAGCTCTCAAAATCGGTCTCCAGCAAAGGCCGCCAGCTCCTCGATGTTAGGCTGCAGTGCGGACGGAGATATGATACGGAAAAAAATCGCATCTCCGTCGAGGTAAGAGATTTAAAAAAGATTCTCCCACCCACCCCCTTCCCCACATAAAACAAGCTAAAGAACACCAAAAATATCCATTGAACAGATACTATTAAAACACCAGACAGACTGTTGGCGAGGCAGTCATTGCTGGGCCATCCGGTGGTCAAAAGGGAGCTAGGGTGAGGCTAGGACCATTCTAGGACAATGGTGAGAATTTAAGCCTGGAGTTGGAGGAAATGGGTGAGATACTGGATGAGTATTTTGCATCAGTATACACCAAGGAGAAGGAAATGGAGGATAGCAACACTGGGGAGGGGTAAGCTGATGTTCTCGACTATATTGATAAAAGGATGGAGAAGGTGTTGGGTCTTTTAATCAGCATTAAGGTGGAGAAGTCCCCGGAGCCTGATGGCATCTATCCCAGATTATGGAGAGAAGGAAGAGAGGAGATAGTTGGGTGTGACGGAGATCTTTATATCTTTTTAATCATTGAATTTAGACTCTTTTAAATCTAATTTTTTTAACTTTTTATCTTTTAAAAAATATTGTGGAATAAATATTTTAAAATTCATATGGAACATGGGGAGTGCTGGCAATGCCACGATGTACTGTCCTTCCTGAATTTTTCTTCAACAGAGAAACTGACTAGGCCATTTCAAAGGGCATCAGGGGTCAACTACATTGCTGTAGGAAGGAACTGCAGATGCTGGTTTAAACCGAAGATAGACACAAAAAGCTGGAGTAAATTAGCAGGGACACAAAAAGCTGGAGTAGGAAGGGTCTCGACCCAAAACATCACCCATTCCTTTTCTCCAGAGATGCTGTCTGACCCGCTGAGTTACTCCAGGTTTTGTCTCAACTGCTGTTGTTCTGGACTTGCATATAGGCCACAACATATAGGGATCGCAGATTTCCTCTCCTGAAGTATATTGTATGGCAACAGGAGAAAGCTTTACACTAGGCTTGTCTAAAATATTTTTGTGCAAACAGAATTGAGTAATTTCAATTGTGTTTCTAAAAGCACACGTCAGCTCCCACGAGCAAAGGTATGAGATTTATCTTCAGCTTTTATCATGGATGCTGAAACAGCTGCAGCCACTGAATTTCAGTTCAACCTTTTGTTCCTTCAATGCAATGTTTTCACCTGTTGTGAAGTGGTGTAGTCCTCACCATGGTTCTACTCACTTTGAGTACAGGTTTCAATCTTGCTCTGCTGTTCTGGGCAGGAAATTGGTTAAACTGTTGCTTCACTTAGAAGTCCTGATTGTGCCAATGACTACAATGCTAGCGCTTCTGCTGAGCAGCTTCGAGAAACCGCAAGAAAAATTTGCTTAACAGTCAATTTTTTAACCCACCTCCTGTCAGTTTTTTTCAGTAAAAACTATGCTTATGTTTTGAGTACTTCTGGTTTAATGAAGAGCAAAAAAAAATCATGCTTTTCACTTATTTCACCTGTTTTAAAAATATATATTATTCTTACTATTTTACTTTATATTTCACTTTTTAAAATTTTGCTTCTTAAATAGGTAACTCGGTGGGGCATGTAAAACTGCAGATAGTAAGAATTTCATTGATTATTAAGCATTCTTGGCTGAGATGGAATAGTTTCATGTGTATGACATGAGCTTCCTAATGACTTCTCCTTTCCTGGAAGGAAGGGGTCAACAGAGCTGACTGGATTCAACACACGAGACTTTTCAATGATCAGAATTTAATGGTAAAGAACATTGGTCCATCTGCACTCTTCCAAACCTGGTGCATTTCAAAACTCTTTTGCCTTGTTTTAACCAATAATATATTAGTGTGTAAGTTGTTAAATCTGTAAGAGAACAATACCTTTCATTCAAGATTATTGAACTCTCCATTGCATTTTAAAAGCTTCAGAACCCATCAGAAAATTAAAAACTGACAGACAGGAGCAACTTTGCCTTTAAACAGTTACATGTATCCTTTATGTTCGTAGGTGCTTAGGTGCACTAGTCAAAAGAGATATTGATTAAAGAGGGTCTCACAGAACTCCCGTCGGAGAACTTCTTCAAAGTATACATACCTTGAGGAGATTTTGCAGTGGAGCAGTGAAGTGTAGTCAGGAGGAACTGCAGATGCTGGTTTACAATACATACATATATATACTGTATATATATATGTATGTATCCGTATATATGTATATATGTATATATACTGTGTATATATATATATATATATACACACTGATTCCTGCTGCTCTTTTGCTCAGTATGAAGGGTCCTGGTGCAAAACATCACCTACCCTTGTTCTCCTGCTGCTCTTTTGCTCAGTATGAAGGGTCCTGGTGCAAAACATCACCTACCCATGTTCTCCAGAGATGCTGCCTGATCTGCTGAGTTACTCCAGCACTTTGTGTCTTTTTTTATTTTAGTTATCTGAGCTAATGACTTTGTGTACAAAATGCTGCAACTTCATCATCACTATCCTTTACTTATCCCTTATTTGCCAAGCCCGTTTGCATTTTTTGTTTGTCTGCAAAATGGGGCAATATAGGGGGAAGGTTGTTATTGGGTAAGAGGGGTAAATAAGTGATGCACTTAGCCATTGGCTGCAGGCAAATCAGAAGGAAATGAGTGTGTGATGAGGATGGGTGGGAAGGAGAATCCTGATCAAGCTCACCATTTGAGCTTTTTAATGAATTTTACTTTTAGTATTGAATAAATTAGATTAGAGCTAACATATTGATCTGAACGCTGGAAAATTAACATTCAAGACATTTTTAAAATATTTAATTTTTTTAAACCGGGCGGGGCAAAGAAGGAATAGGTAAAGGATAATGATGAAGATGCAGCATTTGATTTTGTACACACAGTCATTAGCTCAGAGACGTTATGCATAATTTAGAGCATAGCATAAAGATAGGAGTCTTCATAAGACGGGACATCAGGCAGGACGGTAGTGGAGCCAAACGCAGGCACCAGCCTGCCAAAGCTCGACTTTTGCTATGACAGGGTGAGTGGGACAGCAGTGTTGGTGAAAATCTCTTGACAAAGCACATAGAGTGGACTCTATGCTAGGCTAATGGAAGCTGGCTGCAAACTGCACCAACCTTACCCATGCATGGGGAAGAATAGTAAACCACATTGAACCATCGAGGAGACTCAATGAACTGCAGATGCTGGTTTACAAGAAAAGACTCAAAGTGCTGAAGTAACTCATTGGGTCAGGCAGCATCTCTGGAGAACATGAATCTCTGGAGGACATCCACCTATCACTTGCCAGAAGATGGCCACAAAACCTGGTGTAACTCAGCGGGTCTGGCAGCATCTCTGGAGAAAAGATATAGGTGATGTTTCGGGTCGAGACCCTTCTGAAACCAACAGCACTAAAAAAAAACTTTCTGCTCATTGTCAAATGGCAGCTTCAAGATTCAAGATTCAAGATTCAAGATAGCTTTATTTGTCATCCAAATTGGACGAAATTCAGTCACCCACAGTCCAACAATAAAAGCATTAAATAGGCATTAAAATTACACAACCCCAAAAACACACAAAAAAAGAAACATCCATCAAAGAAACATCCATCACAGTGAGACTCCTCCAGTCCTCTCCTCACTGTGATGGAAGGCCACAATGTCTTTCCCTTCTCCTGCCGTCTTCTCCCGCGGCCAGGTTGTTGTGGTTGCAGGCCGCGTCGGACGGTCCGCAGCGGGCCGGCCCAAGGCGAGTCGCAGCCGCTCCCGCAGCCTCCGAAGACGGCCGGCTCCGCCGATGATAAGTCCGATCCGGGGCGGGCGAACACGCTGCTGCTGTTGCTGCACGTCGGGGCGGTCGTGGCTCCCGACATTGAAGCCCCCGCCCAGCAGAGAAATATCCCGCAGCATATTTTAGGCCGCGCCGGACGGTGAAATGTCCGCGACCCAAGCCCCGCGATCCGGGGCGGGCGAACACGCTGCCGCTGCCGGAGCTCCCGATGTCGGCATCCACGCGGCCCGAGCCTAAGGCAAGTCGCAGCCGCTCCCGCAGCCTCCGAGGACGGCCGGCTCCGCTGATGGTAAGTCCGGTCCGCGGACTCTGCGAACCAGAGCCCTGGAGGCCGCCAGCTCCAGGAGTTGGGCCGATGGTTGGGCCGCAGCAGGAACGGAGACAACACCCAGAAAACAAAGGTCGGGTCTCTGTTCGGAAGGGACACATATTTACAATTTTACAGTTCCCCCCTCCTCCCCCCCACATACACACATAGTACACAAACACAAAAACACCACATCACAACTACAATTAAGACAAAAAAAACAACAAAATCACAAAGACAAATGGACCGCAGGTAAGCCGCAGCTGCTATGGCAGCGCCGCCATTTTGTGTCTATCTTGTGACATCCGTATCCCATATGTTAGGAATCACACCTCAAAAGTGTTTTTTGGACATCTTGATGTTAAGAAAGGTGGTATGTAAATGCAAATCATCTTTCTTTGTATGTGTAGTATCAAGACTTTGCTTAACTATTACTTCTGAATGTGCTTAAGAAGGTCAAGGGAGAAAATAAATAATGTAAAAATAAGTTAAAGCAAGAAACGTTTTGCACTCTGTTTCCTAGACCACTAAGTTGGCTTCTCTTGCTGGTCTTTAAAAGAAACAGAACATAAATACAAACAAAGATTAGCCATCAACAATTGGAGTGACGAAAACAGGAAAATGTTAAAATTACTGTCTTCATTGGAAACAAATGCTCCAAAAGGCAAGACTAATTACTGGCAAAGGATTTAGGAAAAGTCTATTAATTGGTTGACTAAAGTCCAGGCTATTAACCAGTAAGCAGAGTGTACAAAGTGAAGCTACATAATAACAAATTAAAGTATCAGTGGTATTATAGGTAGTGAAAGTAGCTATCAACAATTACAGTGGGTATTTGATTAGCTGGGCAAGTATGCTGAGGAATGGAGTTTACTTCAGGTACGTGTGAGGTATTGCATTTTGGAAAGACGGTCCAGGACAAGACCTTCATGCAGTGAACTGCAGGGGCCTGGGGAGTATTGTTGAGTAGAGCAATCTAGTAGAGCATAGTACGAAGAAGGGTCTTGACCCGAAACGTCACCTATTCCTTCTCTCCAGAGATGCTGCCTGTCCCGCTGAGTTACTCCAGCTTTTTGTGTCTATCTAGGAGTACATAGGTTCTTCATCAGTCAGGGAATTGAGTCTGCAGATAGACATAAAATGTTGGAGTAACTCATCCGGACAGGCAGCATCTCTGGAGAGAAGGAATGGGTGATTCCAGCTCGTTGCGAGACCCTTCTGACCCGGAATGTCACCCATTCCTTCTCTCCAGAGATGCTGCCTGTCCCGCTGAATTACTCCAGCATTTTGTGTCTTTCTTCAGTCTACCTTCCTACACAATTGAGCCTGGAGGTTGGGACGTTATGTTACTGTTGTAGTACATGACGACGAAGAGACCGAACCTGTTCAGCTTTGGTCACCCTGCTGTAGGAAAGCTGCCATTAAGCTGGAATGAGTGCGGAGAAGATTTGCGCGGATGTTGGTAGGATCCATAGGCCTGAGCTATCGGGAGAGGTTGGTCAGGCTGGGATTTTATTCCTTGGAATGCAGGAGGCTGATGGGTGATCTTATCAAGGTGCATTAAATTATGATGGGAATGGACAAGGTGAATGCATGGACTATTTTTCCCATGGTGGGGAAATTGAGAACTAGAGGTGTTAGGGAAAGATTTGATAGGAACTGGAGGAGCAGCTTTTTCACACGATGGGTATATGGAAGTAATTGAGGCAGGTACAATAACAACATTTGGACATGTACATGAATGGGAACGGATTAAACATAGAAACATAGAAAATAGGTGCAGGAGGAGACCATTCGGCCCTTCGAGCCAACACTGCCATTCATTGTGATCATGGCTGATCGTCCCCAATCAATACCCGGTGCCTGCCTTCTCCCCATATCCCTTGATTCCACTAGCCCCTAGAGCTCTATCTAACTCTCTCTTAAATCCATCCAGTGATTAGGCTTCCACTGCCCTCTGTGGCAGAGAATTCCACAAATTCACAACTCTCTGGGTGAAAAGGTTTTTTCTCTCCTCAGTTTTAAATGGCCTCCCCTTTATTCTAAGACTGTGGCCCCTGGTTCTGGACTCGCCCAACATTGGGAACATTTTTCCTGCATCTAGCTTGTCCAGTCCTTTTATAATTTTATACGTTTCTATAAAATCCCCTCTCATCCTTCTAAACTCCAGTGAATACATGCCTAGGATTAGAAGGATATGGGCCAAATGCAGGCAAATGGGACCAGCTGAGATGAGGCATCTTGGTCGATATGAACGAGTTCAGCCGAAGGACCTGTTTTCATGTTGTATGACTGACTCTACGACTCAAAAGGATTGGATACAAATTGAGCAGGACTTTTCCTAGGATTTCTGAAACTCATCCCACTTTAAATATTATTCACTCAATAAAAGGCAAAAAAAGCATTTGAATCACCTAAGACAACTGCATGTCAAAATAAATAGGTTAAATTGACCTCTTAACATGCATCCTATAACCATATAACCATATAACAATTACAGCACGGAAACAGGCCAGTTTGGCCCTTCTAGTCCATGCCGAACACTTTCTCCGACCTAGTCCCATCTATCTGCTCTCAGACCATAACCCTCCAATCCCTTCCCATCCATATACCTATCTAATTTACTCTTAAATAATAAAATCGAGCCTGCCTCCACCACTTCCACCGGAAGCTCATTCCATACAGCCACCACCCTCTGAGTAAAAAAGTTACCCCTCATGTTACCCCTAAACTTTTGTCCCTTAATTCTGAAGTTATGTCCCCTTGTTTGAATCTTCCCCACTCTCAAAGGGAAAAGCTTACCCACGTCAACTCTGTCCGTCCCTCTTAAAATTTTAAAAACCTCTATCAAGTCCCCCCTTAACCTTCTGCGCTCCAAAGAATAAAGACCCAACCTGTTCAATCTCTCTCTGTAGCTTAAGTGCTGAAACCCAGGCAACATTCTAGTAAATCTCCTCTGTACTCTCTCTATTTTGTTGACATCCTTCCTATAATTTGGCGACCAGAACTGCACACCATATTCCAGATTCGGCCTCACCAATGCCTTATACAATTTTAACATTACGTCCCAACTTCTATATTCGATGCTCTGATTTATAAAGGCAAGCATACCAAACGCCTTCTTCACCACCCTATCCACATGAGATTCCACCTTCAGGGAACAATGCACAGTTATTCCCAGATCCCTCTGTTCCACTGCATTCCTCAATTCCCTACCATTTACCCTGTACGTCCTATTTTGATTTGTCCTACCAAAATGCAGCACCTCACACTTATCAGCATTAAACTCCATCTGCCATCTTTCAGCCCACCCTTCCAAAAGGCCCAAATCTCTCTGTAGACTTTGAAAATCTACTTCATTATTAACTACACCACCTATCTTAGTATCATCTGCATACTTACTAATCCAATTTGCCACACCAGCATCCAGATCATTGATGTAAATGACAAACAACAGCGGACCCAACACAGATCCTTGGGGTACTCCACTAGACACTGGCCTCCAACCTGACATACAGTTGTCAACCATTACCCTCTGGTATCTCCCATTCAGCCATTGTTGAATCCATCTTGCAACTTCTCTATTAATACCCAACGATTTAACCTTCTTAATCAACCTTCCATGTGGAACCTTGTCAAATGCCTTACTGAAGTCCATATAGACCACATAGACAACAAGGAGACATTGTCCATCTAAATATTCTATCGTATATGGAAATATGCATTTAAAGCATTTTAAAGACAAAGATGTGTGAAATACGACTTTATTTTAAATGGGACGATCTAAATGTTTAGTGATGATACTTCTAGAGTGAACTAATTGTATGGCCTCCAGTGCCATAGTGAGGCCCACCGGAAATTGGAGGAATAGCGCCTCATATTTCGCCTGGGCAGCTTGCAGCCCAGCAGTATGAACATTGACTTCTCCAACTTTAGATAGTTCCTCTGTCCCTCTCTTCCCCTCCTCCTTCCCAGATCTCCCACTGTCTTCCTGTCTCCAATTATATCCTTCCTTTGTCCCGCCCCCCCTGACATCAGTCTGAAGAAGGGTCTCGACCCGAAACGTCACCCATTCCTTCTCTCCTGAGATGCTGCCTGACTTGCTGAGTTACTCCAGCATTTTGTCAATAAATAATTGTATATCCAAATAAATTTAAATATATATATTTAACCTAAGGCTGTCAATTTATATTTAGGAAGAACTGCTGGTGCTAATTTACACTGAAGATAGACACAAAAACGTGGAGTAACTCAGCGGGACAGGCAGCAACTCTGGATAGAAGGAATGGGCGACATTTCGGGTGGAGACTCTTCTTCAGGCTGAGAGTCAGGGGAGAGGGAGACACAGAGATATGAAGGGGTAAAGTGTGAGGACGAAACATTAAAGGGGAGAGGACCAAGCTCAAGGAAAATGTAGATGAGATCATTGTTAGCTAGGGGAATATGACAACGAAGCATAAAATGTAATCAGGAAGACAATCAGACTGGTCAGAGAACTAGGATGGGGAGGGATGGATAGAGAGGGAAAACAAGGGTTACTTGAAGTGGAGAAGTTGATAATCATACCACTGGGTTGTATCTTAATTATCAATTAATATCTTTGTTAATAAATATTTTTCACATGAAGCTGGGAGATATATATATATATATATATATATATATATATACTTTTAGTTGGTTAACAACAGCCATTGGTTTTAGAAAAATTGTGCATTTTGTAAACATATTAAAATAGTTGCATTACAAGCCTCTCCATCTCGGATCCAGCAGTGAGCCATATGCTACCAGTTCTGACTGAGCAGCAGACTCATTCTACATTCAGTCTCAATCATTTATAACTACGGGTTTTGTGTGGCCCTAAATTCCACCATGTTAAACAGCGTATTTGTTGTTGACTGCTACACAGGAACAGCAGTAAGTCAATTTCCTGCTTTGCTGCAAAACACATTCTTACTCCCTTTCAGAAATTAGATTGCAGACTTCAACAGTTAAAAAATGGAACATAGAACAGGAACGGCCCTTTGACCCACAGTGTTTGTGCCGAACATGATGCCAAGTTAAAATGATCTTATCTGCCTGTACATGAACCATATCCCTCTATTCCTTGCATTTCCAGGTGCCTATCTAAAGTCTCTGAAAAGCCTCTGTCATATGTGCCTCCACCACTACCCCTGGCAAAGCATTCCAAGCCCCCACCACTCTCTGTGTAAAAAACCCATCTCCATTAATTTTTTTCCCCTCACACCTTATAACTGTGCTCTACAGCATCGCTCATCTCCACCCTGGGATAAAGGTTCTGACTGTCCATCCTATCTATGGCTCTTAAAATTTCATATACAATTATATTCTTGAATTCTAATACTTCCCTTGGTCTTTCTTTCCATTCACTTCCCTCTGGCTCCATTTATTCCCTGCAGTCTGCCCCTCTGCAATGTTTTCACTCCCCCCTTCTGACTTTCCTTTTGATCAGGCCTTAGTAGAGGCCTCAGGTTCATCCCACTGTGTTCCTATCCTAATAAACTCTGAGACCAACATGATGTTGAGTGCTTCCTCTTGCACCTTCTCTCCCATCGCCTTCTTTTCTGGTCAGGAAACCCTAGATTGTCAACTCTTTCTCCCTTCTTCAGAATTCCCAAATCCTGGACTCATCCTTCTAGCCTCTTGCCCTCTTAGATCTATTCATTGCAAATCACTGACCGCTTTGACCGACTTCACTTCCAGATGGTCCATTGACTGTCTTAATTTATCCCCTGCTCTTTTTAACCCAAGCTTACCTTCTGAACTTGAAAATGCTCTTCTCATGAAGGACCAATTCCAACATTGTCATCAAACCTGTGGACAAGGGTGGTGTTTCTGTGTTTTGGTGAACTGGCCTGACATAAGCTAAATTTCTGCATCTCTTCATACCTCCCATTGGATCATACCCTGCTATTGCACATTATGCCATTATCTCCCAGGCACTCACTGACTTTTTCTTGAAGAGATCTGCTTCTCATCCTCCCCTAGATCCACAAGCAAGAAGGCCCAGGTAAATTGTTCAGCCTGTTCAGCTTGTTCTCTTACAGGAGAACTTCATTCTTCCTACCTTCACTCTAATCTTGATACCTCATCCAATCCCTTCCTATTTACATCCATGACACCTCTTAAGTCCTCCACTATTTTGGCAATTTCCTGTTCCAAACAAACCACTTTCAACATTGCCATCCACTTACAGCAAGATAATTATAGTGGTTTCCCTTCACTTATTCCGAGCACACAGGCCCACCAATCCCCCTCCACCTTCATCTCCACCCTCATTCACCTGCTGAACCCATTCCTAAATGCTTTAGCTTTTAGCTTCTCCTTTAATTTCAGTCGTTCTCAAAGTCAAATCTTTAGCTGTGGTCTAAGCTATACTTCTCGCTGTGTACAATCAGTAAAATGGTCAGTTAAATTAAAGCCCCTTCCCTCAATCTTTATTCCAATATTCATAACTATATTGGTGCTTCCTGCACTCACACAGAATTGAAACCTTGACTCCCAATTTTCATCCTGCTCTCACTTCTTGATGGTTTATCTTTAATTCTAGACTTCCCTTTTTTTACTTCTCTAACTTTACGTCAGGATGGTTTTACAACTAATACCCATTACAAGCCTCCATGCACCTGTAGCTTCTTGTCTACATCTTCTTCCACTTGCTTTCTGTAAGGATTCTATTGTCCCAGTTTTTCAGTTTCTGTTATATATGCTTTGGCGATGAGACATTTCACACAGGTTCTTCTGATTCATCCTTTTTCCTTAACTGCGTCTTCTCCTTTACCATAGTTGATAGTTTCTCAACTCTATTTTATACACATCTGCTGCCTCCCCCTTTCCTCCCACCCAGAGCAAGGATCGGACTTTCCTATTCCTTATCTTCTCTCATACCAGTCTCCACATCCAATGATCATCTTTCAATGAAACACCATCATCACACATGCCTTACTCTTGCCTTCCTTCTCAGCATTCTGAAGAGACCATTCTGAAGGTCCCTGTGACCTTGGGGGTTTCCTCCTGATGTGCTGGTTCCCTCCCTGGTTCATTCTTCCACTTCCCTTATTACCGCTTCTCTTAGCACTTTTCCATGCCACTGCGGAATATGGACATTTTGTCTTTTTCCTTCCCATTCATCCGGGATCCAGCAGAATGGGTGATTCACTTCTACTTCTCCCAATTGTCCTACTACCTTTGAATCTCACTTTGGAGGAACCTAACACAGATTGGGTGACTGCTTTTCAGAACAGTTCTTTTTTTTAGTTTTTAAAGATGCAGCATTGAAACAGGCCCTTTGGCCATTGATTCCACCATGACTATTGATTACCCGTTCATTTTATTGCACTTTCTCATCCACTCCCCACATACTGGGGGCAATTTACAGAGGCAATTTTAACCTACAAACCCACATGTCTTTGGGATGTGGGAGGAAACCAGCATATCCGGAGGAAACCGCCAAGGTCACAGGGAGAACATGCAAACTCCACACAGACAGCACCCGAGGTCAGGATCGAACCCTGAATCTCTGGCATTGTGAGGCTGTGTCTCTACCAGCTGCACCACTGTGCCACTCTGTACCACATTTGTCTGCAGGGCATGAACCTCGGCTTCCTGTCACCTATCATTTTGATTCACCATCACACTCTCCCTGAACTCTTTGCTTTGTCTTTGGTCTTCTGCACTGTTCCAGTGAAATCCAATGTTTGTTCAAAGGATCAGCATCTCATCTTTTGTCCAGGCACATTAAGTTTTTTGGGGCTTGGTATTGAATTCAACCGCTTCAGAAAAACAGTCTTCATGTTAATGTCACAATTGGTGAGCTCCAATGTAAGCCCATCAATCTGTCCCATTAATTCAATTTTATTTACTCTCCACAGATACTTTTGAGCTGTTCATTATTTCCATCTTTCTCTTTGCAATGTTTCTAATTTACATGATCTACTATGTTGTATAACGCAGTTTCAGCCTTATTTATTTGTTTTTTATATTTCTTGTTCTTTTCTCTCTATTTGGCTGTTATTCAAAAGCCTTCACCACATCTTTTGGACTGCACTATCAGCATTTGTGCCTTTAGTCTTCATCCTTTCAAAGATTCTTTATATTCTCACCATTTTTCCTCCATTCTCGAATGACGCAGTGGCGCACAGTGGCGCAGTGGTAGAGTTGCTGCCTTACAGCACCAGAGACCCAGGTTCGATGCTGACTAGGGGGGCTGTTTGTACAGAGTTTGCACGTTCTCCCTGTGACCATTTGGGTGTCTCCGGGTGCTCCCACATTCCAAAGTTGTGCAGGCTTGTAGGTTAATTGGCCTCTGTGTCCCAAGAGTGTAGAGTTAGACTTAGCTCTTAGGGCTAAGGGAATCAAGGGATATGGGGAAAAAGCCGGAATGGTGTACTGATTGTGAATGATCAGCCATGATCGCATTGAATGGCGGTGCTGGCTTGAAGCGCCAAATGGCCTACTCCTGCACCTATTTTCTATGTTTCTATGATAGAACAGGTGTACAGGGTGATTGTTGGTTGGTGCAGACTTGGTGGGCCGAAGGGCCTGTTTCCACGCTGTATCTCTAAAACAAAAGAATGGGAAACATACTTGGTTCCTCACTTTTTCAGTTCTACTGAAAAGTCAACAACCTGCAGCATTAACATTTCTCCGGACACTACATAGTTGTAGACCATAGACAATAGACAATAGACAATAGGTGCAGGAGTAGGCCATTCGCCCCTTCGAGCCGGCACTGCCATTCAATGTGATCATGGCTGATCATTCACAATCAGTACCCCGTTCCTGCCCTCTCCCCATACCCCCTGATTCTGCTATCATTAAGAGCTCTATCTAGCTCTCTTTTGAAAGCATCCAGAGAACTGGCCTCCACTGCCTTCTGAGGCAGAGAATTCCACAGATTTACAAGAAAATAACTGCAGATGCTGGTACAAATCGATTAATTCACAAAATGCTGGAGTAACACCCGAGATGCTGCCTGACCTGCTGAGTTACTCCAGCATTTTGTGAATTAATCCACAGATTTACAACTCTCTGAGTGAAAAAGGTTTTTCCTCATCTCCGTTCTAAATGGCCTACCCCTTATTTTTAAACTATGGCCCCTGGTTCTAGTTCCCATCAACCATCAGAACTGCAAACTGCCTTGATTGCACTAGGGACTTTTATTAGAAGTTATGATTTATTAAACATTTTGTGTTGTTTATTATGGCATTTACTGAGCACTATGTTTCCATACCTGCTGTGCTGCTGCAAGTAAGAATATCATTGTTCCGTTTCAGGACATATGTCAATAAAACACCCTTGACTCTCGACTCTTGAATATTAGCCCTTTTATCTGCAAGACTGGAATACACAGACACAAAGTCATACAAACACCAAATTGGGAGTATTGTAGGGCAGTTCTGAGCACAACAGCCTAGGAAGAAAGTACTGCCCTGGATGGAATGCAGCATAGATTTAGCAGAATGACATGGAGACTTTGAGGTAAATGATAAGAAGACAAATATTGTTGATTTTCTTTGAATTTAGAAAAATGTGAGATTACTTGATGACGTTGCAAGATACAGCAGCTGACAGGATATGTGGAGATAAACTAATTTTGTTCTTTGAGGCAAAAGGACTCAATTGCTGAGACTATTTATTATGGTTCCAATCTGTCAAGGCATTTACTCCAGCATAAATGTGATGTTCCAGTTTTTCTGCCCCAATTCCTGGATGTGTCCTGCCCTTGTCCTGTCTGTGGTACAGACTCATAGAGTGGGGTGGCTCAGTGGCACACAACAGGAGCTACTAGCCTTGGAAATCCTTAAATTGATTCTAGATGCTGTAAAGCTTTGTGACATTGGATCAAATATCAGTTCCTTCAGCTGAGGAATCAGTGCTGATCTATGTTGAACATCGGACTGGGTCTGCAGCAGGTACTGAGCAAAGCAACGAAGGAGAATGTTGACCTCATCCTCACCTGTGAAAGATGCATCCGGCCACAATTACATGATGACACTAATAAAAATGATGACCACCCTGTCACTTCGGAGACAAAGTATCATTTACATACTAAGAACCCGTTATCATGTTATGTAGCACTACAATTGTGCTAAATGGAAGAAAATCAGATCAAAACAACATGCAAAAGTGGTTGAAAGATCTGATAAAACTACATAAAATTATGAGAGGTATAGATATGGTAGACGGTCAGAACCTTGTTCCCTGGGTGGAAAAGTCAAAGATGAGAGAGTATAACCTTAAGGTGAGAGTGGCACAGAGAGTGAGTGCCTGGTTTGGGCTGCAGGGGTAGTGGTAGAGGCAAATCGGTGGTGGCATGTAATAGGCTTTTAGGTCGGCGCATGGATATGCAGGGAATGGAGGAATATGGATCACATTCAGGCAGAGGAGATCAGTTTAATTTGGCATCATATTTGGCAGAGAATTGTGCGCTGCAGGGCATGTTCCAGTGATGTATTTTTTTTGTGTTTCATGTTCTAAGAGAGAGCTTTTCCCACACCAAAGGATCTTAGAGTTATAGAGCCACACAGCATGGAAGCAGGTCCTTACCATATACCCACCACCCTCCATGTAAGAAAGTTGCCTGTCACGGATCCATTAAATCTTTCCCCTCCACTGAAATCCATGCCCATTAGTTCTTTATTAACTCTAGGAAAAGACTGTGCATTCACTCTATCTATTCCCTTCATGATTTGATATGTTTCTATAAGATGAGCCCTCAGCCTCCTGCATTCCAAGGAGTAATGTCCTAGCTTGCCCAACATACACAGGCTCATGAGTTCTCATAAATCTTCTCTGCACTCTTTCCAGCTTAATGGCATCCTTCCTGTATCAGGGTGACCAAAATTGAATGTAGTACTCCAAGTGCGGCCTCACCAATGTCTTGTGCGACTGTAACATAATATCCGACTGTCTATACTCAATTCCCTGACTGATGACGGACTGCATGCCTAAACCACCTTCACCATGCCATAAACCTTCTTCAGCCTATGTCCCTGCGATGCCATGTTTAGGGAATATGTACATGTACTCCCACATCCCTCTGCTCTTCTACACACTCCACGTTTCCTGTGAAAGTCCTTCCCTGACCGGACTTCTCAAAATGCAAAACGTCACACTTATCTCAATTAAACTTCATTAGCCATTCCTCAGCCCACTTGCCCAGCCGATCAAGATCCCACTGTAATTTTGATAACTGTCTTCACTGTCTATGATATCACCTGTTTTAGTGCCATCTATAAACTTACTAATCATGCCTTGTATAATTCCTGTACAATTCTTGAGTGATCATTCATTTTAGCGAGAATCTAACAACGGCATTCAAACTGAAAGGATACTGCCAAAGTAATTGAATGTATTAATCATTCAATTACTTTGGCAGCACAAACATTTGGAAAAAAACAGCATTATGCTCTTCTCTGAGAAAACCACAATATCTACATCAACTCAAAAACTCCTATCTCTTTAAGATTCTTAGTTTCCTTTTAGTGAGTTAAATGCATTCAACAGTTAAGCTCTGCCTAGTTTTTTTTCAAATATTTATTTTTTCATCAAATGTAAGTTAATTTTAAATGGACTGTCAGTGAATATACAGATCACATTTTAATATCTATCTAAATGTCCTGAGGATTTTATAATTTGGAAGAATCTATCTCTGTTACTGCAATCATTTCTGGACTGTTCTCTGTCTTTATGAAGAATCTTCTTTGTAAGTATTAGATTGTGTGTGGTCTTTCAATACTGCAACATTACATTATTTAGGTTTTGACTCCGCAATATGCAATAATTCATGTTGTTTTGTTGCCTGCTCAATATGTTGTTTTGTTGCCTGCTCAATATTCACTTTGTAGATACATAGGTTGCACTAAGCTTCTGCCTCAGATCTTTCTATAATTGTCTGGCCCTGTTTTCTAGTGTACAGGACTTGAAAGATATTTGATTAGAACACAATTTTTTTTTAAACTGCATTATAAAAAACACTTGATTTGGTTTTGTAATACAGTTAATACAGTGAACACATGAAATTCAAATGGTGTGAATCTTATTTGACAAAATAAATTATGCTGTGAAATAAAATTGTTGAAGGATATTTCACAATTCAAAGTTTTATCTTGTTATTTAAAAGAAATGTTCTAATAAACAATAGATTTGACATTCTTACATGTTCACTGATATACATTTGCCAATATAATTTTTAATTAACTATGTTAATTTATTGAAAAATTTAAGCTTGTGTTGATCAAAAAATAGTTGAGTAAGAAGGATAAATTGATTTAAAAAACTATGCGGTGGTGATAAGCAGTCAAGTATAATTAACAAAGCATGTCTTGTAACCTATGTCATGTATCAACAATTGCAATGGTGACCTAACCTTACTGACAAAATAATACACCTTTCTTAGGTAATGTATTAGCTATGATTTTATGTTAAAATACATTGGCTTGCATTTTTTTAGTAGTGATTAATTGTTTTATCATACAAGGGTTTATTGATGCTGTCTTTCTGAGGGGCTTATATGTTAGTGATAAGGTTATACATTCACCGTCATAACACCATTTCTACTGAAATTGCTTCAACTGGATTTGAGTTTTCTGTTTTTAATTATTTTATTGGAATCTGATCAACACAAAAAATAAAATGATTGATCAATATTATAAAGAAAAGCTGACATGTTGGTTGAATATTTACATTTCTTATTTAGGAATCTATATGTTTTTTTATTTTACACCTTTCATTACAATTAGCTACGAATTGTACATATTAAATATTAATTTAAATTTAGTTATTACTGCCAAAATATGGATAAAATAATGTAAAACCTAAAATAAAAGCAGAAAATGCTGGAAGTATGTTACACGTTAGGCTG
The DNA here is from genome assembly GCF_053455715.1 of Rhinoraja longicauda. Lineage (NCBI taxonomy): Eukaryota > Metazoa > Chordata > Chondrichthyes > Rajiformes > Arhynchobatidae > Rhinoraja > Rhinoraja longicauda. The sequence continues at coordinate 68,129,317 of NC_135953.1, read as the reverse complement.
AATGTACATGTTAGGCCGAATGTGTCGGAAGAGAAAAAGAGACAATTTTTAGGTCAGAAACCCTTTGATAAAATTCTATTCAATTTTATTTGACCAAGATATTTCAATAATTTTAATCTTTTCAAAATGTTTAAAAAGATTAGTGCAGTTAGCTAATATTTAAGTTATAGCTTTAATCAAGGGAGACAAGGATTTTTTTTGTTGTGGCGCATTAACATGATCTCGCAGCCACTTGTTAAAAGGGCGGTGGAAGCTGATTCAATGGCGGCTTTCAAAAGCAAGCTGGATACATGCATAGAAAGGAATAATTTGCAGCGCTGTGGGAAATGGTCAGAAGAATTGAAGTAAATGAATAGTTCATACAAAGAGTCGGGGGTACAGATGATGGATTGAATTGTCTCCTTTAAGCTGCATGATGTTGTGCAACTGCAAATTTTTTTTGTTGTTCTCAGCTTTCGGTTTACAAGTCCTTAGCAAAAAATGTTTCTGTACCAGTTGCTTTTGATATACAGTGCGATTGCATTACATGTTGTCATGCTGGTCATATGATAATCATATTTTGATAGATTGGGGAGAGGCTCAGAATTGGCATTTTCATTGGAATAGAAATGTTGGTTTAATTGACTTTTATATGTGAGCATCCTTCTTGAATCATCTAATCGGTCTATTGAAGATATTCCCACAATGCCACTCTCCCTGCTGGCATTCAAGTTATGCCACGGAGCATCTTGCAATGGTGATGTGCTGGTGCGACAGAGTGAATATTTAAAGAGATATTAATGAGATTAATATCAATTAAGCAGGATGCTTTGTCCTAGATAGTACTGTGTTTCTTGAGTGTTTATGGAGCTGCATGCCTTTAGTCATATAAAGAGTATTTCATCATACTGCTAACTTGTGATTGTAGATGGAGGAAAGATGTTAGGGTATCAGGGGGTCGGAATACACAGCCTCTGACCTACTGTCACTGCAGCCACTGTATTTATGTATTGGTTCAGTTCTAGTTTATGATGACCTCAAGAATGTTGTCCAGATCTCCAGGGATTTGTTGTTAAAAACTGTGTTCAGTGTCAAGGATAAGTAGTTAGATTCCAACATTTTGAGATAATTATGACCTGGTACTTTTGTGGCTTGAATGTCACTTGACTGAAAGTTGTCAGTGTGGAAGGATAAATGGTTGTAGGTCTACTCCTGTGATGCTGTGGACCAGAGAGGCTGGGATAGCTCATCCACTCTTTGCAAAGGCAGCTGTATGCATATAATTTAAATATAGTATATTGACGGCAAATAACATAATACAGATCCCATAAGCTGTTTTTTAACATGAAAAATAATATTAGAAATCAGCCAGCATTTTATGGGTAGTCAGTTTGGGAATATTCTTCCAAATAATTGGAACTTTTCTTTTTAAAATCTCTATCGGCTTGTTAATTTAGAAGTGTTTAACAGGCTTTCCAAGTGCTCAAAAGGATTTGTTTTTGTGTGTTTTTTCTAGCTAGTACGTTTTTAAATATATATATTTTTTGAATATTTGAGAATTTTTGAGAACCAGATATCTTTAAAAGGTTTAAGACTTTGACAATTTCCATCAAGTCTGAGGATGCCCCTTGACTGCTGTCAGTTTCTTTCCTGTTTTGTGGATTCATTCTGGCTTTGCTCTTTCCATGTGATGTCCCTTTTATGCCTTCAGGTTCTCAAATCATGCAAGGTTCTGGTACAGGGAATAGTTAAAGTAGGGTATTTTTTTAAAGTACCGAACACTGTTGGATTGCCGTGTACAGCAAAATCCAGATCAAAAAGATTTTTTCCCCCAAAATTGTTTTTTTCCTGCAATTATATGTGCATTACTTTCCATTACGTAACTAACCTTGACATGAAATAATTCGATTCATCTTTAAATGTTAGTAATGGGGAACATCATTGAAATAAAATCATAAAATCTGTGATCTTGAATGATGTAATTTTTATGTAGAAACAAGTATCTAATTTACATCAGTTGATGCTGATTTACAAAAATAGACAGATGATGGTTAATACACAAAAGGACACAAATTACTGGAGTAACTCAGCAGGTCAGGCAGCATCTCCGAAGAACGGGGATAGATGCCATTTTGGGTTGGGACCCTTCTTTAGACCAACCTTTCTGTTGGTTTTGTAAATTAACTATTCGGTAGTTTTAACATGTGATTATTTTTAACTGAAACAGAGAAGTAAAATTAAAAGCAGTTGCTTATATACATTTCCCTGAGGATCAGAATTATTTTTCTTATTTTACCTTTTACCTGAAGAATCCAGCAGTTGATAGAGCCTATGTTTTACAAATATAATTTCACTGCATTGAATTGAGATCTGTCACAAATGCAAAACTCTTTACCACAATTAGTTGTGAAACTAAAAAACATCTTTTATGTTCAGTTTTGCTTGTGAAAGTTTGTTCGGTACCTGTTGCAAACTATGTTGCATTTAATAATAAACAGAAACATATAGAAAAGCTTCCTCATTTAATTTACTTGTTTCACTGATATCAGTTGAAATATTGTAGGATTCACTTTCATAATTAGGCATTCAGTAGCCACAGTGTAACGCTAACCCATTTCCTTGGTGTTGTTCCCCTGAGTAAGTAGGAGTTTTCAAAACCTCCCCCAGCCCAACCACTGGATGTTTCGAAGGGTTGGTGACATTTCCTATTCTGTTACTGTATTTGTGATTAATTCCCCTCAAATTCTGCCTTATCTCAATTAGAGAGATTTTAGTTCCACATCTCCTATGGAATGCCCCAGTTTTGTAGACAGTTTTGAATGTTCAACTTCATGAAAGTTGCTGTTTCGGCATTTTTACAAATTATCAGTTCAACTTCCTTAAATCTCTTAAAACAGTCTCTGACATCCCATTTCTGACATTTTAATTATAAAATGTACATGTTATCTAACCTGAAGTAATTTGTACATTCTATACCTAATTCCCATGAAAATCTCCCTCAGCCAGGATTTTTTGTAAATGAAACAACCTTTTGCGATGCTATCAAACAATCACAGAAAATATTGTTTAGATCACAACCAAGGTACCACGTTCAAGCTTGGGTTTCCATTATGGAAATTACAGTAAATTCGTAAAATGCGCATTTTGTAGACTCACCAAATAAGGTCTGAGATGATAAATTGTATTTATCAGGTGTTGGGGTTATTTTCACAGAAAACAGAAAAGATTCAGGGGAGACTTAAAACTGTTTTTTTAAATCATGAATGGGTCCTATTTAGTCAATGGGAGTAAGTCTATCGTATTTGTTCAGTGACAAGGAGTCTCAATAAAAGAGGAAGGAGTTTAGGAAATATTTCTTCACACACATGGAATTGTTGGAGAACATCCTTCAATCAAAGCCAACGGAATGAATGTCAGCGGCAAAGTACAATGTGCTTTCAGCATTTTTAGCAATGCCGACTTGAGATGAATTTCTAGGCACTCACTTATTGTTGCATGAAGTGGTTGATGCAGAGACATAGAACATGGGGCTAAGCGGTAGAGTTGCTGCCTTACAGCGCCAGAGACCAGGGTTCAATCCTGACTACAGGTGCTGTCTGTACGGAATTTGTACCTTCTCCCTGTCACTGCGTGGGTTTTGTCCGGGATCTCCGGTTTCCTCCCACATTTCAAAGACATGCAGGTTTGTAGGTTAATTGGCTTCGGTAAAAACTCTAAATTGTCCCTAATGTGTAGGATAGTGTTAATGTGCAGGGATCACTGGTCGGTGCAGACTCGGTGGGCCGAAGGGCCTGTTACTGGATCTCTAAATTAAATTAAACTAAAATTAAACTAAATACGCAACATCACAGGTTTTAAGAAAACTTTGAAAACTATTTAAATTACAAAATATCTACAGGGTTACAACAGAAGTGCAGGGCAGTGGAATTAATTTGCACTGCTCCAGTACTGGTCAAACATATACAGCTGTATTTTTTAAAAACCTTTTACAGATCCATCTACTTCCAGCAGTTGTAACTTTTGCTTTTTATCCTACTGACAGAAATTCAATGCCTATATTGGTCATTAATTTAATATTAATTAATATTTATCATTAATTTAATATAAATGTTTAAGTGACATTTATTCTCTTCATTGTTGGTTGCGGCTTAATTGACGTATGATGCATGCACTCCCCCACATTCTCTCAGGTATTTTACAGCAGGAATGGAAATTTAACACGAACAGCTAGCAGCATATTTATGTTACATATACGTGCAAAATTAACAAATGGATTTCAGTTGTAACTGGTTTTGGGAATGGTATGGTGATCAACAATTGGTATCCCATGTTATACTGAAGAGCACAAAATATGCACTACATTCTAAAAATTGATAACACTGCCAAACATAGATGAAAATTCAAATTTGGAAAGTAAGTGCCAATTCAGCAAGGATTTATATTCCACTTCTGGTTAACTTTAGATGTCTGGAAAATTAGTATGTTCACAGCCAATTACTAGCAGACAAAATCCGTAGAAAACATGGTCTGGGTTTTAACACAAAGAAATGGAATTCATAATTTTGCTTAAATATCTTTGATTAAGTTATTAAATCAGTTTCGCCACCTTTAATGTTCCCCCAGACTAAAGAACTGATCACAATGGTGCGCAAATGGAATAAAAAGAGAAAATTATGTAAATACTCATCAAAGGTATTTATTCACAAAATGCTGGAGTAACTCAGCAGGCCAGGCAACATCTCAGGAGAGATGGAATGGGTGACGTTTCGGGTCGAGACCCTTCTTCAGTCTGAGATGAAATGCTGAGATGCTGCCTGACCTGCTGAGTTACTCCAGCATTTTGTGAATAAATACCTTCAATTTGTACCAGCATCTGCAGTTATTTTCTTACACTTTAAATACTCATCATGTCTGACTATCTGTGGAGAAGGAAACAGATACAATATTTTAGGCCAACAACCTTTCATGCATGAATGGAATTTCAAACACAGAGGGACAGAACAGCCAAATAAAATGGAATGCACAAAAATGAAAAGCAAAGCTGTGGCCGAGGCTAACTTTCAGCTTTACCTGTTTGTCAGTACTATCGTATCCAAGTCCGACAGTTGTGAGTTTGAGCCATATTCCGGAAAAAAAAGTGTTTCTGATCTTAGTTTGCATTCCACAACAGCAGTGAGCAAATGTTTTAGTGTCAAAAATGACACATTAAAGTTTGGTTGTGGCACCTGGTTTAAATGGATAGAAAATATCCTAAAGTGCAGTTCAAGTAAGGAACATTTCAACATCTTCAACAATACTCCTCTTGCAATTAAAACACACTATCTAATGTTGTTTGTGAACGCCTGTTCTTTTGCCTATGGTGGAACATGAATGAAACTCCTTAACATAATTCACTGTGTGATGCAACTTAAGCTGTTTTAAGATTGAGTATAAATGTATATATTTTTTAAACAGTTGAGTGCTGTTTCATACTTGATGATTTCAGCTCAATTCCTGTGGTTACCCCACCCTTACGTTCATTGAATCTCCTGTTCTCACTAAACCTCTCTCTCCACATAACCTCCCTTCATGCTCATTATCATCTTCCTGGAACTTGGCATGGGTGTCGGAGGCCGAAGGTGCTAGTGGAGAATTGATTCGCAGACTAGAGGCCTGCGACCAGTGGTGTGCTGCAGGGATCAGTGCCGGATCCTCCATTATTTATCATTTACACTAATGATTTGGATGAGAATCTATGTAGTACAATTAGTAAGTTTGCAGGAGACTCCAAAATCAGTGGCATAGTAATCAATGAAAAATGTTTGCCAAGGTAACAAAATGATATTAGGTATGCTTGGAAAGTGGACAAAGGAATTTAACATGGACAAGTACAAAGTCACGCATTTTAGGAAATTTAACCAGTACATAGTGAATAATAGGGCTATGGGAGTGCTGTCGAACAGAGAGACTTTGAGGTAGAGGTACAGAGTTCCCAGAAAATGGGAATATGGGCAACAGATGGTGAGGAAAGCAAATGGCCTTCATCAGCTGAGTACAAGAATTGGGATATCATGCTACAGTCATACACATTGTCATCTGGCATTTTAAAAAACCTGTGGATAGGTACATGGATATACAGAGAATGAAGAAATATGGATTATGTACAGGTAGATAAGAGATGGTCTTAGCATCATGCTCAGCACAGACATTGTGGGTGAAGGTTCTGGTCTTGCACTGTACTGTTCTATGTTCTAATATTGGTTAGCCAATGCATGAAGTATTGTGTGCTGTTCTTGTCACAACATTACAGCTGATTAAGCTAGAGAGGGTGTAGAGAAGTTTTACAAGGATGTTACCTGGATTAGAAGGTTTAAATTATCAGGAGAGATTGGATAGGCTGGGTCTATTTTTCCCTGGAGTGAAGGAAGCTAAGAGATGACATTATAGAGGTATATAAAATTATGGGATGCATATATAGGGTAGGTAACCAGAGTCTGTTTCCCATGGTGGTGGTATCTAAAACTGGAGGGGCGGTTTAAGGTGAGAAGGAGGAGGTTTAGCGAGGATCTGAGGGATAGATATTTTACACAAAGAGTAGTTGGTACCTGAAATGAGCTGCCGGAAGAGGTGGCAGAGGTAAGAACAGGAACAACATTGAAGAGGCAACTGCACAGGTACTTGAAAGAGCAAAAAGTAAAGGCATATGGGATTAAAGCAGGTAAATAGTACTGTTATAGACCTGGTGAGCCAAACTGCTTTAACGTGCAATGTTTTAGGTCTCTCAATTTCTTAGTTGTATCTCTTCCACTTATAAACCATTCTATCCCTTTCCATTTGCACTTCTTTCTAAACATGACACCTCTGGAAATTGTTTGTGTCCTTTTAAACAAGGAATTAAATCTTCAAAGTTGGCATTGTAACAAAAACTGGGATCTAAATGTGATATAAGAAATTCTTCAGATTCATTAAGATAGCAGCTCCTGCCTCTTATGAATCTGCTTCAGTAGTGAAGAGAGAATCTATGCAGAAAGGGAGAAAAAAAAAGCTAAATTTAATTAAATGGTTTTTAGTTTTGAGATACGGTATGGAAACAGGCCCTTTGGCCCACCGAGTCCATGCAGCCATCGATCTCTCTTCACACCCATTCTATAAAATGCTACATTCTCATCAACTCTCTACACATTATGGGCAATTTTACAGATGCCAATTAACCGACAAACCTGCACATCTTCGGGATGTGGGGGGCAATACTCAGAGGAACCCCATGTGTTCACAGGGAGAATGTGCACAGTCCACATAGACAGCACCCGAGGTTAGAATCGAACCTGGGTCTCGGGTTGTGAGGCAGCAGCTCTACCAGAACGCCACTGTAGGTTAATTGACGTCTGTAAAATTGCCCCTATTATGTTATTTAATGATGCTATTTTAAAATAAATCCTGCAATTTAATAATTGGAAGAAGCTAAATTTTGCTAATGGTAAGAACTAACATTATCGTTGAAAATTTAGTGAGCCCAAGCTGGCTGACCACAGGGAGAGATGTTTGTCTTGTACAGGAAACACCTGCTAGTGTTCAGTAGAGATAAAAAAACTGCCAAAAGTTCTTCAGAGATCTAAAACACACTAATCTTTTTGTACGAGGTTCAGAGAAAACAGAGCATGCTTGCCTTTTGAGTTAAAGCTGATTTCAGTTAAAGAAAGTGTGAAGGCACATTTCTTGTAACATTTTTCTCAAGCACCCATAATGGCCAGGGAGATCAAATGGGAAGTGGGAGGAACCGAAGCCCAAGTTCACGTACAAGCTACAAATTTCTGATGCTGGAAATTCTCATTCCTAAGAGAAAGCAGTTATTTGCTAAATTCCTAAATAGTGCTTGCATTTACATCTAGGGTCCATGCCTGACACATTTTGTTTACAAGCAGTGGACTGCTCGGTGGAGCTTGTTTAAAGTTCCAAAGACTATAGAAAGGCAAGGTTAATATTTGTAATGTGAGAACTGTGTCCAGAACTGCAGATTTTCTGATGAATGGAAGGACGTAACTGGATTTATAGTCACAGAATCTTACAGCATGGAAACAGGTTCTTTGGCCCAACTTGCCCATACCGGCGAACATGTCCCATCTATTCTAGTCCAACCTACCTGCATTTTGCCCATATCCTCTAAACCTGTCCTAACCATGTACCTATCTAGATGTTTTTTACAAAGTTGTGATAGTTCCTGCCTCAACTACCTTTTCCGGCTGCTTGTTCCATACACCTACCACCCTTTGTGTGAAAAAGTTACCCCTCAGATTCTTATTAAATCTTTCCCCCTCAAATTAAACCTATGTCCTCTGGTTCTCGATTCCCCTATTCTGGGCAAGAGACTCTGCTTGACTCCCAATCTATTCCTCTCATGATTTTATACACCTCTATAAGATCACACCTCATCCTCCTGCGCTTTAAGAGTAGTGTCCAAGCTTGCTAAAACCTCTCCCCATAGCTCAGGCCCCCAAGTCCTAGCAACATCCTGATAATTCTTCTCTGCACCCTTTCCAGCTTGAAAGGCTGCAACAATTTTTCATTGTTGTGCTAGAGCCCACACTACAGGGAGTGAGGGGAAACCACTAAGGCCAACTTCTGGAACATGACTGGCAACCAAGGTAGCATCGAGTCACAACCATGAAAGGCAACGAGGACCCCAAGGGATAACGTGACTACTATTGAGGAGGAATTTCTTTGGTCAGAGAGTGGTGAATCTGTAGAATTCTTTGTCACAGAAGGTTGTGGAGGCCATCAATGGATATATGTAAGGCAGAGATAGATAGATTCTTGATTAGTACAGGTGTCAGAGGTTATGGGGAAAAGGTAGAGAATGGGATTGGGAGGGATAGATCAGCCATGATGGAATGGCGGAGTAGATTTGATGGGCCAAATGGCCTAATTCTGCTCCTATCACATAATCTTATGATGATTAGTGAGTCTTTGAAGCCAGAGCTTTAGTCATAGCAAATCTGAAGTGCAAGCTGATAGCTCCCCTGAAAATGGCAACACAAGTAAAAGTGGTGGTAATGAAGGTGTATGGCATATTTGCCTTTATCAGTTGAGGCACTGAATATAAAAGTTGGAAAGTCATGTTGCAGCTGTATAAAATTTTGGTTAGGCCACATTTGAAGTATGGTGCACAGTTCTGGTCGCTGCATTACAAGAAGGACATGGAGGCTTTGGAGATGTTGCAAAAGTGGCTCACCAGGTTGTTGCCTGGATTCGATACATTTGCTATAAGGAAAAGTTGGACAAACTTGGATTGTTTCCTCTGGAGTGTTGGAGGCTGATGGGAGACATACAAGTACATAAAATTATATGAGGCATGGATACGGTAGATACAAGTGTTTAATACAAAAGTGAATAGATTTAAGGTGAGAGGGGAAAATTTAAAGATTAGTTTAAATTGGTATCATAGAAACATAGAAACATAGAAAATAGGTGCAGGAGTAGGCCATTCGGCCCTTCGAGCCTGCACCGCCATTCAATATGATCATGGCTGATCATCCAGCTCAGTAACCTGTACCTGCCTTCTCTCCATACCCCCTGATCCCTTTAGCAAAAAGGGCCACATCTAACTCCCTCTTAAATATAGCCAATGAACTGGCCTCAACTACCTTCTGTGGCAGAGAATTCCACAGACTCACCACTCTCTGTGTGAAGAAATGTTTTCTCATCTCGGTCCTAAAAGACTTCCCCCTTATCCTTAAGCTGTGACCCCTGGTTCTGGACTCCCCCAACATCGGGAACAATCTTCCCGCATCTAGCCTCTCCAACCCCTTAACAGTTCAACAGTTCAACAGAGCTTTATTTGTCATTCGGTACCAAGGTACCGAACGAAACTACATAGCAGTCACACACAAAAAAGAACACAAGACACATGACCCCAACACAAACGTCCATCACAGTGACTCCAAACACCCCCTCACTGTGATGGAGGCAACAAAACTTCCACTCTCTTCCCCACGCCCACGGACAGACAGCTCGTCCCCGACCGACCCGCACAGTCCCCGCAAGGGGATGGAAGTCCCCGCGGCCGAGCCGCACCGGGCGCTGAAAAGTCCCGCGGCCGAGCCGGGCGATTGAAGGCCCCGCGGCCGAGCCGTACCAGGTGCTGAAACGTCCCGCGGCCGAGCCGGGGCCAGAGCAGACTGTACCTGCTGAGGAGACCTGCAGTTGAGATGCTGATGCTCCAGCAGACCACTCCATAGAAAATGGCTGATGCCATCACAGTGTCGAAGAAGGTCCTCAGGAGTGCCCCCTGCACTCCAAAGGTCCTGAGTCTCCTCAGCAGGTACAGTCTGCTCTGGCCTTTCTGATACAGTGCATTAATATTATCAGTCCAGTCCAGTTTATTGTTCAGGTAAACACCCAGGTACTTATAAGAGTCCACTCTCGCAATGTCCATTCCCTGGATGTTCACCGGTGTCGAGGGGGCGTGGCTGCGCCTGCGGAGGTCCACCACCATCTCCCTGGTTTTCCCCGCATTGATCTGGAGGCGGTTCCGCTGGCACCAGTCCACAAAGTCCTGGGTCAATTCTCTGTACTCCCTGCCATCGTCATCTGTGATAACGCCGACGATGGCAGAGTCGGCAGAGAACCTTTGCAGATAGCAGTTGGCTGAGCTGTGCATGAAGTCCGCAGTGTACAGGGTGAACAGGAAAGGAGCCAAAACTGTTCGCTGCGGAGCCCCTGTGCTGCAGACCACCATGTCAGAAACACAATTCCTTGTCCTCCCATACTGTGGGCGGTTGGTGAGGTAGTCCAGAATCCAGGATGTGAGGTGGTGATCCACTCCTGTGTGCTCCAGCTTGTCCCTCAGAAGCACAGGCTGGATGGTGTTGAACGCACTAGAGAAATCAAAGAACATGATTCTCACAGTGCCACCAGGCTTCTCCAGGTGTGGGAGAGCTCTGTGTAGGAGATAGATGACAGCGTCATCCACCCTGATGTCAGGCTGTATTCATCCACAAGAATGAGGCAAGAGAAAAAGGTACTGCACACAAATCTGAGTTTGGATGAAAAGCCAAATGTTGTAATTATTGAAGTATTATGCCTATGTCACTGTTTTAAATTGTATTTTTGTTTAGACCTGTGTTTTTGTGAAAAGCACTTTGGGTTGCATTCAATTGTATGAAAAGTGCTATACAAATAAAGTTGTTATTATTATTATTATTATTATTATTATTATAACACAAAATACAGGGCCAGTTACAAATCAATTATATCGTCAACCTTAGTGGTTCTGACAAGGCATTGGAGACCTTCAATCCACGATCTATTGTAATAGTTGGAGAGGGTGAAAGTTCTTGGAATGAGTTCTTAGTTGAATGCAAGTAGATGACTTTGTTCGTAGAAATGGGATCAGATGCTTTTGAGATATCGGTAAACTTACTTATGAACGAGACAATTGATGTCCCATTTAACCACACGGTGCAGAAATCACAAAATCATTTCAACTGTGTTGCTTCCGTGGTGTATAGCTCTATGACTCTACAAACTTGGCTGAGAGATTGTGGAAAGCGATAAGTTTGAAACCTATAACCAGGGATCAAGAGAGACAATCAGCAGCTATGTAATTTCTCTGTAAGATCTAGAAACATAGAAAAATAGGTGCAGGAGTAGGCCATTTGGCCCTTTGAACCAGCACCGCCATTCAATATGATCATGGCTGATCATCTAAAATCAGTACCCCGTTCCTGCATTTTCCCCATATCCTTTGATTTCTTTAGCCCGAAGAGCTAAATCTAACTCTCTCTTGAAAACTTTAACTCTCTGTTGAAAACTGTCATGGCATTGTAACTTTGGTTAATTTCTGAATAGGGCACAGAAGGATAAGTTTGCAGGTAGAGCAAAGGTTGAGCATACACAGTTTGAGTTATCGAACACAGAAGATTCAAGGTTCAATTACGCATGGAAAATAGCTACATCTATGAATGAACGAATGAATGAATGAATGAATAGGTTTATTGGCCAAGTATGTGCATATACAAGAAATGTGCCTTGGTGCTCCGCTCACAAATGACAACACAAACATACAGTTAACAATTAAGAATAAAGCATAAACACATCAAAACAATAAGGATACAACATTATGGTCTAAACATGTGGGTGAAAATAAACCAGAGCAAAAAATAAACTACAGACTTTGGTTATTGAGTAGAACTACCACTCGTGGAAAAAACCTATGGAAGTGACCTTTCAAAATGTGAATGAATTTTGGCTGCAAATGTGGTATAGATTGATGAAGGACCTCCAGCATTGAATTTGGGTCAAGTGAGCATGAATGGTATGAACAGTGCATCGCTCTGGCTGCTCTACTACAGTTGCAATGATAATCACTCAATTCAATCAAGTTCAGAGCAACAGGATGGTTAAATTGTAGGAAGCATGAGCACATTGTTGCCACGTGTACAAAGATGGTGTGTTTGATGAGTTTTAAGGAAGTACAATGCTAACTCTACTGGACACGAGAAGCTCAAATGAAGGTATGCATTTATTCAAGGACTCTTTATGGACTGTATCTGGTACTTACTGTAAAGATGTGTTGCAACTCAGGAAGAAGTTAGATACATAATACAATCTGTAAAGTAACAATCATGGCTTATAGCTGATATTACTGAGGCTGAATGGGTTTGTACACTCTGCTTCCTTCCATAGGCACAGCAGGTGTGAACTAGGACTGAAGTAAGTAGCCTTGTTATGAGAAGAGACTTTCTATCAGTTTAATCATTGTGAGGAAAACACAAAGTGCTGAAGTAACTTAAGGGGTCAGGCGGCATCTGCGGAGAAAATGGATAGGTGACGTTTCGAGTCTGGACACTTCTTCAGACAGATTGTAGTAGATTTAGATTTAGAGATACAGCGCGGAAACAGGCCCTTCGGCCCACTGGGTCCGCGCCACCCAGTGATCCCCGCACATTAACACTATCCTACCTAGTAGGTGGGAGAAAACTGGAATACAGGTGGGGGGCAGGACAAAGCCTGGCAAGTGATATGTGGATACAAGTGAGGGGGGTTTGATTGCCAGATGGGCGGACATAGGCTAGAGATGAAATAAGACAACAAAATGTCAGATAAGGGAAGAAGAGGAGTGCAATGTGAAGTCAGTGGGAGCGATTTAGATAGAAGGGGACGGGGGTGGAGGGGGCGAGGGAAGGGAGGGAAAACATTTTGAGCATCTGTTTGAGAGGTTATCTTTGACGAGCATGATCAAATCGGTGGTAAATGACCAATTTCATATTGATGGATATAATCTATTTCTATTTAAATAGACCGTTGTAGAGTGCCTACAACAGATTACATACACAGTGTATGTGGATTGTCTTGCTGCTTTTCAATGGGGCAGTAATGAACACGATGAACATGATTGTGGATGATCAGCCATGATCACAATGAATGGCGGTGCTGGCACGAAGGGCCAAATGGCCTCCTTCTGCACCTATTTTCTATGGTTCTATGTTTCTATGATGAAGTGTCATTCACCGCATGAACTATCTATGGACATCAGTTTGGCCTGTACTACAGTTTTGCCAGTGTTTGTCAGTACGGAGCATAAATGGTGAGGATTGTTGTCACACATGCTTTTTTGTCACTGTCGCAGATATTGGCCTGGGTCCATTTTCAATTAGATGGCACAGCCATAATTCTGCTCCCTTGCTGAACTTCCCCTTATAAAGGCATCAGTTTAGTTTAGTTTAAAGATATAGTGTGGAAGCAGGCCCTTTGGCCCACCAAGTCTGCGTCGACCAGCGATCCCCGCATATTAGTTCTATCCTATACACTGGAGACAATTTACAAAAGCCAATTAACCTACCAACCTGTACGTCTTTGGAATGTGGGAGGAAACCAGATCACCCAGAGAAAACTCACGCGGTCAGAGGGAGAATGTACAAACTCCGTAAAGACAACACCCGTAGTCAGGATCGAACCCGGGTCTCTAGCGCTATGAGGCAGTAACTCCTCGTCTGCGCCACTGTGCTGCCCTCTTTCATTCTATGTAGCTGCTCCTGGGGCTGGAGATACGAGTGGTCTCCAGGTTATGAAAGACCCAATTTACGGAAATCTGACTTTCCACTAATTTTCCCATAAGTTTTTAAAGAATTTTTCAAGATATGGTAATAAGTTACATAAATGCAAACATCTTCATGTCTCGTGGAATGAGGGTAACAGCTAGTTCATTCAAAAGATAACCAGTCTTTAAAGACTGTTTACATATAACCTCCCTAAAGTAATCAAAGGGACACACTGTCTGTTAAGACTGGAACTGCTAGTTCACAGCAGGCAGTCACTTAGGAGATTTGCTTTGGAAACTGGACAAGCCAATCTCTTCTGTTAACGCATGTAACATATTTTACCAAATGATCATCGATACAGTATTTTAAGGTCATCAAAACTAGCCATTGGATGTGGGACATTCTGATTCAGAACCATTGTAACTACGCAGCGGAAAATAATAAATAAATATTTGTTACTTGACCCACACATTTTAGTTTTTGAGATACAGCGCAGAAACAGGCCCTTCGGCCCACCAATTCTGCGCCGACCAGCGATCCCTGCACATTAACACCATCCTACACACACTAGGGACAATTTTTACATTTATATCGAGCCAATTAGCCTATAAAGCTGCACTTCTTTGGAGTGTGGGAGAAAACCGAATATCTTGGAGAAAACCCACGCAGTCACGGAGAGAACGTACAAACTCCGTACGGACTGCACCCGTAGTCAGGATCGAACCCAGGTCTCTGGTGCTGTAAGCGCTGTAAGGCAGCAACTCTACCGCTGTGCCACCGTGCCACCCTGACTTATGGAAAATTCAGTTTATGAACACTTCTCAGAAATGGAATCCTTACGTAACTTAGGCAATGCCTCCAAATGGATATGGTGTCACTGTCTCTGCTATCATCTGCCATTCTTGGCTTTCTCCTTGGGGAAATAGGAAAAGTGCTATCAATCAAAAGTGGCGCAGTGGTAGAGTTGCTGCCTTACAGCGACTGCAGCGCCGGAGACCCGGGTTCGATCCCAATTACGGGTGCTGTCTGTACAGAGTTTGTACGTTCTCCCCGTGATCTGCGTGGGTTTTCTCCGAGATCTTTGGTTTCCTCCCACACTCCAAAGGCGTACAGGTATGCTGGTTAATTGGCTTGGTAAATGTAAAAATTGTCCCTTGTGTGTGTAGGATAGTGTTAATGTGCGGGGATCGCTGGTCGGCGTGGAGTAGGTGGTCCGAAGGGCCTGTTTCCGCAATGTATCTCTAAACTAAACTAAAACTAAATCTCACGAACTGTATTCCATGCAGCTAATGACAATAGACAATAGATTACAGACTGAAACCAGTCCAACAAAACAAGTGCAGGGGTTTCGATCTGGTGGGCGGCTGGTTCTGAAACATAATTCTTGGCACCATTCATGTTTAATTTTCTGTTGGTGTAAGCATTTACACCTACAGTAAACGTACAGGGGAGAGATCTAAGAGAGACCACGGGGGAAACCTTTTCACTCAAAGGTTAGTCTATGACTGGATCGAGGTGTCAGGGGAAGCTGTAGAAGCCGATACAACTACAACTTTTATAGACCATGGAACAGTATGGCACAAGAACTGGCCCTTTGGCCCATAATGTCTGTGCCAAACATGATGCCAAGACCAATCCTTATCTGCCTGCAATTAATCCATATCCTTCCATTCCCTTCATATCCATATTCCCATCCAAAAGTCTCTTCAAAGCCACTATCATATCTGCCTCAACTAGTACTTCCAGCATTGTTTCCAGGCATTTGCCACCTTCTGTTTAAAAAAATTGCCCTGCACTTCTCATATAAATTCAATTAATTAAGAAAGGTGAAGTAACTAATATCATGCTTGTTCCTCAGAGGCATTCTTCTCTCGGACATGAGTGGAGCCAGCAAGAATGAGATGAAGTAGAGGAAAGAGATTGAGAACCTTGTGACCTAAGGAAGTGAGGGATGAACACAACATTGTCCTCATCAACAGAGCTGCTGTGGAGATGGATGACAGTCTCAACTTCCTCAGTATCCATATCACCAGCATCCTACCAGCATCTCTTCGCTCACCAGCATCTCTTCACTCTGATGCTGTGATCAAGAAAGGGCATCAGTGTATTTACTTGCTTGGATGTCTGAAAAGGCTCGGCATGTCCATGAGGATTTTCTAGGACTTCTACAGATGCACCATAGAATCAGCAGAGAGTGGTGAACACAGCCCAGTCTATCACAGGCTCATCGCTTCCATCCGCCTGACCTATCTTCACAGGGCATTGCATCAAGAATGCTAGAATCATCGTCATGGATGCTTGTCACCTTGGCCATTCCCTTCTTTTTCTCCTGCCTTCTTGGAGAAGGTACAGGAGCTTGAAACTCAGATGTCCATATCCACAAACAGTTTATTTCCCACGGCTATCAAACTCCTGTACCAATCACTTATTTCACACCCATTATCCGGAGGTGCTACGACATACTCTAACTCTTAATTCTATCCATTCTGTTACTATACTTTAGTTTTGCTTTACACTACCTGGGATTGCACTGCAATCCTGTATTGTGTTGTTGTTTTGCACTTGTCGTATTTATTGTAATATTTATTATTGCTGTATGTACACTGCTTACTCTGTGAGCTTCATGTGAAGAAAGAATTTCATTGCGCCCTGGTGTACATGGCAATAAACTAATCTGAGTCTGAATCTGTGTGGAGTTGCTGTTGCTGGACCAAGTCTGACTTGGCGCACGTTCAGTGGGCAGATTCCCCAGCTGTGGAGTTTCAAGAGGTTCACCCCAGCACACTGCGACCATTGAGTTCAGGGCCTCAGTGTTGACACATGATGCAAATGCAGGTGGTACCTACACTGAGATATGCAAACTTTGGGGCAGAGCTGCTGACATCCAGAGAACGATTCTGAGACCTCACGTCCCTCTTTCAATCGGTAGTGGGGAAAATGCTAGAGTCAGTTATTAAAGATGTGATAGCATCACATTTGGAAAGTGGTGAAATCATCGGACAAAGTCAGCATGGATTTACCAAAGGCAAATCATGTCTGACGAATCTTATAGAATTTTTCGAGGATGTAACTAGTAGAGTGGATAAGGGAGAACCAGTCGATGTGTTATATCTGGACTTTCAGAAGGCCTTCGACAAGGTCCCACATAGGAGATTGGTGTACAAACTTAAAGCACACGGTATTGAGGGTTCAGTGTTGAGGTGGATAGAAAATTGGTTGGCGGACAGGAAGCAAAGAGTAGGAATAAACGGGTCCTTTTCGGAATGGCAGGCAGTGACTAGTGGGGTACCACAAGGCTCAGTGCTGGGACCCCAGTTATTTACAGTGTATATTAATGATTTGGACGAGGGAATTGAATGCGACATCTCTAAGTTTGCGGATGACACGAAGCTGGGTGGCAGTGTTAGCTGCGAGGAGGATGGTAGGAGGCTGTAGAGTGACTTGGATAGATTAGGCGAGTGGGCAAATGCATGGCAGATGCAATATAATGTGGATAAATGTGAGGTTATCCACTTTGGCGGCAAGAACAGGTAAGCAGAGTATTACCTGAATGGTGACCGATTGGGAGAAGGGGAGATGCAACGTGACCTGGGTGTCATGGTGCACCAGTCATTGAAAGCAAGCATGCAGGTGCAGCAGGCAGTGAAGAAAGCGAATGGTATGTTGGCATTCATAGCAAGAGGATTTGAGTTTAGGAACAGGGAGGTTCTGCTGCAGTTGTACAGGGCCTTGGTGAGACCGCACCTGGAGTATTGTGTGCAGTTTTGGTCTCCTAACCTGAGGAAAGACGTTCTTGCCTTAGAGGGAGTACAGAGAAGGTTCACCAGATTGATCCCTGGGATGGCGGGACTTTCATATGAGGAAAGACTGGATAGACTGGGCTTGTACTCGCTGGAATTTAGAAGACTGAGGAGGGATCTTATAGAAACATATAAAATTCTTAAGGGGTTGGAGAGGCTAGATGCGGGAAGATTGTTCCCGATGTTGGGGAAGTCCAGAACCAGGGGTCACAGCTTAAGGATAAGGGGGAAGTCTTTTAGGACCGAGAAAACATTTCTTCACACAGAGAGTGGTGAGTCTGTGGAATTCTCTGCCACAGAAGGTTGTTGAGGCCAGTTCATTGGCTATATTTAAGAGGGAGTCAGATGTGGCCCTTTTTGCTAAAGGGATCAGGGGGTATGGAGAGAAGGCAGGTACAGGCTACTGAGCTGGATGATCAGCCATGATCATATTGAATGGCGATGCAGGCTCGAAGGGCCGAATGGCCTACTCCTGCACCTATTTTCTATGTTTCTATGTTTCTATGTTTCTAAAAATAACATGATCTCCGCTTGCCAGAAGCCCATCATAAATAGCATTATATATTCCTGTAAAAAGAGAAACAAGGTGCCTAGAAACACAAGAGGCTGCAGATGCTGGAATCTAGAGGGAAAAGAAACCTGGTGGAAGAACTCAGTGGATCCACCAACCTCTGTGCCAATAGTCAATATTTCGGCTTGTGAGCCCGCTTCAGGACTGAGCATGCAGAGACAAGATAGGCAGTGTAAAGAGGAGGGTGGGAGGGAGAGACAGGTGCTGCTGGGTGATGGGTGGAACCTGATGAGGGCAGGAGGGGTGGGGGGAGATAATGGACAGAGCCACCTTGATCCAGAGTCTCCTGGCTCCCTCTGCCCATCAGCCCCCACCTGGAAAAATGCAAAGAGATTGTTTTTTTTGTTTGGGCTTGTTCTGATATCTGATATCCTGGGCTAGGTTATTTCTACATTCATTCAAGGCTGCTTTGTATTAATATAATAAAAAACACAATAATTGACCAAGGTGCATGGCTCACTGTGAAGTATAAAATGTTCTATCTAAGGATTTTTACATAATGTCTCTCCCTATTAATTTATTTCAAATTGATTCCTTGAAGGGAAATCTCTCACAAATGTGCTGGGTTATGTGGCTGCAATCGCTCAGTGGTAAAAGCAAACTCCTGTAGTTGAAGTGAGAAATGAAAATACTGGAAATGCTCTTTAGGTGGCATTAATTTCCAGAACAACTCTTTAAGTTTCCAACTAAACCTGCTGAAATATTAACATCAAAATAGTTCAGGGGATCTATTTTGTTAAATAAGGAGCCATTTAACTCACAACCACGGCTAGAAAAAAAACCTCTGGGTTACCTAATGTCCTGATCTGTGGTGTCTGCCATGTGTGGGAACTATTCTGTGTTTCCTGGCACTTCACTCAGGCTGTGCAGAAGGGCAAAACCATAAGGCTTTATTGCATTTCCTGTCCTTACTCTATTGTGGTGCATATCTGAGTTTAACAGACAAATAGTTTTTTAAAATCCATTGATCACTATCTTGAATATACTGAGTGTCTGGCACTCCACGTCTCTCCTGGGTACAAAATCCCAAAGATCCACCAGCCACCGGCTGCAGAGGCAAAGCATCAAATCATTTTTCACTCTTTCAATTTCCTGGAAAAATTTTATACGTGTTATTCAGATCACCTCTTATTCTTCTAGACAAAATGCCCAATCTGATAATCTATTCTAAAATAAATCTGATATTGAATCTGGTGAATCTTCAATTACCTCCCTCCACCACAGGTTTTTCATACATGAGGTAGGAATATCTGACTGGAATACAATATTCCAGATACAATCTCACCAAGGCCTCTAGTAATTGATGTAAGACAGCTCTACTCTTCAGTGATATTTAAGGTCACTACTGCTTAATGTATAATTACTTAAACAAAACAGGTATGGATAGCATAACTGAATATCAACTTTGCCGTAGTGATAGTGTTGGGAGTTAGTGCTGAGACTCCTAGGAGTCTGAAGGCACAATGACCTCTGCTGAATTTCATATTCTGGTCAACATTTAAAGAAGATTAACTGGCACATTAAATTAGTTTTGAATGACTTCCGGTGGCGCTATGCTCTGATAAAGCCACGCGTCAACTAGCTCCGAAGAAAATCCGATCTTAAAGGGGAAAGAACGGGACGGGTCCACTGAAATTTGCCGATAACTTTCAACGAAGGGTGAGTGAAGTCATTAGACCGTGACTCCTACCGTTTATATGTCGATAAGTCGCACTCCCCCGTTAAAAACTGCTGCAAAACGAGCTGGCAAGGCCAGGCTGCCGGAAGAGGAATCAGGTCAGATGGAAGCATCAGCCTCAGCCTCAGCCTCAGCCTCAATTCCAGTGCCGACCCAAGAAGAAATTCCCAAACAGTCCCGAAAGCCACAGCCTAAAAAAATTGGATTGGAGGAATTTCGAACCATAGTTGGTGAGGAGCTTTCAAGTATGAAGGATGATTTTCAGGAAATGAAAGATGAATTAATATCATTGAAAGGATTGAAGGGAGAAATATCAACTATCATCAGTGAGAAGTTATCATCAGTGAAGAAAGAAATATGTGATAGTATGAACGAACATATGGTGGAAGTAAACTCTAAACTACAAAAGCTGGATTCCGACTTTACCAGTAAGTTGGAGCATATTACTACTACGGTACATCAACATGACGAGGCTATACGCGAGTTGGAAGTTCTAGCTGAGACAAGCGCTGATACAACAAAAAGGGTATTAACGGAGACTCAACGCCTATCTGATCTACTAGCGAAAGTAACCGAGAAATGCATTGACTTAGAGGGTCGCTCTAAACGTCAGAACCTAAGGATTGTTGGAGTTAAAGAAGGCCAAGAGAAAGATAAAAACCTCTGTGATTTCACTGCTGAACTCCTACGGGATGTTTTGAAACTGGACACAAAACCTTTGCTGGATCGAGCCCACAGAGCACTGAGAGCTCGGCCAGCTGCTGGCGCTCCCCCAAGGCATCTGATATTAAAGGTACACTACTCTCACGTCTTAGAAGATATTCTGTCGAGAATCGCTATCAACAGAAACTTATCATTCCAAGGCGACAATATCCGTATTTTTAGAGATTATCCTGCTGAGGTGGTTAAGAAAAGAGCACTTTTTAATGAGACAAGATCAATTCTGAGGAAGATCCCATCGCTCAGATTCGGAATGTTGTACCCGGCCAAACTGCGAGTCACCTACAAGCAGACAGAAACCTTTTATACCGATCACAATAAAGCATTCGAATTCGCCCGAGAGATTGAAAACTCGCTGAAGGGATGAATACCACTCCACGGCTGTAATCACTGGCAGAGAACTGATTGGGCTATAAGGCGTTATAATTTAAAGTTCCAAGACCAGTGAATAAGCTATATGACTATTAATCTTTATTAACTACTATTAATAAAAAAATATTATTAATCATTACCAATAAGAAGTTCAAGTAACACTTGACTCATGTAAATTTTACTTTTAACATTTAACTAATACACCCTAGGGGGGAAAACTGGCCTATTTTGGATTTTGGATTAAATTCCTTTGGGCCTGTCCTGTTTATTTCCCCTTGCTTCTAAAAGTATATATATTTTAAAACGGGAAAAAAAAAATAACTGTGTTAAAAAACGGAGCTAGTATTAATTTTTTTTTACATCTCACGGAAGTCCTTAGATTTTTTGCCACCTTAGGGTGGCTAACACTAACTGCACTAATTGTAGTTGTAGTTTTAGTTGTCTCTTCTTTTTTCCTGCACTCTTTTAACCTTTTATATATTGATTTTTTTTTTAGATTTAACTTTTATTATCATGTTATTTTTCAGAAATTATATACTTTTGGGAGATATTTCCGGGAGGCACTCTACGCTGTACAAAAGATCATCCACCCCTCATTCAAGAAAAATGTTGTAGTCCGGGTGCCAGACCATTTGCTTTATTATAGACCATTTATCGGTTAAGATGCAAGATTCTATTAGGAAAACAGGGGTTAAAGGTATTACATTTTGTAGTTGGAATGTCAAGGGTGTTAATGAACCAATTAAAAGAGGTAAAGTACTTTCACATTGACTCCATCAAATTGATAACAGGCAGTCTTGGAAGCCTATCCTGCCTAGTCAAACCGCATGTCAAAAACCTCGGCATGATATTTGACTCTGCATTAAAATTTGATAAGCAAGTCAACGCTGTGGTAAAAGCCAGCTTCTTCCAACTTCGAACCATAGCTAAAATCAAACCTTTCCTCAAATTCGACGACACAGAAAAAATCATTCACGCTTTCATTTCCTCCCGCCTAGACTACTGCAACTCCCTATACACTGGGATCAGCCAATCTTCCCTGTCCCGCCTGCAACTGGTCCAAAACGCCGCAGCGAGACTCATGACGGGTACCCGTAAAAGGGACCACATCACCCCGATTCTGGCCTCTCTCCACTGGCTCCCTGTACGGTACAGAATCAACTTCAAGCTCCTCCTATTCACGTATAAAGCCCTAAATGGACACTCCCCCCCCTACATCAAAAATCTTCTAACCCCCCTCTCTAACTCCAGGTCCCTCAGATCGGCCGACTTGGGGCTATTCACTATCCCGCGGTCTAGGCTTAAACTCAGGGGTGACCGCGCTTTTGCGGTTGCAGCTCCTAGACTGTGGAACAGCATCCCTCTCCCGATCAGAACTGCCCCCTCCATCGACTCCTTTAAGTCCAGGCTCAAAACATATTTCTACTCCCTAGCGTTTGAGGCTCATTGAGGAGGCGCTGTGAACTGTTTGCGTGCTACTGTATGTTTTCATTTTTTTTTCTATTGGAACCTAATCAAATGTACAGCACTTTGGTCAACGTGGGTTGTTTTTAAATGTGCTATACAAATAAAATTGACTTGACTTGACTTGACATTTAAAATCTATTGATGCAGACATAATGTTCCTTCAGGAAACTCATCTTAAAAATGTAGCACATAATAGACTGAAAGGCAAATGGATTGATAAAGTATTTCACTCATCGTTTCCCTTTAAATCAAGAGGTGTTGCTATTTTAATTCGTAAGGGTATACCATTTATAAATACTTCCTCTATAGTCGACACTGAAGGTAGATATGTTATATTAGTGGGAGAACTATATTCTACAAAATTGATATTGGTGAATGTCTACGCACCAAATTTTGATAATCCGTTATTTAAAAAATATATATTTAATACCATTCCAGAATTTGGACAATATAACTTGATAATTGGAGGAGATTTAAATTGTACATTAGATCCTTATTTGGATAGATCTTCAACTCAAAGGAAAACAAAATCCAAGTCGTGTGAATTATTAAACTCTTATATAAATAATGCAAATATAAAAGATGTTTGGAGGATTGATAATCCTTCAGGCCGAGAGTATTCATTTTATTCACCTGTGCATAAAACTTATTCAAGAATTGATTATTTCTTGGTGGACTCCAAACTTATTCCTTATACGTATAATTCAAAATATCATAATATTATTATATCCGATCATGCCCCTTTAACATTTAGGGTAAAACTCCAAGGAGTAACGGGGAAACAGACTAATTGGAGATTTAATCCGCAAATCTTAAATGAAAAAGCATGTTATGATTATCTTAAATCGCAATTTGAGATTTTTTTTAACGCAAATGACCTTCCTGAAACACCTGCGTCCCTGCTTTGGGAAACATTTAAAGCGTTTGTGAGAGGATGTATTATTGCTTTTCAAGCGTCTCAAAACAAGAAGAACCGAGCTGAACAGAATGACCTGGAAAGTCAGATAAGACAGTTAGACATAACAAATGCCATCGCTCCCTCTATTGAAATACATAATAAAATTGCAGTTCTCAAATATAAGTTAAATTATATCCTTTCAGCTCATATTTTAAGGCTTTTTCAATATACTAAACAAAAACATTTTGAATTTGGAGATAAACCACAGAAATTGCTAGCACGTCAACTCCGTAAATTAGAAGATGATTCTACAATTCATAAAATTAGATCAGAAAATGGAGATTTGCTTAAACTACCTAAGGATATTAATCAGAGATTTTTGCAATTTTATCAGTCATTATATTCATCAAAAATAACAGATACTTCTGCGCAGATGCAAAAGTTTTTGCAGGAATGTAACCTTCCTGGTTTGAATGTGAGTGATAGAAATTTACTGGGCGCAGAAATAACTATGAAAGACGTTGAAGAGACTATTAAATCCATGAAAAATGGGAAGACTCCTGGCCCTGATGGCTTAAATAATGAGTTTTATAAAAAATTCAGTGGTTTGATCTCTCCACGTTTGCAAACTGTATATAGTCACACCTTTAAACAACAGAGATTGCCACAAACTCTGACTGAATCAACAATAATCCTCATTCCTAAAAAAGATAAGGATTCTGAAGACCCTGGTTCGTATAGGGCGATAGCTCTTTTAAATACTGATCAGAAGATATTAGCGAAAATCTTAGCTCAGAGATTAAGTCTAGTTATAGACAAATTGATACACCCCGATCAATCAGGCTTTATAGCCAAACGATATTCATTTTTCAACTTGAGACGCTTGTTTAATATAATTTATTCAAATAGACTATTAAATGAAGATTTAGCAATCATCTTGCTAGATGCTGAAAAAGCATTTGATCAAGTAGAATGGCCCTATCTTTTCTCAGTGATGGAAAAATTTCAACTAGGTGAAAATTGTTGTGCATGGGTGAAACTTTTATATACATCCCCAACAGCTAGAATATTAACTAATCAAATGCTGTCATCTAAATTTCATTTAGCTAGGGGTTGTAGACAAGGATGTCCACTATCACCACTTTTATTTGCCCTTATTATAGAACCACTTGCTGAGAGTATTAGATCAAATTCAGATATTTATGGCTACAACACTAAACATACAACCAATAAAATTTCTTTATATGCGGATGATGTATTAATATATATTACAAAGCCAGAAATTAGCATTCCGAATTTATTAAATCTCATAACTCAATTTGGTTCATTTTCAGGTTATAGAATTAACTGGTATAAAAGTGAAATTATGCCAATAATGGAGCATAATCCGGCCATACTTCAACAATTTCCTTTTAAAATTGCCTATGAAAAGTTTAAATATCTTGGAATTTACGTGACTAGGAAATATACTTCTTTATTTAAATCAAATTTCCCTCCTTTACTTGCTAAATTACACAGAAATATCCAATATTGGAAAACACTTCCTATATCATTAGTTGGTCGTAGTAATGCTATAAAGATGATCTTTCTTCCACAGCTATTATATTTATTTCAAGCAATTCCGATCTACCTTCCAAAAAAGTTTTTTTTTTAAATTGATTCAATTGTTACTAATTTTATTTGGGACTACAAGACTCATAGAATAAATAAAAGACACTTATGTAAGTCTAAAATTAATGGAGGAATTGCTTTACCTAACTTTTTATTTTATTATTGGGCGGTTAATATTAAAAATATAACCTGCTGGTTGGATGATTCTGATCAACAATCGGATTGGTTAAAGATGGAGAAAGAGGATTGTTTACCATTTGATATTGGTGCGATCCTCTTAGCTCCAATAAATTTAAATAAAAAAACATATGGAGGTAATCCCATTATACATAGTGTTATCCGTACCTGGAAACAATTAAAGCTTACGTTAAAATTGAGTAAATTATCTGTTTTCCTTCCTATTGCGAATAATCCTTCTTTTAAACCGTCTGTCTTAGATAGAGGCTTTGCTCAATGGAAAAGTTATGGAATCAAAAGGGTGGGAGATCTTTATCATAAGGGAACTTTTCTTTCGTTTCAGGAGTTACAGCAGAAGTACGGATTACATGTTAATAATTATTTTAGATATTTACAATTTAGAGATTATGTAAAATCACACATGCAAGAATATAAGTTTAGAGGTCCAGAAATACTTGATGTATGCCTGAATCGACATTATAACTCAAATAAATTAATATCTTTTATTTACAATATTCTCCTTGACATTGACATTCCGTCATCAGAATCTTATAGACGAGCATGGGAGGACGAATTGAATCAAGTTATAATGCAAGATATATGGGATGAAAGTTTACAACATATACATCAATGTTCATTGAATACTAGACATTCCTTAATACAATTTAAAATAATACATAGATTACATTATTCGAAGACGAAATTAAATAGGATTTTTCCTAGTATCTCTCCTATGTGTGATAAATGTCAATTTCAAGAAGCTAATTTAACTCATATTTTCGTAACTTGTATAAAAATGCAAAACTTCTGGTTGGAGATTTTTAAAATAGTTTCTAAAGTTATTAATAAAAAATTAGATATGGACCCAAAATTAATTATATTAGGATTATCAGAACATACTACAACTTTTACAGTAAGTCAGGTACATTTTCTTGATTACAGTCTAATAACTGCGAAAAAACTAATACTTAAATTTTGGAAAAAACCAATAACCCCCACAATTAAAATGTGGACTATGGAAATGACAGAGACCCTGCATTTGGAAAAAATAAGGTTTGCCTTAATCGACAAACCTGAGTTATTCTTAAAAATATGGTCTCCATTTATTGAATTTTTAGAAAAGTAAATGGGTTTGGCACAGGACTAAAATAAAAAAAATAAAAAAATTTAAATAAAAAGTTGAAACTTGAGTTGGGGGTTGGATGTACAGCTGTGGTTTTTGTCTCCCGGATCTACTCCCGTTAATTTTTATTGTTAGATCTTTTTTTTTTTTTTAACCCTCTTACTCTCTCTCCCCAAGTTTATAGTTTTATATTTTTATTTTTACTTTCTCTCTTCAAAAATTTAAAAATTGAAGCTATGTAAGAACTTTGTAACAAATGTGTTTTTTTTAAAATTTCGATTTGTACATATGCTTTTCAAAAATAAAAAAAATAAAAAAATAAAAAAATAAGTTTTGAATCTGCAAACGGAAAGCTTCCATGGCAGCTGTTGCAATGGTATAATTTAAATTAGATTTTATCATTTAAAACAGAGTCTTCAATCGTCAAGTTATATTCTGTTCCCAGGCCACGGACTCCATTCCTCTTCCCACTGATATTCCAGGAAATAATCGGAGTTGCACTTGACACTGAGATGAACTTCTGATCAGATGTCACCAAAGGCATATTTTCTAACTCTGTAAACATTGTCCAACATCTTTTGAATTACTAGAAGTCCTAAGCACTCATAAATCCTGTACATATCCTGGGTCCCACACTGACAAGTTGTAATTGCATCTACTCTGGAGATCTGACCTACATTTAGAGATGTTTTCTTTCTTATTGAATTCCTCCACCACTGCTAGCCAGAGCTAAACTCTGGCATAAGCTTCCTCGCTCTTCTATCCCCTTGCCTTTTTCTCCTTGTTTAAGAGATTCCCTAAATCCTGCCTCAATGATCAGTTGACATTTTAGCTCCTTATATGCCTCAGTGCCAACGTTTGTCCAATTACTTTGAATAAAGCCAGAAAATATGATAAATGCCTCAGAAGGCAGTGGAGGCCAATTCTCTGAATGCATTCAAGAGAGAGCTGGATAGAGCTCTTAAGGATAGCGGAGTCAGGGGGTATGGGGAGAAGGCAGGAACGAGGTACTGATTGAGAATGATCAGCCATGATCACATTGAACGGTGGTGCTGGCTCGAAGGGCCGAATGGCCTCCTCCTGCACCTATTGTCTATTGTCTATTGTCTATTGGTGATGCTGAAACGTTGTTTTTCAGATTGGAGGCCTGTAACTAATGGCGTGCCTCAGGGATCAATTCTGGGCCGCTTGATGTTTGTGGTTTATATCAACGACTTGAATGGAAATGTAGAAGGTGTGATTAGTAAGTTTGCAGATGACACTAAAGTGGGTGGTATCATAGGTAACGAAGACAGTTATCGTGTGATCGCTATCCTTAAGCCAGGGAAAGATCTTAAAGAAGCAAAAAGCTACAGACCGATTTCCCTACTATGCCATCTCTTCAAGCTCTTTGAGCGCCTCATCTTGAACAGGCTAGGCCCAATCACAGAACAACACCTTATACCAGAACAAGCTGGCTTCCGGCCTGGGAGATCATGTACCAGCCAAGTGAATCTAACTGACAGCTGCCTACGACACTGTGAACCATCGGCTGCTCCTCAACAAGCTCCATGACATAACAGAGGACTTCCACTTGACCAAACGGATTCAACTGTTACTGGAAAACAGACGCTTCTATGATGAGCTAAATGGTAAACATACCAGATGGAGGAAACAAAAGAATGGCCTACCTCAGGGCAGCATCCTTGCTCCGGTGGTGTTCAATGTAAAAACACCAGCCAGTGTTCCCAGGGACGAGAAGCTTCATTTACACTGACGACCCTAGAATAGCAACCCAGAGCACTCACATAGATGAGGTAGAAGCTACCCTCTCATCATCCTTAGACAACTTGACAAACTACTACAAGGACAACCAACTGAAGGCAAACCCTGCTAAGACCCAAGTTAGCCTGTTCCACCTTCATAATGGCGAAGCTGGGGGGAAGCTGTCCTTAACATGGAATGGTGTCCCTTTGAGACATTGACTACCCTGTTTATCTTGGGGTCACTCTGGACCGAACCCTTTCCTTCAAGCAACACATCGAAAAGGTGAAGGGCAAAGTGAGGATGAGGAACAGCCTCCAACGCAAGCTGGCAAACTCGTCATGGGGTACCAATGCATCCACACTGCAGTCAACTGCTCTTGCGCTGTGCTACTCTGCTGCAGAGTATGCTTGTCCTGTCTGGGAGAGATTATCTCATGTAAAGAAAGTTGATGCCGCCCTTAATGACAGCTGCAGATGCATCACTGGCTGCCTTAAACCAACGGATGTGGATAGCTTGCATGTCTTAGCCGGTATTGCTCCACCAGGAATCCGCAGATCGGTTGCCGGTAGAACTGAACGTAGTAGGCAAGTTGGGGACACCTGCCATCCCTGTCACTCTCATCACTCAGCCCCAAACCGCCTGAAGTCGAGGAAGAGCTTCCTTCACACAGTCCAGCCACTGTCACAGTCTCCTCAAGCAACCAGACTACCCTTGTGGAAAAAAACCACCACCACGAAAAGCTGCCAATCCCAACCAAGGAACAGCTACCACCTGGTCACAGGTGTGACTGGAAGATCTGGAAGTCCCTCAATAGGTTTCGTACAGGGATGGGCTGATGCAAGACCAATATGAGCAAATGGGGCTATGCAGATGCGTCGGACACAGAATGTGAACATGGAACATCTGTACAATCCATGCCACACCTACTAAGATGCCCACTTCTTGGTGAACAATGCATGAAAGGTCTGGCGGTGGCAAGCGAGAAGGCTGTCCACTGTGCAAGAGCCTGGCCGAACATTTGAAACATAGTTGATGGACAAAAAAGAAGAAGTGATCAAAATTACCGCAGGATCTTCTTCAGTGGGCAACTGGACAGCATGGGCACGTTGGGCTGAAGGGCCTGTTTCTGTGCTGCATGACCCTATGACTATATGAGATACTCAACAGGCCAGGCAGCACATGTGGAGAGTGAAACAGAGTTCATGTTACAGGTCAAAGAACTGTACTGTTAAAGAATCAATATTTGTTTTTATGTCACCTGCTTTTTTGCTTTCCTGCTTGTTTGATCTTCCTGTAAAACAGTTTGGGACAAACTTCTAAATGGAATTGTTTGTTGCTATTGTTGTAAGGTTGATGGTGGACGTTTGACATGCCAATATATAGTATGCAATAAGCTGCCGTGCTTAAAACATTCCCTCTTCCAGATTCCTGCATTTTGCTTTACTAGAGACAATACAAATATGGCTTGCAGCATCAATGTGAAAAACAACCCAAAAAGTGGATGGAAAAGGCTTTGAGGGATATGGGCCAAACACGGGCAAATGGGACGAGCTTAGATGGGGCATCTTGGTTAATATAGTTGAATTGGGCCGAAGGGCCTGTTTCCGTGTGTATGAGTCCATGACTCTGTAATGCTGCAAAAAAGTTAACAGACATGCAGGCACAAGAAACAACTGATGCTGGTTTACAAAAAAAGAGACAAAGTGCTGGAGTAACTCAGGTGGTCAGGCAGCATCTCTGGAGAACATGGGAACATGCCTGGTTTGCAGAAGAGAAATGCCAAATAGGTAGGGACACAGTTGCAGTCATTAATAGAATGCTTCACCATGTTGGGGGTGGATTTTCTGGTGTAAATACTGAAGCTTTGCCAGGTGCTCAGGAAGTCATGGATTCTAAATGTTACGCTGGTTGTCTCTATGCTACTCTCATCGACTCCTCATGAAACCCAGCAGGGGTAGTACAACCTTCTGCACATCTTCCAGCTCTCAGGTGGGGAATCTGTCTGCTGAGCTTGTGACTGCTTGAAGCCTGGCGCAAGGGTTGTAAATAAGATTTGTTTTATTAATTTTAGTTTTATTAGTCTTTTTATGGAAACTAATCTGAATCTGAAGTGGTCTAGGATAAGTTTGAGCGAGAAGCTTGTGGACTAAGTTTCCATCTGAAATACTTCAGTACAAAAATCTAGCTTAATATTGGAGCACTGAGGCAATTCTGTAATGGCGTCTTTCAATAGGATGATATAAACAAAGTCCTGATTTTTCCAACTAGACTTCGAAATAGTACTTCCTGTCAGGATCTTTGTCATGTTCAATAATGTGTAAAGTGTTATATAAATGTAATTGCTTTCTTTGACTTCTCACACAGGATCGGGATCACATAATTAGATGACACTGACCTCTTCAAATTGTTTTTTTTGTACGCTAATAATAACTCCTATCCCCTGATGCAGAGTGTTCTGAAAATTCTAACTCACATTTGAAATCATCCCCTGGAGATCCTGTATCCCAATGGAAGCTGGGATTCCAATGAGACCCAAACTTCAGCACGTTACTGACATAAATGCAGAGAAGGCTGTAGACTTTAATGGTAAATGCAGAGGAGACTTTAGCAGGTAGGTTGATTGTGAAATTTGATCTTCAAATGGAGGCTTTGGACAATATTGGACGCAACTTAATACTTTGATGGGGCTTAAAACAGGCAGTAACAATCCTGCTGCTCATTTACGAACACTAACTGAAGCAGAATTTCCCTGGAAAATTTTAATAAAACATTTTTGGAGAACAGCCCAACAAAATGCCAGGACTTCAGAAGAAGGAAACGAGAGTACTGAAGGAGAAGAAATATATACTTCTGAATGAGAAGAAATGCTCAATTAACTCAATTGATTACAGGTGAAAGATTCACAAGACTGTGCGTGTGTGTGATTATTGAAAAGGGAAAAAACATAAACTTAACATTAAATACAGCTCACTGTTTCCTTTTGGGGTCTTAAAAGAGGAATAAAATGTTTACACACGTAAAATACCCACATGAGTCACAAACACCCACTACAAGAAATGCAACTAAGTTTTAATGCTACTTGTCATGCTCACTGTCTCGCGGTTAGTTATTATTTCCTCACTGTGAGAAAAGGATGGTCAGTTACAGAGAAAGTATTTTCCCATAAAGTCATTTTTTTCTTTTTGGTCTAAACAGGCAAACTTATGTATTTGGCTACAAAGCAAATTAGCTCATCTTGAAAGGAAAGGAGGGGTTATATCAATTATATACTTTCTTGTTTTATTTTTTAACTAAGTAAAAGTCAGGTAGGTGAACTTACTTTCCCAGATTACGTTCCAATTGATAATGTGTTCATCAAAGCTGGAAATATGTAGCGGCTCAGACAGCATTACGGAGAAACATTACCTGAATACCTGAAATACTTTTCTCTCTTTACAGAACTGATTAGTCAATTGGTGCTGATCTCAGGTATTTATACCAAGTGATAGATTAGGGCAACAGATTAAATGCAGGGAGAGGAGGGGAGAGGAGAGGAGGGGGAGGGGGAGGGGGAGGGGAGGGGGAGGGGGAGGGGGAGGGGAGGGGGAGGGGGAGGGGAGGGGGAGGGGGAGGGGGAGGGGAGGGGAGGGGGAGGGGGAGGGGAGGGGGAGGGGGAGGGGGAGGGGAGGGGAGGGGGAGGGGAGGGGGAGGGGGAGGGGAGGGGAGGGGGAGGGGAGCGGAGGGGAGGGGGAGGGGTCGAGTCGAGTCGAGTCGAGTCTCGAGGCATGGCATAATGTGTCGAGGTGTGGCAAGTGTGACAGTTTTCATCTTGTATTTCAAATTTTCCAGCATTCACAGAATGTGGTTTTTGATGTTAAAGTTGGAATTGAAAGTGAGAATCTGGCAGTACCCACAATGCTTCTGTAGCTCTTTATGGAACTGACATTCCCTTCATACTCCTAAAAGCAAGAACAGAAACAGGAATGCAAACCTTCAGGAAAGACGAGTCACTGGAATTAACACCTGAGATTGCAACAAAGTCATCCATAGAAAAAGATTTCAAAATCTACCTGAATGCAGTCCGTGGAGCTCATGTGTTCTTTCCAGTATGCTGAAGCTATAAGCAAGGAACCAAGGCAAAAGTTACTAGTGATTCAGTGTGAAGACAAGGTTTCAAGGATACAGACAAGATGGTCTGAAGAAGGGTCTCGACCTGAAACATCACCTATTCCTTCTCTCCGGAGATATGGTTTGACCCGCTGAGTTACTCCAGCTTTTTGTGTCTATCTTTGGTTTAAACCAGCATCTGCAGTTACTTCCTACACAGATGACATACATTGTTATCTGGAAGAAAAATCCCCAAAAAACGTTGGCATATTTATCCCCTTCAGTAATTTCCGTCACATGAAAAGCCATTCTTATTGAATTATAAAGTCTTGGTGCAGTCAGTAGACTGCACAAACAAAATGATCTTGTATTTTCTTACTCAGTATAGTCCAATGCCATGGAGACATCTGGACTGGATGAGATTCCAATGTTGAGGGGTGGCCAAGCTGGATTTCTTTATAAATAAATCTATATACTAAAACTCTCGTTTGTTTGTTTGTTTGTTTGTTTGTTCCTGAACTACAGTCAAAATGATACATGATAGCACAACAATTTTAGGCCCACCTTACTCACCATTGCCCCTTTGGTGCTAATGGAAGAAGTTTAATTGAAATTGGTGTTATATTTTTAAAGTTATTCATATTTTAAAGTTTAAATCTATCTCCTAGGGAGGGAGGGAGGATAAGGGGGGTTGAGGGGGATGGAGTGGGGGGAGGGGGGTAGGGAGGTGGGGGCAGGAGGATGGAGGGGGGGCAGGGGTGGAGGAGGGGGAGGGGAGGGGAGGAGAGGGAGGGAGGGGGAAGGAAGAGGGGAGGGGGTGGGAGAGGGGAGGAGAGGGTGCGGTACCAATGCAGGAGAGGTTTGGGCCCAACGGGTCCATTTGGTCTAGTGTACAACTAAAATGACCATGACTTCATTAATGCACTATAGATTTGCACCAATAAATTACTAAGAGACAGAAGCAGTCCATTTGGCATCTTGAGTCCATGCCAGCTTTCAACAGTTATCTCGTCAGATTCATTCCTGCTCCCCTTGTGAGCCTACAGCTTCGTTTTTCACATATGCCTATCAATTCTCCTTTAATTCTTAAAGAGTAAAGAAGGGAGTTGAGAACGCATCCTTGCAGTGCACCAGTGTTGATGATTATCGTAGAGAATAATTTTCACACCTATCCTCATTGATTGTGGTCTGTTGGTCAGGAAGTCGAGGATCCAGTTGCAGAGGTGAGTGCTGACTCTGTTCCACAAGTTTGGAGATGTGTTTAGATAGGACTGGAACAAGTGGACCCGTTGGGCCCAAACCTCTCCAGCATTAGTGCAGCACTCTCTCCTACCCCTCTCCTCCTCCCCTTCCCCCCACCCCCCCCCCTCCCCCTCCCCCTCTCCCCCTCTCCTTCCTCCCTCCCCCTCCCCCCTCTCCTTCCTCCCTCCATCCCCCTCCCCCCTCTCCCCCTCCACCCCCCTACCCACCTCCCCTTACCCTCCTCCTTCCCCTCCCCCCAACTCCATCCCCCTCAACCCCCCCCATATCCTTCCTCCTCCCCCTCCCTCCCTCCTCCCCTCCCCTCCACCCCCCTCCCTCCATCCCCCTCCCTCCACCCCCCTCCCTCCATCCCCCTCCCTCCCTAGGAGATAGATTTAAACTTTAAAATGTGAATAACTTTAAATATATATTACACCGATTTCAATGAAACTTCTTCCATTAGCGCCAAAGGGACGATGGTGAGTAGGGTGGGCCTAAAATTGTCGCACTAACATGTACCGTTTTGGCTGTACTTCAGGAACAAACAAACAAACAAACGAGAGTTTTAGTATATAGATAATGATATTGAAAACAACGCTGTAGTCTATGAATAGGAGTCTGGCGTAAGTGTCTCTCTTATTCAGGTGTTCAAGGCATGAGTGTAGGATCAGGGAGATGACCACCTGTGAACCTATTGTGGCAGTAGGCGAACTGCAGTGGATCAAGGTTGCTTGGTAGGCTCGATTTAATGTGTTCCATAACCAGACTCTCGAAACACTTCATGATGGTGATGTGAAGGCCACTGGACGGTAGTCATTTAGGCATGAGATCTTGCTTATCTACAGCACCAGGATAATAGTGGTCTTCTTTATAAGATCACAAGTGATAGGAGCAGAATTAGGCCATTCAGCCCACCAAGTCTATTCCACCATTCAATCATGGCTGATCAATTTCTCCCTCCTAACCCATTCTCCTGCCTTCTCCCCATAACCTCTGACATCTGTAATAATCAAGAATATATCTAGCTCTACCTTCAATATATTCACTGACTTGCCTCCACAGCCTTCTGTGGTAAAGAATTCCACAGATTCTGCTATTGAGGGCGTGCAGCGTAGGTTCACTAGGTTAATTCCCGGAATGGCGGGACTGTCGTATGTTGAAAGGCTGGAGCAATTAGGCTTGTATACACTGGAATTTAGAAGGATGAGGGGGGATCTTATTGAAACATATAAGATAATTAGGGGATTGGACACATTAGAGGCAGGAAACATGTTCCCAATGTTGGGGGAGTCCAGAACAAGAGGCCACAGTTTAAGAATAAGGGGTAGGCCATTTAGAACGGAGATGAGGAAGAACATTTTCAGTCAGAGAGTGGTGAAGGTGTGGAATTCTCTGCCTCAGAAGGCAGTGGAGGCCAGTTCGTTGGATGCTTTCAAGAGAGAGCTGGATAGAGCTCTTAAGGATAGCGGAGTGAGGGGGTATGGGGAGAAGGCAGGAACGGGGTACTGATTGAGAGTGATCAGCCATGATCGCATTGAATGGCGGTGCTGGCTCGAAGGGCTGAATGGCCTACTCCTGCACCTATTGTCTATTGTCTATTGTCTATTGTCTACCCTCTGACTAAAGAAATTCCTCCTCATTTCCTTCCTACAAGAACGTCCTTTAATTCTGAGGCTATGATCTCTAGTCCTGGACTCTCCCACTAGTGGAAACATTCTCTCCACATCCACTCTATCCAAGTCTTTTACTATTCTGTACATTACAATGAGGTCCCCCCTCATTCTTCCAAACTCCAGCGAGTACAGGCCCAGTGCTGTCAAGCGTTCTTCAAGCAGGTGGATACCTCAGAATGGAGTCGGAGATTAAAGATGTCCGTGAGCACTACCAACAACTGGTCTGTGCCGTTCCTAATGATACGGCCAGGCAAACCATCTGGGCCAATTGCTTTCCGTGGGTTCATCCTTAGGAAGGCCCATCTAACTTCTGCAACAGTGACCCTGGGAAAAGGCACACTCGAGTCTGACAGAACGGGTGTCATCGGCCCATTGGGCTTCGGCTTAAAGAATGCATCGAGTTCTCAGGTTGGGGCCGCACAATCACCAGCAATGTTGCCTGACCGCTTTGCAGCCAGTTATAATATTTAGGCCTGGCCACAGTTTGTGGGGGGGGGTGTCTGAACGATTAGTTTAGAGAAACAGGTCGTTTCAGCTCACCGGGTCCGCGCCGACCAGCAATCCCTGCACATTAACACTATCCTATACCCACTAGGGACAATTTTCTTTTTACATTTACCAAGGCTATTAACCTACAAACCTATACGTCTTTGGAGTACTACAGGTTTATAGTAGTAACGGTAAATATGATTATAGTGAGTCTCAGGTTAGTCCTGGTTAAGTCCCTTGGCATTCTTGATGCCTTTGCGAATTCAATAGCAAGCTTTCCTGTCCGCTCAGGATCGTGTACCTGGCCCTGACGTGGAAATGTTCCTCAGGATTCATCCTTGGTTTCCAGTTGGGGAACACTCGCGTTGTCTTCTTTGGCATGCATTCCTCTACACACCTCCTGATGAAGTCAGTCACGGCAGTGGTGTACTCAGTCAGGTTGGCAGCAGAATCTCTGAATATGGAGCAATCCACTGACTCAAATTAATCACACAAGATGTAATCCATGTCCACAAGCCAGCATTGAATAACTCTCAATACCGGATCTTCCTGCTGCAGTTTTTTGTTGTTGTTTTGTACGCAGAGAGTAGAAGCACAGGTAGATGGTCAGATTTCCCGAATTAGCCTCTCCCTATATGCCACTGACCCAGTCACGTTGGCACAGTGCTGCATCTGGTTGAGCTGTTGCCTCACAGCACCAGAGACCTGGGTTTGATCCTGACCTCGGGTACTGTCCGTGTGGAGTTTGCACATTCTCCTGTGACCGCAAGGGATCCTCTGGGTGCGCCGGTTTCATCCCACATCCCAAAGACATGTGAATATGTGGGTTACTTCGCCACTGTAAATTGCCCTTAGAGAATAGGAAGTGGATGTAAAAGTGGGATAATGTAGAACTAGTGTGAATCGATGGTTGGCGTGGATTCGGTAGGCCGAAGGGCCTATTTCCACGCTGTATCTCTAAGCAATGTCCTTCAGCAGCTGAGCACTAGGGGCACTAGGGGCACTAGGTGGTGCAGCGGTAGTGTAGCTGCCTTCTAGCACTTACAGCGCCAGAGACCCGGGTTTGATCCTGGCTATGGGTGCTTGTCTGTATGGAGTTTGTACATTCTCTATGTGACCACGTGGATTTTCTCTGAGAACTTTGGTTTCCTCCCACACTCCAAAGACATACAGGTTTGCAGGTTAATTGACTTGGTATAAACATAAAAATTGTCCCTCGTTTACGATAGTGTTAATGTGCGGGGATCGCTGGTCGGTGTGGACTCGGTTGGCCGAAGGGCCTGTTTCCTGCTGTATCACTAAAGAAAATAAAAACTCGGTGAATGGTTTTGCCACATTTGGTCTTGGATCTTGAATTAGTTTTGTTTAGAGATACAGCACGTAAACAGGCCATTCGGCCCACAGAGTCCATGCCAACCAGCCGTTCCCGTACACTAGCACTATCCTACACACTTTACAATTTTTACCGAAAGCAATCAACCTACAAACCTGACTGTCTTTGGAGTGTGGGAGGAGACCGGAGCACCCAGGGAAAACCCACATGGGTACAGGGAGAACGTACAAATCCCGTACTGACGACACCTGAGGTCAGGATCGAGATACAGGGCCTGTAAGGCAGCAACTACTGATTGGCCATCATGCCGCCCTTGAGATGAAGATGCCACCCAGAATAGATCCTGTGCCTCTGCATCGATGGCATTACTGAAGCCATGAATCATCCTACCACAACTACAGAGCAGTCCGGAACTACTAACCATCTCATTGGTGACCCTCGGACTACCTTTAATCGGACTTTACTGGCTTCACCTTCCACGAAACGTTATTCCCTTATCATGTATCTGTACACTGTAAATGTCTCGACTGTAATCATGTATTGTCTTTCCGCTGACTGGTTAGCACGCAACAAAAGCTTTTCACTGTCCTTGGTACACGTTACAACAAACTAAAATAAACCGAATCATAAACCTTCAACCACTCATGCTGATCAGAAAATGTGAAGAATGACTTTTGGTTTCCAGCTGCAGCTCTGGCAGAGACAGTCTGACCACTGTGGAGCGAGTGCACTGGTGCAGTGACCTCCCTGGTGAGGAGCTACTGCTCAGCCTGGAGCTGCTACTCCATCCCACACTGATTGTGTGGTACTCAAACGCTTTGCATAAAAAGCCAACACATGTGGGTCGCCACATCCTCTAACCTACTTGGCAGGTGTCAGAAGCTGCGAGGCGCAGACCACAATGACTCGAACCATCCATCACTGCCAGGCGACTGCAGGCTGAGCTGCAGCAGCTCCTTCAGGCTATTGGCTCCCCCTCTGCAAACTAATAGGCCTCGTAGATCTGCTTCAACAGGAAGGTGCTGCCTACTATCTATTGAGGATAATGTGTCGGCCAGACTGACCATGCTGCAGAGCATGGGGGAGACCGGAATATTGTGATTTCAATCAGGGTGGGTGGCACAATGGCACAGCCAGCAACAGGGAGCTGTCGAATCTATGGGCTCTACCCAGGCATGCATACTGAAGTCAGTCAAATGCTAATGAAAGATC
This sequence comes from Rhinoraja longicauda, assembly GCF_053455715.1. NCBI lineage: Eukaryota > Metazoa > Chordata > Chondrichthyes > Rajiformes > Arhynchobatidae > Rhinoraja > Rhinoraja longicauda. Next base: position 68,091,122 of record NC_135953.1, on the reverse strand, counting down.
ATCAACTTGCTGGAGAGCATCATCCTGGTCCGCCCTGTCTGGTCTGTCGAAAAAGGGTCCCAACCTGAAACGTCACCCTTCCTTTTTTCTCCAGAGATGCTGCCTGACCTGCTGAGTTACTCCAGCACATTGTATCTATCTGCTCATAGCCTGAGGATATGCTGCCTCACAGTTCCAGAGACTCGGGTTCAATCCTGACCTTGGGTGCTGTCTGTGGGGGAGGGGGTTGCTGATACTCATTGTGGCCACGTGGGATTCCTCTGGAAATCTGGTTTCCTCCCAGATCCTAAAGATGTGCCGGTTGGTTGGTTAAGTGGCTACTGTTAATTTTCCCAAGTGTGCAGTGGAGTGGTGAAAATGGGAGTTGATGAGAAGGTGGGAAGAATAAAATGAGATCAGTGTAGGTTCAGTGTAAATGGGTGGTTGATGATCGACATGGAGGTAGTGGGATGTCACACAGTGACAGGGAGAACATGCGAACTCCACACAGGCAGCATCTGAAGTCAGGATCGAACCCGGATCTCTGGCGCTCTGAGGCAGGAGCTCCACACTGAGATGTGCAATGTCTTCTCTCAGAGAGTCAAGAGTGTTTTATTGTCATATGTCCCAGTTAGAACAATGAAATTCTTACATGCCGCAGCATAACAGAATATGTAAACATAGCACACTGTAAACAATATAATAAACAAGAGGGAAAAAAAGTTCAGTATGTATATACAGTATACACATACATGTAAGCACACACACGCACACCCACACACACACATATATATATATGCGTACACATAAAAAACAAACAATAATAGTCTATTGTAGTTCAGAATATGTAAACATAGTACACTGTAAACAAGATAATAAATGAGTGTATATATATATATATATATATATATATATATGTATATACATACTCACAAATACACATATATATAGATCATTAATATATATATATGTACGAAGGAACTGCAGGTGCGGTTTAAACCGAAGATAGACACAAAAAGCTGGAGTAACACAGCGGGGTCAGGCAGTATCTCTGGAGAGAAGGAATGGGTGACGTTTCAGGCCGAGACGGTGAAGAAGGGTGAGTTCTCCAGCTTTTTGTGTCTTATTACGATAGTCTATGTAATTCAGACCTTTCTGTCATGGGCCTCCTCCAGTGCCACAGTGAGGCCCACCAGAAATTGGAGGAACAGCACCTCATATTTCGCCTGGGCAGCTTGCAGCCCAACGGTATGAACATTGACTTCTCCAACTTTAGATAGTTCCTCTGTCCCTCTCTTTCCCTCCCCCTTCCCAGATCTCCCACTGTCTTCCTGTCTCCACCTATATCCTTCCTTTGTCCTGCCCCCCTGACATCAGTCTGAAGAAGTGTCTCGACCCGAAATGTCAACCATTCCTTCTCTCCTGAGATGCTGCCTGACCTGCTGAGTTACTCCAGCATTTTGTGAATAAAGAGCTTATTTGAGGTTGTTGTGTTAGTCGAGGACAGGGAATCTCCGGAATTCCCTCCCCCGAGGATGGTGGAGGCCTGAATATTAGATATATTCAAGGTGGAGATAAACACTTGAAAGATCAAGGAATTAAGCATCAGATAATTTTTTCAGATGGGAAATATCGCATTGCAGGAATATGCCTTCACCCTGTGAGGAGGATAGTGGTGAGAAAACTCCCCAGTATGGTTCCTAAACCCACTGCTTCAACAGTGGTAACAGTGGGTTTGTATACCCAGAACTGTACCGTGAATAGTCATACAGTTATATCCGACTGCTATCATAGTTCAGAGTTTGCAATGTGAGGCTTGGAAATTATTGCTGTTTTGATTAATGTGGGGACAGCACACTTTAGAAACATAGAAAATAGGTGCATGAGTAGGCCATTTGGCCCTTTGAGCCAGCACCGCCATTCAATATGATTGTGGTTGATCATCCAAAATCAGTACCCCATTCCGGCTTTTTCCCCATATCCTTGATTCCCTTAGCCCTTAGAGCTAAAATGTGTTGAAGGATTACTTATGCATAATCAATAACTTACAGCATTCCCTTGTTTTAAAATCTAGAAGTTTACATATTTCCTTTAAGTTTGTATGATTGCATTCTTATTTCACTTTTTAACTCTTGAAGAGTCAGTCATGAACTGGTTTAAGGTGTGAGTGATCTGTGAGGTTTAAAATGCTGCAAGAGATGTGGCACTTATGAGTTTTTTTAAATTTGCTGGAGAAGAAAAAAATGCATGAAATGACAGAGTGCAAAGGCTGTTACTTGCCTGTTACATCTGTATTGGGAGAATGTTGGATTTGTTCTGTGCTCTAGGTGGATTAGAATGTGATTAAAAAATTCAGCTCTATAAATTTGCAATACCTCTGGCGTTTAAGAGGTGGAGTCTCTTTAACAAGTTGTGCGACGGCTCGAACCATCCATCTTTTTTCCCCTTTATTCTTTGCATTACTTGTGAAATATTTTCACTGTAAATTAGCTGTTTATTCCGAGTTTTTCAGTTATTTGCAAAGTTTATAAAAAGAAGAGGAGTGCAAGCATGGAGTTTGTTTTGTCTAATCTATAATTTATTTGTTTCTTTCTACCTTTGATTCTTTCCTTTGGAATTGATTTTCAAGAGGCACCCTGATTCCTCACTGGCGTCCAGATTAAGGTGTTAGTAATGTGATTGTCTCTATTCCGGATATGAGAATACCAATATTTCAGAAATTGGCGATTAGGGTATATTTAAATTGGGAATTGGCATTTTGGGAGGTTGGAAGATTTGAGGAGCAATCCTAAAAGTTGCCTTTGCTAACAAGATTATTTCCATTTTCCAAAAGGTTAAAAAAACTTCGCTCAAAACTTTTGATTTGCTGAGCTTTAGTGTTCTTTTGGAAAAATTGTTTTGACATTACCATACCTTCACTGCCGACATGTTAATTACACCGAAGAACAGCAAGAATGTCAATTGTGTATAGAAATTTAATTCAAGGGACCATCTGCACCAAAACAGAAAGGGGTGGAGGGAGGGCAGTGAATCTGTGGGGCAAGAAATAGAGATGACAGTAGATAGACCTGAACATGATACCACAGCTACCACTTTAATATATTTTTGTTGATGGATCTTCTAGGGTAGTCAGGGGAATTAGAAAAAAAACAGGATATAGTGTTTATGTAGAAAAGTACCAATGCACAATACTTGCAGAGAGATCTTTGAAGCTGCCAGCTAAAATGGGTGCTCAGAATGTTGAGTTAACAGCAGTAGCACATGTGGTCAGCCACCTTTCCTCTAACAGCCAACATGTACTCAGCCAGCATGTATGTATGTAGCTGCCCAACTGACTTCTTGCAACTATGGGGGAATGAAGGGTTTCATGAGTGGTTTCATATTTGCGGACGGCAAACCTTCACCATCTGCATCCCTTCTCAACTACATCATTCAGGACTGGAACATGGTTTACCTGAAGTAAAAAGGCAACATAAATTTTCCCCTGTGGGGACGTGCAAGTAGATGAATTGGTGAGGTAGGTACCCAAGAATGGGAGCAATGGGAGCCGCCAATAGGTGTAGATGCAGCCAAGGTTAATCAGACTAAGATTGAAGATCTGATACAGGCTCAAACAACGGACAATGAACTAAGCAAATCTGAGATGGAACAAACCCTGTCTCATATGATAAATGGAAAATTATGATAAAATGATCAGGTAGACCCATCATAAAAACCTACTCAGAAGAAATAAGCGTAAAAAGAATCCTAAGAAGTAGTGGACTACTGGCCGGTAAAACAAAAGAACTGTAAACAAGAGCATAAATTACTTGTGTTTTATAGGGGGACAGTCTGCAAAGTGAATTTATTGATCGTAGTGACACCATATGAGATATTGATTGGCATTAGAGCAGCTCAAGAAGGATTGATATATAACTTAACTGAGATGTTGTGTATTCCAGATGGGCCAATTCTTTTTGCAGGCATCCTGGCATCGACACATCCTCAATGTTGGAACAACTGAGGAGAAACTTTGAGCAGACCAGTCAAGAAAGAATTCTCTCTAAAATCAGTGATGAGCAATTGGGAAATTTAACCAATAGAAAAATATGTCTAGACATACCAGGACGTCAATTCTGCCAATTCACTAGAGTCTAGCTCAAAGAGAATTGTACAGGAGTTACTGGTAAAGCTTTAGGAATAATATCAGCAATTCCAATAATCCCTCAGAATAAATTTGAACTGAAGGTTTTCCAGGTAGAATGTATAGGCATTAGTGGAAAAGGGATATGGCTGGGACAGGAAGATGTTCTGCATTATCCATTGAAAATGGGCAAGGATTGGTAAATATTGATAAATATTGCTCTAACTAAATGCCAACGGACAGGATTGTTGTCTGTCCATACCCTGGAGATGCTAATGACCATGCTACGTATGGATAAAAGGCAAAAGGAGATTTAGATTGTCCTTTGGAACCAGGATCAACATCACTAAGGTTGTGTGTAAAGGGAAAGGGCAATACTGTATCACTGCTTCATTAAATACTAGTAAGGCATCCAGGCTTGTACTTTTTACCAATACTACCTCTGCATTAACTTCCAAATACGGCCAGAATAGGTAAAATTGAGGTGATTTATATGCATAAACAGGATAAAAGCACTAAGGATTTATCGAGGTTATAATGGAAGATTTGAGCAAATAGTTTCAAAATTATATTATTAATGTTAGGGTCCCACTTGAGAACTTGCAATGGATTAAAAAGTTAATTAAGGCTTACTGTACATTCATTAAAGTCATTCAGCACACTGGAGAAATTGAGAAACATAGAAAATAGGTGCAGGAGTAGGCCATTTGGCCCTTCGACACAGCACTGCCATTCAATATGATCATGGCTGATCATCCAAAATCAGTAACCCGTTCCTGCTTTTTCCCCATATCCCTTGATTCCATTAGACCTAAAAGCTATATCTAACTCTCTCTTGAAAAATCCAGTGAATTGGCCTCCACTGCCTTCTGTGACAGAGAGATCCACAACTCTCTGGGTGAAAACGTTTTTCCTCATCTCAGTCCTAAATGCCATACCCGTTATTCTTAAACTGTGACCCCTGGTGCTGGACTCCCCCAACATCAGGAACATTTTTCCTGCATCTAGCCTGTCCAATCCCTTAAGAGTTTTATATGTTTCTATAAGATTCCCTCTCATCCTTCTAAATTCCAGTGAATATAAGCCCAGTCGACCCATTTTTTCATCATTTGTACATTTGTAGGCCGAGAAGGATATTAATGAAATTATATAAACCGGGGTTGGTGGGATTATATTTGGAACTGGCTTACAAATATAGGTACAGGAAGTGGCAGCGCTGAGGACCTTTCACCGTCTGGCGCGGCCTGAAATAGGCCGCGGGATTTTCTCTGCCCAACATTCAATGTTGGGAGCCCCGACTGCCCCGACCGCCCCGGCGTGGCAACTTCAACAGCCTGGCCGCAGGAGAAGACGTCAGGGAAGAGAAAAGACATTCTGGCCTTCCATCACAGTGAGGAGGTGACTGGAGGAGACTCACTGGGATGGATGTTTCTTTTTTTTGCTTTGTGTTGGTTTGTGATTGTGTGTGTTATTGCTTATTTTTATTGCTCTTATTGTTGGACTGTGGGTAATGGAATTTCATCCAAAAGACTAGTTTTTTTGGATGACAATAAAGGTTATTCTGATTCTGATTCTTCAAATGTACAAATTCACCGTTCAGTCAGGATTTCCTTCCATGTTGTTATCATTGTGATAGTTTTAATTTTAATATGCCAAATGTATATCTTACTGATGCTTAACCATTGGAAGGTGGAGATGGAGATATTCAAGGAACTTTACCAGCAGAAACATAATCAAAGATTAAAGAAGCTCGAATGTTAGAGAAGAACAGATAAGAATCGATAAATTGTAGAGGCAGCAAGCAGGGTCAAACTAAAGATAAATGATGAGAGGAATAAAGCTTCAAGAACAGCATAAATGGTTTAAATGCTATTTTCAGGGCTATGCTTTGTAGAATGAATTGTAATGTCAAAATACAGATATCTATTATCTATATACAGTCAACAATAGCAACTTATCATCTTCATAAATCATGTCACTTGCGGCTTTGTATGCATTATCAATACTTTTGGATGCACTAGTTGTGAATTCTAAAGGCTTCTGTCCTTGGTCCTCCTCATTCCGCTGATCATCCAATGTGCTAAGTAATTGCTTCCTAGTAGATAGCTCTGCACCATTGCTTTCCAAATGGGGTGTTCTGGTGCCAAATAAAATGTTTAATTCTATTCCTATGATGGATTAGTTGCTAATGATCCGATCAGAATTCTGATAGAGGGTCAAAAGAACATGGAAGACATATACACTTGTTTTCTTCAATAAATGATCCTATCTCAGCAATGTATCAATGTCTCTGTTACGCTGGCATCCTGATGACTCAGTGGCTTTATTCCAGACTGGCTGCAACATGATGCTGCATTTGACTTATACAATTTAAATAATTGTTGGAGATTAAACGTGACAGTCACTCATTATTAATTAGAGGAGGTAAAAGAGATCCAGAAACATAACACTAATTCATGCACTCATTGCTAAAATTGACCTCTGATGAAAGCTTGTGTTACAGCTATTTGGTGAATCTACCAATGAGTATCACAAAAGTCAAAATGAGAGCCTGGTATTGTTTTTCTGAAAACTCAATTAAAGGCAATTGACTTTCAACATTGTTTCATTTGGTGTTGTAGTTATATATTTAGTGGAGTTTTCTACTTCTATTTAGCATACATCTTTATCTTAAATTTAAATTACAATTGCCTTAGCAGCAGTTTCTCAATTTTTCCTGAAATAAAGTGTTTTAATTATTAGTTTGCTTGGTGACATTACTTCTATAATTGGCTTTGCAGCAATTTTTTCAGTTTCCTAAAATAAAACATTTTAATTAGTACTCTTCCATGGTTACATTACTTCCAGAAGAGAGAAAATGTCAAAAATAAAAAAGTTTTTACAACACACTCTCAGGAATGCATTCCTCTGAATATTATCAAAAATATCAGATCGACTGTGAGTAATTTAAACTGTTTGCACAAATCTGAACATAACCAATAAACTTGATCAATGTCAAGTTGTGCAAATGTAAGTTAACTGATGAACAGAGGGAATGGATAAACAGGTGACTAATGTGCAAAAGGTTCAACAATCAAGTGAGACACTTTTATATACCGCCAGCATTATGTTTCAAACCTTTGCATGAATTGCTCAGTCCAGACAATATATCTTACCAAATAATAGTGCAAAAACAAATTTAATGAAGATAAATTGGCAAATGATCTATCATATCATATCATATATATACAGCCGGAAACAGGCCTTTTCGGCCCTCCAAGTCCGTGCCGCCCAGCAATCCCCGTACATTAACACTATCCTACACCCACTAGGGGCAATTTTTACATTTACCCAGCCAATTAACCTACATACCTGTACGTCTTTGGAGTGTGGGAGGAAACCGAAGATCTCGGAGAAAACCCACGCAGGTCACGGGGAGAACGTACAAACTCCTTACAGTGCAGCACCCGTAGTCAGGATCGAACCTGAGTCTCCGGCGCTGCATTCACTGTAAAGCAGCAACTCTACCGCTGCGCTACCTAGAAGAAAGGAATTTTATTGAAGGAGCAATAACAGTGCAACATGGAGCACATTGCCAAGAAGTAGTGTAAGCAGATTCCATGTTATTATCAATAAGAAAGTTGCTTATATTTGAAAATAAAACATTTGCAGGCCTGTGAGGAAAGAGAATGGTGATAGATCAATTTTAACAGCTTTGTCAGAGAGTTAATATAGACACGGTGAATTGAATAGCTTTCATCTGTAGTATGATTGTTTGAACTATACAACATAATATGGGTAAATTAGTACACTGTATCGACAAATACGTGTCTGTGCTTTGTTGGATACAGCCCATTGACTGCACTTTCTCTTCATGGTCCCCACCTGCAGTTATAAAGAACAGAAGTGTTAGTTTGATCAAAACGATTCTCAGCACCCACGAGTCATCTGATGAGTTAACCTCAGACTGACTATTGCTGAGACCCAGTCCCCGGGCTATACGATATGATATGATAGAACTTTATTCATCGCTGGAGGGAAATTGATATGTCAACAGTCATAAAACACAAGATACATGAACCACGAAATTAAAGCGGAAAGTATTGGAGATGTGCAAAGATTGGGAAGGGGGTGGGGGTGGGGGGTGGCAGTCAGTCTACCTGAAGGTACTCCTCAGGTTGACCAATGTTATCAAACATATATTGAAGGAACTAATTAAACAAATTACATAATTAAAAACATTATAATAAAACAGTTTGAATAAATTATATTAGTTATTTTTTCCTCCTAATCTCCAAGCTAGGAATTCTCATGCAAATAAATGGGGCCCCTGATTCTACATCAGTTCTCACTAGTTTGGCATTGGAGAAGCAAATTCCCCAGAGTGGCACCAGGGGATTCCACCGATACAAGACTGCTACAGGTCACCATGTGGAATTGCTGACCACAGCCAACTCAATCCAGCCCTATTTGCTCCTTACATGGGTGTATTCGAAGCAAGCCAAATAGAACTAACATACAAGCTTTCTCTAGCTCAAATTGAAATGTATTTTAACCTTCCCTATGCACCTAAACAGTGCAACAATTATTTGTTAGAGGTTCCTCCCTAAGAGTGAGATTTATTTTGCCCCGGTCCAAATATTCGACCACAAAGAGTGTCGTGGTGAGTGTTCTAAATACTGGGCCCCAGAGATTTGTACAAATCATGAGCAAAAATCAAGGACTCAATTGTTCTTTTCTTTTACTGTGTTGACTTTATGGTACCATGATGGGCCTTTTGGTTCAATAGCTGGTCCTGTATTGGTGGCCTGCATGGGTCTCCTCTTACACTACCATCTTATCCTATCAACATATCATTTCCGCTTAAGTCAAATCGTGTGGTCAAGGAAAGAGCGTTCACATCGCGCCCATTTCCACCAAGCTTTCCACCACTATGCACAAGAAGCACAAGAAGCTCAAGATGCCATTGTACGCAGATGCCGAGAAGTGTGTGGTCAGCTCTGGATGAACAATTTCTAATCTTGTGATGTGGACTCGATAAGAAGTCAAATCATCAAGTCCGGTTTATTGCCATATATGCAAGTACGGTGAAGTACAGCTACAATCAAAATCTTACCTGCAGCAGCATGATAGACACAAAGATAGGACAACACACAATATCACAAATTATACATAAATTACACAGTTAAAAGAAAAAGATATCAAGCAAACAACAAAATAGAGCAAATCATAATTAGAAAACAAGTCCACGATAGTGCTCAAGGTGGTCTGTAATGTTCCACTGCTGCAGTAGGATTAGCATGTTGCAAGTTGGTTCGACAATATGAGGGTTGCAGGAAAGTAGGTGTTCCTGAATGTAGTGGTGTGTGACTTCAGTGTACATCCTAATCTACATTTACAGAGAGAAGAGGATAGCCCATATGGTGGGGACCCTTGATGGTAGGTGCCACCTTCTTGAGGCAGCACCTCATGTTGATGTTATGGATAGCGTGGAGGGGTGTGCCTGCGATTTACTGAGTCATGTCCCCGGCTCTCTGAAGACTTTTGCCGACCTATGTATTGGAATGCCATGCCATGATGCAACCAGTCAGGATATTTTCTACATTTTATTGCTTGATGTTTGTTAGAGTATTCAGTGACATGTTGAATCTCTTTAGTTTGAAGAAAGTAGAGATGCTGGAGCGCCATCTTCTTGATTTTCACCTATGTACTGGGTCTAGGACAGGTAATCTGAGATGTTAATCACAGGGATTTGAAGCTGCTAACCCTCTCCCTCACTGACCTATCAATGAAAACTGGCAAGTGGTCTCCCGACTTATCCTGTCTGAAGTCAATGATTAGTTCCTTGGTTTTATTGATGTTGATGATAGATTGTTGCTGAATATCTCATCACCGCCAGTGATTTGGCCAACAACTGCAGTGTCATTAGCGAATTTGTAGATGGTACAAGTCTGCACTTAGCCACAGTCATGGGTATGAAGAGAGTGGAACAGAAGGTTGAGCACGCAGCCTTGAGGTGTACTTGTGTTTTTGCTTAGTAAGGAGGAGATATTGTTATTCCTAGTTAAACTCAACCACTCCAATGTGGTTTCGTTCCACATTTTAATGACAAAATATCTTTCTCAGAGTCATAGAGTGATACGGTGTGGAAACAGGCCCTTCGGCCCAACTTGTTCACACCAGCCAACAGTCCCATGTGCCGGCATTTGGCTCATATCCCTCCAAACCTGTCCTATCCATGTACCTGTCTAACTGTTCCTTAAACATTGGGATAGTTCCTACCTCAACTACCTCCTCTGGCAGCTCATTCCATACACCCACCACCCTTTGTGTGAAACAATTACCCGATTCCTATTACATCCTTTCCCCTTCACCTTCAATCTATGTCCTCTGGTCGTCGATTCACCTTCCCTGGGTACGAGACTCTGTGCATCTACCTTATCTATTCCTCTCATGATTTTATACACCTCTAGAAGATCACCCCTCATCCTCCTGCACTCCAAGGTATAGAGTTCCAGCCTACTCAACCTCTCCCTATAGTTCAGACCATCTAGTCCTGGCAACATCCTTGTAAATCTTCTCTGTATTCTTTCCAGCTTGACAACTTTCTCTTGAAAGCTTCCAGGTTTCTCTTGAATTTCTTATTATATTCCTTGTGTTACTCCCCAGTTCAATCTTTGTGAGGCAGGGACATTTCCTTATTTCCACTTAGCAACTCTGCAAACCAGCTTGACTGAGTTTGGTTTATATTTTTAGTTTTAGTTTTGAGTTTTAGAGAAATAACATGGAAACAGGCCCTTCGACCCAGTGAGTCCGTGCTGACCAAAGATCACTATCCCACTTTTGCATGCTACATTCTAAGGGCAGTTTACAGAAGCCAATTAACCTGTACGTCTTTGGAATGTGAGAGAAAAACGTAGTACCAAGAGAAAACTCATGCGGTCACAGGGAGAACGCACAAGTTCTGCTTCTGGTTGATTACTGCGCAAACACCTTATAAGTGGTTATCTCGCGCAATTCCATACAAACAGCACTCATAGTCAGGATCGAACCAGGTCTCTGCTGATATACGGCAGCAACTCCACTGCAGCGCCACTGTGGTATTGGGTGCTTAGTCTTTGGAATCGCTTTTGAAACAAAAAGATATCAAGCAAAATACAATTATAAAACAAGACCATGGTAATGCAAGTAGTCCATGTATTGATGTAGTTGCTCCATCTGAATGCAGATCAAGAAGCACCTAGTATGCAGGAAGAGTTGCAGTGTGAGAATTTGTTTTCCAGTAAAACAGTGCTACAAAGGGGTCTACACCATCACCAATTAAAATTTATGACTGACTTTACATCAATTATTTGCAGGTATCTTTCCTCCAGACATTGCATTATTCTTAAGAAATCAACTCGTTCTAAATCACGAAACATTGCTGGAGTTTTAATCAATAGCTCAGTTTCCTGAGATTCATTAAAAATTGATTGTTTGCTTTCTTTTGTTCATTGACCTGAAAAGTTGACTCTGTTTACATCACATTCTTAGTTTTTCCAGCATTTACTGCTTGGATTTCAGTTTTTCATCATCGACAGTATTATCTTTTTAGATTACCTTTATGTGATTTAAACACTTTGCTGATAATTTTTATGTATTTGCTAAATACAACGTTTGGCGTGGGTCTTGCTGTGTTTCATCTCACTCAGCACCAGCCGAATAGTATTACAGTGATGGTGTCCCAAAGGAGTAAACAGACACTGAAAATGTACACCAGCGACCACATTATCCCAGCGAGGCACATGTCCTCGTATTCACTTGCATTATTCATTGGCTGGAGAATGTTGCTGCTTAAATGTTTCTCTGTTACTGCTTTTCTTCCTGCAGCTCCAAGACCGTTTACTTTAACAGTTGGACGGCTCAAATTTGACCAAATTTGACCAGTCGGTAATTCATCGATGAAATTCACAAAAATAAATATTAAAATATTACAGCCTATTGTTTACAACGTTAAATAACTATAACACTGCAACTCACCCACCCATTCTTGATCTGAAAGTAAGAATGTTGTTATTCTGTTAACAATGAGGAATATTTATATTCACGATGTGAACTTAAACTGTTTAATCGCCCGTTAGATGCAATCGCCATTCAGCAGCCGTCCGTCGCTCAGCCGCCTGACACTTCCCTGTTGCCACCCTGACCACAGCCACCTGTCGCTCCCCTGTTGCCACCCTGACCACAGCCACCTGTCGCTCATCTGGCGTTCACCTGTTGCAACCCTGACCACAGCCCCTGTCAATCACCTGTTGCAACCCTGTGCAGAGCCGCCTGGCGCTCACAGCTCGCCTGGCCGCGGTTGCATCGCATGCAGCAAAAGCCAGCGCTAACCTGATGCACCTCTGCGAGCTGCAGCAGTTTCTTCCTCCAACAGACAATACTTGATGATTATGCCCATCAAATTAAGGACTTTTTCGGTACTATAAAAAGTAATCGGTTTTTTTTCTGATAACGTTTTCCTTTTGCAACTTATATCTTCGTCGATTTGAGCAGAAATTGGAGAATGAAGTTGTCCATCTGCATTTTGATCAACGAATTAATTTTCTTCAATGCATTTTTCATAATGGGTAAGACTGTTACATTCTGGCGACATGTTATTGTTTGTGTAACTTTTTTTTACAGCAAGCTAACAGAAATATCAAATTCTATTTCTCAACCGTCGTCATCCAGATTCATTACTTGTCTCAAAACATAAAAAATGAATATGTGTACTTTACTACTAAAATATAAATACAACACGTTTCCACACACTATTAGATTGAATGATATTTTTCCCTCTATACCTTTATCTTTAATCAGCTCTGTATTTGATTTGGGCATGGTATAGTTTGAAGTGTGATGAAGAATATGAGGCAGAATGTAAGGTGATCTTGAGAGTCGTCTGATGAGGTTTTTTAAAAAATTCTTCAAGTCAAGAGTGTTTTATTGTCATGTGTCCCAGATAGAACAATGAAATTCTTACTTGCTGCAGCACAACAGAATATGTAAACATAGTACACTGTAAACAATATAATAAACAAGAGGGAAAAAAAGTTCAGTATGTATATACAGTATACACATACATGTAAACACACACACACACACACACACACATAAATATATGCATACACATAAAAAACAAACAATAATAGTCTATTGTAGTTCAGAGCTTATTTGAGGTTGGAGTGTTTAATATAAGCCTGAAGGCTGTAGGGAAGAAGCTGTTCCTGAATCTGGACGTTGTAGAGTTTTCAGGCTCCTGTACCTTCTTCCCGATGGCAGGAGTGAAATGAGTGTGTGGCCAGGATGGTGTGGGTCTCTGTTGATGCTGGCTGCCTTTTTGAGGCAGCGACACCGATAAATCCCTTCGATGGTGGGGAGGTCAGAGCCGGTGATGGACTGGGCAGCGTTCAACACTTTTTGCAGTCTTTATTGTTTCTAGGCGTTCAAGTTGCTGAACCAGGCCATGATGTAACCAGTCAATCAATATGCTCTCTACTGTACACCTGTAGAAGTTCAAGAGAATCCTCTCTGACCTACCGAATCTCCGTAATCTTCTCAGGGTTATGAGTATTTGGAGTTCTCCTCCTCAAAGCGCAGTAGAAACCAAGAGTCTGAATTTTAACGGTGGAGATAGATAAATAGATATTAATAAACAAGAGGTGAAAGTTTACTGCAGATTGGAATAAAAAAATGTGATTGCAATTTTTCAGTCAATCTTATGAACTGGAGCAATCTACTTAAGTGGCCTCAATGCTCTACTCTTGTGTTTGTGTAATTGAAGAGTAGCCTGGCTGCTGGGCTGGTGATATGGAAACAAATTTGAATCTCACAAGAGCAGTTTGGAAAATTTAATTTAATTAATTTGAAATTAAAAGCTAAGGATTATGAAACCAGTGCTTTATTATAGAAATAAATTTCATTCATTCGTGTTCTTCAGGGAAGGAAATCTGCCACCCTAACCAGGTTTGGACAATATATGAGTGTAACTAAACCTATGTGGTTGACTAAAAAGGAACTCAATTCATGTTTGAACAGGTGCTGAGTCAGCAGATGGAAGATATGCTCAAATGCTGTTTAAGAATTTATTTGAAGATTATACCGATGCACTGAGGCCTGTGGAAGATACAGATCTTGCACTAAATGTCACTCTGAAAATCACCCTCTCACAAATTAAAGATATGGTAAGAAATGCTTGGATCGCTATTTTAAAAAATTATCTTAGAAGTACTTTAATCTTCTTTAAGGTACATTTCCGCTGGATTACGAGTCCCTCCATTTCTTCACTCAAGTGGTCACTGTTCACCCGTGAAGCCTGCTAGTTAGTGCCAGTGAATGTTCATTATCAAGAGTATTGCTGTTGCATGGGCAATTGGACACATTTTCCATTCTCTAGCCTAATCGTCTTCTGCGCCTGACATTGCATCTCCCTTCTGAGTTAACTGTGAACCAGAGCATGATTTCCAGATCTCTGTGTTCAAACATGCAATGTGAAAATCCCAAAACAATTTCATTTATATGCGCTAGCGATGATGAATACTGACAATTGTGGTCTCATTACTCTTAACTGCGCTGCAAAATACAGGCCAACAAATGTCCGTGCACGTTTCCTTAATTGGATTTTTAACTGCAATTGAAAAGGAGACTTCACTGTTAATTAAGTTAGTGTCACTGTTGGTGATCCAGTAGTTATAGTTAGAGTTAGAGACTCAGCAATCATTACAATCTACAAAAGGAAAGGCGATCGATCTGACTGCGGAAACTATTGTGGAATTTCCCTGTTAGCAACAGCAGGCAAGATCCTCGCCTGCATCATGTTCAACCGACTCAAACCTTTAGCCGAGAAGATCCTTCCAAAGGCACAAGCCGGTTTTAGACCATTGCATGGAACAGCTAATATGATCTTCACAATGCGTCAACTACAAGAAAAATGTCATGAACAACTTCAACCTTTGGACATGGCATTCATTGACCTCACTAAGGCCTTTGACTCGGTATCAAAGGAACTCTTATGGGACGTCCTATCCACCTATGGATGTCTTGAAAAGTACATTTGAATCCTGAGACTCCTCCACGATGGCATGCTTGCCACAGTCATGGCCAGCAACAGCAAGGGTGAGCCGTTTGATGACAACCTGTCCCTAAATACCACCAAGACCAAGGAGCGGATCATCAACCTCCGTAGGTCACACAACGGGGAATACGCCCCGATCTTTATCAATGGGGACAGTGTGGAGAGAGTGTCCAGCTTCAAGTTTCTGGGCACTCACATTTCAGAGGACCTAACATGGTCCAATAACACTGCTGCGCTGGTCAAGAAGGCGCAGCAACGACTGTTCTACCTAAGAACACTGAAGAAGTCTGGTCTGGCCCAACACCTGCTGACGACATTCTACCGCTGCACCATAGAGAGCATCCTAACACATGGCATCCCTGTGTGGTATCTCAGCTGCACGGAGGCAGAGAGGAAAGCTCTTACATAGAAACATAGAAAATAGGTGCAGGAGTAGGCCATTCGGCCCTTCGAGCCAGCACCTCCATTCAATATGATCATGGCTGATCATCCAGCTCAGTAACCTGTACCTGCCTTCTCTCCATACCCCATGATCCCTTTAGCCACAAGGGCCACATCTAACTCCCTCTTAAATATAGCCAATGAACTGGCCTCAACTACCTTATGTGGCAGAGAATTCCACAGACTCACCACTCTCTGTGTGAAGAAATGTTTTCTCGGTCCTAAAAGACTTCCCCCTTATCCTTAAGCTGTGACCCCTGGTTCTGGTCTTCCCCAACATCGGGAACAATCTTCCCGCATCTAGCCTCTCCAACCCCTTAAGAATTTTATATGTTTCTATAAGATCCCCCCTCAGTCTTCTAAATTCCAGCGAGTATAAGCCTAGTCTATCCAGTCTTTCTTCATATGAAAGTCCTGCCATCCCAGGGATCAATCTGGTGAACCTTCTCTGTACTCCCTCTAAGGCTATAATGTCTTTCCTCAGATTAGGAGACCAAAACTGCACACAATACTCCAGGTGCGGTCTCACCAAGGCCCTGTACAACTGCAGCAGAACCTCCCTGCTCCTATATTCAAATCCTCTTGCTATGAATGCTAACATACCATTCGCTTTCTTCACTGCCTGCTGCACCTGCACGCTTGCATTCAATGACTGGTGCACCATGACACCCAGGTCACCATGCATCTCCCCTTTTCCTAATTGGCCACCATTTAGGTAATACTCTGCTTTCCTGTTCTTGCTGCCAAAGTGGATAACCTCACATTTATCCACATTATATTGCATCTGCCATGCATTTGCCCACTCGCCTAATCTATCCAAGTCACTCTGCAGCCTCCTAGCATCCTCCTCGCAGCTAACACTGCCACCCAGCTTCATGTCATCCGCAAACTTAGAGACGTTGCATTCAATTCCCTTGTCCAAATCATTAATATATATTGTAAATAACTGGGGTCCCAGCACTGAGCCTTGCGGTACCCCACTAGTCACTGCCTGCCATTCCGAAAAGGACCCGTTTATTCCTACTCTTTGCTTCCTGTCCGCCAACCAATTCTCTATCCACCTCAACGCGGGAAGTCCATAGAGCTCAGAGGACCATCGGAATACAGCTACCAGCCTTGGAGATCATCTACAACACACGATGCCTCAGAAAATCCACCAGCATCCACAAACACTCTTCACACCCCTGCAACAGTCTGTTCGAACTTCTACCATCGGGCAGACGATACAAGGCCTTCCACGCCCGCACCTCCAGACTCAGGAACAGCTTCATCCCCAGGGCCATAGCTGCTATGAACCGGTCCTGCCGAGCCGGATGGTCACATCGCACAGTGAACCGGCACAGATCTACTTGCACTTTATTCTGTTTTAAAACTGTTCTAATTTGTTTCATTGGGTTGTTTAAATTAATGCTGACTAGCTAATTAATTTATTGCATTGTATGGGAGGCGCATTCCCAATCTCGTTGTACCCCTGTACAATGCCAATAAAGATGTATTGTATTGTATTGTTTCAAGTCAGATCAGGAGTGAAACAGGGATGCGTGATTGCCCAAACACTGTTCACCATCTTCATTGTGACAAGCATCCACATCATCAAGGACGACCTACCCCCCAGAATCGAAATCATCTGCAGAACAGATGGCAGGCTTTTCAATCTTGCCCGTCTCATATCATATCATATCATATATATACAGCCGGAAACAGGTCTTTTCGGCCCTCCAAGTCCGTGCCGCCCAGTGATCCCCGTACATTAACACTATCCTATACCCACTAGGGACAATTTTTACATTTACCCAGCCAATTAACCTACATACCTGTACGTCTTTGGAGTGTGGGAGGAAACCGAAGATCTCGGAGTAAACCCACGCAGGTCACGGGGAGAACGTACAAACTCCTTACAGTGCAGCACCCGTAGTCAGGATCGAACCTGAGTCTCCGGCGCTGCATTCGCTGTAAAGCAGCAACTCTACCGCTGCGCTACCGTGCTGCCCGTCTCAAGTCCAAGACTAAGCCATCTACATGCTCCCTCATTGAGTTCCAATATGCAGACGACAACTGTGTTGCAGCTCTCTCAGAAAATCATCTGCAACAGATCCTGACTGCCTTCAATAGTGCATACACAAAACCTGGACTTACCATCAACTCCAAGAAGACTCAGGATATCTACCAATCGGCAACAACTGAGACAAATCAGAATGAACCATCAATTCAACTTGGTGAAACGACCCTGTAAAATGTGAATCACTTTCCATACCTTGGAAATCACCTCTCCTCCAATGTCGACCTTGATGACGAGATCCAACATTGTTTTGTGTGCTGGAACAGCTTTTGGACGTCTTCGAACGAGACTTTCAAATCCGAACAAAATGTTAGTGTACAAAGCAGTGTTGATTCCAACGCTCCTGTATGTATCAGAAACCTGGACAACATACCAACGCCATCTGAAAATACTTGAAAAGTTCCATCAATGATGTCTTTGAAGCAACTTAAATATCAGCTGGGAAGGCAGAAGAACCAACGTCAGTGTGCTGAATGAAGCAAAAGCATCAAGCATCGAAGCCTTCGTCATCAAAAACCAACTAAGATGGAGTGGTCATGTTGTTTGGATGGAAGAGGAGCATCTACCAAACCAAACCTTCTACTCCCAGCTTAAAGAAGGCAAACGTAAAAGAGGCGGACAAGAGAAAAGATTCAAAGAAGCCTTAAAAGCCAGCATGAAGAAATGTGAAATTGACATCGAGAATTGGGAAACCAAAGCCAAGGACAGGAAACTCTGGCGAACCATCATCCAAAATGGAACAGCGACCTTTGAAGCCAACAGATGCGCAGAATTAGAAGCAAAGAGAAGTAAACGGAAAGAGAGGCAGCAACAACCAAAGCCCCATCTGACATCTGGAATTACCTGCCCTGAATGCCGAAGAACTTTCAAAGCCAGGATTGGACACATAAGCCACCTGAGAGCTCATAAAAACAACAGAACGTAGACCATTATCCTCGACCTTGAGGGATAGCCATAACGATGATGAGTTATAATGGTAAAATGCTGTCGGGATCCTGTTCCGGACAGTAAGAGTAACAAAAGTCTAATGCTGTGGCTGCTGTAAATTAGCAATATCAACAGAAATATTGGAAATGCTCAGTTAATAAGGTAGCATTTGTAGTGAAAGAAGCTGAGTTAATGGTAATTGAGCCCGTGACCTTTCATCAGAATAGGTAGACAACTGTATGTTGCCTCTGGTGTGTGGATGAATGGTAGCGTTTGGGGGTGTTAATGAGCATATGGGCAGAATTTTAAAAAATGAGATTAGTTTAGGATTAATAGAAATATGTGATCAATCATCAGTATGGACAGCGGGCTGAAGGGTCTATTTCTTGGATTTATTTCCATGCTTTGTCTGAAAACAAGAAGAATGCCAGTTAGTGAGGGCTTTTGAAGAAGACCTATCCATTGATAGTGCCTTGTTGATATTGGCTATGAGAAGGTGTAGACTGTCGTGTTGAACTTGGATTCAGATATGAAGCTAATCAGGAGGAGCGGGTATTTGAAGTGTGATGAAGAATGTAAGTACATTTTGTAGTGGTAATTGATTTAAATTTGTTAATATGATTTATGAGATAATATTCCCTGTGCCTGTAGGATGAAAGGAACCAAATTCTGACTGCTTACCTGTGGATTCGACTAATTTGGTTTGATGCTTTCCTCAAGTGGGATCGAGACAAATATGATGGACTTGATGCTATTCGAATACCCAGTAGTTCTGTATGGAGACCTGATATTGTTCTGTATAACAAGTATGTGGATTGCTATCTGACAGCCACGTATTTCTAAATATATTTCACTTTTAAGTCATAACTCATAAGAAAATTAATGAAACAGTTTCCTGATGTATTTAATTTTATAGTAGGTTATTTATTAAAGTTGGGGCAGTGGGCAGGTGCTATAGACCTGCACGGGAAGGTAGATGCTCCTGTCCCCACGAGTCTTGGGCAGATGAGGCTCGTCAGCCTGGGAAGGCAGTCCATCTAGGAGAGGGAAAACTCTGATCTAAAACCTCCACTGCCTTGTGGCCATATCCAGTCATGGAAAAGGCTCCAGGAGTAAACCTCAAGAAAAATCCGTAGTTGGAGTCCCGAAGGCAGTTCGTCGTTGTCTACAACCTTGTTCTGGCAGCTCCTGCAACGGCGCTGGTACCAAACTGTAAAGGCTCTGCTGTTCCTTTGGATCGATCAGCAATGTGGAGAGGGGGGACGTGCTGCATGGGCAACAGCCTGTCCTTCATATGACGTCGCTCAGGCTTGCATCCGACCACACATCACTGCAAACCTACACCTAAGATTTATTAAAGTGCACGATGTGTTTTCATTTGCATGTATAAATTAATAAGTGTTGCAGAAACCTTTAAGTTGTCCAAAGGTTCACACTGAGAGTGTGATTTTCTTAATCCTAAGTTTCATGTAAAATTAGAAAGTCACATCACTGTGTTGAGATTTGAATATAAAAGGTTAAACTTATGCCAAGCCAAGTGAGTCAAGAGTGTTTTATTGTCATATGTCCTGAAATGGAATCATGAAATTCTTACTTGCAGCAGCTCAACAGGTCTCTAAATATAGTACTCAGTAGCTACCATAATAAACAACAAAAAGAAGTTCAATAATTTAAAATATATATTGCAAAAAACAAAAACAAAGCCGAAAGTCCCTAGTGCAATCAAGCCAGTTTGCAGTTCATAGTTTGTTTGGAGTTCGTAGTGTTCAATAGTCTGATCGAATGTTCAGAAAATGGACTTGGTATGGTTCTCTTACATCTCTGCACTAAAACTCTCATTTGTTTGTTTGTTTGTTTGTTCCTGAACTACAGCCAAAACGGTACATGATAGCACGACAATCTTAGGCCCACCTAACTCACCGTCGTCGCTTTGGTGCTAATGGAAGAAGTTTCATTGAAATCGGTGTTATATTTTTAAAGTTATTCACATTTTGAAGTTTAAATCTATCTCCTAGGGAGGGAGGGGGGAGGGGGGCATTCAGAGAATTGGCCTCCACTGCCTTCTGAGGCAGAGAATTCCACAGATTCACAACTCTCTGACTGAAAAAGTTTTTCCTCATCTCAGTTCTAAATGGCCTACTCCTTATTCTTAAACTGTGGCCCCTTGTTCTGGACTCCCCCAACATTGGGAATATGTTTTCTGCCTCGAACGTGTCCAACCCCTTAATAATCTTATACGTTTCGATAAGATCCCCTCTCATCCATCTAAATTCCATTGTATACAAGCCTAGTCGCTCCAGTCTTTCAACATATGACAGTCCCGCCATTCCGGGAATTAACCTAGTAAACCTACGCTGCACGCCCTCAATAGCAAGAATATCCGTCCTCAAATTTGGAGACCAAAACTGCACACAGTACTCCAGGTGCGGTCTCACTAGGACCCTGTACAACTGCAGAAGGACCTCTTTGCTCCTATACTCAACTCCCCTTGTTATGAAGGCCAACATTCCATTGGCTTTCTTCACTGCCCATTGGTCTGTGTCCAGTTTTGCAGCTTGGCTGAGCAATTGGTGTAGGCTCTCAATAGTTCCCACTGTATTCTATCAATGAAGGTAACAGATTGCACAAAGTCTGGGTAATAATTCAAATTTAACAGGAACATGCAGTTAGAATCTGTTAAATATCTCTGCTCTTTTGTTTGTCCTTCATTGAATCACTGACCTTTCCTCGCAGGAGTCTCAGTTCATATATAATGATTCATTTTTGCTGATTGATTTGTAGAATACTTTAAAGCTATATATAATGCTTCCTTGTGATTCCTGGTTTTATTGTTCCTTCACAATTGTTTTATAATTTTTTGACATTGTTCATTTTTTTCTGAGTTTTATTATCCTTCTGTGACAGCTTCTTCAATCTTGGTTACTTTTCAACCTTTTTAATCCATAATAATATTGTGCTTGAAAATGATAAAATCTGCAGTTGATCAAAATCCAAAATAAGCTTCAAATTTGTTTTGTATAACTGCATGTTTCTCAAACCATACAGCCATTTGTTGATCCGTGGTTCTGTTTGCCATTCCACTTTAACTCCAACCTTACTACTAAAATCTCCTTTATTACAGTCTGCCATCTATTTAGGCATTTAGGTATTAACTTTGTCCACTTTCTATTTGAATTCTTAAATTTTAACCTTTTGTCATTACTGTTCCAGATTAACTTGCCCACATTTAACTCAGTGAGCTGCTAATTTCATCTCCCTTTACACAGCCTCTTGCTGTAGAAGCATACAATCTCATTGAGATCTGTATTCACTATTAGAAATTTCATTCCCTCTGCGTCAATACTCAAGTCATTAATATCAAGAACAATTCTTACTATCATCAATACTACCATTACTCCACAATTTACCAATTTTATCACCTAAAAATACAGAACTGCAGATTTCTTATACCTATTAATTCTATATCGTCAGATAATTGCTCTGAATTTCTCCAATGTATTTGTTAAATTATATGCCATTTTGTTTTGATTTTAATCCACTCAATAATGACATTGTTACATTGGTCGATGAAGGCCTTTTTTTTGTAACCAATTGTAAATTCTGTTGGTAACTTATTTTAGAGCTGATGATGAATCTGCTGACTCCATGGAAACAAATGTGGTCTTAAGATATGATGGGCAGATTACGTGGGATTCACCAGCCATTACCAAGAGCTCATGTGTCGTTGATGTGGCGTATTTCCCATTTGATGATCAGAGATGCAACCTTACTTTTGGTTCATGGACCTACAATGGAAATCAGGTTGACATCACGAATGGACTTGATAGTGGAGACCTGACTGATTTTGTGGAGAATGTCGAATGGGAAGTACATGGAATGCCAGCAACAAAAAATGTGATAACATATGGATGTTGTTCAGATCCGTACCCAGATGTCACTTACACCTTAATTCTCAAAAGGAGGTCCTCCTTTTACATTTTTAACTTGTTGATCCCATGTGTAATGATCTCGTTCCTAGCCCCATTAGGATTTTATCTACCTGCCGACTCTGGAGAGAAGGTGTCACTTGGTGTGACTGTACTGCTGGCATTGACTGTGTTTCAGCTGATGGTTGCAGAAAGCATGCCTCCATCTGAAAGTGTTCCGCTAATTGGTAAGTGACTCTTCTGCAGTACTGTTAATATTCTCAGTAAAAAGCTCTGCCGAGAGTGATCGCTGCATATACACTGTATTATGCAGTTTCCATAAATGTATAAGAAGTGTGAAAATAACTGCAGATGCTGGTACAAATCGAAGGTATTTATTTCACAAAATGCTGGAGTAACTCAGCAGGTCAGGCAGCATCTCAGGAGAGAAGGAGAGACCCTTCTTCAGACTGATGTCAGGGGGGGGGGCGGGACAAAGGAAGGATATAGGTGGAGACAGGAAGATAGAGGGAGAACTGGGAAGGGGGAGGGGAAGAGAGGGACAGAGGAACTATCTAAAGTTGGAGAAGTCAATGTTTATACCGCTGGGCTGCAAGCTGCCCAAGCGAAATATGAGGTGCTGTTCCTCCAATTTCCAGTGGGCCTCACTATGGCACTGGAGGAGGCCCATGACAGAAAGGTCAGACTGGGAGTGGGAGGGGGAGTTGAAGTGCTCAGCCACCGGGAGATCAGGTTGGTTAAGGCGGACTGGGCGAAGGTGTTGAGCAAAACGATCACCGAGCCTGCCGATGTAAAGAAGTTGACATCTAGAGCAGCAGATACAATAGATGAGGTTGGAGGAGGTGCAGGTGAACCTCTGTCTCACCTGGAAAGACTGTTTGGGTCCTTGGATGGAGTTGAGGCTGGAGGTAAAGGTAAATCCATAAATGTATTTTCTCTCAGACCAAAGCAGGTTTGAAAGATAATTATGGCTGTTTAGAGTTTGGAATTCATCTTTTAAGTGAAGCTAGTATATGTTGAATAATTGAATTTGTTTATAGGGTAAATTTTGTAGAATCTGCAGATAATTAGTTACATCTACCCTTACCTGAACAGTGCTAATAGCAGATTCTGTTCTTAGGGCCCCTTAAGCTGTACTTTGGCAGAAATATTATCTTTGCATGTAAGTGCCAATACTCCACCAGAGTCACAGCAATGGAACAAACTGAAACTATGATGAGATTAACTTCAAATTTTACCATCAATATTTCTATTTTACATTTCTTTCAGTGAAGTGGATTGTTTTCACTTTAATTGTCCAGATTTTACTCAGTGGGAGAGAGGAGGGAGACTGTTTCACTAAACACTTATGGTTGGTCCGCCAAGGCCAGCAGGATCTCCTGGTTGCTATCCTTTTTAATTCTCTTCTCATTCCCTTACTGACCTTTATGTCTTGGGCTTCCTGCATTAGCAAAGCGAATCTATATGGAAACTGAAGGAACAACACCTCAAATTCCACTTGGGTAGCTTATAACCTAATGGTATGAACATTGAATTCTCTAATTTTAGGTAATTCCGTAACCCTCCGCCTCTCCTTTCTTCCCCCACATAACTTCCCCACTTTTTTCCAGGAGCAGCCACAACAACATGCTGAATAACACCAACATAACCTCCCAATACTTACCCTCAACCTTTGGCAATAAAGGTTAAATATGCCACTTGATAACTATTTGTTAGACTTGCATGCTGACGAGAACACCTAGATATTGACAATAGACAATAGACAATACGTGCAGGAGGAGGCCATTTGGCCCTTCGAGCCAGCACCACCATTCAATGTGATCATGGCTGATCATTCTCAATCAGTACCCCGTTCCTGCCTTCTCCCCATACCCACTGACTCCGCTATCCTTAAGAGTTATATCTAGCTCTCTCTTGAATGCATTCAGAGAATTGGCCTCCACTGCCTTCTGAGGCAGAGAATTCCACAGATTCACAACTCTCTGACTGAAAAAGTTTTTCCTCATCTCAGTTCTAAATGGCCTACCCCTTATTCTTAAACTGTGGCCCCTTGTTCTTGACTCCCCCAACATTGGGAACATGTTTCCTGCCTCTAATGTGTCCAACCCCTTAATAATCTTATACGTTTCGATAAGATCTCCTCTCATCCTTCTAAATTCCAGCCTAGTCGCTCCAGTCTTTCAACATATGATAGTCCCGCCATTCCGGAATTAACCTAGTAAACCTACGCTGCACGCCCTCAATAGCAAGAATATCCTTCCTCAAATTTGGAGACCAAAACTGCACACAGTACTCCAGGTGCCTTGTTTTATTTTCCAATTTCATGAAATTGTTAACACTGTGGCAGTTCCCAATTATGATCAAATGACTCATTGTACTGAAAAACTTTATTTATTCTTGGCGATAACACATGCATTTCTTTGGATGTTCTGAGATCATGAAAGACACGAAACAAGTGCAAGCCTTTCTTCAGTGTAAAACAAGTCCTGCAGGTATTCAGTAGATTAGGCCACATTTGCAGAGGGAAACGGACAGGCGATGTTTTAGCTTTATTTGTTTGCACTCTTGCTGTCAGTGAGGATCATTTGATACAAAAATGTGAAGTGGCAGCATTTATTTCCAACAAAGATTTGTCGTATTCTTTGCATCCTAGATTGACTAATTAACAGTATACTATGTAAAACGAAGTTGCATTGTAAAGAATGTTATTTCAAGCAATGTATTTGGCTGCTCAATATGTTTTATTCAAAATTGATGGCTTTGCTTTGAGACAAACCACATCCGTCCAACAGTATATGTGGCGTTTTGGTGAACTCATACTTGGCCTCAAACTAATGACACAATGCAAAAAGTTCATATACAATTTAAATTTTACTTCATAACCTTAATATTATTGGCACTAAAATAATCACAATATAAGTTTATATGGGTAGTGCCTTTCGACAGAACACCCAAAAATGCTTTCCGCTCATGAAGCATAAGTGATAAAGTAGGTGCAATCACTGTTATTATGTGAAACACTTGTAGCCAGTTTGTATGCAGTTTCTTTATGCTGCAATATGTAGCGACAGATACTGGATACTGGACTGATTACATTGTTTCAATGAGTTTCTGATTGAGAGTTTAAATATTAAATGCTGGAGCAACTCAGCGGGTCAGGCAGCATTTCTAGAGTAAATAGATAGGTGAAGTTTTGGTCCTGACATCTGGATCTTTCGGTTGCTAACCATTTTAACTTCTGTTGCCAATCCCAGACTGACCTTAGACACAAAATGCTGGAGTAACTCAGCGGGTCAGGCAGCATCTCGGGAGAGAAGGAATTGGTGACGTTTCGGGTCGAGACCCTTCTTCAGACTGATGGGCGGGACAAAGATAGAATGTAGTTGGAGACAGTAAGACTAGTGGAAGAACTGGGAAGGGGAGGGGATAGAGAGGGGAAACAAGGGCTATCTGAAATTAGAGAAGTTCATACCGCTGAGGTTAAACCCAAAGGTGCAAGCAAAATATGAGGTCCTGTTCCTCCAATTTGCGCTGGGCCTCTCTCTGACAATGGAGGAGGCCCAGGACAGAAAGGTCAGATTGGGAATAAATGAATGAATGAATACGTTTATGAATAAGTTTATTGGCCAAGTATGTACACATACAAGGAATGTGCCATGGTGCTCCACTCGCAAGTAACAACACAAACATACAGTAAACAATTAAGAATAAAGCATAAAACATTAAAATATTCAGAATACATTATGGTTTAAACATGTGAGTGAAATAAACCAGAGCAATAAGAGACTACAGACTTTTGGTTAATGAGTAGAGCGACTACTCGCAGAAAAAAAGCTGTTTTTATGTCTGGCTGTGCAGTTTTGACAGTCCAGGCCAGTCTTTGCAGACTGGAGTCAGTCTGTGAGTAGGTGTGAAATGGTGATTGGGGAGGAGTGGGTGGGGAAAGGTCCAGTCTTTGCAGAATGGAGTCAGGCTGTGAGTAGGTGTGAAGTGGTGATGGGGGGGGGGGGGGGGAGTGGGGGAGGGGGTCTCAGGGTTATGTTTCTGATTCTCGAACCTGCAGTAGAGCTCGTTCAGGTCATTGGTCAGCTGACGATTGTCCAAGGAGCGGGGGATGTTTTTGTGCTTAATTCATTCCAATCTTTGTTTCTTTTCAGGTAAATACTACATAGCAACAATGACAATGATCACTGCCTCCACTGCACTGACAATTTTCATCATGAACATTCACCACTGTGGACCAGAGGCCAAGCCAGTTCCAAAATGGGCAAAGGTGATCATATTGCAGTACATGTCAAAGATCTTTTTTGTGTACGACATTGGTGAAACCTGCACCATGTCGCAAAAGAAAGAGGAAAAGAACCGTAAACTGCAGACAGATAATTTCAAAGCAAACGTAAAATATAGAAAAGAGAAAGAATTACCAATAAAGGATCGTTTTTCTAAAAATCACCAATATAACAACACAGTGGTGAAAGAAGATTCTACACTCTCTGTGATACCAGTGCATCAGTGTCCAGTGTGCAACCAGAAAGAAACTAATCAACATTTTGAAGGAAGCATCGGCAATAGTTGTGCCAGTGAAGAGGATCTTAATGTGCCTTCTTGTACTTGTTACTCACACAGAGGCAGGGTGGCAAGTAACATTGAATTTATAGCTAATTGTTTCAGAGAGCAAAAAGCAACCAATGCAAAATCTGCTGAGTGGAAGAAAGTGGCTAAAGTAATGGATCGTTTCTTCATGTGGATATTCTTTGTTATGGTGTTCTTTATGAGCATTTTAATTGTAGGAAAGGCAACATGACTTTATTTTGGCATGCATTATATAATTTTTCATTGCTTAGTATATTATAATTCCAGTAGTATTGTAGTTTTATATGTGGGTGCTGGTGAAATTTGGAAATGGAATAACCTTCTAACTCTTAAATTAATAGGCCCTATTAAGTTTTAAATTATTTCATGAATCTGAGTTTAGTGCATGTAGAATACATCAACAAACAATTCTCCACCCATTGGGTTTTATAGCTTTCATTCTCTGACCAGGCGATTCGATCTTAAAAGGTACTCAGAGATTTAGACAGCTCTGAGCCCACCACTTGAAAGAGAATCCACCTCCCTCAGCACACCACATGACAGAGTGTCTGACAACTCCTGAAGCTCTATAGTCTTCCACTGGTATTGATCACTCTCTACCTCTTCCTGCCTGCAGTCTGTGTGTCAGGCAATTTTGCCCTCTAGTTCTGTCAAGGTGGAGGTAGCCCAGAGAATAGATTTGTATAAGATTATTAAGGTTAGGCCGTAAGTATAGTCTACCAGACCAGTTCACATTCCAGAACTCATGCAATGCTCTGTGCAGTAGCTTAGGTTGCAAGAGAATGTTTAGCCCATTGCATTTGCTGAACAGAAGCAATCCTTCTTGTAGAGTGTTCCTTATTTTTGTATGTACGTTTATCATGAATTATTTGGGCGAGTGATGGTGGGTCTGCAAAGACAAGAATGGAAATATTATTTTATTCCTTGGAGGAAGAAGCTTACGAGCAAAATCAAGAAGGTTTGGCTGGTGGTTGCCACTAAGTTTAGCAGAAGAGTTCAATACAAAAGCTGTTTACTAACCTGGAGAGAGTAGGAAAGGTATGATAAATGACAAATACACGTCGAGTATGACAAATGCCTGTCACGTTTGACCTACATCATAGTAATACTCCAATCCCCCCAATCTAGCACCACATCCATTGTGTAAATGTTCCTTCTAGATACACCCATGCTCGCTTCGTAAACAAAATGATGAAATATTAACATTAAAATATACTTAAAGCATTACAATTACAGCTGATTAGAAGCAAAAGTTATGGAGGAATAAAAACATTTGAGAAACCTTACCCTTTTAATTAAGGTTGATGGCCCTTTTCAAATTGTACTCTCTAGATCTGGCTCTGAAACTGAGGAATAGGGTGGGGTGAGTGCAGGGGCTAAGTAGCGATCCGAAGCACCACCTCTTCAGCACCAGTGTGTTCCATGTCTGTGCCCTGTGGTGTGCAGGCATGGGAGCCTGGAGCATGGGGGTAGTGCATAGAGTCCAGCAGTTCTCTATGCAGTTGCCAACCTGCACGATCCAGCCCACTGAGCCGGTGGTGGAGGCAGTTTCTTATGCTAAGGGGAGGAACAGAGATTTTTATCCTATCACACTGTTAAAACAGAGGTCTTGGACTTTAGTTTAGAGACACAGCATGGAAATATGTCGGCCATTCCGTTCACACTAGTTCTATGTTATCCCACTTTTGCATCCACTCCCTACACACTAGTGGCAATTTTAAAGGCCAATTGACCCACAAACCTGCACTTATTTGGGATGTGGAAACCGGAGGAAACCCACACGGTCACAGGGCCCACATGCAAACTCCACACAAAGAACACCTGAGGTCAAGTTCGAATGACGTCATGGTCTCTGGTACAGTGAGGCCACAGCTCTAGCAGTTGTGCCACTGTGCTGCCCTTTTGCCTTTAGTCACAGCACAATGCTTCACCACTGTATTGTGAAATATTTACATGCATAAAGTAGACACGTAATGCAATAACAATGTGAAAGCGGTAGTTTTGAAATAGTGTAGATACAATTCAAAACATAACAGAAGATTCATTTATGAGGCAGACCCATGGATAATTGTGCATTCAAGAGAGAGCTAGATAGAGCTCTTAAGGATAGCAGAGTCAGGGGGATAAGGCAGGAACGGGGTACTGATTGAGAATGATCAGCCATGATCACATTGAATGGCGGTGCTGGCTCGAAGGGCCGAATGGCCTCCACCTGCATCTATTGTCTATTGTTTATTGCTGCCACACAGTTTGACCAGCTGTTTATCAATTCAGCACTCTCCTTTGCAAAATATAGAGGTAACATAAATTTATTAGTCGTTCCAGTTTGTAGATAGCAAAACCAAAACTGAAACAAGTAAATGGAACAGTGACTCACTGCACATGAGGTTCTGCGTCAGTTCTGCAATCCCCAATACCACCACTTGGAAGTGCAGGCGTGCTACATCAGATCAGATTTACTATCTGGAAATCACTCTGGAAATTAACTGGGTCCAAATCGATTAGTACTGATAAAGCGAAGAAAATAATTGGTAATTTAAAACAATATGTAAAAACAAAGAAATCTGCTGTAAGCCACAGTTCCACCCTAAATTTTTTTCACATATGCAAATTGATAATGACATTTTCATAGTTAGATTTTGTGGGCATTTTTTTTTTCAATATAAAAAAGTGCCAAAGCAATAGTTGATTCTTCACTCTGCTCAATTGCTGCTTTTTGGAAGGCTGATATAATTTTGATGCTATTAATGTGTGGTGTAGCAAGGAGGGAAGGAAAGCTCCGAGATTCTTGCAGATTCCTCAAAGTGCATTCATCATCCAGGTAATCAGTATAAAAACATGTTTATTTACATCATCTAATTAGACCAAGTCAAAAGGAAAAAATACTTTGCATTGAATAGCAAGAATTCTTTGGAGATTCCTTGGATGTATGGTATCCTTACCTCAAACTGCTTTAAATTGATTGATGGAATGAAGTGTAACCATTTTTAAATGTTCTCCACCCTCTGCAATTGGCTCACCTGATGCATTTTCATCAAATAATCTTCTCTTACTATATCTTTCTGACGTAAATGTTGTTTTACTGCACTCTGTGGCTAATTCTTCCAAGGATTTTGTGATTTTTTAAAAAGCTAAGCACAATTTGTTTATTTCTTGAGTTTGAGTTTAGATTAATATCACGCTTACCAAGGTACAGTGAAAACCTTTTTTGCATGCTAACCAGTCAGACAATATATGATTACAATTGATCCATCCACAGTGTACAGCATAAATATTAACAAGTTCCAGCATTTTTCTTAGGTCAATCCTTGAAGAAAGTTTTATGGAATAAATTATTGTTCCAAACTGTTAACATTAAACTTGAGTTTTAAAAGCAATAATCTTCAGTGGTGGTGTTGAGTGCTACAGTTTTGTGAAGAGTTTCTAAATGGGCATCCTTTGCAGCACATCTTCAGAGACTTGTTTTGATGTGTGTCCAATTGTGTCCAGAAGTTGTTTAAACCTATGAACAACATCTTTTTAGTATTTTCGGTTCTCCTGTCGTTGTCTGTCAGTGTGTTTCTAGGGGGCCAAAGTAATGTTCTCCACTGGGAGTGAAGGTGGCTGCAATAATATGACTTTGATTTGAGCTGTGTGCGCAGCAGTGGACATACATTGTTTTAGACTTGCAACATCCTCGTCTCCCATGTGGAGGCTTGAAATGTGCCCAAACATGGTCTTTGGCCATGCACGCATGACATTAAACTGAGTTTCTATCTGAGACCATGTATCAATGAACCAAACCCTTCACTTCTACTGTTGGTGACTCACAACGTTCGGGAAGTGATCAGCCTTTGGCAAGTTGTGCAGGGAAGTTGGTTCACTGAGGTCATATCAAACATGAAATTTACAATTAAAAAATAACTTCAGTTACTATTTTTAAAGTTCCCGATGTGAGAGATAAAACATTAAATAAGTCAGCATGTGGTAGTCAAGAAATGTTTGAATTAGAATTATTCAAATGCTGGCCCAGAGCAGAGTTGTATTTCAGCATAAACTTTGGAAGCTCCAAACCCTTGCCCTTGTTCCTGCCCAGTTCTACATATTCTCTTCAATCTCTAAACACTGAGCATTGCTTAGCACAGTACAGTGCAGTATCTACATTGCTTTCGAGTATTTGTTCTTTGCTGCAGGCCCTCTGTTTTGCAGTAGATTGGCAGTAGAAAGCTTTCATCGCCCTCATGAAGGGCTTTAGATTTTTCATAATTCATCTCACATCTTTTTGGTTATTTTGCGAAAGGTAGAAAATCCAGTCAGGATCAGCCTCTGCTTTGCAATAATATTCACCTTTTCTGCCAGCAAAGAGCTACTAAACAAAATCAATGTGTAGGTAGGAACTGCAGAAGCTGGTTTATAATGAAAATACACACAAAATGCTGGAGTAACTCAGTGGGTCAGGCCGCATCTCTGGAGAAAAGGAATAGGTGGTGTTTCGGGTCGGAACCCTTCTTCAGATTGAAAGATAGAGGTGGGGGTGGTGGAAAAGCTGGAGGTGAGAAAAGGCCAGAACAAATCAGGGCCGGCGACAGGTGATTTCGGGAAGCGTGGAGTCCATAATGGTCCATTGCCGGACCCTGACGTGAGAGGACGCTGGCGTTGAGTATTCGCCGCTTTTCCGTCAGGATAGTTTGTCTGTTTGTTTCTATGTTAATTGTTTTTGTAAAGCGCTTTGAGCATGTGATAAGGCGCTATATAAAATAAATGGATTATTATTATTATTGTTGCAAAGCAATGTGAGCGGCCTGACTTTGGTGAGTAAATAAACCAGTGTGCATATCATTTGCCACATGCTGACACCAAGAAATATTGAGTTGTTGATCAGTGCTGCGTGGAAAGTCTGGTTAGTGGGGTTAAGTTAGTGGAGCCAAACTGAAGTAAAATTCACATAGAGGCAGTGATGGAAATGGGGGGGGGGGGGGGGGTACGCAGGGGGAGGGCATTCCCCTAGTTTTCAATTTCCAGCTCGGGTTTAATGAGTACTGCAGAAAGTTTCGAGTCGTTTATCACTTTATTCAACTCAGATGAAAACGATTTGTTAACTGCCACTGTTAGCGCTTGTTAACAGCCAGTAGTTAACAGGTAGTAGTTATAAAATGTGTCATCAATACATCGATCCACACTCCTCAGTAAATGTAATTGTGTTTTGACCATGTATTAATGACACCGTGTTCCTTTGAATAAAATTCAAGGGAGAATTTCTTAAACTCACTGTCAGGGCTACCGGACCGTGAGCACGGGCTCAGGTAAAGTCACGTTATTTTATTATTCCACGTTATTTTATTTGCCGCTGTGCCTCTCTGCCGCTGTGCCTCAGTTGTTTCAGTTAAATTAGAATGGGTAGGGAGAAAATTAAATAAGTAGTACCAATAGTTTTTCCAGCCTAAATCGTGAGTGGTGAATATTTTATTGTGGGTGGTTTTATTTAGCAAAACAATAGTGCAAGCGGAAATATTTCATTATATATCACTATCAAATTTTATTATATATCACTATCAAATCACTATCAAATATCTATAAATTTCAGATTTGTGTACCCCAGTGAAAATGAGCATACTGAGATACTTTGAAAGACAGTGTCTTCAGATCGATGAAGAAATAAATGATAATGAAAACACTCAGCCAGAAAAGAAGGCAAAATTACTTGAAAATGATAATGTAACTGATGCAGCTGTTTCGCCTGATGCTGCTGCATGTGAAGACATTTCAAAAGATATTGAAAAATGTGATCTTCCAGACTGTTGGACACAAGAAATGTACTTAAACAAAAAGAAAGAATATCCCTGGCTAATTGTTAAAAACAGAAAACTAGGATGTAGTGTATGCAGCAAGTGACATCTTGGACTTGAACGAACACAAGGAATTCATTTGTCTCGTGAGTGGTGCAGTGTTAATGTAGTAGGAGTGAGTGATGACAAAGCAAAACAGTTAATGAGTTTAAGAAAAAAGATTTTTAAGCACAAAAATAGTGAAGCTCATATCAGATGCCAAAAAATCAATGAAACAGCTGAAAAAAAAGCAATCGAAAATGTAGTGTATATGTCACTAAAAAAGTACAAAGCAAAAACAGGTTGAGTTTTTAGAACTGGATATAATATTGTACACAAAGGTAGGCCCTACACAGATATGTCTTCTGATATTGAACTGCAAGAAAGAAACGGCATCGACTTAGGGTACGTTCTCCACTCTCGTAAGTCATGTGCAGATGTTTCTCACCACATAGGGAACCAGATGCAAAAGACAGTGGTGGAAAATATAATTTTAAAACAATCTAAAATGTCTATTATGATTGATGAATCTACTACTATTAATGGGAAAACTGTTCTAGTAGTCTGCTTGAGAGCAGCAGTTGGTGAATCTTCCCAACGTATATCATTCTATTTTGACTCAGAACATATGAAACTTGGTGCAAATGCAAAATCTATATATGATGGGCTTCTAAGTTGCTTACAAAGAGGTGGTTTTTCAATACAGTACCTAAAAGAAAATGTGATATCACTTGTAACTGATGGTGCATCAGTAATGTTAGGACGAAATGCAGGGGTTGCAAAACTATTTCTTGATGATTTCCCCAATGCAACTTTTGGCACTGTGCCAGTCACAGGCTTGAACTCAGTGTAGGTGATGCTATAAATGAAGTTGCAGGTTTGAATCATTTTCAGATATTTTGTGATAAATTGTATTCCTTATATCATAGGTCTCCTAAGAATCGGGATGAGTTAACTGCATGTGCTGAGGCTCTTCACTGTCAACTGTTGAAAATTGGTCGTGTTTTCTGTGTGAGATGGGTTGCTTCGTCTTACTGAACTGTAAAGGCAATGTGGCAGTCTTAGAAAGCTATTTGGGAGCATTTTGGAAAAGCACGCTGTAATGCTTCAAGATATAGTGCAGAGAGAGCAAAGTACGAGGGTCTGAAAAAAGTATTAGAGTCATTAGCTTTCGTAAATAATTTGGGCTTGTTGATGGACAGTTTGCTAGAGTTGTCTGAACTGTCACTTGAACTGTAGAACCAAAATTGTACACTTAGTAAAGCACATGAGGAAATTAAACGAACTATCAAGGTTCTTGAATGTCAAATAGAGAAGCCAGGAAAATATTATACTCAAGTGGAGAAAGCAACAAGCCAGATGATATTTAATGGAATAAATCTGAGAGCTGGTAAAGTACCTACTATACATAGACAACAGTTTTTGAGGAGTTTGGTCAATAATATGAAATCCAGGCTGCTTGAATCTACAACAGCTTCCAATGATAAATGTAAAAAGTTAATTAACAAGTCAAAATATTTAGATATTAACAATGTTCCAGAAGATTCACTTTTTACCTTGGGGGTAATGATGTAAAAGAAATGGCAGAACAATTTGGCTTAGATGGTCAGCTTTGTGTCAGAGCCTTCAGAGAATTCAAGGAATCTAAAGGATAAAATAGTTTCTGCAGATTTTCAGCAGCTGGTAACGGCTGTAAATACAATTCCGGTATCAACAGCAGAATGTGAAAGAAGCTTCAGTGGCATGAATTTCTGCATGTCACCACAACGTGCAAGACTTCAAACTGATCATCTCTCAACTCTTCTATTTATTAAGTTGGTGGGACCTCCTCTGTCAAAATTCAACCCCGAAGAATATGTGAGGACATGGCTTCTTAGTGGCAGAAGGCGTGCTGAAGAAACGGCATGCAGAAAGAAAGAGGAGGTGACAGAAAGAAAAAAAAATGGAGATTATATACCATTATGGAAGAGAGAGAGAGAGAGAGAGAGAGAGAGAGAGAGAGAGAAAATGAGTGAGAGAGAGAGAAAATGAGAGAGAGAGAGAGAAAATGAGAGAGAGAGAGAGAGAGAGAGAGAGAAAATGAGAGAGAGAGAGAGAGAGAGAGAGAGAGAGAGAGAGAGAGAGAGAGAGAGAGAGAGAGAGAGAGAGAGAGAGAGAGAGAGAGAGAGAAAATGAGAGAGAGAGAGAGAGAGAGAGAAAATGAGAGAGAAAATGAGAATGAGAAAATCTGTTCTCTGTTCTCTGAAATGGAGACAGATAAAGAGGAAGCGGGCGTCAAAGATGATACAAGTGAATTTGAAGGCAGGGTGAAATCTGGTGATGGATTTGAAGAAATTGACGAGTTCTATGTTAGTCTGAAGAAGAGTTCTGATCCAAAATGTCACTTGTCCATTTCCCTCAACGGAAGGGCGGAATGGTGGCACAACGGTAGACTTGCCTCCTTACAGTGCTAGAGACGCGGGTTCCATCCTGACTACGGCTGCTATCTGTATAGAATTTTACCTTCCGTGACCTCGTGGGTTTTCTCCAGGTGGTCCGGTTTCCTCTCGCATTCCAAAGACGAACAAGTTTGTAAGTTAATTGGCTTCTGTAAATTGTCCCTAGTATGTAGAATAATGCTTGTGTACCGGGTGATTGCTGGTCGGCACAGACTTGATGGGCCAAAGGCCTATTTCCGCACGGTATCTCTAAATTAAACTAAACTGACGATGTTGCATCACCTGCTCAGTTGTGAAACAAACCCTCCCCTTTACACATTCCCCCTTCACACATTCCCCCTCCCCGCCCAACAACTTTTCTTCCTAAGATAGATAGATGAGGTCTTGGTATACCCAGAGAAGACGGAACAATCTCTGATGCCTCCACTTTAGGTTCCACACCCTAGGGAGTTTGTTTGAGAGTTTCTCAGCAGTTGGTGGGAACCAGACTGCCTTCACCTACAAGGAAACAAGAGTTGCAGTGTGAAGGTATCTAGATGGAGAAAAGATCTGTAGCTGTGCAAAGATGTATTCTGAAAAGTTCGATTGATAAATTCTGTTATACTATAAATAATGTTTCTTTGCACCAATTTTGTTTCTTCTTTATGGGTTTTTTCAAAAGGTCAATTCTAAGTCCTACAAGAAAATAACTGCAGATGCTGGTACAAATCAATTTATTCACAAAATGCTGGAGTAACTCAGCAGGTCAGGCAGCATCTCGGGAGAGAAGGAATGGGTGACGTTTCGGGTCGAGACCCTTCTTCAGACTGAAGAAGGACTATTCTAAGTCCTACATTGGTACTGACCAGGAGGGAGCCTGCAGAGAAAATGTACTTGTTTAAAAGACCACTTTATGTTGATGGAAGTGGGGAGATGGGGTTTAGATGTGGATGGCATTTGCTTCAAGCTAAAGAAAATTGCTGCAACTCACAATGCTGAAGGCATTCTAGGTAGTAACGTATGCCACTTCTGGTTTATTGGCTTCCTCTTTCTCTAAAAAAGACTCTGCTCTGTGCATCATTGTGAAGAGCAGAGCACACTGTACAACTGCTGGAAATCCCATTTTCAACAAGCAAATGGACTTGCTCAATTATATACCCGAGTGTCACGTCGTGTTTGTGTGTTTCATTTGGATTTCGTTGGTTTGGTTTCCAGCTTAATGAATTTTGTCCATATCTGAGCAGATTGCTGTTAATTCTTCGAGGTGAACAGGAGAGATACAAAACGGAAGCTACACAGGAATCTCACCTTTTCTAGTTCTGTGTCAGTGATAGGTCGGAGTGCAAGCCCTTGTAGTTGCTCTGAGATTAAGTGAGCTGTCCTTACCACCACATGTGTATTGTCAGTGATAGTGGGCATCCATTGAAATAGGCCACTCCACATATCGGAGAGCCTACCCACTTCATCAAATATCATCACATTCACACACTTGCTTGCACTGGCAAACTGCTGGCTGCTTGTTCAATGCAGTTTTGTACTGTTAATAGCACCATGCTGTAAATTTTGTTGGAAGTGTCATAGAAACATAGAAAATAGGTGCATGAGGAGGCCATTCGGCCCTTCGAGCCAGACCGCCATTCATTGTGGATCATGGCTGATCGTCCACAATCAATAACCCGTGCCTGCCTTCTCCCCATATCCCTTGATTCCACTAGCCCCTAGAGCTCTATCTAACTCTCTTAAATCCTTCCAGTGATTTGGCTTCCACTGCCCTCGAGCACTTGTTTTCTATGTTTCTAAGTTGTCAACCTGAAGCTTGCTTCCTATTGCATTGTCATTTTTACTGCAGTTAACCCCCCACATTTCCCAAATTAGGCAACGCTGCATCTTAAACTTCATCCTGTTGCTGCTGCTGCAGAATGTTTTTGAATACCCACCCTCTCAAGTTCAAGTTTAGGTTAGACAATAGACAATAGACAATAGGTGCAGGAGTAGGCCATTCAGCCCTTCGAGCCAGCACCGCCATTCAATGCGATCATGGCTGATCACTCTCAATCAGTACCCCGTTCCTGCCTTCTCCCCATACCCCCTCACTCCACTATCCTTAAGAGCTCTATCCAGCTCTCTCTTGAAAGCATCCAACGAACTGGCCTCCACTGCCTTCTGAGGCAGAGAATTCCACACCTTCACCACTCTCTGACTGAAAAAGTTCTTCCTCGTCTCCGTTCTAAATGGCCTACCCCTTATTCTTAAACTGTGGCCCCTTGTTCTGGACTCCCCCAACATTGGGAACATGTTTCCTGCCTCTAATGTGTCCAATCCCCTAATTATCTTATATGTTTCAATAAGATCCCCCCTCATCCTTCTAAATTCCAGTGTATACAAGCCTAATTGCTCCAGCCTTTCAACATAGGACAGTCCCGCCATTCCGCGAATTAACCTAGTGAACCAATGCTGCACGCCCTCCATAGCAAGATGTCGTTACCTCACTTTTCAGACAATGACAATGGATTTTCGTTATGCACAATTCTTGGATTTGCACGAGAAGCATTAAGTAGTTATCTGCAAGTCCACTTTTTTCTACTGAGAAAATATTACGTTGACAATGGCTGCATGTCGCAATGGGAACTGCATCCTGTTGATTCACTCTGATGGTCTAGTAACTTCCCTTTAATAACTGGAATCTGTTCTTGTGGCAATTGTCTAAGTGAAGTCACACCACTGTATTATACGTTGGCAGGATGACAATCATTTGGTTACCTACTTACTACGGAATGCAAAAAGGCCATTCAGACCATTGTGTCCATCCCAGCGTCTAACAGATTATATTAGCCTCATTCCCACAACACTCCTGATTTCCCAACAGCTCTGCGACTTACTCTCGTCCACATGCCCGTCAACTACCGTTGAATTCTGCTGCACTCACCTGCACTGAGAGGTAATTTACACTGCCTAATTAACTTAGCCGTAGACACAAAGAACTGCAGATGCTGGAATCTTGAGCAACAAACACAAAGTGGTGGACACAAAATGCTGCAGTAACTCAACGGGTCAGGCAGCATCTCAGGAGAGAAGGAATGGGTGACATTTCGGGTCGAGACCCTTTTTCAGACTGATGTCAGGGGAGGGGGCTGGACAAAGATAGGATGTAGTAGGAGACAGGAAGACAGTGGGAGAACTGGGAAGGCGGAGGGTAAAGAGAGGGACAGAGGAACTATCTGAAGTTGGAGAAGTCAATGTTCATACTGCTCGGGTGTAAACTCCACAAACTGCCTGACCCACTGAGTTACTCCAGCATTTTGTGTCAATTTGAACCAGCATCTGCAGTTATTTTCCAACACAAAGTGGTGGAGTGACTCAGTGGGTTAGGCAGACAAAGGATGGGTCCCAAGACAAAATGTCGCCTACCCTTGTCCTCCAGAGATGCTGCCAGACCCACTGAGTTACTCCAGCACTTTGTGGGCAATTAACTGCACGTTTTTGGGATGTAGGTGAAATATGTAGCACCCAGCATTCCCTCACAGAGAGAATGTACAAATTCACACAGTCAGCACCTGAGGTCAGAATCAAAACCTGGTTCCCAGGATCTATGAGACAACAGCAGTAAATGTTGATATCTTGGCTCCTGACTATCCCACCCTATCTCTAACTATCGCCACCACCGCCATCTGGTTCATGCAGTGTTTATTGTGGGTTTCCTCCTGACATCTTCGACATCACAAAGAGCAGTCTTCAGCCTTAGGTTAATTGGCCTCTGCAAATTGCCCTCCTAATGTGCAGGGAATGGATGGGAGACTGGGATAACATAGAACTAGTGTGAATGGGTGATCAATGGTTGGCGTGAACTCGATGGGCTGGGTAGCCTGCTTCCACGCTATATCTCTAAACTAAATTAAAATGAGTAATAAATATAATATGAATTCAGCCCTGAAGAGTCAATGGTGTCCCCAGTGATATTTTTGTTTAGAATTTTTAGTTGACCTCACAAATTATCCAGCAGGGAGCTCAGCAAAAACCTACAAAAACAGTGAGCAGTTCAACCTGCTTTATAATTCCCTATCTAATTCAAGACCTGCCTGCTAATTTTATAGAATGCAATCTTATCAAGTCATCAGTTGCCATGTAGTTCAAGATTTTTGTGGTTTTAGGCACACATTGTTATATATTTTCTGTCCCTAAAAGTGACATTTACTTGCAGTCTTATCTATATAATACACAAAACATTAATGATACAGTCATTATTCAATAATGCTTTGCATCACTAATTTGATTGAGAATGATCAGCCATAATCACATTGAATGGCGGTGCTGGCTCGAAGGGCTGAATGGCCTCCTCCTGCACCTATTGTCTATTGTCTATAATTTCTGTATTGTTTACTTAATTCAAAACTGAAAGCTTATCTGTTTGTGTCAATAAGAGTTATAAATTATCCAATTATCCAAAAATGTGTAGAAGCTCCAACAAGCTCACCTGAGTGTTCATGTTTAAGTAAATATTTTTCCATTTTGGTCCGTATATTTCTCAACAGAAACATTGTCAGGGTGGTGTTCGGTGAAATTTGTCAATGTCCCCTGTCAACCCACCCTCTGCCAGAAACTAAAGGCTTAAAATCATAAACAAAGACAAACTACTGGAGGAACTCAGCAGTCAGGTGGAGGGAATTGGTCAGACAGCATTTTGGGCTAGGACTTTGCTTCAGACTGATAGTGTAGAGGGCAGAAAGCTAATAAATAGAGATGAGGGAAGGAGTGGGGGAGAACAGGCAAGTACCTGGTGGATGCAGGTGAGGAGGGGTAATTGGGAGATAGGCGGTGATAGTGACAAATACTGAAGTGGTATAAACATGTGCAGATGTGGACTTGGCGGCTGCTTCGCTGAACACTTGCGCACTGTTGAGGCCTACTGTCGAGGCCTACTGGACCTCTCAGTTGCCAACCATTTTATCTCTTCCCATTCCCACACTGACCGTTCTGCCATGGCCTTCTCTATTGCTAGAGGGAGGTCATATGCAAACTGGAGGAACAGTATCTCATATTCCGTTTGGGAAGCTTACAATCAAACAGAATGAACATTGAATTCTCCAAATTTAGGTAAATATGAACCACCCCTTGCCCTTCTTCCAACTCCCCTTTCTTTACCCTCCCCTCCCCCCCTCCATGCCCTGCCTGTGCACACCTGGACTCACACCAATCCCTTCCCTTTCACCTACATTCTGCCTTCTAGCTTCACAACATTGAATTGGACATTGAATTGAACAATTTTAGCTAACTAACCAATGCCCCACTCCCCCGCGCCCTTTATCCCCCCCCCCCCTCCCCCATGTCTTCCCTGTGACCCACCTTGACTCATAGATAGATGTTATGGTGAGATGGTCATGCCTAAGATCCAGGAAGAGAGCAAATGGGTGACCACAAGAAAAGGGAGTAGGTAGAGAGTGAAGTTGACCCCTGTGGATATCCCCCTCCATAACAGTATACATTTTGGATAATGTTGAGGGGATGACCTGACAAAGATGAGCAGCAGCCACAGTCAAGTCTGTGGCACCGAATCTGGTTCTGAAGCACAGGGGGGGAAGGGTAATGTCAGGTAGGAGGCCGGTTAGTTAAGGGAGCAGACAGGAGATTCTGTGGCAGCTATTGAGACTCAAGGATGGTGCATTGTCTCCCTAGTGCCGGAGTTCAAGATGTCTCAAAGCAGCTGCACGTGATTATCAAGCGGAAGGTGAGCATCCGGAGGTCGTTGTGATTGTTGCCAAAAATGACGTGGGTAGGAAAAGGGATGAGGTCCGGCAAAATGATAATATGGAGCTAGGCAAAAGGTTAAAAAGCAGGATT
Source organism: Rhinoraja longicauda (assembly GCF_053455715.1). Lineage (NCBI taxonomy): Eukaryota > Metazoa > Chordata > Chondrichthyes > Rajiformes > Arhynchobatidae > Rhinoraja > Rhinoraja longicauda. The sequence continues at coordinate 68,049,944 of NC_135953.1, read as the reverse complement.
TCCAGCAGCCTCTGGATTACTCCAAGTGCCGTGTGCTAGTTTAGTTTAGTTTAGTTTAGTTTAGTTTAGTTGAGAGATACAGCACGGAAACAGGCCCTTTGGCCCACCGAGTCCACGTCGGCCAGCGATCCCTGCACATTAACACAAGCCTACACACTCTGCACATTAACACAAGCCTAAGGACAATTTATACTTATACCAAGAAAACACACCCAAGTCAATTAACCTACAAACCTGTACGTCTTTGGAGTGTGGGAGGAAACAGAAGATCTCGGAGAAAACCCACGTGGTTATGGGGAGAACATACAAACCCCGTACAGACAGCACCCGTAGTCGGGATCGAACCTGGGTGTCTGGCGCTGCAAGCGCTGTAAGGCAGCAACTCTACCGCAATGCCACGGTGCTGCCCCATGATAGTGTGGGTAGGAACAGGAAGATAGGACAGATGAGTGCGTGGCTGAGGAGTTGGTGCTGGGGGACCTCTTCTGGGGCAGATGTGACCTGTACAAGTGGAATGGGTTGCATCTGAACTGGAAGAGAACCAATATCCTGGCAGGCACGTTTGCTAGTGCTGCAAGGCTGGGTTTAAAGTAGATTGTCAGGGCCGTGGGATCCAATGCAGGTCTGAGGAAGGTGAGAGGCTGAAAGTGAATATGGATGGTGATGAAAGAAAGTTAATTGGACAGAATATGCAGGAACATGGCAGGGAGTGAGAAAGGACTGTTGGATTGAATTGTATTTATTCTAATGTGGGGGGCCTGAGGTGTAAGGTGGATGAACATGTGGATAAGATGGCATGGATAGGTATGTGCGACAGGAATATTGTAGCCATTGTGGAGAGGGACAGGGCTGGAAGCTTAATGTTCCAGGGTACAGGTGGTGCAGGAGAGAAAGAGGTGGGGTTAAAGAGAAGAGGGTGTTGCTTTATTTATTAAGGAGAATTTCATGGCAGGAGTCCGAGATGATATTACTGATGGTTCATCCAGTAAGGCTATATGGGTGGAGCAAATAAATAAAAAGAGGATGATCGCCTTGTTGGGAATATATGACAGGCACCCAAATAATCAATGGGAATTAGGAGAACAAATGTGTCAGGAGATTGCAGGCAGCTGCAAGACTAATAAGATTGTCATAGTTGAGAATTTTAACTTTCCCAATGTAGACAGGGACTGTCATAATGTCAAGGGATTAAATAGGGAGGAACTTCTCAAATGTTTTGGGGAAATTTCCTCAGGCAGTGTGTTGAGGGCCAAACATGGGCAGGAGGGACTGATGTAGATAGGGCATCTTGGTCGGCATGGGCAGAAGGGCCTGTTTCTGTACTGTAATGACTCTGACTCTATCCATGTTCTCCAGAGGCACTGACAACGTTACAAAATATCCCGCACCGGCTCCTCCTATGTTCTCCCTCCCTCCCACCTGCCGGCTCCTTCTTTGTTCTTTTCCCCCTCCCTCACGGCAGTCCCCCCCCACCAGGTCCTCCTTTGTTGCCGCAGTAAGGATCAGCGACCCAAAAAGCCACACTAGATTATTGGCATTGCTTAATAACTATGTTAATCACGATTAGTACAAAAAACTCAAAGATTCAAGGCACGGTTTCAAACAAAACTGATCAACACATTTGTTACATGGCTACTGTGTATTTACACAACTCTTATGTTTATATTCATGACCTCCAAGTCTAACTATTTACGTGGAACATAGCCTGGTATAGCCCTTCAGCCCACAATGTCAGTGCCGAGTATGATGCCAAGACCATCTCTTATTTAGTTGTGCATAACCCATGTCTCTCCATTCCCTGCGCATCCAGACACTATCCAACCCTAGCAGCATGTTCCATGCACTCACACATTCGGTGTAAAAAACAATTGCCCTGCACATCTCCTTTAAACATTGCCCCTCTCACCTTAATGCTATGCCCTTTAGTATTTGATATTTTCCTTCCTGGGAAAAAGGTTCTGAATGTCTACCCTACCTATGCCTCTCATAATTTTATGTACTTCCATTCAAATATTACCTGCTTGAGATGAACTTTGCGAATGTTCGATCTTGATGAATCCATAGTCACAGAATGGCACAGTGTGGAAACAGGCCCTTCGGCCCAACTTGCCCACACCGGCCAACATGTACCAGCTACACTAGTCCCACCTGCCTGCATTTGGTCCATATCCCTCCAAACCTGTCCTATCCGTGTGTATGTCTAACTGTTTCTTAAATGTTGGGATAGTCTCTGCCTCAACTACCTCTTCTGGCAGGGCTTCTAGATTAGTTTAGTTTCGATTAGAGATACAGCTTGGAAACAGGACGTAGGCTCCACCAAGTCCATGCCGACCAGCGATCACCTGTACACTAGTTCTATCCTGCACACTAGAGACATAGAAACATAGAAAATAGGTGCAGGAGTAGGCCATTCGGCCCTTTGAGCCTGCACCTCCATTCAATATGATCATGGCTGATCATCCACCTCAGTAGCCTGTACCTGCCTTCTCTCCATACCCCCTGATCCCTTTAGCAAAAAGGGCCACATCTAACTCCCTCTTAAATATAGCCAATGAACTGGCCTCAACTACCTTCTGTGGCAGAGAATTCCACAGACTCACCACTCTCTGTGTGAAGAAATGTTTTCTCATCTCGGTCCTAAAAGACTTCCCCCTTATCCTTAAGCTGTGACCCCTGGTTCTGGACTCCCCCAACATCGGGAACAATCTTCCCGCATCTAGCCTCTCCAACCCCTTAAGAATTTTATATGTTTCTATAAGATCCCCCCTCAGTCTTCTAAATTCCAGCGAGTACAAGCCCAGTCTATCCAGTCTTTCCTCATATGAAAGTCCCGCCATCCCAGGGATCAATCTGGTGAACCTTCTCTGTACTCCCTCTAAGGCAAGAACGTCTTTCCTCAGGATAGGAGACCAAAACTGCACACAATACTCCAGGTGCAGTCTCACCAAGGCCCTGTACAACTGCAGCAGAACCTCCCTGCTCCTAAACTCAAATCCTCTTGCTATGAATGCCAACATACCATTCGCTTTCTTCACTGCCTGCTGCACCTGCATGCTTGCTTTCAATGACTGGTGCACCATGACACCCAGGTCACGTTACATCTCCCCTTCTCCCAATCGGTCACCATTCAGGTAATACTCTGCTTTCCTGTTCTTGCCACCAAAGTGGATAACCTCACATTTATCCACATTATATTGCATCTGCCATGTATTTGCCCACTCGCCTAATCTATCCAAGTCACTCTGCAGCCTCCTAGCATCCTCCTCGCAGCTAACACTGCCACCCAGCTTCGTGTCATCCGCAAACTTAGAGATGTTGCATTCAATTCCCTCGTCCAAATCATTAATATACACTGTAAATAACTGGGGTCCCAGCACTGAGCCTTGCGGTACCCCACTAGTCACTGCCTGCCATTCCGAAAAGGACCCGTTTATTCCTACTCTTTGCTTCCTGTCCGCCAACCAATTTTCTATCCACCTCAACACTGAACCCTCAATATCGTGTGCTTTAAGTTTGTACACCAATCTCCTATGTGGGACCTTGTCGAAGGCCTTCTGAAAGTCCAGATATAACACATCGACTGGTTCTCCCTTATCCACTCTACTAGTTACATCCTCGAAAAATTCTATAAGATTCGTCAGACATGATTTGCCTTTGGTAAATCCATGCTGACTTTGTCCGATGATTTCACCACTTTCCAAATGTGATGCTATCACATCTTTAATAACTGACTCTAGCATTTTCCCCACTACCGATGTTAGGCTAACTGGTCTATAATTCCCCGTTTTCTCTCTCCCTCCCTTTTTAAAAAGTGGGGTTACATTAGCTACCCTCCAGTCCTCAGGAACTACTCCAGAATCTAAAGAGTTTTGAAAAATTATCACTAATGCATCCACTATTTCTGAGGCTACTTCCTTAAGCACTCTGGGATGCAGCCTATCTGGCCCTGGGGATTTATCTGCCTCTAATCCATTTAATTTACCTAACACCACTTCCCGACTAACCTGGATTTCCCTCAGTTCCTCCATCTCATTAGACCCCCGGTCCCCCGCTATTTCCGGCAGACGGTTTATGTCTTCCTTAGTGAAGACAGAATCAAAGTATTTGTTCAATTGGTCTGCCATCTCCTTGTTCCCTATGATCAATTCACCTATTTCCGACTGCAAGGGACCTACATTTGTCTTAACTAATCTTTTTCTCTTGACATATCTATAAAAGCTTTTGCAGTTAGTTTTTATGTTCCTTGCCAGTTTTCCCTCATAATCTATTTTCCCTTTCCTAATTAAGCCCTTTGTCCTCCTCTGCTGGACTCTGAATTTCTCCCAGTTCTCTGGTATGCTACTTTTTCTGGCTAATCTGTATGCTTCATCTTTTGTTTTAATACTATCCTTGATTTCCCTTGTTAGCCACGGATGCACTACCTTTCCTGGTTTGTTCTTTTGCCAAACTGGGATGAACACTTGTTGTAGTTCATCCATGCGACCTTTAAATGCCTTCCATTGCATGTCCACCGTCAACCCTTTCAGCATCAATCGCCAGTCTATCTTGGACAATTCACGCCTCATACCCTCAAAGTTACCTTTCTTTAAGTTCAGAACATTTGTTTCTGTATTGACTTTGTCACTCTCCATCCTAATGAAGAACTCTACCATATTATGATCACTCTTGCCCAAGGGGCCTCGCACAACAAGACTGCTAACTAACCCTTCCTCATTACTCAATACCCAGTCTAGAATGGCCTGTTCTCTCGTTGGTTCCTCGACTTGTTGGTTTAGAAAACCATCTCTCAAACATTCCAAGAAATCCTCTTCCTCAGCACCCCTGCCAGTTTGGTTCACCCAATCTATATGTAGATTGAAGTCACCCATTATAACTGCTGCACCTTTAGTGCACGCATTTCTAATTTCCTGCTTGATGCCATCCCCAACCTCACTACTGCTGTTAGGTGGCCTGTACACAACTCCCACTAGCGTTTTCTGCCCCTTAGTGTTACGTAGCTCTACCCATATCGATTCCACTTCCTCCAAGCTAATGTCCTTCCTTTCCACTGCTTTAATCTCCTCTCTAACCAGCTACCCCACCTCCTTTTCCTTTCTGTCTATCCCGCCTGAATATAGAATATCCCTGGATGTTGAGCTCCCAGCCTTGGTCACCCTGGAGCCATGTCTCCGTAATCCCAACTATATCATAATCATTAATAACTGTCTCCACATTTAATTCATCCACCTTATTACGTATACTCCTTGCATTGAGACACAAAGCCTTCAGGCTTGTTTTTACAACTCTCTTACCCCTTATACAATTATGTTGAAAAGTGGCCCTTTTTGATTTTTGCCCTGGATTTGTCTGCCTGCCACTTTTACTTTTCACCTTGCTACCTGTTGCTTCTACCCTCATTTTACACCCCTCTGTCTTTCTGCTCCTGCTCCCATCCCCCTGCCACATTAGTTTAAATCCTCCCCGACAGCACTAGCAAACACTCCCCCTCGGACATTGGTTCCATTCCAACTCAGGTGCAGACCGTCCTGTTTGTACTGGTCCCACCTCTCCCAGAACTGGTTCCATTGTCCTAAAAATTTGAATCCAATTTACAGAAGCCAATTAACCTACAAACCCACATGTCTTTGGAATGTGGGAGGAAGCCAGAGCACCTGGAGAAAACCACGTGGTCACAGGGAGAACGTATAAACTCCATACAGACAGCATCCGTTGCCAGGGTTAAACCCGGGTCAGTGGCGCTGTAGGGTAGCAACTCTACTGCTGGCCCGCTCTGCCGCCTCACGGCCATCTTTTCTGACCAGGAGTGATTTCCTCTTACTTAATTGCGCACAGGCTGAGGTTTGTGTGTCAGAGATATATCCTTCCAAATTTTGTCTGCGTGCCCTTGTTGTGTCAACAACCCGTTTGATGCTGCTGTGTACAGCTGTAACTGTTGCTGTAGGACTGTTGAAAGAGCTCCCTTAATCTTTAATGTGATCAATGTGGTTAATGAAGATAGATGTGGGATTAGGATTCGAACTCTAGAGAATTAGTAGTAAAATTATCTGCTTTTTCTGTTATTCCACACAGCACATTCAGGCTGATGTTTCTGTGGTCTGAAAATAATTGATCCAATCATAAAGTCCAATGATTGTTGTGGGGAGTCCAAATAGGTTGGAGCTGGAAAAGAATCACTGTCCTCCATCTGAGTGACAACTTTGACAACACCCTGCATATTGCAAACCACTTCACAGCTCATGAATTATCTCTCAATTGCACTCACTATTGAAATAGAATTTGGTGATAGGTTCCTTTAAACTAATTATTTTACCCTGATATGTCTTTTCCAACCGGTTTCCCTTTTCCTTTGCGATCTTAATGCTTCTATTGACTGTTGTGATCCACTGAAGATTGACATAAAGTGCTGGAGCAACTCAGCCGGTCAGGAAGCATCTTGGGAGAAAAGGAACATGTGACGATGCAGGTCAAAACCCTTCTTCAGACTGATTGTGATCAACTGTTTGTCTTATACGGGAATAAACTAAGGACTGACTTATCTGACTAAATGGAAGAATCCTGTGGCACAGGTATTTAACACCTTGGTATTGCACACAGCAATGGGTGAAGTTGTCCAGGGCTTTAACATTTATTGCAGGTTAATATTTGCAGTGATGTTTACTGCCTTGAAGGCACTAGATGAGCACAAATGTTCAAAGTTGTAGTTGCAGTGGGATGGTTCCTAAACATGGACATTAATAGAAATGAACATGATATCTGGAACTTTGCACTTGAAGATTATATACTCAAACAATTTGACAATTCCTGAAGTATTAAGGGACTAGACTTTCCCTCAACTTTGCTTTTGACTAAGTTTGATTGCTGTGCCAGCAGTTTATTCTTAATTTGGTGTGGTCCCATCAGGAACCACAATGCAGCACTTATTTCTGCGTGTAAAAGCAATTTTGTCTTTATACTGCCAAGACTCCAGAAGATTGCACGATGGATTTCCACATCCATATTTCCTTATTACACAGCAGGTGTAATTTGGCCCATTGGATGAATGCTAGCTCACAGAGCAATTCCATTCCCCACCAACCTACATTCCCTATATTCCCATCAATTCAACTAATCAGTCACAACAGGGCAAATTAACCACAAAACCACACATCTTTGGTATGTGAGAGGAAATCAGAGCCCCTGGAGGAAACCCACGCTGTCACAGGGAGAACGTGCAAACTCCACCCAGACCGTGCCAAATGGCAGGACTGAAGCCAGGTTGCTGGAGCTGTGATGTAGCAGCTCTACCAGTTAAGCTACTGTGCCTCCCCGTTTTAAGCATTGAAAAGATAGAGTCATCGAGTCTTACAACGTGGAAACGGGCCCTTCGGCCTAACGTGCCCACACCAGCCAACATTGGCCCATCGACATTAGTTCCACTTGCCTGCATTTGGCCCACATCCCTCAAAACCTTTCCTATCCATGTACCTGTCTAAATATTTCTTAAACATTGTGATAGTACCTGCCTCAACTACCTCCTCCGGCAGCTCATTCCTTACACCTACCACCGTTTGAGTGAAAAAGTTATCCCTCTGGTTACTATTAAATCTTTCCCCCCTCACCTTAAACCTATGTCCTCTGATTCACGATCCTCCTACTCTGGGCAAGAGATTCTGGACGTCTACCCGATCTATTCCTCGCATGATTTTGTTCATCTCAAAAAGGTAGGCAAAATTATGGAACACAAGGTGATTTAGTGCACAATCAGCAAAATACTGCTGCTCAACACTGGGTTTCATTATTCAACAAAACATAGAAATAACATGTTATTCTATGGAAAGTTATTTCTTTAAAAGTTATTAGTGATGAAAAAGTATAATTATAACCTGATTGCACCCTCTACTGGAATTGTAATGACTCACACACAGCAGAGCATAAATGGGTAAGGCCTAGAATTTTTTTGCCTCTACTACTTATACATTAAAACATTGTCGTGTGCACCACATGCTGAATCAGGTTCATCTTAAAAATCTGCAAACTTTGTCCAAAGTAAGTGTGCAGCAGCATTAGAAGGTCTTGCACACAGAAATAAGTGCTACAATGTGAACTATGTGGTTCCCAATGAGACCACGTTAAATTAAGTCCAACTGCTGGTACAGCAGTCATTTAGACACATAAAGCTGGACTAACTCAGCATGTCCAGAGAAACATGTCCATGTTTTCGGTCAAGATCCTTCTTCAGACTGAGAGTCAAGGGAAAGGGAAACGAGAGACATAGACGGTGATGTATAGTTATAGAACAAATGAATGAAAGATATGCAAAAAAAGTAAAGATGACACAGCAATCATTTAGTTTAGTTTAGTTAAGTTCATCAGATAGGGCCGTACCAGCGATGTTGCCTGACTTCGCTTTGCAGGGAAGGGGAATCAGACAAGGCGTTCAGCACTTAAAGCACACTCCGCATGCTAGTTGGATAGCATTACGGCTGTCGTGGAGGAAAATAATGGCTTCAAGGGAGAGGGGGGAGAGTGCCAGAAATTACAGAACAACATAGACATGCCTTGAGTAGAAGGTTCCTCTCGTGAGAGAATCTAGAACCAAGAGTCAATTATTTAAAAATAAATGGTCACCCATTTAAGACTGAGATAAAACAAAACTTTTTTCTTGAGGGTCATATCTTTGGAATTCTTCCTTAAATGGAGGTGGAAGCAGCATTGAATATTTTTGAACCAGGCAGTCTCTTGCTAATCAAAGGGGTAAAAGGTTATCTTGGCAGATGGAAATGCAGAGTTGAGGTTATAACCAGATCAGCCTTGATTTCATTAAACAACAGAGCAAGCTTGAGTGGCTGAGGGGCCTACTTGCGATGGTATGAATGTGTATGTTTGTACGCTCACCTGACGGATGCAGGTATGATGTGATGTCTTTTGTGCAATGGCTCTTCCCGAGAGACATGTCTGTGAATTACCTCAAAGTCCTCACCCCTCCCTGGGCCTCCTGCCATCTCCAACCCTCCAGTGATGGAGGGTAGCTAGCAGTCATAAACTTTGGTCTACCCATTGAATATGCCATAGATTTGGCATAGATAGGGTGGACAGTCAGAACATTTTTCCCAGGATGGAAAAATTAAATATTAGAGGACAGAGTTTTAAGGTGAGAGGGGCAAAGTTTAAGGGAGATGTGCAGGGCAACGTTTTTACACGGAGGTTGGTGTGTGCCTGGAACGCACTGCCAGGGTTGGTGGTTGAGGCAGATACGATAGTGGCATTCAAGAGACTTTTGGATAGGCTTATGCAGGAAATGGAAATATTGTGGCGGCTCCCAAGGGTCGGGCCATACTACTACCGACCCCTCGGCACGGGAATGGACCAGTCCCGGGAGGCGGTCCTGGACTCAGGTATATAAGGGCAAGGTTTGGGCGCCAAGCCATTCCGGCAGACTAGACCCGTCTGAGACCCACGAACCAATAAATATACCTTCCCAAAATACCTGGCTCCTTGCCTTTATCAACACGCTACATTGGTGACCTCGACGGTCCATTCATTAGGATGGACAGGAAAACAGAATCCGACCGCCCGTCCGGCTCGCAGGCCGACCAGGCCCCAGCTGTCGACGCGGTAGGCATCAAGCTCCCGACCTTCTGGACCACCCGGGCTCGCATTTGGTTTTACCAAGCGGAGGCCCAGTTCCAGCTGCGGGGCAACATAACGGATGACACCCGGTTTTTCCACCTGGTGGGAGCCCTTGACCAGGACGCGGCCGAAGAGGTAACGGAGTTCCTCCAGGACCCACCGGCCGACGGTAAATATGAAGCCCTTAAGGAGCTGCTGCTCCAAACCTACGGGCTAACCCGAATGGAGCGGGCCGAAAGGCTCCTCCACATGCCAGGCCTCGGTGACCGGCGCCCATCTAGCCTCCTGAAGGAGATGGTCGCGCTGCTCGACGGGCACAGACCGTGCCTGATGTTCGAGTATACGTACCTGCACCTGCTGCCGGCCGACATTCGCCTGCAGCTCACAGACGCCTCCTTTGAAGACACCCGGGCCCTCGGCAGGCGCGCGGACGCGCTGTGGGCGGCGCGCCGTGATGACGTCAGCGCGCTAAACGTCACTCGAGAAGCGCCCGATTTTCTCCGGTCGGGCGGGGGAGCTGTAGAAGAAGTACAGCGCTTTCGACCGCGAGCTCCTCGCCCTGTACCTGGCCGTTCGTCACTTCCGCTATTTTCTGGAGGGCCGCCCGTTCACCGCTTACACGGACCACAAGCCGCTCACTTTCGCCCTGGCAAAGGTCTCCGACCCATGGTCCGCCCGACAGCAGCGCCAGTTGGCCTACATTTCAGAATTTACCACCTCCATCCGCTTTATCGAGGGGAAGGAAAACCGGGTGGCCGACGCATTGTCTCGCCCCGCCATCAATGCCGTGTTAGAAGTGGCACCCGGCATTGATTATTCTGCCCTGGCGGAGGCCCAACTAACGGACGGGGAGATGCCCGCCTACCGGACTGCCATCTCTGGCCTCCGCCTTGAGGATGTTCCCCTCGGCCCCGGAGCGACGACGATACTTTGCGATGTGTCGGCAGGTCAGCCGCGCCCCATCGTCCCGGCCGCGTGGCGCAGGAGGGTTTTCGACGTGGTCCACGGGCTGGCTCACCCATCCATCCGGACAACGATCTCGTTGGTAGCTGCGCGGTTCATGTGGCATGGTCTGCGCAAGCAGGTTGGCCAATGGGCCCGCACCTGCATTCCGTGCCAGACGTCAAAAATTCAACGCCACGTCCGGGCGCCACTCCAAGGGATCGGTCTACCCTGCCGCCGTTTCGACCACCTGCACGTGGACATTGTGGGCCCGCTCCCGCCGTCCCGGGGCATCACCCACCTCTTCACGGTGGTGGACCGCTTCACGCGGTGGCCGGAGGCCATACCACTGGCTGATACGTCGACAGCCACATGCGCTCGTGCGTTGGCCGCGCACTGGATTGCTCGCTTTGGTGTGCCGGTGGTCATCTCATCGGACCGGGGGCCACAGTTCACCTCCGAGCTGTGGTCGGCCATGGCCCACCTGTTGGGCGTGCGGCTGCACCACACCACGGCCTATCACCCGCAGGCAAACGGCTTGGTGGAGAGGTTCCACCGGCAGCTGAAGGCAGCGCTGAAGGCGCGACTCGCCGGCCCCGACTGGATGGACGAGCTACCATGGGTTTTGCTGGGCATCCGGACTGCCCCCAAGGAAGACCTGGCTTCATCCTCAGCGGAGCTCGTCTACGGGTCTCCGCTCACGGTGCCCGGGGAGTTCGTGCCCTCGTTGCCGGGGCGAGAGGAACCACCCTCATCCACCCTACATCGCCTCCGAGAGCGAGTTGGAAAGCTCGCACCCGTGCCGACGTCCCGCCATGGGACATTCCGCCCTTACGTGCCATCGGCCCTCCAGGACTGCGCCTTTGTGTTCCTGCGCCGTGACGCCCACCAGGCGCCACTCCAGAGGCAGTATGAAGGCCCGTACCGGGTGCTGGAGCACGGGCAGACCACCTTTGTTTTGGACATGGGGGGCCGGCCGGAGGCCGTGTCAATTGACCGCCTGAAGCCGGCCCACTTAGACATCGACCAACCGGTGCGGGTGGCCCAGCCTCGCCCACGAGGTCGCCCCCCTTTGCGGGTCCCACCGCCTGTCTCTCCAACTGTGCCTCCGCCGGCCCCTCTGTCGACCGATTACCGTACGCGGTCCGGTCGGGTTGTGCGACCACCAGTGCGTTTCGTGCCTCCGGATCTGGGGGGGGGTACTGTGGCGGCTCCCAAGGGTCGGGCCATACTACTACCGACCCCTCGGCACGGGAATGGACCAGTCCCGGGAGGCGGTCCTGGACTCAGGTATATAAGGGCAAGGTTTGGGCGCCAAGCCATTCCGGCAGACTAGACCCGTCTGAGACCCACGAACCAATAAATATACCTTCCCAAAATACCTGGCTCCTTGCCTTTATCAACACGCTACAATATATGGATTATGTGCGGGTCGATAAGAGATGGTATTGGCATCATGTTCGGCACTGGCATCTGCTGTACTGTTCTACATTCTATGTTCTAAGATGTACTTCCTAACCAAATTCTATGACAAGTTCTCCTTGAAAATTTCAGTACACTCAGTAGACTTTGGTAACAGTCGGCCAATTTCCTTCCTGGGATAAATAAAGTTCTATCGCATCATATTATTATTCCAGCACTTTATGTCTCAGACAGAACCTGCTTTACTCAGCAGCCAGGGCTAAAACAGATTGATGAAAGTTAGTTGTGAACATTTTCTTTAGTTTCCCTCAGGGCCCAGCAGAACAGAGTAAGTTTTAATTTTAGAGATACAATGCAGAAACGAGCCCTTCAGGCCCTGCTCCTACCAGTGGTCCCCGCACATTAACACTATCCAACACAAACAAGGGAAAACTTCACAATTATACCAAGCCAATTAACTTACCAACCTGTATGTCTTTGGAGTGTGGGAAGAAATCAGAACTCCTGGAGAAAACTCACGCAGGTCGCAGGGAGAATGTACAAACTCCATACAGACTATGGTCAGGATTGAACTCGGGTCTCTATGCTGTGCCACCGTGCAACCCTTGTTAAAGGTTGCTTAAAATATTTTAAGTCAGAATCTTATGCACCTTGCAGGATCCTCTTTTGAGTATGGAATAGCCAATTCACTATGTGATGTACTAACTGAGTACCTCATAGGTTTATACGTCATAGGAGCATAAGCAGGCCAGTCAGCCCATCAAGCCACTCCACCATTCAATCATGGCTGAACTATCGTTCCCTCTCAACCCCATTCTCTTGCCTTCTCCCCAAAACACTTGACACATACTAATCAAGAATCTGTCAGTCTCCACCTTAAAAATACCCAATGACTCGTCCTCCACAGTTGTCTGTGGCAATGAATTCCACAGATTCACCACCCACTGAATGAAGAAATTCCTTCTCAACTCTTTCCTAACGGTGCGTCCTTTTATTCTGAGGCTGTGCCCTCTGGTCCTAGACTCTCTCACTAGTGGAAGCATCATGATGACACGCTGACAAAGAGCAGGTGTTCTTCAGCGCTGTTATCTACTGGCATCATTTACCAGATGCTGGCCAGGCGCTGGATTGTTCATTTAGGCAGCTGCCTATCTTCCTCTTTGGTATGTTATCTGACTACTAAGATTTAATTTTAACATCTGAAAAGACCCGATGCACACATTGAACTTCTGCTGCAGAGGTTTACTGCAAGATGTGGGAGGTCTGATGAGGCAGTCTGGTGAAATGAGGAAGGAGGAGGTCACACATTTCTGCTCTTTAACAGAGGTACTTGCCCATGAAACTCATTGAAACCCCATGTCTGAGGTGACTCCTCGGGAGTTTGACCCTGAGCTAACTTTGAGTATAGAAGTTGGAAGGCCATGTCGCAGTTATATAAAACATTGGTGTATCATGTTTATTGTTATTTAGAGTATTCTGGGCACCATGTTACAGGAAAGATGTTGTAAAATTGGAAAGGGTACAGAGAAGATTTATGAGGAAGTTGCCAGGACTCGAGAGTGTGAGCAAAATGGAGAGGTTGAGCAGGCTCGGACTCTATTCCTAGGAGCGCAGGAGGATGAGGGCTGATCTTATAGAGGTGTATAAAATCATGAGAGGAATAGATCGGTAGACGCACAGAATATCTTGGTCAGAGTAGGGGAATCGATATCCAGAGGACATAGGTTTAAGGTGAAGGGGAAAAGATTTAACAGGAATCTGAGGAGTAACTTCTTCACACAAAGGGTGGTGGTTGTACGGAACGAGTTGCCGGAGCAGGTAGTTGCGGCAGGAACTATTGCAACGTCAAGAAACAATTAGATGGGTACATGGATAGGACAGGTTTAGAGGGATGTGGATCAAACACAGGCAGGTGGGACAAGTGTAGATGTAACATATTGGTCAGCATGGACAAGTTGGGCCGAAGGGCCTGTTTCGATGCTGTATGACTCTATGACTCTACCTCCTTTGGTGCAACTGGACCCCTGCACCAGGGCATGGACAACATTCTCAACAGGGTATAAGAAAATAACTGCAGATGCTGGTACAAATTGATTTATTCACAAAATGCTGGAGTAACTCAGCAGGTCAGGCAGCATCTCAGGAGAGAAGGAATGGGTGATGGCAGGAGAAATCACAGAGGGGGAGCAGCAGAACGTCACCCATTCCTTCTCTCCCAAGATGCTGCCTGACCTGCTGAGTTACTCCAGCATTTTGTGAATTCTCAACAGGGTAGACTTCTCTAACTTCATGTAATCCTTGCTTTCCCTCTCTCTCCGTCCCTCCCCCCTTCCCAGTTCTCCCACCAGTCTGACTGTTCTCCATCCCCTTTGTCTCGTTTTCACACCTTACACTTCCTTACTTCTGTGTCTCCCTCTCCCCTGACTTTCCGTCTGAAGAAGGGTCTCGACCCAAAGCTTCACCCATTCCTTCTATCCAGAGATGCTGCCTATCCCGCTGAGTTACTCCAGCATTCTATGTCTATCTTTATAATTTTATTAGTCTACTTATTTAGTCTACCTGCTTGTGAAAGGACAACTTTCTCTTCCCAGGAATCAGCATATCTAATTCTATCTAATATCTAATCTTTTCCAGGCCACCTCCGGAAGTATATCCTTTCTTTAATAAGGAGACTAATTTTGCACGTACGCCAGGTGTGGTCTCAGTGATGCCTGCACAATTGTAACAATACCTCTTTATTTCTAAACTCCAACTCCCTTGCAATAAAGGTCAATATGCTATTTGCCTTCCTAACAACTTACTGCAACTGCCTGTTAACTCTTTGTGTTCCATGCACAAGGACACCTGAATCGTTTGATACTCTGGTCATTTGCAGATGATTGTCTGCCTTTTGATTGCTCACCAAAGTGCACAACTTCCTACACTAAACTCTAATTTGACAAGCTTTTGCCCACTCACTTAACCCAGCTATAATCCTGCGCAGAGTCCAAGTATCTTTATTGCAACATATTCTTCCATCTTTTTTCTTGGCATCAGTTCTGATTGATGCTTCCAATTCAGAGTTGCCACTTTAAGAACCAAAGCCAAAGAGATGGGAAGAAAGATTTTATAATGCAGTTACAATATAGGTCTACTCCCATTGATCCAAGGCTGTAGAGACCCCTGGTTTGGGAGCTGTGGCTGAAGAAGTCCACAGAGTGTTGTTGTAGATGATGATAATATATTGAATGTTGTAGGGTGGAAGTGGGGTGGTGGGGTGGTTAGACATTGTCTAATTGGCCACAGTTAGTTTAGTTTAGTCTTTCTTTCCTTCTTTCTCTCTCTCTCTCCTCCTTTATTTCTCTTACTGTATCTGAATTTACCCACTCTCATTTGCACCTCTCTTTTCAAGTAATCTTTACTTTCAGAATCCTTCAATCTAATCGGTTAGGGAGAAAGGATTTCTTGTCCTGTTCACTCAGATCCGAAATGCCCAGCAGAGGACACTAGCTGCTGTTCATAGTGCACTTCCCAGCTTTGCCCAGAGAACAAACATTGCCAACACTAAGCAGGCGTGTCCAAGTCTATCTAAAGGTAGTGCCTTTTGTTGTTCAGTTACAGGTATTTTCAGGCCTTTCTGTTCATCCTAATTTCAAAAGCAGCAGTGCTCTTGCAAAGTAGAAGTTGGCTGAATGGCAATTATATAAAACATGTTGGAGCTGGATCTTAGTGTCTCAGATACAATGAGTTTGGGTTGTTGTTGGCAGTGGCGCGGTAAAGTAAACAAACCACTTGGTGACTTTAACTCCAAAGAAACTCGATAATGGCAAAGAACCAGTCGTGGAAGTTGTTCAGTATCAAGGAAATACTTGAGAAAACAAGATTACTTTGGCATGAAGCTTTGTAGTCATAACAACATCTGACTTCAGCTATTTCTTAACCAATCCAGATTCAGCAAGGTCATCGAGAGAACAGTTTTGTTTCAATCGCACTATTCATGCTACTGGTTGCAGAATGACTAAGGCATATTTTAAACCTTGTGACAAGTTAATCATTAATAAAGCCATTTATGACCTCTGAACCCTGTATCTAGAGAGGGAAAAACAGCAAGGCGTGCAAAATGTATTCTTTGTATAAAAAAGGTGTTGTTTTATCATTTTTACTGACGAGGGAGGATATGTGGTATTTCTTTATTAGCTTTCTATCAAGACAAGAATGAAAGAAAAGGATTAGATTTTACAGTAAATTCTGATCGGGACTGTTTCCATTCTGGGGTAAGCAACTGGTGTTGCATCATCAGCGATCACTGTACCATGGACCACTGTACCATGTAGTGATAGTACCTCAATTATTCCTGCAGTATTGTGTAGGGGAAAGGAATTTTAAAATGGAAATTCAGTGGTTTAGTTTAAAATGCAGCATGGAAACAGGCCTTTCTGACCACGCTGACCACTGATCACACATTCACATTAGTTCTATATTATCCCACTTTTCATCCATTCTCCACACACTAAGGGCAATTTTAGAGGCCAATTAATCTACAAAACCCACCCGCCTTTGGGCTATGGGGCGAAACCGGAGCACCCGGAGGAGACCCGCATGGTCACAGGGAGAATGTGCAAACTTCGCACAGACAGCATCCGACTTCAGGATCGAATCCGGGTCTCTGGCACTGTGAGGCAGCAGCTCTACCATTGTGCTGTCTTTTGTTATGTGAAAGAGATGCTGATTAAAATTAAAATTCCAATCATTGTTTTTGCTGCCGCAGGTGCCACTCCTAAACAAGTGTTGTTCAAATTCTCCAAAGATTCCCCAACACATTCCCAAGTTTGTTATGCTTGTCTCCATTTCTTCTGCACGCCTTCTCTACTGCTCGGGTGAAGCCACCTCATGTTCCACCTGGGTAGTCTAGAATCTAATGGTATAAACATTTTCCAACTTCAAGTAACGCCCCGTCACCCAGTCTCAGTCCCCCTCTCCTGATTCATCTGCGTATCACCCAGACACTACACCTTCTCCAATATCCTCCTCCGACTAGTTCCACTTGCCTATCTTCCCTCTGCTGTCTGGTTCCACCGATCACCTTCCTTACTTCTCAGGTTTCAGCTTCTCTCATCCCCATATGTCACCTTCCAAACTCTGCCTCAATCTCCACCCTTTCCTTTCTCAGTCCAACTCCACTAATTGTCTTTATTCTTTCTTTATCTGTCTCTACCTATCACTCACCAACCACCGTCTCCTGACTCTATAACTTCACCCCCATGTGGGTCCATCTGCTAATCATGTCCCTCCTCATCTGGTTCCAACTATCAGCCCATGCCTCACCTCTCCCTCTCATCTTTTTCTACAAGCTATCTCTCCTCTGCACCCTAAGTCCTGATGCATGGTCTGGACCAGAAATGTTGACCATCCCTTTGCCACCATAGATGTGCCTGACCTGCTGAGCTCCTGTGGCAGTTTGTTTTTGCTCCAGGTTCCAGCATCTGCAGTCTCTTGTGCCTCCACGACGAGTAAAACCTTTTTTTCTGGTGACACTTGCATCTCATGCATAAATAATCAAAAATGTTTTGGTACGGTTTGACAATTAAAATTTGAAATGTGATCTTGAGTTTTGCTTCCTTTTCCAGCGAGCTGTGGTTGTTTTCGACATTTTATGAGCAGGTTTCGCACACGAATTCTATCTTCACTATAAAGAATGATTTGTGATTTATTATTTAAACATCAATCTAGTCTCGCTGACTTTTGTGAACATTACATCCCTATTGTGGATATTGCAATTTAGGTAAGTGACCAATTGAACTGAGAATTTTGTAAAATTCAACATCTTAACAAATCAATTTAGTAATAGCAAAGGCCATTGGTTAGATTGCAAGAAATCTCAGAGGACTTTGTGGTTTTGTCTACCATCTCTGGATGGTAGAAGTAATTTGGTTGTGAAAATACCGTACACAAATAATGCCAGGAAAATCAATGCCCTCGTCAGTTTTATTTAATTTTAATCTTATGGTCTCTTCTGTCATCCCAACCTTTAAAAAAAAAAAATCTTTATTTTCTTGAACATGGGCTTTGCCATCGTTGGAAATGATTGCATGGACATCCTGGATTTAACTGAACATCGCTTCCCCAGAAGGTAGAAGTTCATTGTTGGTCCTGTCCGTATGGAGTTTGTACATTCTTCCCATGACATGCGTGGGTTTTCTCCAGGTGCTCCAGATTTCTCCCACACTCCAAAGACGTACAGGTTTGCAGGTCATTGACTTGGTAAAATTGTAAATTGTCCCTAGTGTGTGTAGAGTAGTGTTATTGTGTGGGGATTGCTGGTCGGTGCAGACTTGGTGGGCTGTATCTCAAAACTAAAAGTTAGGCAGAGAAACAGAGTTCACATGTCAGGTCAAAGAAACGTTAGCTGCTTGACTTGCTGAATGCTTCCAGTACTTTCTGTTTTTGTTTCAATTTCAGATTTCCAGTTTTTTGATTTTCCTTTGGGCCAAGACTGGTCACTAAATTGGCTATGGTAATCATTTTCAGTGTCTTTCGCTTGAAATCAGGTCTCTTTCTTCAGGGGTAAACCCCATTCCCACGCTTTATTTCGGACAAGGAAACATGAAAGGTGTTGGGAATATGTCAGTAATTAGCACAGTCATCTACTAATAGGGTACAACTCCCAATCCCTTTCATTCAGAAATATTATACTAAAACCTCACCCGCAAAACAAGATCACATGCAACTATTCCCTCCGATGCCCTGGTTAATTTTTATTCCACATCACCATCAATTTAGATCACCTTATTTTATGGGACCTTCCAGATTGCCATTCTGGAGCAATTCAAAAATGGCCTGATTTTAAATTCATTATGGGCCATATCGTTCCTTAGGATGAGTGATAAGTAAAGACTAAATTACCTGCCAAGCAGGCACGGGTAGTTGATTGTGGATGATCAGTCATGATCACAATGAATGGCAGTGTTGGCTTGAAGGGTCAAATTGCCTCCTGCACCTATTTTCTATGTTTGTTAAATTATTTTTTTCCTGTTTATATTGGCCCCAAATTTGTTCAACCACCCTGGCAGGTACCAACCTTATTCAAGACATTCTTATCCCAATGTGTCCCAAGTTGGTGCCAGGGTTTCAAGTTTGCTGTTTACTCACTTAGAAGCTTTTATCCATTGACATGCCCAATGAAAAATGGCAGACAGAATTAAGCAACGATTAGAACATAGAATGGTGCAGTGCAGGAGCAAGTCCTACGACCCAATGTGTGCCAAACATGATTCCAAGAGCAACTCTTATCTGCCTGCACATAATCCATATCTCCCTGCCCCTCTCACCTTATTGAAAGTCCTTGAATCCCAATCTGTGGGAGAGAGGTCATATACCCAATTCTCAAGCAATCATCAGACAGTTCCAGCATCTCCAAGCAAGCCTGGGGACTTTCCCAGAACACTGATCCGATAAGCAGTGGAGATGCTGAGGAAGCATGATGTAGGGATAGAATTTCCTGGACCATTGGTCTCTGCATATTCAGTGATACTGGACTTGATTCAACTTTATTATGAAAACTGTAATAATTTACACTCTAATGCCTCAATCACACTTATTTTTAAAACAACCCTGGAAGTAAATGAAAGCGTGATTTAATCCCAATGATTTTTATGATCTTTGTAATCAAAACAAAATCACTCCATTCTTTTGATAAGACAAAAACAATATAGTTTCCGTGATAATAGATCAGACATTTTAACCTCTGCTTTTAGCATAGTTTTCCACCCCTTCGTCTTCTTAGGAGCAACTTGCAGCTGTTAAGTGCTCATGAGAACTCTGAAATCAATAGAGAAATCCATTTAATTGCCTACAATCTTACAAATCAACCAAGCCAACAGGTTTCAAAATGCTTTATTGACTACTGCTTTTGAATATAAATGCAACAGAATAAACTTAAGCTTTTAAAACACAAGGAAAATAGAAAACAAAGAGTTCAAACACCTCATGGTAATGTGTTTGTTTGCTAATAAGGCACATTTGTTTTAAAAGATTTTTCTATGTATAACTTGTTCTTTTATATGCACCAGACCAACATTTTGAACTTAACTAGAAAGAAATGCTGTTTGAATGAAATAGCTAAAATAAAGTGGCACAAGTCTGGACCCTAACAGGTTTATTGACCTTCTGCAGACCCACTGCCAAAAGCAGACAATCAATACTTTAACCATGTTAGATCATTGTTGGGTCCTATGTGCAGAAAAAAAAGCAAATAAAAAATACATGAAGCTTTTGCTAGCGGACACAGTTACGTGAAACCCTTTGTTTTTCTTCCACTGTACTCTCCCACTTCTAAATGGTCTTGAATGCATCTTACACGTTAAATATTCTTTTTAAATACATCTAGATTCTTTTCATTTAACTGGGCTATGAGAAACTATTCAGTCAAATAAAAGTATTTTGGAATAAAAAGAATCTCAAAATCTGACCATAACTCCTCTCTTTATAAGATAATATTTAAAAAATAATTGAATAACTTTCTTTGTAGTCTAATTGGTGGTGTTACCCTAGATACTTTGTGTACTTCATAAAAAGTATTTCATAGATATACTAAAAAGGTACAGTAGACAAGTTATGAAAATTGATATTTCTTTGAGGAAACCAAGGCATTTTCTAGCAGCAGTATCTATTTTGTTGGCAACTTTATAAACCTTGAGTTTAACAACTATCAATAATTAAAATCGTGCAGAAAATGTGCCTGAACAGTTTGTGATGTTAAATCCATAATGGCAGGCCGGGCAACAGTTGGGAACTATCAGCCGAGTTAAAAATGTTGTTTTAAAACTTTACAAGTGATGTCTTTACAGGTTGTTTGGGTCAGGTCCAGGTGTGATACAAGTTGTTTGTTAAAAGGGAATCTTCACTCAAATCCTGTTGATTCCCTCAGCGTTCATCAACGTTACTGAATATAACAGCTAAGAAAGGGAGTGTTTTGCTCAGTATTGGAGTGTTACTGGTAATTTTCTTCTCCCCGTGTTCTTGGAATTCTTTAACTTTGGTCATACATTTCCAGTCTAACCAAAAGGGCAAATTGTTTTGCATATATTACTGTTCCATTAGTGTTGACGTTAATAGACATTACCCATGTTTAGAGATACAGCATGGATACCTCAGCCCACCGAGTCCATGCCAACCAGCAGTCACCCGTACCTAGTTCTAACCTACACACAAGGGACAATTTACAGATGACAATTAAGCTACAAACCTGCACGTCTTTGGAATGTGGGAGGAAACTGAAGAACCTGGAAGAAACCCACGCAGTCACTGGGAGAACGTACAAATTCCATACAGACAGCACCCGTAGTCAGGATTGAACCCGGGTCTCTGGCACTGTAAGGGAGCAGCTGTGCCACTCAGCTTGGTTCTTACCAGTTCTAACATGCTGATATGACTATAGTAGATCCATTTCCAGAAAGTCACATTTCTGAATAAGTGAATTGCACATGACTTTAAAAAGTAATCCATCACAGAACAACAATGCTGTGACAATGGGTTACATATTGCAGTGCACAATAATTCATACAATAACTCAATATAAAACATGGTAATTACTGGTAAGTTTCCAAGAATGGCAAGAACAGTGACTTGTAAAAATTGGGAAATATAATTTGATCTCCAAACATCTAGCATTTGCTTTTTAAGAAAAAATGATGATACCTCATTTAGTTTTAAGTGAGGCACAAAAGTTTGTTTAATTACTTTTAGGGATTAAATAATTAAGGTTGCACTAACACAAGCAGCAGCTGCCTTTGTAATCTCCATTTAATTTAGTGATGTGTTCGTGTGAGAAAGTAATGTAGAATGTGAAACATTAAATCCATTGATTAGAGATAGTCTTCAAAATGGTGCCTCTCAATAGTTAGTGTTTCTGGGAGATTATCATTAGTACCTACAGTGTATGAGCTTCTATTCTATAAACAGCAAGTGTGAAGAGGCAAATGGCTGAACCTGTGCTGAAAAGACCCCATATAATCTACAATACCTCAACCAAATAACTTTTCCTAGGTTGAAAAAAATGAATGCAGCTCAACTGGGTATCTGGTTGTCATCTGCAGTTTTCTTTGGTTAGCCCAAAGTGTGTGGTCACATTATACAGGTTTTACTAAGCATCACGGCACATTTTAACACGGACGTTTTTCGAAAGTCTCCTTCACAGGCCACTGAAAGACTGCAAAAATACATTTGGTTCCTACTATAAAAGATTTCTTTTGCTTCTTCAACAGAATTGAAAGAAATTGGTATATCTCTGTGGTAGACTACATACCTCGTGCTGCTGCACCATAAAAGACATTTGCTCATAAACTTATATTAAAACATAATATGTACACGCTCACACATAAATCTAATTTGTTACATAACCAAAATACAACATTAGTACCCATACTACTTTATCACCTCAGATCAGCTAGAAAATTTATTTAACATGATAAAAAGTTATTATAATAGAACTTCATGCTGACAAGGCTTATCTCAGTCCTTGTCCTATCAAAAACTCAGCATTAGAGCTGAATTTAGAGCAGACACACAGAAAATAATGAGCACTGCAATAGAAAGTTATCCTTGCCTTCACTAGTGTTGAGCATTCAGCTCGATGGTGATCTTCTAATTAATGTCCTGTGTATTTCAGTCCCATTGTATTTCTTAAGTGACAATCTATCAAGTCATTTTTTCCCACTACTGTGGACAGTTATTTCCCTTGCTTTTTATTTCTCTTTCTAAACAATCCACACCTTACCTCAAGAGACAAACATAATTTAGATACTTTCTTCCTCAATCATCTGAATCTCAATCTGAACACTTAATCCCATCAAGATCGGTACTACAAATATTCACTCTGAAGCTGGTGAAATTCAGTTCCTGAAAGAACCAAAATTATGGAAAAGAATTCTATCCAAATTCTGGCTTTGTGTTTAACAGTCCAAATTTTTTAAATTGTAGCTCGTAGATTATTTGGACTCAATGTTTTGTACTAAACAATAAAGCTGGTGTTGCTAACCAAAAGGAACAACTCAGGTTTTAAAATTCACACCATGTACAATTCTTAGCCATGACAGGCCTTTGCTTGGTTAGATGTTTTGTGTTTTGATTAGTCTTTATGTGGACATTTATGAGGATCTACTTATGATATATGATCCTATTAAGGCTGAGCTTTTCTTGAAGGCACCAATAGAATAATTAACTGGAGTGAGCGTATCACACAAAACTTAATTGTTCAGCATGTAAAAACCCATATCTACAAGTATTAATCTTCTAGATTCTAGTTGTCCACATTCAGAGTGTTCAAACCTTATGGACGGAAGATTTTATAATATTTTCTAAAGACAAGGCAATTTTTAAAAAAGTGTTTTCATATAAATGCATAGAATGGTTTTTACTGAAATTTTAAAACACTTTTTTCAAAATTTAGTAACAAATAGCATTTTTAAAACATTTCGCTCTTTCACATAGTTTTTGGTGCAAAGTTTACTCAAGTCCTAAAAACAATTCTTTTACAACAAACTATGTTTTTTTCTTCATAAATATCAGTGTATTCCTTCACTATTACAAAGTCTTTGTTAGAAAATCCTAATAGGTTTGGTAGAAATCGTGTAAAGGGACTTGAAAGGTGGCTGTAGGGAATGCCTGTGGTACATAACTAGCATATCCTCCATAAGCTGCTACTGCTGCAGCAGTGGCTGCATTCTTTTGCAGCGTTGCCATGGTAACAGCAGAAGCAGGAGCTGCAATTGGAACATAACTTGCCCCGTAGAATCCAGCTGCAGGAATTCGTTGAATGTTGGAAGCCATTGCATAGACTGGAGTTATTGGGCGAGTCTACAAAGGAACAAAAACACATTATTGCATTGGAACAATTATAAAGTCAATAACAATGTACACATTGCTGATAACAGAATCAAGGACCAGAGGACATAGGTTTATGGTGAAGGGGAAAAGATTGAATAGGAATCTGAGGGGTAACGTTTTCACACAAAGAGTGGTAGATGTATGGAACAAGCTGCCAAAGGAGGTAGCTGAGGCAGGGACTATCCCAACATTGAAGAAGTAGTTAGACAGGTACATGGATAGGACATTTTTGGAGGGATATTGACCAAATACTGGGACTAGTGTAGCTGGGACATGTTGGCTGGTGTGGGCAAGTTGGACCAAAGGGCCCGTTTCCACACTGTATCACTCTATGATTCTGTAACAGAAATTGAATGCGGCCAGGCCAAACTCTTGGTATTTCTGAGTAGCTAGATTCTTATGAAAAATAATAAAATATCACAGAAGCTGGAAACCTGACACAAAAATGGAAAATGCTTGAAGTATTCAGCCAGTTAGGTTCATAGACACATACAGCCTGGAAACATGCCCTTCAGCCCAACCCACCCATGCTGGCCAAGAACCCAATGGTGACCAAGATACTCCAAAATAATCATAACCTCAGTTAGGCAACATCAGACAAATGCTGCTTGTCCCTCTCAATACTTTCAGCATTTTTGGGGAAAAATAATATTAGCTACACTTGACCAAACTTTGATACCTTATCCCAAGCAGTCAGTATCAGTGGGTAATTTAGTCACAGCTATGGCCAATCCAGCTCTTGCTGTCTGTCCAAAGCAATGGTCACCGATACCAATCAGAAGCAGGAATTTTGGAAATGATAATTTCCCATTCTTACCCCACCAATCATTTCACGACAACTGAGAATTTTCCTATCCTAAATAAATAATTTTGCCTAAGTGTAAACGTCAAATGATTTACAAGGAGAAAATAACCATAATTATAATAGGAACTGGAGCAGCAGCTGCATGACCTCAGATACCATCTGGGAAAACAAGACCTGCAATGAGGTTGTCACACCGAGGATACAGGAAGAACGAAGGTGGGTGACAATGAGGAAGAGAAGTAAACATGGAGTGCAGGAGGCCCTGGTGGCTGCACCTATTGAAAACAGGTACACCCTCTTGGGAGCTGTCGGAGCAGATGACACGACAAGATTGAGTGGCAGCCAGGGCTGTGACTCCAACCCTGGTGGTGAGGCTCAATGGGGAAGAGGTGCGGAAAGGAGATTCTGCGGTAGCAGGCGAGACTCCAGGATGGTGTGTTGCCTCCCTGGTGCCAGGGTCCAGGACATCTTGGAGCGGCTGCAAGGCATCCTCAAGAGTGAGGGAGAGCAGCCGGAGGTTGTTGTGCATGTTGGCACAAACGATATAGGTAGGAAGAGGAAGGAGGTTTTGTAACACGAGTTTACAGAATTGGGTAGAAGACTGAAAAGCAGGAACTGCAGGGTGGTGATTGCAGGATTGCTTCCAGTGCCTCCTGCTAGTGAAGGTAAGAACAGGAAGATAGGGGAAATGAATGTATGGCTGAGGATTTGGTGCAGGGGCAGGGATTTACATTTCTGGATCATTGGGATCTCTTCTGGGGCAGGGGTGACCTGTGCAAAAGGGATGGGTTGCACCTTAACTGGAAGGGGATCAACATTCTAGCGGGCAGGTTTGCTCATGCTACACGGGAGGGTTTAAACTAGATTGGCAGTGGGGTGGGATCTCGTACAGGACAGAGGCACGTGGGAGGCTAGAAGGTGGTATGGAGGGTGGTGTGGGAAAGGTTAGTGGACAGAATAGGCAGGTGAAAGGCAGAGAGCAAGGAAGGAGGGTTGGTTTAAACTGCATGTATTTTAATGCAAGGGGCCTGACGGGTAAGACAAAGAGGAGAGGGGTTGCATTGTTGGTTAAAGAGGACGTCACGGCAGTGATCAGAGGTGACATTACGATGGTTCATCTAGTGGGGCTATATGGGTGGAGCTGAGGAACAAGAAAGGGATGATCACCTTGTTGGGGGTGTACTACAGACACCCGAATAGGCACGGAAATTAGAAGAACAAATATGCCAGGAGATTGCAGACAGCTGCAGGTCAAATAAGGTTGTTGTAGTAGGGGATTTCAACTTTCCCAATATAGACTGGGAAAAATCATAGTGTGAAGGGTTTAAATAGGGTGCAATTTCTCAAAAGTGTTCAGGAGAGTTTTCTTAAGCAGTATGTAGAGGCCCCCACACATGAGAGGGCAACGCTGGATTTAGTATTGGGAAGGGCATGTAAATGAAGTGCTTGTGGAGGAGCCTTTTGGGACTCGTGACCACAGTTTGATTAGGTTTAAGATAGTTATGGATAGGGACAGAGAGGGCCCACGTGTTAAAATGCTCAACTGGGGTAAGGCCAACTTTGAGGGTACGAGAGAAGGTCTCGCTCAAGTTGACTGGAGCAGGTTATTTGAGGGGAAAGGAACATCGGCCAAGTGGGATGTTTTCAAAAGTGTGCTGACAAAAGCTCAGGATATGTACGTCCCCGCTAGAGTGAAGGGCAAAGCCGGCAAATGCAAGGAAGCTTGGCTGACGAGGGAAATTGAGGCGTTGATCAAAAAGAAAAATGATGCATGGGACTGGTATCCCCATGGATACCTGCCCCATGATAGCATCAAGTGCATCCCTGGAGGAGTTTTGGAAACTAAGGAGTAAACTGAAAAAGGAGATCAGAAGGGCAAAAAGGGACCAGGAGATAGCTCTGGCAGGTAGCATTGAGGACAATCCCAAAAGATTTGATAAATACATACGGGGGAAAAGGGTAACTAGAGAGAGAGTGGGACCTCTCAGGAATCAAAGTGGTCACCTCTGTGTGGAGCCACAGGAGATGGGTAAGGTCCTCAATGAGTATATCTCCTCTGTATTTAGCGAGGAGAAAGACAGTAGGATGGAGGAACTTGGAGGAGTCAATGGAAGTGTCTTGAGAGGAATCAGTGTTACCATCGAAGAAGTACTGAAGGTACTGTCGTGTATGAAGGTAGACAAATCTCTAGGGCCTGATCAGATATATCCGAGGACATTGCAGAATGAATTCAACAATGGCTGAATGGGAGATACCAGAGGGTAATGGTTGACAACTGTATGTCAGGTTGGAGGCCAGTGTCTAGTGGAGTACCCCAAGGATCTGTGTTGGGTCCACTGTTGTTTGTCATTTACATTAATGATCTGGATGATGGTGTGGCAAATTGGATTGGTAAGTATGCAGATGATACTAAGATAGGTGGTGTAGTTAATAATGAAGTAGATTTTCAAAGTCTACAGAGAGACTTGGGCCTTTTGGAAGGGTGGGCTGAAAGATGGCAGATGGAGTTTAATGCTGATAAGTGTGAGGTGCTGCATTTTGGTAGGACAAATCAAAATAGGACGTACAGGGTAAATGGTAGGGAATTAAGGAATGCAGTGGAACAGAGGGATCTGGGAATAACTGTGCATTGTTCCCTGAAGGTGGAATCTCATGTGGATAGGGTGGTGAAGGCGGCGTTTGGTATGCTTGCCTTTATAAATCAGAGCATCGAATATAGAAGTTGAGATGTAATGTTAAAATTGTACAGGGCATTGGTGAGGCCGAATCTGGAGTATGGTGTGCAGTTCTGGTCGCCAAATTATAGGAAGGATGTCGACAAAATGGAAAGGGTACAGAGGAGATTTACTAGAATGTTGCCTGGGTTTCAGCACTTAAGCTACAGAGAGAGGTTGAACAGGTTGGGTCTTTATTCTTTGGAGCGTAGAAGGTTGAGGGGGGACTTGATAGAGGTTTTTAAAATTTTAAGAGGGACAGACAGAGTTGACGTGGGTAGGCTTTTCCCTTTGAGAGTGGGGAAGATTCCAACAAGGGGACATAACTTCAGAATTAAGGGACAAAAGTTTAGGGGTAACATGAGGGGTAACTTCTTTACTCAAGAGGGTGGTGGCTGTGTGGAATGAGCTTCCGGTGGAAGTGGTGGAGGCAGGCTCGATTTTATTATTTAAGAGTAAATTGGATAGGTATATGGATGGGAGGGGATTGGAGGGTTATGGTCTGAGAGCAGGTAGATGAGACTAGGTCAGAGAAAGTGGTCGGCGTGGACTGGTAGGGCCGAACGGGTCTGTTTCCGTGCTGTAATTGTTATATGGTTATATGGTTATATGGAAATTGCAGGAGCCCTGGTTGAAATTTACGAGTTGTCAATAGACAATAGGTGCAGGAGTAGGCCATTCGGCCCTTCGAGCCATTCACCATGATCATGCACAATCAGTACCCCATTCCTGCCTTCTCCCCATATTCCCTGACTCTGCTATCATTAAAAGCTCGATCTAACTCTCTTTTGAAAGCATCCAGAGAATTGGCCTCCACTGCCTTCTGAGGCAGAGAATTCCACAGCTTCACAACTCTGAGTGAAAAAGTTCTTCCTCATCTCCGTTCTAAATGGCCTACCCCTTATTCTTAAACTGTGGCCCCTGGTTTGGGATTCCCCCAACATCAGGAACATGTTTCCTGCCTCTAGCGTGTCCAATCCCTTAATAATCTTATATGTTTCAATAAGATCTCCTCTCATCCTTCTAAATTCCAGTGTATACAAGCCCAGTCGCTCCAGTCTTTCAACATACGACAGTCCCGCCATTCCGGGAATTTGTTCTTAAATACAGGAGAGGTGCTGGAAGACTGGAGGATGGCAAATGTTGTGCCTCTTTTCAAGAAGGGCTGCAGGGAAAATGCTGGAAATTACAGGCCGGTGAGCTTAACATCTGTAGTTGGAAAGTTACTAGAGAGTATTCTGAGGGATAGGTTATACAGGCACTTGGATGGACAAGAGCTGATTAGGGATAGTCAGCATGGTTTTGTAGGTGGGAGGTCGTGTCTCACAAATCTGATTGATATTTTGAAGACGTGAACGAAAACGTAAATGAGGGCAGAGCTGTAGATGTTGTGTATATGGATTTCAGTCAGGCATTCGACAAGGTTCCGCATGGTAGGCTGCTCTGGAAGGTTAGATCGCATGGGATCCAAATAAATATAGCTGAATGGATAACAAATTGGCTCCATGGAAGGAAGCAGAGGGTGATGGTGGAAGGTTACTTCTCGGACTGGAGGCCTGTGACTAGTGGTGTGCCTCAGGGTTCGGTGCTGGGCCCGTTACTGTTCGTCATCTACATCAATGATTTGGATGAGAACATACAGAGCAAGATTAACGTTTGCTGATGATACAAAAGTGAGTGGTTTTGCAGATAGTGAAGATGGTTGTGAAAGATTGCACCAGAATCTGGATCGATTGGCCAGGTGAGCAGAGGAATGATTGATGGAATTTAATACAGAGAAGTGTGAGGTGTTGCATTTTGGGACGTCGAACAAGGGCAGGACCTACACAGTAAATGGTCGGCCTCTGGGTAGTGTTGTAGAGCAGAGGGATCTAGGAGTACAGGTGCATGGCTCCTTGAAGGTCGACTCGCAGGTGGATAATAAGGTGGTCAAAAACGCTTTTGGTACTTTAGCCTTCATCAGTCAGAGTATTGAGAATAGACGTTGGGAGGTCATGTTGCAGTTGTATAAGACATTGGTAAGACTGCATTTAGAATATTGTGCTCAGTTCTGGGCACCATGTTATAGAAAAGATATTGCCAAGCTTGAAAGAGCTCAGAAAAGATTTACGAGGATTTTGCCAGGACCAGAGGGTGTGAGCGAAAGGGAGAGGTTGAGTAGACACAAAATGCTGGAGTAACTCAGCGGATCAGGCAGCATCTCTGGAGAGAAGGAATGGATGACGTTTCGGGTTGAGTAGACTGAGTCTCTATTCCATGGGAAGCAGGAGGATGAGGGGTGATCTTTTAGAGGTGTACAAAATCATGAAAGGAATAGATCAGGTAGATGCATAGTCTCTTGCCCAGAGTAGGGGAATTGAGGAACAGAGGACATAGGTTCAAGGTGAAGGGGAAAAGATTTAATAGGAATCTGAGGGTTTTCACACTCTATGACTCTATGAGAGGAGAAAAAGTCTAAAATTTCATCCTTAAATGCAAAAGTTTAAAAAAAAATAACCTGAAAAGGCGGAGGAGTGATCGGTGCTCCGTTTGGATCAGTTTGAACAGCAATAGGATTAAGAACATGTTCCATTGGATGCATTTTGTTTTCTTCCATTAGCTTAGTGCCCGGAGCTGCCTGAAACACTTGATATTGGGTTCCAATGGAAGGGATGGCCACTGAAATCAGATAAAATACATTTTAAAACAGATTAGTATATATTTTTCAAATCACTAGCTATAATATTACAATAATGTATAAACCGATTAATGCAATTTCTTGACATATATAATTCACAAAAAAAGGATTTTAAAAGAACCTAGCAAAGAACATTAAAAATAACTTTGTAAACTACTGGATACAGATAAAATGTAATTCAAATGCAGAAAGCAGCCTGTAAATAAACCACTGCATTTTCTCTTGTGTTTTCATCATTTTTCACTGGCACCAGCTTTGTCGTCCTTGTTGTGATTGATCATTGGCTACAAGAACCACAGAGGATTATTGGGAAACTTTCAATGGTTTGATTTCTACTGTTTGCAATTACTCACACTGTACAAATACGAGATGAGTAGCATGATCAATAAAGAAATGGCCACGTAACAAATGGCAGAGAAAAATCAAACACATTGCAGACATAATAATATCATTCAACGTTCATGTTAATTGAAACGGGGGGGGGGGGGGAATGGCCAAGACTGAAATGACTAACTTTAATACAGTCTGCAGAAGCCTTGAAAGAGTTAAAATAGCCATGATACTTTCTCTCTATCAATCCAGTACTTTTCAATCTTACAATTTAAAGTCACTAATTTTGGTAGCAATACAGGTATTTACTGAAAGGCAGTGGGATCCTTCCTTTAGAAGCCGTTTACCAGAACACTGCCTAGATTGGGGGTATTGGCTGTGAGGGGAGATTGAATAGACTTGGATTGTTTTCTCTTTAGCGTTGGAGGTTGAGTGGAGACCTGATAGAAGTATATAAAATTATGAGAGGCATAGATAGGGTAGACACTCAGAACTGTCCCCACCCCCCGCCCCCAGGTGGAAATATCAATAACTAGAGAGCATGGTTTTAAGGCGAGAGGGGCAAAGTTTAAAGGAGATGTGCAGGGCAAGTTAGTTTTAAACGAGTGCCTGTACCACTCTGCCAGAGGCAGTGGTGGAAGCAGATTTGATGGTGGCATCCAAAAAAACTTTTAGATAGGCACACGGTGATACAGGGAATGGAGAGATTATGGATCACGTGCAGGCAGATGAGTGTAGTTAAACTTGGCATCTTGTTTGGGGGTAAAGGGCCTGTTCCTGTACAGCACTATTCTATGTTCAATGTTCTGAACCTGTGGCTCAGCTGGACAGGGGGGGGTGGAAGGGCTATCGCGAATGGGGATTAAAATCATTAGGGGCACACAGACATTTCTGCCACAATTGTGACTCCAAGATAATAATCCATATCCCCATTATTAGAGTCAAAGTTGTCACAGAGTGACTGCAGGATATTCTGCGGGGTTAATGGGGATAAAGTGTGAGAATGAAGAGAAAGCAGTCATGGTACGTCAATGCCAATGATCAAGGTGAAGAAAGGATTGGGATCCCACAAGCACAATGTAGGGAGACAGAAGACTAATTAAAGAACTTCAAAAGGTAGTAAACCCAGGATTACTCCCAGATCAATGCCCTAGCAAGAGCAGAAATAGGATAAATAAAACTGTGTGGCTCAAGGGATGCTATAGGAGTTAAATTTTCAAAGCATCGGAACCAGCACAGAAGGCAAAAAGAAGTACAGTAATGGGAAGTTGTAAAATTCCATTGGTAAAGGGAAAAAAAGCATAGTAAGGGAAAGAAGCTGACGGGATGAGGAGTGTGGAGGCTCTTGAATTGTGGAAACAAAGAATGCAGACACTGGTTAATCCACAAAAGGACACAAACTGCTGGAGTAACTCAGCAGATGCTTGCTGCCTGACCTTCTGATTTACTCTAGCACTTCGTGTCCTTTTGAATTGTGGCCACATTGAAATGGCCACCATGGAAAGAAATATTGAATCATGGATTAAGGAAAGCAGTGGAAATGTTTGTTTTCCAAAGGAAGATGATGAAATGTTGGAACTATGGCTCTTTTAAGTATATAACTGATCTGCTGGAATACACAATATGAACATTTAGAATATAAACACACCGTATTGGTAAATGTAAAATGGACTAATTTACTTCAGGCAGTTAGATGTCATGAAACACAAGGGATGGTGATACATTTGATGCATTTTGGGATGAAGATTAAGAGGCAGAATCCTCTAAAATGGAAAAAGAAAACTATAAAAGGATCAGAAGAGGATAGAAACATAGAAAATAGGTGCAGGAGTAGGCCATTCGGCCCTTCGAGCCTGCACCGCCATTCAATATGATCATGGCTGATCAACTAAAATCAGTACCCCGTTCCTGCTTTTTCCCCATATCCCTTGATTTCTTCAGCCCTAGGAGCTAAATCTAACTCTCTCTTGAACTTATAAATTTCTACGTTTTATTTTTATAAAGCAGGAAGACAAGCTAACAAAACAGGAAAGGAGGATGTATTCCTGGTGTAGATAACAGGGTCACAGATTGAGGAAAGTGTACTTGATAAGAATCCCATCTGAGGTTTCGATTATTGGGAGTGGTTTTTGCTCTGCCTTTTTATTACGAAAGGTTTCCATAATTTCTCTGATATTCCCAGCGCAGGGCCAGCTGTGTTTAAAGAGGGCACATTTCCAAAGGATAGGATGCCACAGTTCTCTGACAAACAAGAGGAATTAAGACGGAAAGACACAAAATGCTGGAGTAACTCAGCAGGTCAGGCAGCATCCCTGGCGAGCATGGATTGGTGTGTTTTAGTTTGGAACTTTTCTTCAGTGATTGAAATCCAGATTATGAGATGAAACTGGAGGCGTTTCAAAAGATGATGCATTTTAACAAAGTAAATAAGGACCAAAGATGTCCTCACTAGTCAGCAAGCTGGGTAAATTGAGGGTGCAGATTTAAGAACATAGTGGACAGAATAAAGCAGACTGGAGGTTCATAATTTTCTTTTCCATTTAGATGCTAATAAGACAAGGATTACTTTACCAGAAGCTATTGTTTAAACAAAATCCAGAATCACATTTAAAATAAAAAGTGGATGCTTGAAAAAAAGCAGTTAAAAAAGTGAATTGAGATGTCCAGCGAAAAGG
The DNA here is from genome assembly GCF_053455715.1 of Rhinoraja longicauda. Classification (NCBI taxonomy): domain Eukaryota; kingdom Metazoa; phylum Chordata; class Chondrichthyes; order Rajiformes; family Arhynchobatidae; genus Rhinoraja; species Rhinoraja longicauda. The sequence goes on along the minus strand of NC_135953.1, from coordinate 68,016,908 downwards.
GTTAAACAGTGATTATTTTAGGATTACTAGCATGCAAGTGTAGACCAAATCTCTCATCCGGGTTATAGTGCTTTGCAATACCAAGATGTCACTATTTATCTCACTTGCCCTCAACTTGATGGTCACGATTCAACATGGGATCATTTCACTTCTAGGCTGTGGTGCAATTTATGTGGGGCAATCAATCCTATGTGCAATTTCAAGCCGTGGCAATGTTGAAGATTGTTCGGATTGTTACTACTTTGTAACCTGAATCTCCAGTACATGTATAGCACTACTGATAGTCTGGTGTAAGCCATTCATAACCACATGTAATGCAGATCCTTTCCCCCTTGGGTGACCAAGTGCTTCAGTGATAACATAATCGATATGAAATCCATGGGACTTCAATAGTGACAGCTTTTCACTTAATTGCGATTATATGCTACCCTAAAAGAATATTTTAAAATCCTAAAACATCAGCTACATTTTTCCACTTTTTTTCTCTCCAATTTTTAAGGTAAATGTTTAGCAAAACATTTCCTTTACTAACCTGCACCAGGTTTCATAGCGACTGGACTGACTGTAGCCAAATCTAAGCTGGGTATCAGTTCATACGCTTTGTCCTGTTGCTTGGCCTTCCCTTCATGATATCTGCTGTAAATACCTCTGCCTGCAGAATATCCACCCAGGTACGATCCGCGAGGTCCTGCCGCTCTGTTGCCAGCTGCCCCTCTACCGCGGCCACGTACAGTGCCTGCTTTAAAAAACAGAAAGATCCAATGTTAAAAAGGTAGATACGTCCAAAAATTGCATCTAATCATCAGATTCCAGAATGCAAGCATGATTGATTATTTGCAATAGTGTCATGACTGATCCTTTTGGTCTAAAGAAGTGATAGATTGTCCACATGTTTGTAAGACCATTAGCCCCAATTTGAATGGTAACCTTAACATGGCAAAATATCCCAAGGCACTCCGTAGAAAATTAGCAAACAAAATTTGACGCTGAGCCACAAGAGATCCAGAAGCTTGGCTAGCGTATTAGAAAAACTAGAGTATTAGAAAAGCAAAAAAGAGAGATATAAAGACAGAATAGTTTCAGGACAGAATTCCAGAACTTACGGTTTGGAAAACTTAAGGCAAGGCTGCAGGTGATTGAGAGATTAAGTCTGGGGATGAACATATGCCCAGATCTGGAATACCATTATCCTGGAGGAATACAGAGGGAGGGCCAGGGCAGCCAAGCAGAAGTGTGCTGAAATTGTCAGGTTTAGAGGCTAACAAAAGCATGGATTGGGATTTCACCATCAGAGTTGAGGCAGCAATGAAGTTTGGACCTGTTTCAGAGGTGGATAGATATAAGTCACAATTTCAGATTCAGACAAGACAGATGCAATTGGTATCTCCATGGCCCCAAATTCACCCAGACAATAAGAAGTCCTACGTTAAACTTCTACCTATCGATTCCAGCTCTGCTTTCAACACCATAATCTTATCTAAACCCATCTTCAAACTTCTGGACCCAGGAATCAGCTCTCTCTCTGCCCCGGAACCTCAACTTTCTTGCCCACAGACCTCAATCAGTGAGGATAGGTGACATCGCCTCCTCCACAATAATGGTACACAGCAAGTATGCGTTCTCAGTACCCTACAATACTCCCTAATACACTCATGATTTTACTGTTAAATTTGGCTCAAACTCTATCTACAAGTTTTCAGATGGCACCACTGTGGTGGGCTGGCAAGATGGAGCACAGGAAGGAGATAGGGAACTTAGTAACATGGTGTCAGGATAATACTTCTCTGACAATGTTAGCAAGACGAAGGAGTTAGTTATCAACTTCAGGAAACATGATGGAGTACACGGCCCTATCAGCGTCAACGGTGCTGAAGCGGAAGTGGTTGAGAGTTTCAAGTTCCTTCGAGTGAATATTAACAATGTTCTATCGTGGACCAAGAGGTCTTGTCAGTCAAGAGGGCACACCAATGCCTCTATTTCCTGAGGAAACTGAGGAAATTCAACACGTCTCCAATAACCACCACAGAGAGCATACTGTTGGGTTGCATCACAGCTTGGTTTGGCAATAGCTCTGCCCAAGACTGCAAGACATTGGAGAGAGTTATGAATGAAGCCCAGTCCATCACACAGACCAGACTTTCCACCATTGACTATATCTACACTTCATGCTGTCTCGGAAAAGCGGCTAACATAATCAAAGGCTTGTCTGATCCCTTGTCATTCAGTCTTCCTGCTCCCATCGGGCAGAAGGTATAGAAGCTTGAAAGGACGCACCACCAGTCTCAGGAACAGCTTCTTTCCCTCTGTTATGAGGCTCCTGAACGGCCTATTCATAAACTGGGGTTCTGTCTGATTCACCTCTATCCCATTGCAGACGTTGGACTTTGTCTATGGAATTGATGTGCTATAATGCTGAGAACTATATTCTGCACTCTGTAGCTTCCCCTTTGCTCTAGCTATTGTATCTGAGTTAGGCTTGAATTTGTTTGTGTGGGGTCTTATCCGATCTGATTGGATTGCACATAAAACAAAGCTTTTCACTACACTTCGGTGCATGTGACCTAATGTAAACCTAAACCTAAGGGATGTGGACAAACATTTCAAAGTCATTTTTGATCCAAGGTTGCCAGCAGTCTTATTCAGTTTCAGTTCAATGATACTTTATTACCATATGTACAGTGAAATGCTTTGTTTTGCACACAGCCCACTAAAATCATAGCAAGACCTCACCTAGACAGTACACAAGTGTCACCACGTGTCTGGCTCTGACAAAGTTACAAAGGTTAACCAAACAGTCCTGCCTGCCGCCCCACATGGCAGCATCCCCCCCCCCCCCCCACCCCCCCGGCAGGTTCAGGAGGAAGAACATTGGTCCATGGCTGATAAAGAGTTTCTCTGGGCGCTCCAGTTTCCTCCCACACACTGAAGACACGCAGGTTTATAAGCTTGTAAAACATATTTTAGTTTACTTAGTATTTGACTGGTGAAGGTTTCTCCTTAATACTGAACGTACCGAAAAGCAGTCTGACAATTTTGAGACAGTGATAGGTCCAGAGAGGTAGTGGCAATTCACAGCTGGACGTTGCCAGCTCACTTGTTAAAACTGACATCACTTTTGGTTGATTTTGTGATGAAGCTGTATTGAGATGAAAAATAAGATGGGCCTAGCTAGGCATGGATCTTTTGGGGACACCAGATGCAAGTAGAGAAACTTATTAATGCACTCTCTTGCTAAAACTGGATAAATAAACACAGAAGTAGGTAGGATCCTATGCAGCCATTGCACAATCCAGACAAAGGACTCACGGCTACAAATCCTTAATTTGTAATTATGCGTCAGCTTGTCAATGCAACTATGATTTAAAATTCCATTTTATGCTAAATAAACCGTTTATTAAACCAAGTTATTTTCAATGATTCACATCAAATTGTCTTGAAATAAGTTACTGCCTCCGACTTGTGAATGCTATTAAGGGAAAGTAGCTTGGATGGAATAAAAGTAATAAAAAATGGCTGATATACCCTTGCTATACCTGCAGTAAAATGTATTTAATAACATAATTACATTGGTACAATTTAGTATTCAACATGATAAATATGGTAAATGTTCTCATCAATCTGCATAACATGCCCTTGGCAATGACAAGAATGTGGCACAGTTAAAAGTACCTCTGGAAAATAACATTTACAAAAGTTTACAGCCTTTTAAAAAAAAAATGGAAAATGGAAAATGTTGATGTGTTGTGACAAAAACATTTTGAAGAAACATTTGATATAGGTTATATTCTGTCCTTGGGGATTAATGTATGGGAAGGCACCAAGGGAATTTGTCCCAAAGCATATACCATTTTAGTGTGTCAATGATAACTGCAACAGGCATGGTTTTGTTCTCTCTTTTATTGGCCTTGGTTTCTGACATTGTAAAAACTTCTGCTCAAGTTGTCCTTGCCATCGACACATTTTGAACATACATTTCACATCTAGTCCAGTACAGAAGTTTGTTTGATGTTTTCTTTAGCTATTTTAGTAATAGATTTTCTGTACCAAGGCTCGTGAGAAGTCTGGAATCTGAAGCACTATTACAATGTTTCCGTATCAACCTAGACTGTACCTTTCAGATCAAGTATTCACTGATTGTTCGTGGCAATTTGACATTATTTATACTTATTTGCAATTTTTTTCGTGATTAAAATGCTTCCTCACTTTAATATTCTGACATCTATTCAGTAGCACACGGGGATCTGAGAATATTATAATACACACACACATATATATATAACTATGGAAGGAACAAAATACATTAACTTTTTTGCTCATCTAAACTAACTGAGCTGAAAGGTTTGATACCATCTTCTCCTTGCTGGTTTCTCAGATTTGACTTTCCATATAGGTTCCTAGCTCACTCCCAAAGCCTATTCTCTAGATTATTTAATTACACCTTATGGTGTGCCTCAATCATTTCCGATTTACTGAAATCTGCTCTAAACACGAGTTTAAAACCAGATATTCCTCCCAGGTTGGCAGCATAGTGGCGCAGCGGTAGAGTTACTGCCTTACAGCACCAGAGTTGCTGCCTTACAGCACCAGAGTTGCTGCCTTACAGCACCAGAGTTGCTGCCTTACAGCACCAGAGAACTGGTTTCGATCCTGACCCTGCGTGCTCTCTGTATGGAGTTTGTATTTTCTCTGTGACTGCGTGGGTTTGATCCAGGTGCTCTGGTTTCCACATTCCAAAGATGTTAAGGTTTGTAGGTTAATTGGTTTCTATAAATTGCCCCTAGTGTGTAGGATAGAGCTACTGTAAGGGGGGTTACTGGCCAGCACGGATTCAACGGGCCAAAGGGCCTGCTTCCACGCTGTATCTCCAAACTAAACTAAACAAGGAACTGCAGATACTGGAATCTTATGTAGAACGCAAAGTGCTGGAGTAACTCAGCGGGTCAGGCAACATCTCTGGAGGACATGGATGAGCAATGTTTTGGGTTGAGACCCTTCTTCATTCTCCTAGGTGTTCAGTCTTGGGCACGAGACATGCTTTGTATATTTGTGTCAAGAGACAACCAATACCACTTTGATAATGGAAAATCCTGCCCACATTATGCAACTGATCAGAAATAGGATAGGAGTCATGTTGGAATGGTTGGAGTGAGAGAAGAGGATGATGGTGAGAGAAAGGGGGAAAGGGAAAATTAGAAAGTGAAGGAAACTGTTGAAAGGGAATCAAAAGGGTAGTGGAAATAGCTAGCTATTACAATGGACATAATCATCAATGACATAGGAAAGCAATGCGGAACAAGAATAGGTAGTTAAATTAACGAGGTAGCTCTGGATTATTAATCAAGCCACATGCTAACTGGCAATGGGACAAACAGATAAATAAATGTGGTTAAGATATTTTTGGGAATGAGGCTCCACTTCATGGGAAAGTGGCACCTGGACTGGTGGAAGGAGGACAAGCATTGCACCTCCAACGGCGAGATCAAAGGCCTCGGAAACATAAAAGGGTTGCAGGAAGGACTAAGAAAGAGAATAAAATGGTGCCGATATCTCCAACTCCTTTAAAGAGTTATGGTTTGGGGCAATTTCCTTGTAGCCTTTCCATACATTAATTTACAAGGAAACAAAAAAAAGAAAGAGGAAGATTCGGGTATAAATTATAAATTAAAAATAAGACTGCAAATGCAGAATTGAAAGAAGAGGTCAGAGTACAAAGTGAGAATGATAAAAACAAACTCAAAGTATGGGAAATAATCTGGAAGTAATAAAATATTAATCAACATAAAACAAACATGGTGAAAAGTACTATTTCAGTACAGGTTAGTCTTTTGGCAAAAGCACAAAGTCCCGTATAAGTTACATACATTTAGTACAACGTCTTTTACCACCAAAACTCATTTGCATATCACTGACAGACTCTCCTACAAACCTGCACAACTAGTTTTTATATTTTTCCTTTCAAATTTCCTTTTCAAACCAAAACCTTGAAAAAGGTTTCAAGAGCTCTATTGTCATGGACCTGGTCCAAAAATTACTTTAAAAAACATCCCAAACTGTTGTATAGTTATAGAAAATAACTGCAGATGCTGGTACAAATCGATTTATTCACAAAATGCTGGAGTAACTCAGCAGGTCAGGCAGCATCTCGGGAGAGAAGGAATGGGTGACGTTTCGGGTCGAGACCCTTCTCGACCCGAAACGTCACCCATTCCTTCTCTCCCGAGATGCTGCCTGACCTGCTGAGTTACTCCAGCATTTTGTGAATAAATAAATCTGTTGTATAGTTAGCTTGGGACAGTGTAGTTGGTGGCTTGATTTTAAAAGAAAAATCTTTGAAAACATTCCTATTATTTAATTTTTGCCTAAAAAGCTCCAGCCTAAATGTAGTGCAGTTAAGTTCCGAGTAGTGATAAGGGACAAGACAAGAGAAAATCCAACCACTTGCCTGTGACATTTAGCGAACATAATTGTGAACAAATCCCCCATCATCAGTGTCCTGTGTGTTATCTTTGACCAGTAACTGAACAGAACCAGTCTTATAAATATAAATGCTGAAAACATGCAGCACGTCAGAACTCCAACAAAGGTGTTGCAACTTAGTTTTGTTTATTGTCACATGTACCGAGCGAGGTACAGTGAAAAGCTAACCAGTCAACAGAAAGACAATACATGATTATAATCAAGCCATCCAGTGTACAGATACATGCTAAAGGGAATAATGTTTAGTGCAAGATAAAATCCAGTAAAGTCCAATTAAAGATAGTTCAAGGGTCTCCATTGAGGTAGATAGTAGCTCAGGACCACTCTCTAGTTGTTGATAGGACGAGTTGCCGGATAACAGCTGAGAAGAAACTGTCCCTGAATCTGGAGGTGTGTGTTTTTACACTTCGGTACCTCTTGCCTGATGGGAGAGGGGGAAACAGAGAGTGCCCGTCTGGGGTGAGACTCGTCTTTGATTATGCTGGTGGACTCGAGGGGCAGCGTGAAGTGTAAATGGAGTCAATGGAAGGGAGGTTGGTTTGTGAGATGGTCTGAGCCGCCCGCGTCCACAATTCTCTGCAATTTCTTGAATTGAAACATTAACTATTTTCCCCCTCCATAGATGGTGTTTGACATGTTGAGTGTTTCCAGCATCTTTTGTCTTTACTTAGAATTTACAGCACCTGCAGGATTTTTAAAAATATTTCAGCCCTATAAATACAGTGACTTTAAGATGGTGGGTTGGAAACGGGGTGTTTTGTTGTGTGTAGTTCATCTCCCAACTCCCTAATTTTCACAATACTTGTTGGGATCGCTAAAGCTCAGAAGGCGACTGATCCATTCATGAAAAAACACAGCCTGGCATCTCACTACTTCAAACATTCAACCGCTCACCACAGGCACAACATTGTCCACCGTGGACCATGGAGAAGATGCACAGCTGCTCCTCCTACAAGGTTTCCTCAACAGCACCCAAACCAGAGACGCCTTTCAATGCACATATTGGCATTATTGACTGGAACTGGTGTGCTCCATCTGAATCTTGCGTGGAGCACAAAGCACTGGATTAACTCAAGAGGTCAGTCAGCAGCTTTGGAAGACATGGATATACAGTGTTTCAGGTCAGGATCCTCCCTCAGAGTGATGGTAGTGGGGGGCGGGGGGGAGGGATTGAGGTGGATAAGATGTATGGATGGGACAAAGCCTGGCAAGTGATACAGATGAAGGGGGTTTTGATTAGCAGATGGATGGACAAAAGCTGGACATGAAAAGGTGGCAAAAAGTGACAAGAAGAGACAAATAAGAGACAAGGAGACAAAAGGGTGTCAGGCAAGGAGAGGAGTGAAATAGGAGTGAAATAGGAGTGAAATGTCAGGCCAGTGGTGGGAGGGGGGATTAGGTGGAAGTTCATGGGGAAGGAGGGGAGGAAGGGCCGGATAGTGGGAGAAATGGGTGTGCATTGGCTGTGGGGGGGGGGGGGAGGAGGGGACAGGTAAAGAGACCATTAAAAACAGAGAAAAAGTAAGGAAGTGACAGACTTGTTTACAAAAAACTATAAAGCAAACCTAAAGTTTAGTGATAGTAACTTATCTAAAACATGTTTAAATGGGACTATACAGGTTAATGGAATTTAGACACAAACCAAATGACTGTAAATCCATTGTAAAAGGAATGCTTGGGAAAACAGTTATGAATTGCAGTGCCACATGATTCTAATCAGATTGTTTAATGCTTGGTAACATATTTGAGACAAATGAAGAATAATACAGTAGGAGATGCAATTATATGGTCATAAGTCATAAGGTCATGTGATAGGACTAGAATTAGGCCATTCGGCCCATCAAGTCTACTCTGCCATTCAATCATGGCTGATCTATCTCTCCCTCCTAACCCCATACTCCTGGCTTCTCCCCATAACCTCTGACACCTGTACTAATCAAGAATCTATCTATCTCTGCTTTATCTCATTGCTTTGAGTAAATTAAACAAATACACAATTCCATAACAAATTCTAAACACAGGGATGCAAAACTGTCCTTTAGAAAACCTATTCCTATACTAAAATATACTTGGGAAAGCAGAGGTATATTTTCATTAGTTCTCCAGGGTCCAGTTCCTTATAATAGAAACATAGTTCTGCATTGTCCAGTAACTGAAAAGTAAAAAATACTGCTGATGCTGAAAAAGTTGAAATGAAACCAGAAAATTTGCTGATTATTTGCAACAATAGACAATAGACAATAGGTGCAGGGGTAGGCCATTCAGCCCTTTGAGCCAGCATCACCATTCAATGCGATCATGGCTGATCACTCTCAATCAGTACCCCGTTCCTGCCTTCTCCCCATACCCCCTCACTCCGCTATCCTTAAGAGCTCTATCCAGCTCTCTCTTGAAAGCATCCAACGAACTGGCCTCCACTGCCTTCTGAGGCAGAGAATTCCACACCTTCACCACTCTCTGACTGAAAAAGTTCTTCCTCATCTCCGTTCTAAATGGCCTACCCCTTATTCTTAAACTGTGGCCCCTTGTTCTGGACTCCCCCAACATTGGGAACATGTTTCCTGCCTCTAATGTGTCCAATCCCCTAATTATCTTATATGTTTCAATAAGATCCCCCCTCATCCTTCTAAATTCCAGTGTATACAAGCCCAATCGCTCCAGCCTTTCAACATACGACAGTCCCGCCATTCCGGGAATTAACCTAGTGAACCTACGCTGCACGCCCTCCATAGCAAGAATATCCTTCCTCAAATTTGGAGACCAAAACTGCACACAGTACTCCAGGTGCGGTCTCACCAGGGCCCGGTACAACTGTAGAAGGACCTCTTTCTCCATTTTCACTGACTTTTGTTGTTTAGATACAAATCCCAAATATTTTAAATAGATGCGAGTTTTGTATTTGGGTACAATGTTGCAATAGAAAATTGTGCGAGTTGTACGAAAGGTATAAATCAATTTCTTTTTGCTTGCTTTACGAAAATCCACAAAGTCATAGTTCCTTGGAATGTCAAACAACAGGGACTTTAGCTATCCAACCATGACATTTAACAGCACTGCAATTTTTAAGTCTCTTGTTCTGGCGATCACAATAACAAGAAATTTAAATATGACTAATTACAAAATGACTGGATGTAAAGATTACAGCCAGGCAAGTGATTCCCGTCCTAACTCCCTTATTATCTTTCCACTTTCCAAAAGTCAGAATTGTCTTTGAGGCCTTATTTAAAGTATTGCGTTCAGTTCTGGGCACCATGTTATAGAAAATACGTTGTCAAGCTCGAATGGGTACAGAGAAGATTTACGAGGATGTTGCCAGGGCTAGAGGCTCTGAGCTACAGGGAAAGGTTGAGTATGCTGGGACTCTATTCCTTGGAGCACAGGAGGATGAGGGTGATCTTATTGAGGTGTATAAAATCATGAGAGGAATAGATCGGGTAGACACATCGGGTAGATCGAGTCTCTTGCCCAGAGTGGGTGAATCAAGGACAAGAGGACATAGGTTTAAGGTGAAGGGGAAAAGAGTTTATAGAAATCTGAGGGGTAACTTATTCACACAAAGGATGGTGGGTGTATGGAACAAGCTGCCAGAGGAGATATTTGAGGCTGGGACTGTCCAAACATTTAAGAAACAGTGAGACAGGTACATGGATAGGACAGGTTTGGAGGGATATGGACCAAACTCAGGCAGGTGGATCTAGTGTAGCTGGGTCATGTTGGCTGGTGTGGGCAAGTTGATCCGAAGGGCCTGTTTCCACACTGTATCACTCCTTTACTGTGTCTTTGAATACTCCTCATTTATGTGGATGAGTTCAATGCCAAAAGCATTTAAAAAACTGAATGCTGAATACCAATAAGGACAGAGTATTTTGCTTGATTGGCAATCTATTTAAATCGCTTGAAACATCCATTGTTCTCACCAACGGTGCATTGTTCCAACTTCTCTCAGATTGTATGTACTTTGCAGTCATGGTGCATGGACCACAGAGGGAATTAATTCAACACAAAGTACTGGAGTAACTCAGTGGGTCAAGCAGCATTTGTGGAGGGAATCATTTTTTAAGATGGTGGATGCCAATCAAGCATTGCAATATCTTGTCAAGGCACCTTCTGAAAACATACCCTCGAACACCATGAAGGACACCAAGCGCTGGAACTCCATCTCCTCTGAATCACACTCCTTTCTGACTGGGACATACATCACAACTTCTTCACCATTAGTGGGCAAGATCCTTCTCTAAAACCGCTGGGTTCACCACACATACAGCAGTGGTTCAAAAGGCAGATCACCACCACCTTCTTGAGAACAACCAAGGATGGGTAATAAATACTGGTCTTGATGACAACACCCACAATTGTGAAGGGAGGCAGAGAGAAGTAAATAATCACAGTCATAATATTACAATATCTGATAATATTCAAACTTCTTCAATTCTTAACATTTTACTGACCTTTGGCAAAATATTCTCTGTTGGGACCAATCAGCGTGCTGTAGGGATACCCGTAGTAAGCGAGTGTGTAGGGGTCACAGGAGTAGATGACATTTGGTTGAGGAGTTTCGGTTGGTCCACCTTTTGCTGCCTTCTGGTAACGACTGTACTGCTCTTTGTCCACAGGCTTGGCCAGGGTCACCTCGATGTAGGAACCTTCGAGGTCAGTTCCATTTAATTTCTCCATGGCTAGAACTGCATCATCCCGCGTGGTGAAATGAACAAAAGCGTAATCGCGAATTTTCTTTACTCGTTCCACGCAACCAGGGTTGAAGTGGCTGAAGACTTTTTTAATCGTTTCCTCCATGGTTTCAATCATCAGATTTCTCACGTACAGAATCTTGACGGTTTCCATCACATCTTCGTCAACGTCGATCTCTGGCTCAGCCCAGTCAACTGCAATCTGATGACCCCACAGCTGGATTCTTCCAGGCATCAGTTTCCTGCGTGCCATGGCAGCAGCACGGTGACTTTCATACTCGACAAACGCAAACCCTCGGTTTTTCATCTTGTCTGCTGCACTGGCATAGACGATCACGTCTAGCACTCCCTCTGTTACTTTGGAAATCTCTTCTAAAATCTCTTCTCTTTTCTTCATTTTTGGGATGCCCCCGATGAAAAGTCTACAGTTGTCCACACTGCTGCAAACACCCAGCAACCTGCCTGGACGGATCTCGTAGTTATTAAGCTCTCGGACAGCTCTTTTGGCCTCGTGCTTGGCTGTGAACATGACAAAGGCATAGCCACGGTTTTTACCGTCAAAGTCCATCATCAAGCGCATCTCGTACATCCGTCCCACTGACTCAAAAATGGGAACCAGCTCATCTTCGTAAACATCGCGAGGAATTTTCCCAATAAAGACCTCGCAGCCGCGGGGAGGAGGATGGCCTTCCCACCCTGGAGGAGGCCCACCATACTTGCGTTGGCCATTCTCTTGAACCATCGTGTAGCCTGTACGCTCCATTAGTGCAAGCAGGGTGGCCTCATTAGCGGCACCAGCAACTCCTTCAATGGCTTTAGTTGAAGACATGTTGCAGGATTCTGTGCTCATCATGGTGTTGGAGTCTTCAGCTGTCATTCTGTCAAAACCATTCAAGTTGTGCTCGGACCTAAAAAGACAAGAACCTTCAGTTAGCTTTGTGACAGTGAAAGAACACACTGCTCCTTATAAAACAACTATTGCAAACCCAGAGTACTTCAATGTGCTCACCACTGAAATGCAGGGAAACACAGCAACCAAACTATCATGGGTTTCGTCCGGGTGCCTCGGTTTCCTCCCACACCCCAAAGATGTGCACGTTTGTAGGTTAATTGGCCTCCGTAACTGGCCCCCAGTATTTTAGGAGCGGATTAGAAAGTAGGATAACATAGAAGCAGAGGTAGATAGATTCTTGATTAGTACAGGTGTCAGAGGTTATGGGGAGAAGGCAGGAGAATGGGGTTAGGAGGGAGAGATAGATCAGCCATGATTGAATGGCATAGTAGACTTGATGGGCTGAATGGCTTAATTCTGCTCCTATAATTTATAATTTATGACCCAAGTAAAGAATTTCACTGTGACTTTGTCACATGTGACAATAAAGTATTCAATTTAATTCAAATTCAACTTGTGTGAATGGGTGATCGATGGTCGGTGTGGACTCTGTGGGCTGAAGGGCCTATTTCCAAGCTGCATCTCTAAACTAAAACTACATTAAAGCAAATAATCAGAATTAAAATAACATGTACAGCAACTCGATGAAGAGATATGCAATGTAGATAGAATGGCTAGTTGCTATAGAGTTCTTCCAATGTGCCAACTTGCTTAATTGATTTTTATAAATTACCCCACTGTTAGCACAGCAAACGTTTAAAAAAAAAAAGCCATCTGTGACAAAATAGAGCAGGTATATGGAGGTATATTGTAAACAAAACATTTGCAGCTAAAGAAGGGAATTGTTGTATTTACATGCTCCCCTCATTACGTGGTCTAATACAACACTAGGCCTTGGTCCTCAGCTAATGAGTGTCCATAACAGGAAGACGACACAATTGCCTTGTGTTCTGTTCAGGGAACGAGTGCAGTGATGCATAATGTTTGTGGAACATAATGTGACACAAGGTATAACTTTGATTAAATCTGGACAGAGAAGCAATTTTGATTTTGATTTTGATTTACCCATTGAGGAGAGGCTTGCCTTCCCATTTCACACTAACTTCTGTGGATGTAATAAAAAGAGAAAAGGCATCTGTATGGTCCATTCTTAGCAGGGCCATAAAAGTGAAAGCTCATTAACCCCCGCCCGACATGAAAGGTTGCCTGCACAGTTTCTCCAGAGAAGATGCCCGACATGCTGAGTTACTGCAGCACTGTATTTTGTAAACCAGCATCGGCAATTCCTTGTGTCTCCACCACACGTTCTAACCGAGTTTTGTGTGAAATCCAATGATTATGCCGATATTCCGACCAGAGATTAGTTTAATTGAAAATACAAAATAAATATGAAATTATGCATTCAGCAATTAGGTTTTTTGGCCTCATCACTGAAGCTACCCCCAAAGAGTCGAGTACTTCAGTTCCCACTGGCCTAATGCGATTTTGAATCTGGTGGAAACAAAATGGTGACTGTGGCATCAAGTCATGAGTAGAATTAGATGGAATAGCCAATCAAATAAATTTGCACAGACAGCTAAACAGGAAGTCAAAGCACATTGTTTTTTTAACCTTTTTAGTTTGAATTGAAAAGAGATTAAGATGCATACATAGAATTAAGGTGTAAACTGAAATATGAAACACAGCCATTTAATGCCATGGGCCTGTTGTTGATGATCCTGCTTCGTCTGGATTTATCTCTGCCTAAACCAAAAGACTGACTTTGCTAAATCAGAGGATCCCGGGATCCAGCAATAAGATCCCACCCTGAGAAATGCCAACAGTTTGGAGTGGAACCACCGCCTGTTCTCAGCAAAAACCATGCTATTTGTGAATGTATAAAAGACATGGAGGGACTTGTGCACAGCTATTCAGTAGGAATTACAACTTATGGCGGTGTCAAAAACACAAGTTACACCTCATTCAATAATCCCCAATACTTCTGATAAATTTATAACAAGAATAACATCCAACAAGTTGCAAAATATATCAAATTACTAACTACATCTGTGATCATAGGAACAGCTTTGAAGGTAGAGGTCATTAAAGCAACCTCCGAATTTCTGTGTTTAATTATACATATGGGCGTGTGAAGTTGAGTATAGCTTTACTCAAATGCAAAGGCTGATAGGTTTGTCACCAGAACAACACCAATTATAGGCCAAAATATTTGTCTGCTTTAAACCTTGTTTTGGATGGGACTCAAACTATCTATTAAAAGGAGGAAAACCAATGTTGAGGAAAAGTGTGCCATGGAGAAAAATAAAATCCTTTTGACATTTTGGAAGAAACCTCAAATAAAAACACTGAAAATACCGTGGTAAAGTGATTATCCTAGGTATTACATTGTTCAGATTTAAACACTTTTGTTCTTGATCACCCAAATCAAATTAGCCACTTAAAGCAAATACTATATCATATGCAACAGATAATGTTACCTGCAATTAGTTTAATGCATTGGTGGTTTAAACAATAATTGAAAGCCATGCAGTCCACATTGCTTTAGCAACACAAGAAACTAACAAGAAATCTGAAGAGTTTTTGTCTGTTGAGCAAACTATCAGTTTTGAAACTCAGGAGGTTGAATAACACCAAATTTGATATGTTAACCGTTTGCTTCATGTATAATACAGTGCCAAAAGGTTAAAAAACAAATTTAAACCACAGACAAATTAAAGTATTTGTGGAGCTTGATTTTAATTTACATTTTTAAGATCAGTATCATCTACCATGATACTTAATATAAAGCATATATCTTCAAAATCCTGAACTCTAAAACTGGGTGTTACCAAGTCCTGCAGGGGGTAACATTGTGTTCTTTGTGCACACACAATAGTCTGGGAAAGGAATAATAGAGAAGGCCAGTTTTAATGCTTCTACCTGCAGTATGAGAGTTTTTGAAGGTTATGCACGTTTAGCTAACCAGCAGAGGTCAGTAATATAGCTCTATCAAACAAATCCTAACTACATTTCATATAGAGAAAAACAGATGAAATGGAACAAATAACATGCGCTACATTATTCACATGCGCTGCAGAAGTCTCAGGCTCTGTTAGAGTCACAGTGTAGTAAAATACATTTGGTCAGATTGGCAGTAGCTAACAGCAGCTCTCATTGACAACTATATTGTATTCACTGTGGAAACTGTATTATTGTTCG
This sequence comes from Rhinoraja longicauda, assembly GCF_053455715.1. Taxonomy (NCBI): domain Eukaryota; kingdom Metazoa; phylum Chordata; class Chondrichthyes; order Rajiformes; family Arhynchobatidae; genus Rhinoraja; species Rhinoraja longicauda. Next base: position 68,001,653 of record NC_135953.1, on the reverse strand, counting down.
GTGAGGACAGTATTGGCTTGGTTTGACAATTATTTTTACATTGCAGACACTCAAAAACATCAGCTTTCAATAAACAACTGATAAAATGAACACATGATTACATTTTCCACTGCACCAAGATAAAATAAATACTGATGATCAGGCTGTTTGGAGACTTCGCTGAAATTCAGGATAGCTTCAAGTCATGTGGCTGACAGTCATTCGCTCAAATGAGCCTTGATAAGATGGTGCTCATTTTATTCTAAATGACACATGACCCCAAATATCCACAATATAAACAGTTAAGCTCTCTCAGATATACAAAGTACAAATGCATCATTGGTGGGGAACTAAAGAAAATCTTGAAACATGTGAATTAATAAAATGAAAATCAACAACAGCTATAAATTTTGGTCTCCCACAAATTCCTTGGACAGCTGACATCAGTTCTTTACACATGAGAGTTGAGTCACAGGATTAGATGTCTATTGGAAGGTGAGAGAACATCAGCAGAACCTCCCTCTTATGCGATGTAGGTTTCCCGTTTAGAATTGTCACCTTTACATAGAACTGAATGGAACTTATCAAAGAGTGTTATTAGCTCAGGGGCTGCATGAACTTTGTGCATTTAAATGGTTTTCTACCAATGATAGGATATTGTGGTCTTACAATGGTTACTTATGTGCACATAAAAGTACTACCAATGAGTTATTGCAACACTCTTGGTTACATAGTCACAAATGTTAATACCAGAGCAATTTCTGTCTCATCAATGAAATCAAAATTTTCCTCTCACAAATCCAGCTCCCCCATCCACTTTCATCTGTTCAAAGATGGTTTCTCAGTTCTCAAAACTTTTCACAGTAATTCCTGGCATAAAGTCACATTCATCAAAACTCAACCTGAGAGGACCCAACCCCTATATGGTAGTGAGACTCTCATTTGCTGATGTCATGTGGTAGGACATCACATGATCAGATGTCATGTGACATGAACATCACATGATCAACCCTTCAAGAATATCTCCAACTAGAGTTAGCAACTGGTAAGTGAAATTGCCTTAAGTCTGTTGATGCTTATTGTTTATATTATATAAAGGCTACCATTAATGCATCACTGTATTTCTATATTCCTGCATTTGTATCAATAAAAAGAGCAAGCTGCATCAAACATTTCTTCTTCACTATCATCATCAAAGCTGGAAAGTGTATAATTTGATTACTGCAGCTTATTTACATTTTATAAATGATTGTAGAGTAAAATTTAATTATAGGAAATAATGGGATTGTTTCAACTCCATAAAATAGGCAAATAGCAGCTGAACAAAGGCAAGGACTGTTACACTGCTTCTGACCCAGCAGAAGAAATGTTTCCTGGGCCCCATGAACGACATGTATTATTCACCGTGCATGAACTCTCTTTCACACGGTTGGGCTTCACACCCACCAGTTTATCCAATTTCTCCCAACGATCTAGGGCGGCACAGTGGCACAGCAGTAGAGCTACAGCCTTACAGCGCCAGAGACCCATGTTCGATCCTGACTACAGGTGCTGTTTGTGTGGAGTTAGTACGTTCTCCCTGTGACCGTGTGGGTTTTCTCCGGGTGCTCCGGTTTCCTCCCACACTTCAAAGAAGTACAGCTTTGTGGGTTAATTGGCTTCTGTAAAATTGTAAATTGTCCCTAGAGTGTAGGATAATGCTAGTAGTGTACGTGGTGATCACTGGTCGGCTCGGACTCAGTGGGCTGAAGGGCCTGTTTCCGTGCTGTATCTCTAAAGTCTAAAATCACCAAGACCCTGACACTCTTCATTTCTGTCTATTCTACCACAGCTCCTTGGATTCCCTCTCTGATACATCAAACAATGCCATGCTCATCCCTCCTCATCATCTCTATCCCGAGGAGCTGGGAGCTTACATCCTGTTCCGCAATGCAATCCATCTCATAAAGGCATCAGGATCCTGAATCAGGTCGAAAAACTACTTAAAAGAATACGTCGTGGAATTAAAGTTTCTGAGTTTCCCCTCAAGTACTGTACATTCCCCATCTTGGAAAATAAGCCCGATTAAATAATGAAACTTTAATCTCTCAGGCACTACTGTTAGCAACCTGGGTGCACAGCAGAGTCCACATACAACATTCACAGTCCACATCTGTCGTTCGTACCTGTTGTATTTCTCCTGTCTGAGAGAGGCCATCTGGTTCTGGGAATTCCACACTCAAGATTCGCTGACATGTAACCACAGGCACGTGTACTTGATGTCATGGGATCCAGATTTTATAAGTGAGTTGCATTAGGATTTAGAAACTGCTAACAAATGATCGAAGGAGGCCCTCTTTGTTTTAAGGATAATGCCTCTTTTACCTGGGGATTTGGTACACAACCTAAGCAAATCAAGCTGCTGGTTAATCTGACACAGTGGAATGATTTCTAAATAGTCAACCCACCTGAAGAAGGGTCGCAACCAAAAACGGCACTTATCCGTGTTCTCCAGAGATGCTGCCTGATCCACTGAGTTACTCCAGCAATTTGTGTCTTTTTTTTCCCTCTCACCTCTAAATCTATTGTTTCTTCTGGAGCAACAAATACACCGACCAATGTATGGGGAATTCCACGTGGAAAATGCCAATTGTGTTGGGTGCAATGACCACAGAAACCTGCCCCAAATCAATGACAACATATGTATTCTGCATCTGAACACTCTTTATAGAGATCAGGATTGTGGGCTGAATTTCCAGAGCTTAATTTAGCCAGAATCCATGTTTTTATATTCCAAGAGGCATGATAGTTGAAGTCAGCGAATCCAGTGCCTTCTACTGTGGAATTTTGGGAATATGGACAGCCTGTTTAGATAAACATCAGGCTACATGGCACAATTCCTAAATGGACAAAATAGCTGATGTGCATGTTCAAAGTCATGGAGAGTCATAGAATCACGGAAGGCGGACCTTCTGCCCAACTCATCCATGGCAAAGATGCTCATCCCATTTACCTGCATTTGGCCCATATCCCTCCAAATCTTTTTGATCCATCTGCCTGTTCAAATGTCTTTTAAATGTTTTTATAGAACCTATCTCAACTACCTCCTCTGGCAGCTTGTTCCATGTTCCGCCACCTGTGTGAAATAGTTACCCCTCAGATTCCTATTAAATCTTTCCCCTCTCACCTTAAACGTAGGTTCTCTAGTTCTTAATTCTCCTACTCTGGGTAAAAGACTCTGAGCATCTACCTCATCTATTTCCCTCGTGATCTTATACACCTCTATAAAATCACTCCTCATCCGCCTGCGCTCTGAGGAATACTGTCCTAGCCTGCCCAGCCTCTCCCTTTAGCTCAGGCTTTCGGGTCCTGGCAACATCCTTGTTAATCTTTTCTGACCCTTTCCAGCATTATGACATATTCTTCCTTAAGCAGGGTGACCAAACCTGAACACAATACTAAAAAATGTGGCCTCACCAATATCCCTGAATAAAATATAATTCTGCCAAAGGGACAAAAGAACGTATAGTAACTGTGCGATCTAAGAGCATCCCCATAGCATTTATTAATATTTTTGAAGAGTAGTCACTTTTGCAGCATGGGATGCATTACACTCCTAGTTTTGCTGTCACAAGCTGACTGATGGCCCTTACTGCTGACATTTAAAAAGTACGCGCAAGGATCTAATGAACCCTTTAGTATGGATTTCAAGTTTCTGATGCTGTTTGTTGTCACACGCTTGTTCTAAGATATCACTAGCAGCAATATAATCATGAAGGAGGTTGAGCAGCCACTCACATTGTACAATTTTTACAGGCAGAAAACAAGAAGTACAACTTTATCCAGTTTTTAAAAAATATTTTATGATAGGATTAAAAATATTACAGGAGGTAAAATATTACAAACTTTAAACTTTAATTGTTTTGTATTATTAAAAAAATTATAGAATCATTTCAAGTAATTGTAAGATTAAATGTTTAGGATAGGGAAAGTTGTTGAGCCGTGGTTGTGGTTTGCCTCACATTAAAAACTCCCATTTCAATGTTTTTATGGTTAACATCGTAAGTTCTCAGTGGCTCACTGATTTCTATAGATTACCCCGGTGCAAAACAGTACACCTTCTGTAAGAAAAAAAAATCACTGACCAGATCATTTGGATTTGTGTTTATAATTTGTCAAGTGCATACTTCAGAGGTTTCTGTCCGACCTCCTCCATTACTGGGCTAAGTACTGCCTGACTTTTACTTCTCACTGTAAATTCTAGTCCTACACACAGATGACTCATAGACACATAGAAAACCTGGAAAAATAGGTGCAGGAGTAGGCCATTCGGCCCTTCGAGCCAGCACTGCCATTCAATATGATCATGACTGATCATCTAAAATCAATATCCCGTTCCTGCTTTTTCCCCATATCCCTTGATTCCTTTAGCCCTCGGAGCTAAATCTAACTCCTTAAGTTTCCTTAATTCAAAATTGATTTGCAGCCTAGTGTACATCAAAACCAGTGTTTATGATAACTGAGGGTGAATGGGTTTGTATCATATAGGTTGGTTTCTTCTATTTTAGTGGATGTGTTTAACTGTCACAAGAATGGAAAATTGACATATTTGCAAGCAGTATTAAAGGTAGGTTGATAAACACAAAATGCTGGAGTAACTCAGCAGGTCAGGTAACATCTCTGGAGAAAATGGATGGTGATGTTTCGGGTCGGGACCCTTCTTCAGACTTTATTATTATTATTATTATTATTATTATTAGTTAATATTATTATTAAAGGGAAACATCTCATTGCTGTCACATCTTGCATTCAGCACAAAAAAATCACTTGGCCATCACAATTCTATGATCTAAAATCTACTGATAAAGGATATCAACATTCCCCACTGCTTTTAATATGTTTGATTTGCTCAGTCACCCCCTTAGATGGGGATAAATTTACATATTTACCGTTTCACAACAAATGCCCCAAATTGATTTAATGGTGTGTTTGGTCTCTCCACTTTTGGCTTTACCTCAGAGTAGTTGAAAGGGCCAGATTAGCAGTTAATAGCAGAGTGGTGCGTCTAAACTCCTGAATGCCTATAAGCATCACCATGGAAATTAATTAGCAGATGAAAAAAATGTTTGCAATAAATTCTTCGCAGATTTTTAACATTACCTTTTGACCTGTTTCATTATTTCAATATTAAAATGAATGTTGGTTAAGGCAAATAAATCTCCCTGAGTTTCTATTGAGATTTTCCCAGTCTCCTGCTGTTGGCTCTGAAGAAATGGCATTCGTTGCAATTCTACTATTTTCACCAAAATTACAACACAAAGTGGGGGAAAACCATCTGGGAATTCAGGGCCATTTTAAAATCCATAAACAGGGAGCTAAACATTATTACAAAGGTCACCTTTGGAAGATAAACTTTATCAATATCACCTTAAAACAAAGAAAGTTCAAACAACAAGCAGTGTGTACCTGTCACTGTTGATTTTATTTCCAAAGAGGAAATAGATATCAAAGTTATTTTTAATTGTAGCATAGCCATTGCACATGACTCCAAGCACCAGATAAATACCCAATTATTAAGAGGGTGCAATATCTGCACACAGCATTTGACAGCCCTATTCTTTTATGCTTGTTGAACTGTGGAATAAACCACATTGACATAAATAATCTGGGAAATAAATCATCATTGCAATGAAACAAACTGCTGTTGGCCATGCAGGGAGCATGTGAGGCAGCGTATGGTTGACTTGGGGCTTGTTGGTGCTGGGGGTGTACAAGGGTTGAATGAGGCAGTGAGTGGTAGGCATGGGGATTGTTGGGTTTAGTGGTGTACAGAAAGGAGGGGGGGGGGGGAATTAGTTGTCTTTTAGGCTGGAGTCTTGTGTGTAGCAGGGTTCAGTGTGGAATCCACTGATGTTTGTTATTTATATTAACGATTAAGATATAATAATAATAATAATAATGTATTACATTTATATAGCGCTTTTCATACACTCAAAGATGCTTTACAGGGATTTAAAGAACATAGGGAAGTGAATAAATAGATAGATAAATAAGTAAACGAACAGAGAAAGGAGACAGAAGGTGAGGTGACCTTCAGTGGTTGAAGGCAGTACTGAACAGGTGAGACTTCAGTGATGTTTTGAATGTGGTGAGTGAGGAGGAGTCTCTGACGGTTTGGGGTAGTGAGTTCCATAGGGTGGGAGCAGCGATGGAGAAAGCCCTGTCCCCCCAGGATCTGAGTTTGGTCCGGATGGGGGGGGATAGGAGATTGGCAGCAGCAGAGCGGAGGGTGCAGGTGGGAGTGTGCCTGTGGAGGAGGTCAGTCAGGTAGGATGGGGCCAGGTTATGGAGGGCTTTGTAGGTCATGAGGAGGATTTTGTACTGGATTCTCTGGGGGATGGGGAGCCAGTGGAGTTTGTAAAGGATGGGGGTGATATGGTCACGGATCGGGGTGTGGGTGAGTAGACGGGCAGTGGAGTTTTGAATGTATTGAAGTTTATTGATGATTTTTGAGGGTGCGCCATAGAGGAGGCTGTTGCAGTAGTCCAGACGGGAGGTGATGAAGGCGTGGATGAGGGTTTCTGCAGCTGTGGAGGATAGGGATGGACGGAGACGGGCAATGTTTTTGAGGTGGAAGAAGGCTGTAGATGGTGTAGAAGGTGGAAGATGAATGTAGGTGGCATGGTTAGTACGTTTGTGAATGACACTAAAATTGGTGGTGCAGCATGAACAAACTGCCTGAGGAAGTGATAAGGGTGGGTACAATTACAACTTTGAAAAGCTACCAGGACAGATACGTGGATAGAAAAAAAATGGAGAGATGTGGGCCAGACACAGATAAGTGGAACAAGCTTGATTGGGCAACTTTGACATGGACATGGACAAGTTTGGTCAATGGGCCAGTTTCACATTGGCATATCTGATATAGCTCTATGAATCTAACGCTGATTACATAGATTAGGAAAATCCCAAGCTTCTCTACCAGTCAAAAACAATGCAATAACAATTTATATGTCTATAGCACTTTTACATAGTAAAATATCCAAAGATGCTTCACAGGATTATTCATGAATATAATTTCATCCTGAGCGTACTGCTGATTTTTAGTACAAATCGATTTATTCACAAAATGCTGGAGTAACTCAGCAGGTCAGGCAGCATCTCGGGAGAGAAGGAATGGGTGACGTTTCGGGTCGAGACCCTTCTTCAGACTGTAATGCATCAGTCTGAAGAAGGGTCTCGACCCGAAACGTCACCCATTCCTTCTCTCCCGAGATGCTGCCTGACCTGCTGAGTTACTCCAGCATTTTGTGAATAAGCTGATTTTTAGAAGCAGCTTTAAATGAAGTAAAGAAGTATGGACTTTTAGGGAGTAAATTCCAGAGCTGAGGGCCATGGCAATTAAAGACATTTCCCCTAATGGAGGATTGATTAAGATTAGGGTGATCAGGCAAACAGAACTGGAGGAAAGAGCAGAGGGGGCTCAAGTGTATCATGGACGAAATGGGCCAACTGGCCTGTTTTTGTGCTGCAATATCATGTAAGATTCAATAGTCAGGGTTAAATCAGTCAGCTATGGTTCTCATTTTTTGTTGCTTGCTGAAACCCATTACAGAAGTTTACATTCAAAGACACCAGGGTAAGAATAAAGATAGGCACAAAACGCTGGAGTAACTCAGCGGGACAGGCAGCATCTCTGGAGAGAAGGAATGGGTGATGTTTCAGGTCGAGACCCTTCTTCAGACAAAGAATAAAGTCAGGCCATCATCAAAGGCTCACTTGTGAACAATGACTGTGTTTATTATTAGCAAAATAATGGAGTACTACAGCAATAGCAGCAACATTTTCAAGCAAGGCACAGGTAAAAAGATGTTAATGTGTTTTTTAATATAAAATGGTTATATAGGAATTCATTTTAAAAGCAACTACTACATGAAAATACCCAAGAACATGAATTTTCCATTTGCAGTGAGTAGAATTCGCCATCACAGTCGTCTTCCTCAATTACTCAAAAGTTCTATAACACTATAACACTAAGGTGATGAATGTTATCCCCTAAATCCATATGTAAACTGCATTGTTCCTATTTCAGTAGGCACACTATTAAGTGCCCTTAATGTCAAGGTTCAAAGTTCAGGAAATGTTGCAGATGTCACATTTTGACAGATCTGTTTATTCGGAAGTGATGGTGGACTACTCAAGTAAATGGTATTTGCTTTATTGGCAGATTCAAAAAATGCACAATTCGTGGTTGATAGTTAAAATCTTGTGAGCATTGGTCATAAAGTCAGTCATAAGGCATCAAAACAGGCCCTTTGATCCAACTTACCCATGTCGAACAAGATGCCCCATCTATACTAGTCCCACCCACCCGCATTTGGCCCATTTCCATCTAAATCTTTCTTCATGCACCTGTCCAAATGTATTTTAAATGTTGTTATAGCACCTGCCTCAATTATTTCCTCTAGCAGCTTGTTTCATATACTGACCACCCTCTGTGTGAAAAAGTTGTCCCTCAGGTTCCTATTAAATCTTTCCCCTCTTACCTTAATCCTACGTCCTCTGGTTTTTGATTCTCCTACTCTTGTGAAATATTGTGCATTCACCCTATCTATTCCCCTCACAATCTTATACACCTCTATAAGATCCAATAAGATCACCCCCTCATACTCTTGCATTCGAAAGATTAAAGTCCTCGCCTGCCCAACCTCTCCCTAAAGCTCAGGCCTTCAAGTCCAGGCAACATCCTCATAAAAAAGTACCAACTTGAACAGTTTTATTCACAACTAGTATTGATAATACCAAGAATAAATATTTCAAATTTTCTTTTAACTATTAAAATACATGTTGGGGGATAGATTGTTGAGGAGATATGTGCATTCTGTACTTAACTCTATGAGTTTACAATTCCAATACTGGAAAGGTGTCACTAGGTTGCAAGAGAATTTAAACATGAAAATGAGAACTATGAAAAGATTTTAATTGATTAGACGTCAGTATAGGTCAAGGCTAATTAATGTTATGGTATGGATTTTATAGGTTCGGATACTAGAACTAATAACTTTCATAAACCAATCTACATGTGGAAAGGATGGGAGGCCAGAATTTTGGAAAGGTCACATTTGGTAGTGACAAAAACATCAATGAGGTTTCAGAACCGATGAATGGATGCTGAGGTGGAGTTGATTATTATAATGGTTGTGGATATAGGTGATCTTTATCGTGAAGACGATAAATGGGCAGAAGCTCAATTTTGGGTTATGTGAAAAGACATGTTTGGAAACAAACTGGTTCAGTTTAACACAGATACCAGACAGATAAAGGAACAGAAATGTTGATGGAAACCAGAGATTTTTTTTGGCTTTTATGGTCAACTGATGGAAATTGCCCATGTGCTAGGCTTACAAGCTGGCTTACAACATGGTGACAATTGAGGGTTGAGCAAGGTGGTCAAGAGGTATATCATTAGGGAACAATGGGACCCAATAACAAGCTTTTGAAGATATCACTAAGGAACTGCATGTAGAGGAAAAATGACCAGGGCCAAGAGTAAATCCATGTACAGTGGCAGAAGACTTCTACGGACCCATGCATAACAATGTTTATAGTATTGTCTTGTGCTCATTCTGGATACCACACTTAGCAAGGACATTCAGGGTTTTATGAAATCTGACAAAAAGATTCAGCATGTATTATGGAAGAAATGTGGAGAGAACTTTGTGAGTTAAGAAATGTGGAAAGACTAGAAAAGATGGAAGTGAGACACAAAATGCTGGAGTAACTCTGAAGTCTGAAGAAGGGTCTCGACCCGAAATGTCACCCATTCCTTCTCTCCAGAGATGCTACCTGTCCCGCTGAGTTACTCCAGCGTTTTGTGTCTACCTTCGATTTAAACGAGCATCTGCAGCTCTTTCCTACTACTAGAAAAGATGGAATTGTTCCGCTTACAGCACAGATTAAGGGGCAATTTAATGGAGGTCTTCAAAATGACGAAGAACCTTGAGAGATAGGGAGACTCTGTTTCCACCAGAAACAGTCAGTCAATAAAGAACTCCAATTTAAGATAATTTGCAAAAAGGATAGGGGAAAAGCAAAGGAAATTCTATGATGTGGAGTGTGCAGCTTCAAAAGTGGAATGGAAACCTATTGGACATTAACTTTCAAAACAAAATGCACTGTGCAGCTTTGTGGAAGCAGAGTACTTGAATTGCTTGGCTTATTAAATGAGCCGGCACTGTTTCCACAGACCAAATGCCTCATCTTGTGCTCTGTGATTTTATTTTAAATGAGTACAGGATTACAAATAAAATTATACAATTCAATATAATAATCTTCAGCCTTTTGCCAGCTTGTCTTTTGTCATTTTATTTATTTTATTACCACTTGGATCCCATTACCCAATTATGAATTTAGGAAATTAATTACAAGATTGTTGAAATTAGATTTATTTTTAGGAGAAATTAAGAGAGGTTTTAAATAAAACGATTCAGGGCACAGAGAAATCCAACCATATTCTTGGTAAAAAGCTTGCATTTTATAATCTATAATATAATTATCAGCAGCTGTGGAAGGCATCTAATTTTGTTTATTACCAACATTTTGTGATGTGGTTGGGATAAATTCACAATTATATCTTGACAATTTTGAATAATTATTAAGCTTTTTCAGTTAGCTGTCACACGCCATTGTGAGCTAGCAACTCTGTTCAGTGACAGTTGACTTCACTCTAATGAGTACCCAGCACCAAGGAAACCTGAGGCAACATCAGGTTACTGATTAACCAGTGGTACCACTGTCTGACTTGCACAAATCAAAGTCTTCTATTGCATGAAAACCTCAACCTGGCAAAATGATGCAATGGTCATATGTATAAACACGGTTATATCTGCATGGTAGAGATACAAAGTGAAACATCTTGTACCCAACTACTGCTCTTTGCAGCACGACCAACCTTTTGGAACTTTGGAAGTAAATGAGGAATTAGGCAATCAGGTTTACTGCTGGGTAAAAATGCTCAGCGATGTCTTAGTAGAGTTAATAATTTAAAAGAAAAAATGAACAGAATGGTCTTAAGGAACTAACTTTATTAAAGAACAACGTCACATTAACCCTTTGGTATCCTTCATCCAGAAATTCTCCTGTGAAGAGCGGCAATTTTACTTTAAGTACTAAGCATGAATTGAGTGTTCATCTTGCAATTGCATTGAAGCAGGGGTTTCAAATTTAAAAAATAATTGATTACAGGTATAATAAAACTGGCATACTATAAATACCCACCATAAACACTGCACAGAAGCTTTTACTGACATAGTTTCAAATTTTGATTTGAAAAATTGTTACAAATTATCACAATATAGTGAAGATTTTAAGCTCAGCACTGACACTTAACCCAAAAAATCTGTGGTCGGTTAACCTACTGATGTAGTCCATCAGTTTCCAGAAAAAGTCTAGAACTATACCATTGAATCTCACCTACATAAAATTAATGTATCACTGTTACAATATCAACACTAGTCTTTAGTTAAATACCTTAAAACCCTTAACTATTAACCAAGGCAAACAAGCAAACAAAATAAACAATAAATAACTGGGCAAAAATTCTGGTTATTTTCACAGTTAATAAGTGAGCAACCATGCACCTCAGTTTATTGAAAAAGTTATTTTCAGAAATAAATGTGAATCACTTCATTTATCACTGACCTTGGAAGATTATGAAGTTGAAGGAAAATGATAACTTTAGGTAAAATAATGACATAACTATCACTCCGTTGACCATGGTAAAGAGAACGTCTGCTGTACCTTTACTTTTCCTGGGGATAAGAAGTTGAGCTACCACTGATACCTTGGCCAAAGCACAGCCTTTCCTCCAGATCACACAAATGTGCAACTCTGTTATACTGTAATTGTGCCTATTTATTTTCCCCAGTTACTTAAATTCCTGGGAAGTCATTTGCTGAGGGCAGCCTAAAAAAATGTTAGTGGGTGGGGCATGCTTCAAACTACCTGCTACTGAGAGGTGGTGGTAACTCAAATATGTAACTAATGGAAATCAGAACACACCGAGTCAAACCTTGAGGAATGTGAAAGGGGAGTGAAGCCTTGGCATTATCACAACCATATAATTTTTTTTAAGAAGCGCTTTAACCAAAGAATTAACAGGGTAGAAAGTTAATCAAATGCAAACAACCACTCCTTAATATACACAATGCAAACCAACATTTTGGAAGAATTCAATAAGAAGGGATTTATAAAAATATGATTCTTATTACTTAATTTTTGTTCTTCCCTTATTGCAACTTTCTGTTCTACCTCTCTTTCTGTATCAGTGCACACTGTTGTGAAATGAACACAACTTCTGTGTAGTTTCAACCTGATAAACTAAAATACCACGGTGAAAAAAATCTATTGGTGAATCAATGGGCTTATTTGTGCGTAGTTCCACGAACAAAAGTTAGTGAGAAAACAAACTGTTCCCATTTGTAAACTGAATCCAGCAGTGGGTAGGGATGGCAAAAGAGTGATTTATGACTGTTAAAGCAGTTTGTACATAGTGAGAGTAAACTAGACTGCAGGAGCACTTAGGTAAAGCAAATAGCAGACATTTTAGGGAACCAAGAGCTGAATCAGATCTAAGATATACCTACGTATTGTTTGGGATAAAATGCACAATACCCCATAGTTCACTGGGTCGCAAGGAACTAAGTAAGCTAGAAAACAACTCACTGTTATTGCTTACAAGCTTGAACAAATATGGTATATAAACCAGGCTAGTTACTATTTAGACTGCTTGGGAAATTTTGCACTGTCATTTAGAATAACAATTAATTATCATGCTGAACTATGCTTTCATTTATAATCATATTGTAATAATTAATTTAATATTAGATTGACAGCTCCAACTCTCCAACTGGGAATAAAAAGGCATAGAGAAGGGGGAGTTGAGACTACTTGATAATTGTTTTAAAGGGCTAGTCGAAGTAGAATGTACCGGATCTGGTTTGGATGCTGAGAGGGCCGATCTTGCTGGGCCTGATCATCCTGCAATCCTGATTTCGAGTTAATGAAAGAAAAACAGGCCATCAAATACAATGTGGGCACAAGACACTAATTTGCCCAGAAACCTAACAGAGTATCTAGACTGCAAATCCCTGAGAAAACCACAACTCTTTCAAAGGTGCAGCCAGCTGACAGAAGCCTTTCTACAGATGGTGACTGGGATGAGAGCTGGGAGGAGTGGTAATGGTATTAGGTTGGCTTACTGTCTTGTGTAGTGAGTTACAGTGAAAAGTTTTGTCCACATGCTATCCTGGCAAATCAAGTCATACATAAGCTCATCAAGGTACTGCAAGACAGAGAAAAATAAACGAATACAGAAAAGAATGTACTGCTGGAGAAAAAGTACAGATAGCAAAGGTGGAAATGCTGCAACAAGATAGATTGCGAGATCAGGAATTTATCCTTAGCATAAGAGAGAACAGTTCAAGAGTCTGATCACAGTGGGAATATGCTGTTGCTGAATCTGATGGAACGTGCTTTCATACTTTAGATATTTCATAATAGATACAGATACTTGTATCTGTTGGCACATCAATTTCCCATCTGAGATAAATAAAGTTCCATCGTATTGTTTCGTATCTTTTGCCCAACATGAGTGGAGTAAGAGAGAATGTTTGGCGTGTGAGTGGTTCTTGATTATCCTGCCCGAGGCAATGTGAAGTGTAGGCAGTCAATGGGAGGGGGAGGTTAGTTGGCATGATGGAGCGGGCAATGTTCACAACTGTCTGCAACATCTTGATGTCTTGAGCAGTTTAGTTGCCATGTCAAACTGTGACATATCCCAATAGGATGCTTTCTATGCTGCAGTTGTAGATGTTGGTAAGTTATTGAAGACATGGTTGAAATTCCTTAGCCTTCTGAGGAAGTAGCGATGTTGATGTGCCTTGTTGATGACTGTAGCTTCAATGTTATTGGACCAGGACAAATTGTTTGTAATATTTACACCTAGGAACTTGAAGCTCTGAAACCTCTCCACTCGACACCATTGATGCTGACCAGGAGTGTTCTCTACTACTCTTCCTGAAGTTGATGTCCAGCTCCTGCATTTTGCTGACATTCAGGCAGAGATTGTTTTCTTGCCACCATGCTACTAGGCTATCTCTCCCCTTCCTGTATTCTGTTTCTCATTATTTGAGCTCTGACCCAGCTTGGTGGTGTCGCTGCAAACTTGTGAATGGAGTTAGAGCAGAATTTGGCAACTCAGCTGAGTGTGTATAGGGAGTACAGTAAGGGGCTGTGAACATAGCCTTGCAGGGCACTGGTGTGGAGAACTTTCAAGGGGGAGGTATTATCGCCTATCCTTATGATTGCGGTCTGTGGATCAGGAAGTCAAGGATCCATTTGCAGAGGGGTTGCCGAGTCCTAGGCCCAGGAGTTTGGAGATAAGTTTGGTTCTAATTATGGTGTTGAAGGCGCAGCTATATTCAATAACTAGGAGTGTTTTGTAGGCGTCGTTGTCCAGATGATCCAGGGATGAGTATAGGGTCTGTGAGGTGGTGTCTGCCCTGGACCCATTGTGGTAGTTGGTGAAGCTCTCCAGGAGGCTGGAGTTGTTGTACTCCATGACCAACCTCTTGAAGCGCTTCGTGATGATGGATCTCAGAGCTCCCGAGCGGTAGTCATCAAGGCACATGACTATGTCTTTCTTGAAGATTTGAGCGAAGAATGAATCTCCCAGCCAGGTTCCTGCAACACATCCGGAATTGAGCCTGGATCCCTGAGCACCGCTGATGCCAGATCAAGATCCTCAGGTTCCCACCAGCGTTGGGTTCAGGTGCTCATGGCCCATTAAGCATCATGTACAGGGACTATGATGCCATGTCATGCCCAGCAGGGGCAAACAGGCTGAGCCAGGCACCAGGGACAAAGTCAAGTCAGGTTCTTTCTTCTAGGCTGGAGTTTACATCCAGGTCTATATCCAGCCCAATACCCTGGCGATGTGACTGTTGAGCGTAGGTCTGCCATCATCTACACTACCCTGGTGGGTTCACATCTCCTGTTGTTGCTACCTACAATCTCATGACTCTTTTAAAGAATTATTACGAGACTCATTGCGCTGTAGTATTCTTTGAGATCCAATCATTGTCCCAGCCTCCCTCACTGTTGTTGGAGAAAGGCCTGTAAGTGTGAACTTGGGATGTCCCAGATTAAGCTGACACAACAAACGATGCAGGTGAATGATGGAAGGAGTTGTCGAGGAGGATTGGAAATGTTTCGTTTGGTTTAGTTTATTGGCACGTGTATCGTGGTACAGTGAAAAGCTTTTGCTGTGTACAAACCGGTCAGCAGAAAGACTACATGACTACAATCGAGCATCCAGTGTGTTCTGAGTTAAAGTAGGAACAGCTAGCTTTTAAAAAAAATACACTTGACTTTAATCATTTTTTACTAAATGTTATGAGGCATTGCATTTCAAGTTTAGCATTGAATGTAGTTACACACACTTTGAGGCCTACAGTACTTTCAAAAGTGGGTGGATTTTATAAATGGGTAGCTGACTGATCTCATTATATATTTCCAGGTGAGACAGAGGTTCACCTGCACTTCTTCCAACCTCATCTATTGTATCCACTGTTCCAAATGTCAACTTCTCTACATCGACGAGACCAAACGCAGGCTCGGCGATCGTTTCGCTCAACACCTTCGCTCAGTCCACCTTAACCAACCTGATCTCCCGGTGGCTGAACACTTCAACTCCCCCTCCCACTCCCAGTCTGACCTTTCTGTCATGGGCCTCCTCCACTGTCATAATGAGGCCCACCGGAAATTGGAGGAACAGCACCTCATATTTCGCTTGGGCAGCTTACAGCCCAGCGGTATGAACATTGACTTCTCTAACTCTGTCCCTCTCTTCCCCTCCCCCTTCCCAATTCTCCCACTGTCTTCCTGTCTCCACCTATATCCTTTCGTTGTCCCGCCCCCCTGACATCAGTCTGAAGAAGGGTCTCGACCCGAAACGTCATCCATTCCTTCTCTCCTAGATGCTGCCTGACCTGCTGAGTTACTCCAGCATTTTGTGATACCTTCATAATATATTTTCCTCTTTTCTCTCTGACTTCTTTATTATGATGTTTTTCAGTCTTCATGATACTGGAGATGGCTTAGCCCAATGTGCCTGTGATTCTCCCAGGATTGTTTGCTGTACTTTGGGGTTCATCGTGGCCCTGCCTACAACACGCTGTGGCCACAATACAGCACATGAAAAGCACTATCCACAAATCCCACCCCCACACTCACACTCATAGCCATGGACGTCACGGTGGCGCAGCGGTAGAGTTGCTGCCTTACAGCATTTGCAATGCTGGAGACCCGGGTTCAGTCCCGAGTACGGGTGCTGTCTGTAGGAAGTTTGTACGTTCTCTCAGTGACCGTGTGGGTTTTCTCCGAGATCTTCAGTTTCCTCCCACACTCCAACGTTTGTAGGTAAATTGGCTTGGTATAAGTGTAAATTGTCCCTAGTGTGTGTAGGATAGTGTTAATGTGCAGGGATCACTGGTCAGTGTTGTCTCGGTGTGCCGAAGGGCCTGTTCCCGTGCTGTATCTCTAAACTAAACTGTCCCTTATGGGTAGAATTCAATGTTAGCAACCTAGGAGGCTTCTCAAACTGCACTCGAGTAGCCTCATCTCTGAAGATCCTCTGACAATTGGCTTTCATTAACATTCCAAAATATCCCAAACTGTTAACTGATAGTCAACAATTATTTCTGATTATAAATATTAAATTTAGAATTAACGTTTCTTGCCCTACTACATCCTCTGTCGACGGTAATGGGGCTGCCAGTCCTAATTGAGGTCTAACCAATCTCAGAATCTGAGTGACATTTTCTCCACCTTAAATATTGTGGATTCAGAGCAATGATCAAACTGCTAGAATCAGTATTTTCACAATCCTGTGATTGACAATACTTATGTGGAAGTCCTGAACTTCAACTTCAATGGATAGATGTGGGTCATCCTATTCAGCAAGATCCAGTATACCTTTTCATGAGATGGAGCTTAGATCTAGTAAAATGCTCATCCATTATCAATACAATGAGCTACTGGTGAGAAATAGTTGGAATCTATGGCCCAAACGTTTCACCTCTGTGCCTACGTGACACTTGGGTTTAAGAAAATAACCTACATCAGTTTTATAACATTGTAGCTACAAATAATTTCTGTGGTCGCAGAAATCATTTTGCCTTCTGAGAACATCACGTCAAATGAGGAACTTGAAGTTCAGTCAGATGACTGATCAGCAGACTGATTACTCCTGGTGGCTGCTGGCTACTTCCCCTTGCAGGCAAACCTCATGTCCTTGAAGGTCATGTCTGTGCCTCGTTTAGCAATTGCGATTAATTTTGAGGGAGAAGCTTGGCAATACCCTGTAAATATTCTCAGTTGTTTCGGAATAATCAGATTCACGTTATACTTTTTCCTTTACACCAAAGAGACATATCCCAGTTTAAAAGATGGCAGATTCATTTGGATAATAGACTGGGAAGTTCACCTGCTGAACCTATGCCAGATTAACAAATTCACAACTTCACAAGTTATAGTAGAATTAGGTCATACTGCCCATCGAGTCTACTCTGCCATTCAATCATGGCTGATCTCTGCCACCTAATCCCATTTTCCTGCCTTCTCCCCAAAACCCTTGACATGTGTTCTAATCAAGAACTTGTCTATCTCTGCCTTAAAAATATCCACTGACTTGGCCTCCACGTTAACTTGGTGCAAGTGCACAGCCTTATTGAAATTAACGTGAAGAAATTCCCACTGACTTTTTTTGTTATGGCATTTGTTCTTTGGTTTACTTGGTCAGCGGAATGTATTCGATTATATGCTTAATTTGAACAACTTATAAACAATTGTGTTTGTTAAAAACTTTTTAATGCTGCCAAGATATTCCTAAAAGCTGGCATTCATAAACATTAAATTTAATTGACAGCTTTGACAGCTGGTGAATCTGGTGCACCATTTACCAATGATGCCTTTCTTGGAGCAGACTTAAGCTGTTCTGCCCCATGTGACTAGCTGGAGACCAGCCTCCCAATGGAGGTTTGTGCTCAGCACTAAGCTAGCAGAAAGAGTATGGTTCAGGGGCAGGCTGCCAGTGGCTTGTTAGTCAGTTGAAAGTGTCTCCCATAACTCACCATTCAATGCTCTTGTTAAATTAAACTGTGTTTAGTTATAGCTTGATGCACTGGTGGCACTCATGGTCTTGGCCTAGGCCCTCAGAAGGGTTCTGGGACTTCAGCACCTAATATGGGCTAACACTTCAATGCACCATTCAAAGGGTCTTTTGAACAATGGGCCTTCATGGCCAAGTTAAGAAGACTACATTTTTAGCAACTTTAAGGATTCAAAATGGTGCTAGAATTGTGCCTGCCTCGGTGTAATCTACTGTTCTTATACTCTTATACCTAAGTATAATTGTGTCTCTGCTCAGTAAAATGTTTACTTACCTGTATGCAAAAAAGGAAGTTTGCTATACCTAGGTACAGGTGACAATAAGACAATAATTCTAAAAGATAGGATTTACGTACATTTGGAAAGGCAGGGGCTGATCGGGGATAGTCAATATGGCCACGTGCAGGAGAAAATCCTGCCTCACTAATTTGATTGAGTTTTTTCGAGGAGGTGACAAAAAAGAACAGACCGTTCAGCCCAGCCAGTCCATGCTAGCCTAGCTTCCTCCTGTCTGTTAGCAGACACCTGTAACTATATATTCCTTTCTCCCTCATATACTTGTCAGTTTTTAAACTTTCTGTCTAGAAACTACTCTTAGATCTAGAGTAGTCCATTGAAAAAAATAACTTTAATTTATGCCTATTCAGTCGACTTTGATTTCCACATTGTTTGGAAATCCCAGATGGAGAAGAATCCATGCTGATCAGATAACAAGAAACTTCATTTGGGAAATAGAAGGGATTTCAAATGTTTGATTTTTTATTATGGTTCTTTATGTCCTGTTCATACCGTCAATTGTCAAATTTGGACGCGGACCCGGTGGGCAGAAGGGCCTGTTTCCGCGCTGTATCTCTAAACAGACATCCAAGTGAATTATAGAATTTTCCTCCCTCTTTACTTCCAGTTTGGATTCAATGTCGTGAAATAAAAATCTATTGGAAAAGAAAGTGAACCATCTTCTTGGATTTGGACATAGACAAATTAAATTGTAATGAAGTGCTCTATGTATAGGTGATGATAGGAAAGAGCTAATACCAACAATAACTAGAATGGAAAATATAAGGGGAATTGCTGACAGGTGGGATGTAAATAAAGGATGAGTTGCCTGTGAAAGCTAACGACAGTTTGATATCAAACTTATGGATGTCCCTCCTCCTCAAAGAATGGCAATTAAAAGATGTGATATTTTTTATTCTATTGATTGTAGCCAGTATATGTTGTGTTCAGAGCTCACAGTAACAATTTCTGTTGATGGGTATTGTCAGTTGCATTATCACTAACAAGGACACCCAGTCGCTCCAGGTAAATATCATAGCCCAAGGATATGGGAGCATGTCATTGTGCAACTCCACCTTCTCCTGAAAAGTGTCTTTCAAATAATTATTCAACCTGTGCTTCCAGTGTGTACAGAAGCCAAACTTCAGATATCACCATTTATTAAATATGCAAAACTAATTTATAAGGCTGGATGCATTGAAACTGAGAAGCATATTTCAAATGGTGACTTCAACTGATCTGAGCCTACATTTACTCAACAAAAACTTGCTTCTTAACCTCAAAGATGTACACTTCAATGTATGGCACTTTTGGTTGTTATTATAGGGAAAAAATGTCACTTGGCTTACTAAGAAAAACATAGCGTTTTTCAATACAAACAGTCCATCACAAAACAATAGCTGACCGGAGGCTCTGTTGGTTTGGAAGGTATTGAGTACTTCATCCCAAGAGCAGAATAATACACTGTGAATTAGACAATAGGAGTAGGCCATTCGGCCCTTCGAACCAGCACTGCCATTCACTATCATGGCTGATCATCCACAATCAGTACCCCGTTCCTGCCTCCTCCCCATATCCCATGACTCACATGATTTGTAGTTCCTTGAATTACATGATCTAGCCCTGTTATCCTTTCTTATAAAACTGTGCATCATCTAACCATCAACAATGATGTGGGATGTTCTTCATATTAAAAATTAGAAGATAACTGTGCCATTTTTATCTTGCATTTAGCTTCTGGCAGACCAGTATGGTTTTTCCTGATATTGACACAATATTTGTAATATTTCATGTCATATTTTGCATCTACGATCTTTTCCAAAACCTCCTAACCTACTTGTTAATCTTGCTGTATTTAGCTTCCAAAAAGAATTACAAAACACAAGCCTCTTTTAACCACTAAACTTGCCCTGAAGTTATTTGCCGTGAAATATTTGTATTCTGTTTGTTTGGTCACTGGTCCTTATGCATCGCAAGTAATACCAGAATTTATTGTCAATTCCTTAAAATGTCTGAACAGCAGAAGCCATTTAACATAACACACTTAAGGGCCGGGAGACAAGTACAGGATTATGCAAGTATTTCATCCCATGAAGGAAATGAATGATTCAGATTGGCTTCTACAACAATCTTGTTGTTTCCTGGTTACCGTGACTGGCTTTTAATTTGATTCTGGATTAATGTACTTACTTGACATCTAGCTGCCATGGAGAGATTTAAATGTAGGAATAAATGGTGCAGAATTCTTTGAATTTGCCGATAAATTACTCCACTGGACACAAATTATGCAATTGTTGTAGTGTTATGACAAGACTATATTCTTACTTAGCACTCAAAAACTAAATTGTTTTCTTTATAAAACAGCTCAGGATGAGAGTATACAATACTGTGTGGTGAATACAGATGGAAGAACCAGAGCAGGAGGATAATACTCAGATATCAGTTCAACAAAGCTGATAATAAATCTTATTGCTGCAGCAGAGAGATCAGATGAAGCACCATGAAATACTAAGTACACAAGGGATCCTATCGACACAATTAGACAATAGACAATAGGAGTAGGCCATTTGGCCCTTCGAGCCAGCACCGCCATTCACCGTGATCATGGCTGATCATGCACAATCAGTACCCCGTTCCTGCCTTCTCCCCATATCCCCTGACTCCGCTATCATTAAGAGCTCTATCTAACTCTCTCTTGAAAGCATCCAGAGAATTGGCCTCCACTGCCTTCTGAGGCAGAGAATTCCACAGCTTCACAACTCTCTGAGTGAAAAACTTTTTCCTCATCTCCGTTCTGCATGGCCTACCCCTTATTCTTAAACTGTGCCCCTGTTTCGGGACTCCCCCAACATCGGGAACATGTTTCCTGCCTCTAACGTGTTCAATCCCTTAATAATCTTATATGTTTTAATAAGATCCCCTCTCATCCTTCTAAATTCCAAGTATCACAAAATGCTGGAGTAACTCAGCAGGTCAGGCAGCATCTAGGAGAGAGGGAATGGGTGACGTTTCGGGTCGAGACCCTTCTTCAGACTGTCTCGACCCGAACGTCACACATTCCCTCTCTTCTAGATGCTGCCTGACCTGCTGAGTTACTCCAGCATTTTGTGATACCTTCGATTTGTACCAGCATCTACAGTTATTTTCCTATATCCTTCTAAATTCCAGAGTATATTCCCAATCGCTCCAGTCTTTCAACGTACGACAGTCCCGCCATTCCGGGAATTAACCTTGTGAACCTAAGGGCTTCGATTATGGAGAGTTCAGATCTAACTCAAATCAATGGTTTCCTTGAGAATAGAGACCATTCTTCAAATTTGGAGCATTGGTGGACTCCATGAATACAGCAGTAATGCCCTAACAATGCTTTCCCCAGCAATAGCTCTTTTAACTTGTACTGTTATCATGGGTAGAAAAAAACTGCAGACGCTGGTTTATACCGAAGATAAACACAAAATACTGGAGTAACTCAGTGGGTAAGGCATCTCTAGAGAATAGGAATAGGCACCATTCTGGATCGGAACCCTTCTTCCCACTGAAATGTAGAATACTCCAGAACAAAACAGAGCTGGCAACAGATGAGGAAGGGTGGAGTCCAAAATGTCCAATGTTGGCTGGGGAAGATGTGCTAACGACAGGAATACAAGGATGCAGCTGATCGTACAAAGTGGAGAGGTACCCTGAACCAACATCTCAAAACGGGGGAAGAGGAACTGATGAACGCAGCGACAGACAAGCGGGCACGCAGAAAGGAGAGCAGCAACCTCAACAGACCAGAGACCACACACAAATGTGACCTTTGCGACAGAGACTGTCACTCCCGCATTGGTCTCTTCAGCCACAAGCGACACTGCTCTCGCCAAGGTGTGGAGCAAGCAGCCAACTAGGATGCATCACCCACGGTCAGCCATGACCGAGGGGGCCTAAGAAAAAAGAAACAAGGATGCAAACAGTGGAACTGTTTCCATGGAATCTTTTGCGGCTGCCACCCTGAGACCTGTGGTCCCACAATGAAAGAGACTTTCATAATGTTAGTTTGATTTTGCACTTGGAGAATGTACTTCCTGAAGCAAGTGCTGAGGCACTTCTCTAGCAAACCAATACTTGGCCACTTCAAGAGGCCCTTGCTGCCCTCTCAAATGCCAAAACCGTGCTGGCTCACGACACGCTTTCCAATGCCACACTGCCAGCTGGGCCATCTGCCCTGGCCAAGGCTGAAATTCTACTATCTGAAGGCAATCCCTTAAAGCCAGTATCTACTGAAAGCCATCCATCATGGCCAGAAGGTTTACACCATACATGTTGTTACCACAGGGAAGTACATTTCACTGGGACAACAGGGTAAGTGAATGAGCGCAGTCAGCAGGTTTGCACAAGGATGTTTGTTCCATAGTTACATGTTATGCAAACATGAAAGACATTGTTCAAAATAAGTTATTTTCCTTGACCTGTCTTTGGTTTTATTAATTGGAGTCAATCTTACACTGCTAGTTAGATGTAAATGGTTAAGACAATAGTTCTCAGGATGTCAGGACAACATATGGAGGACGTTAGAAGATGGGTGGCTCAGGCAGAATACACTTACATTCAAATCATTCTCTAAAAGCTAAGGAACCAAGAGGGACCAGTAATCATTTCCTCTCTTGCTCTTCTTTCTCTGCTTCTTCTTCCACAGTATTCTGCCCAATGGTGAGAAGGCTCGTACTTTGGACAGCAGGTTTTGTCGCATGCAATGCACAATGACAAATGTATAGGCATTTGTGTGAGCGGTCCATAGCTCCTACATAAAAATCCAGAAACAGGAATTGTTTTACCAGGAGGCCAGTGGTCTACTCGCCATGTTTTGCTGATAGATAGCATGAATCTCACTGCAACCTGGGGAAAGCTACAATGCAAACAAAGACGATGCATTACCTGCATGTTTCACGTGGTCATGGAAAAGGAAATGTAATATATCAATAGTGTTGATGGTCCTCATGAAGTACAGGTGAACTAAATGTCACCAATATTACCAGTTGCATCCTGGAATGACCCCTTGACATAAAGTACGCAGGGTTTTCCATTGTCCTGACTAATCTGTAACATTAGCAAATGGCTTAACATGGTGATCAGCTGTTTCTTTTTCAACAGCAGTCCATGAATGTAAATAATATATCTATAGTCCAGAATGGTAAAATGTCAGCAAGAAAAATATATTTATTTTTCTCAAATGTTCAACGTAACTACACCTTATCTTGCACTAAACATTATACCCTTTATCTAATATCTGTATATTATGGACTGCTGAATTTTAATGTGTAGTATTTTCGCTAACTGGTTAGCACACAACAAAAAGCTTTTCATTATACCTCGGTACACATGACAATAATAAACTAAACTTCATTTCACAAGTGTCTTCCTTGGTGTTTCCCCTCTTCCTCCAGCTCTAAAGATAGACCTCAGTGTTTAAGTTGTTTTAGTTTTAGAGATACAGCGTGGAAACAGGGCCTTCTGCCCACCGAGTCCATGCCGACCAGCGATCCCCGTACATAATTACTATCCTACACACTCGGGACAATGTATAATTTTTACTGAAGCTGCAGGCCTTTCCTCACCATTGGCAACATAAGTTTTTGGAAGAGTTTATCACAGACCAATTTCATGATCAGAAATTTAACACTTAATGGTAAGTGATCTTTTTGAATTGTTGGAATTTTTGTAGCACAGAAACGAGCCCTTTGTCATATAATGTCTGTTGAACATGATGTCAATTAAAATCATCCCTTCTGCCTGCACATGATCCATTCCCTGCACACCCATGTGCCTATCTAAAAGCTTCTTTAACACCGCTATTGTTTCTGCTTCAACCACTATCTCTGGCACTCACCACTCTGTGTAAAAAACTTGCCCTGCATGTCTTCTTTAACCTTTAAACTCCCACCTTAAAGCCACGTTTTCTATTATTTGACATTCCCAATCCGATGAAAAAAAATTCAGACAGTCTACTCTATTTATAATTTTATAAACTTTATTCATTTCTATCAGGACTCTCCTGAGCCTTTGACGCTCCGAGAAAAGAATCCAAATCTGTCCAACATTACTCGTAGCTAATACCTTCTAATGCAGGCAGCAGCCTCTCCATTCTGCACCCGCTCCAAACCCCACATTTTACCTGTAATAGGGCAACCAGAACTGTACGCAAGACTCCTAATGCGGCCTAGTCAGTTTTATAAAGCTGAAGCATGACTCTCGCCTTTTATACTAAATACACTGACTGATGAAGGCAAGCATACCACTCTTTCTACTCGTGTTGCCACTTTCAGGGAGCAGTAGATGGACCCCAAGATTACTCTAAACATCAATGTTGTTGAGGGTCCTATTACTAAGTGTATATTTTGCTTTTACATTTGACCTCCAAAATTGCCACACCTTGCACTTCCCCAGATTAAACACCACCTGCCTTTCCTCCGCATATCTAACTGGTCTGTTGATCCTTTGACAGGCTTCTTCACCATCCGCAACTCCATCAATTGTTGTGTCCACTGCAAACATACTAAGCAACCCATCTACATTTTTGTCCAAATCATTTGTATATATTGTAAACAACTGAGGTCCCAGTATTGTAAGAAAATAACTGCAGATGCTGGTGATGTCTGCAGATGATGTCTGAAGAAGGGTCTCGACCTGAAACGTCACCCATTCCTTCTCTCCTGAGATGCTGCCTGACCTGCTGAGTTACTCCAGCATTTTGTGAATAAATACCTTCGAGGTCCCAGTATTGATCACTGCAGAATACCTTTGGTCACTGATCTCCAACCACGATAACACCCTTTCACTACGACCATCTGTCTTCTACGGGTAAACAGTTCCAAATCCAAACTACCAAATCACTGTGGATCCCATGCATCTTAATCTTCTGGATTAACCAACCATGTGGGACCTAGTCAAATGCCTTACTAAAATTCACATAGACGACATCCCCTGCCCTACCATCAATCAACTTTGTCACCTCCTCAAAAAACTTGGTTTGCAAGACATGACCTTCCCTGCACAAAGCCAAGCTGATTGTCCCTAATTAGCCCATTCTCTTCCAAATGCATGTAAGTCTGATCCTTAAGAATTGTCTCCAAAAGATTCCTTACCACTGAAGTGCCTATAATTTCCTGGATTATCCCCATTTCCATTCTTAGACAAAGGGACAACAATGGCCACTCTCTAGCCCTATGGGACCATGCCTGTGGCTAGAGAGGCATCTTGCATACTTATGGAAGAGTTTGATTTATTCTAACACACAGTGCTCTTTCAGCAGAGCTGTAGACTATACACAGCCCTTAAATGGCTGAAAAAATCAAGCACACATCAGAAGCAGAACATTAAAGCCAAGAAGAACCTAAGGAATACAAGTACAATGAAAGGCAACTCACTGTGCGGTTGCAAAATTTGGAGGCTTACCCATTAATGATTATTTTAAAAATTAGCTCTCTCAATTTTTGATGATTAAAAAAAATGTTTTCATTAATAATTAAGAGCTGATGGGTACAGAAAGAGAATTGGCTTTTAACAAAGTACTGTCCCAGGCACTGTTTGGGAGCATGTTGAATAAAATGAATTGAACATGAGTTATTCAGCAATTCATAAGTTCATAAGTTCTAGGAGCAGAATAAGACCTTTTGGCTGATCGTCTACTCCACCATTCAATCATGGCTGATCTATCTTTCCCTCTCAACCCCATTCTTCTGCCTTCGCTCCATAACCCCTGCACCCTTACTAATCAAGAATCTGTCAATCTCTGCAAATATCCATTGACTTGGCCTCCACAGCTGTCTGTGACAATGAATTCCACAGATTCACCACCCTCTGACTAAAGAAATTCCTTCTCATTTCCTTTCGAAAGGTGCACCCTTTTATTCTGAGGCGATGGCCTTTGGTCCTAGACTCTCCCACTAGTGGAAACATCCTCTCCACATTCACTCTGTCCAAGCCTTTCGCCATTCGGTAAATTTCAATGAGGTCCCTCTTTCTAACCTTTCTAAACTCCAGTGAGTACAGGCCCAGTGCCTTCAGACGTTCATCATATGTTAACCCAATCATTCCTGGGATCATTCTCGGAAACCTCCTCTGTACCCTCTCCAACACCAGCACATTCTTCCTCATCTATAGGGCCCAAGTCTGACAATTGCTTTATAAAGCCTCAGCATCACATCCCTGTTTTTTGTATTCTAGCCCTCTTGAAATAAATGTTAGCATTACATTTGCCTTCCTTACTACCGATTTGATTTGGAAATCAGCTTTTTGGGAATCCTGCACCAACACTCCCAAGTCCCTTTGCACCTTTAATTTCTGAATTAAATCAGGATTAGGGGCTGTTAGCTACCAGGATCAGTTGGATAGACAGTTTTCTCTAGAATGCCAGAGATGAAGGGAGACCTGATAGAAATATATAAAATATATAGGAGTACACGAGCTTCTTTGACCAAATGAACATTCGCAGTGAAAATGATCTGACATCCACTTCTCGGTACTGATGAAGAATTTCTATGCTGAACCAACAATAATGATCGTGCAGGGAATGATTAGTGTGAATGCATTGTGATTTTTTTCCCCAAGATAGGGGAATGAAGAACTAGAGGCATAAAGTTAAGGTGAAAGGGAGCAGATTTAATGAGAACCTAAGGTACAACTTTTTCACACAGGGTATATGGTATGAGCTGCCACAAGAAGTAGTTGAGGCAAGTACAATAACAACATTTAACAGACATTTGGACAGATAGGTGGATAGAAAAGGTTTAGAGGGAAATGACCAAACGCAGGTAATGGGTCGAGCTTAGTTGGGACATCTTGGTTGGCATAGACGAGTTGGGCCAATGGACCCGTTTCAATGCTACATGACTCTACTGAGGTTAATTGTATATCACTTCAGACAAAACTGACTCGGGTAAGACGGGAAAGGGCTGAAGTAACTCCACGGGCCAGGCAACATCTCTACAGATAGGATAGGTCATATTTCGGGTTGGGACCCTTCTTCAGAATGACGAAGATCTGCAAATCAGCACGGGACAAAAATCAACGTGTACATTTCAGCTATTAATGTGCTCTGTTTGATTTTTAACCTTACTTCAAAATAACTTGACACATTTCATGAATTCTGTTTATATATATCCCATTTTCCTTTCCCATGAAAAAAATATTTTTCTGCAGATTGGCAAATGTTTTAATTCAGATGCTAAATATTGTTTACCTTGCAGTGTAATTATCTTATCATTTTTGTAGATGTTTTCGCCTCACTCTCTAGCCATGGGCTACCTGTTTGGGAATAGAAACATTAAAAAATAGGTGCAGGAGTAGGCCATTCGGCCCTTCGAGCCAGCACCGCCATTCAATATGATCATGGCTGATCATCTAAAATCAGTATCCCGCTCATGCATTCTCCCCGTATCCTTTGATTCCATTAGCCCAAGAGCTCCCTCTCTCTTGAATACATGTGGTGTGTGGTATGAGTGGTGTGGTGTGAGTTAATGTGCACTCCAATTACCCTTCCCTCCCTCAGAAAACAACAACTCCATGGACAAAGCAAATTTTCTGGGTGACATTGTAGCTCCGGGGAAGTGTTGGGAAATTGTGTGAGAGAGTCATCACTGATTTATTATATTCACAAAATGCTGGAGTAACTCAGCAGGTCACGCAGCATCTCAGGAGAGAAGGAATGGGTGACGTTTCAGGTCGAGACCCTTCTTCTAGATTAACACCCTCTGGGGATTACAGCAACATTAATCACTTCAGATACATTCATCTATTCAATATTTATAAAGCAAAAAAAAATCATAAAAGGTATATTTCTCTCTCTGCTCAAGCATGAGAAGATGCTTGCACAAAATATACCTGACGTATTGAATGTTAACTGCTCCGGTATGTCCTTGTTCAATCTGGTGAACACACAATCAAAGCAAAACAAAGCTTGCTAAAGAATGTGTGAAGCTGGAAACCACACCACAAACTATTAGCATTGAAAATCCATGATAAATGTAAAATTACAACTCAAATCAGCATTAAGTTCATTTGCTCTCTGCTATCATTTGGCACTCCCTCACTTATTAGTCACGTCCCTTAAAGCTGCTCTTTTAATGCTTACATACCCACAACTACCATGAATTCTGTTTAATAACTGAAATGGATTACTTGTTGCTACAGTACTGAAAAAGTGTCACCATCTCTTGGAACAAGAATAAATCAATTTTGTCAGCTTTTCTCCAGCTTGCAAATTTCATGATATTGATACATTCTATTTGTAAAATAACAACTTCATAGCAGAACATGCCTTTCAATAAAAGGCATCTGTTCAATAACATCATCATCATCTGTTCAATAACATATTACATGTTTATGCTCCCACAGAAAGCTTAGCTAATTTGTTATGAACTAGGAGTTCGATCTGACTGAATACGCTAAGCTCTGAAGCGATGCACAGCCATGGTCACTGATTCGACAATCCTGTTTTCCCACTCGGTAGTCAGGTTTGGTGAGAACACATTGAGGAGAACTTTGAGCAAGATTTCTCACCTATTTTGAGAAAATTGATAAATCAAATTGAGTAATAGATGACATTAAGTTTGGACATTGCAAAGGGAATAATTTCCAGAACGGGGTACCTTTAGAAAGGCGATGATGAGAAATTTCTTTAGTCAGAGGGTGGTGAATCTGTGGAATTCATTACCACAGACGGCTGTGGAGGTCAAGTCAACGGATATTTTTAAGGTGGAGATTGACAGATTCTTGATTAGCATGGTTATCAGGAGTTGTGGGGAGAAGGCAGGAGAATGGAGTTGAAAGGGAAAGATAGATCAGCCTTGATTAAATGGTGGAATAATGTTGATGGGCCTAATGGCCTAATTCTGCTCCTAGAACTTATGAACTTATGGGGTGGGCAGTTGCTGAAAAATATAGCAATTGACCTGGATTTTCCAATCCATGAGAAACTGTCAGTGCTTATCAATAACACTGAAAAACATATGCCTGGAAAAGTTCAATGGGTTCAATGCCGTACCTTTCCCATCAGGTACTAAGAGGTTCAGAAATGGGTGCAAGGTTGCTCTGGTCCAAGGTTGCTCTAATTCAAACTGCCTAACCACCGTGAGTGAAAAAGAGCTTCGAAGCCAACACATTGCATTCTTCAATGGTTTTGCATTTCATAGGAATTGCAAGATAGAATTGAAAGAGGCATCACAGATGCCTAAAGAACCAAAATGGAAAAGACCTCACAGACAACATACTTAGAAAGATTTCTAAAGGAAATTGCTGTTGGAACCTGTTGATAATGCACTGACAAAACTTGTTCTAAAATTGTTGAAATATGTAACTCGTGTGATCTTTTTTGTCCTTTTTTCCTAATGTTGCTGCAGTAATTGCAATCCCCACACACACACTTCACGTGTTCCTGGAGAATGGAGAATGCCTTTGCATATAAAAATAATGGATTTTTTAATTTGACAGTCGTCAGGGAATACGATGCAGTGGAGAAAGGTACACTGTTGAACATCATTTGAAATTAATTAACAGCAATGTGAGTTGTGTGGTCACAGCAGATCCTGTTATTAAAATGGGATCCTTATTTGAAGAAGCTTTAAATAGCCTAGCCTTTAATAAAACTGTAAAGGCCATCCTAATTTGGAAGAGCAACATTTTGCTTAAATAAAGAAAGGAGGAAAGGAAACAATATTGTACAAAAGTAAAAAAATGAATATTGTCACACAAAGTTCAGAACATTATAGGATCTTGCCGGACCTGTCATTTTGTGTCTTTCTGGTTTTCAACAGTTCAACAGAGCTTTATTTGTCATTCGGTACCAAGGTACCGAACGAAACTACATAGCAGTCACACACAAAAAAGAACACAAGACACATGACCCCAACACAAACGTCCATCACAGTGACTCCAAACACCCCCTCACTGTGATGGAGGCAACAAAACTTCCACTCTCTTCCCCACGCCCACGGACAGACAGCTCGTCCTCGACCGACCCGCACAGTCCCCGCAAGGGGATGGAAGTCCCCGCGGCCAAGTCGCACCGGGCGCTGAGACGTCTTGCGGCCGAACCGGGCGATGGAAGGCCCCGCGGCTGAGCCGTGCGCTGCTAAGTCCCGCGGCCGAGCCGCACCGGGCGATGTTAGGCCCCGCGGCCGAGCCGCACCGGGCGATGGAAGGCCCCGCGGCCAAGCCGCACCGGGCGATGTTAAGTCCAGCGGCCGAGCCGCACCAGCGATGAAAAGTCCCGTGGCCGAGCCGCGCCGGGCGATGTTAGGCCCCGTGGCCCGGGCACTGTTAAGTGTACGAGTAAGATGACTTCTATTTTTAGTCCTATTGATCTTGCTAAACTTGGTTTAGCCCAAACATTAACTGCTAATTGTTTGGAATACCAAAGAATGCATCACATCTAAGCTGGTCTTTAAAGAATTTTAAGACCTTAAGCATTAGTAATGCCACAATTTCAAATATACTTAACTATCCTTTCTTAAGAAGTTCTCTGGGGTCAAGGATCTCTGAAATAAATGCAACGGCCTTGAGATTCATGGGAATTCTTGGCCCGTGACTGTTTTAAACAGAGGAGCTTTTGGAAGACCCTGAGCACCTTGAGTCACTTCATAAGGATGATTTGCTATCCTTCTTGCCTCATGGGTTCTTAGTTGACTGATGAGGCTGATGTTGAGTCTGCAGACTCTGCCACTGATGGAGAAGGGGGTGTTTGTTGGGGTGGTTTGGGAGCTGACGTGCTCCTTTCACCACATTCACTGCTCCTCTCATTGAAGCGACACGTGCCTTCTTCAATGGGAGCTCTTGTATTGAACAGTCCTGGACAAGGAATTCCCATGAATCAATAAGGCTGTTGAATTATTTCAGAGGTCTAGACAACATCCTCTCAGTAATATCTTGCCATGACAGAGCTCGGAGTAGAGTGTGTTTCAGAAATCTGGTGCCTGACAGGCGGACAACCTGTTCCACCCATTGGAGTTGGGTGAAACATAATTAGAATCCCAAAGCATATGATGTTCACCTGGGACAGCACACGTGCCTTGATTCGCTTGTCCTGCTGTGTATTTGGATGATTTAGCAGAGAAAGCACTGGTGCTCCCTCTCCTGTGCTTTGAAATGCCTGGTGTAGGTCGGCCATGTGCATTTAACAATAATAACAAGCACTTATGTGTTTGAAAGGGAGATTTATTTTAGAAAGGTCAAAGTTATTGGGGAAGGATCAATCCTTGTTTAAAAAAGGTCACTAGCAAAAACAAGGGATTACACAGCGAATAATCAAGAAATAGAAATGCAAGTGATGGTACTATGGAATAATAAAAGTTGTAAAACCCCACTGGAACTGCCTCTTATTATGGATTGGGTAGTATGATTAGCATCTTAATAAATCAGTCATACTGTCCACTGTCGACTAAATCTGGTGAACTGTTTCCAATTAGGTCAGGTAGAGGGGTGCAAGGGAAGGTAGGTATGGCATCTGTGTGTGTGTGAGGTGGGGAGTAGGTAAGGTAAAGAAGGTAATCCTCATTCTACAGAGACTATTCTACAATGCAATCTCTTTGAACATGTAACTTTTTTTTTTAAAGGAAGAAATATGTACCCAAGTCACATGGAAAATTTGACTTCCCTTCTTTGTAAATCTGCACATTTCATCCAAGTATTTTGGTGAAACATGCAAACAGCAAATCTAATAAGACTGACTGTATCATTTCCCTGTTGTACTATTTGCAGAGCAAAAAAGGCAACATTTATCTCTAATCTTTTGGTGGAACTGAAGTAGAAAGATTTTGCACGGGAATTAGAAATAATTTACTTTTATCGTGTGTCACAGAACAGTATCATTCCCAGCTGCGAATGAGAAATGACAAATCATTCTCGATTCCACTTAGTTTTTACTTAAATCATGGAGAAAAATATATTGAAGCAGAAATGGGTATTTTGTTTACATTGAACAAAGATCTGTGAATGAAGTCAAAGTAATTAATCAGTACTATTAATGGCACTTTATATAGAAAAAGCCTATAAATTGCAGAGAATATATTCAAGAAAATCAATGGACATATTATCTATTTAACCAAATGAAAAACCTACAAATGAAAAATAAAAAGGTCAATGTTCATCTTTAGCAGCTCAACCCTAAATAAGTGACTGAAGCGACATGCAAATATGTTTGTAATAAGAGGCTTTCAATGCTGGGTTATCACGTTAGATGCCCAGCTGTATACATTGCTCTCACAGTTTCAGCATGTATAGGGAATATTGGAATATTTCCGTAATTTGTGAGTTGTTACCTTGACAATCCATAAAAATACCACGGAATAAGTAAAAATCTAATTTCCCATCTGCACTACTATTTTGACACTGAGAAGAAACTAGTACGAGCAGTATTTCCAGACTAGAGATAGCAATATAACTATAGTTGAGTATAGGATCAAGGAGGTCCTTCTGCAGTTGCACAGGACCCTAGTGAGACCGCACCTGGAGTACTGTGTGCAGTTTTGGTCTCCAAATTTGAGGAAGGATATTCTTGCTATTGAGGGCGTGCAGCGTAGGTTTACTAGGTTAATTCCCAGAATGGCGGGACTGTCATATGTTGAAAGACTGAAAGACTAGGCTTGTATACACTGGAATTTAGAAGGATGAGAGGGGATCTTATTGAAACATATAGGATTATTAAGGGGTTGGACACGTTAGAGGCAGGAAACATGTTCCCAATGTTGGGGGAGTCCAGTACCAGGGGCCCCATAGAAGAATAAGGGGTAGGCCACAAACCTAATCCTACCTCAACAACAGAACTCTACAGGACTACCTTGTGCACTGACACAGACTTGTTTTTAGTTGTGTTTTGCACTATCTTTTTCTTTTCACTGTCTTGTATAATTGATGTATACGTTTATGTTCTGTGTGTTATCTGAGTCTATAAGACTGTGCTGTTCTTGCTGCAAGTTTTTTGTTGTAGCTGTACCTCACTGTACTTGTGCATGTGACTAGAAACTCAACTTGACGTGCTTCACACATTGCTCAGTGCAAATCATTCCCTCATTCATTGAGCAAAAGTTAAACTTAACAATAATGTGCCCCACACACCCGCACATATTTACAACGCCAAGAAACAGGTCTGTGCGTCACAGCTGGCAAACTCTGTCAGCTGTTAAGCCGTGGTGGACACGTTAGCCAGAGACGGAGCAACAAACCCCTTTGTTTTAAAGGTTGTTGCATAGGCAGTATCAGCAGCAGCTATCCAACCTGTGTAGCTCCAGGAGACAACGTTTGACATTGTTACATAAATGATCAGAGGGGGCAGGGTCAACAATGGCACAGATGTGATTGAAAAAGGCAGCTATTGTAAATCCTCCTGCCCAATTCCCCCTTTCTCTTCATACCACCACCTCTTTGGCTTACAAACTACTTGTGGGGCAAGTAGGCATGACTCATCTCACCTTGCACCATCTCACCTTGCACCATCTCCCCTCAAGACAACCCATCTTTTGCTCCTTTGGTGTGAACAAGAACTCTGATGTGGTTAGTGGCTGAGCAGTAACAGCCCAGTGATTAAAACAACTCGTAATTTGATACAACACCTGTAGCCATTAGCTCAGTCTCTGACGCTGCTTACTGAGTCATGTACAAGCAAGGCCTGCAGAGCAGGAAGGGGTTTGAGTAGCCCAGGAGTGTCACACCTGTGTTCTGCTGTAGAGGACTCCAGTGCATTCAAAAGTGTACAAAGCAAAATTGCTGGCTATGCACGTTGTACCTTGATGCATTACCAGACTTGCCAGAAAACTAATGATGATAAGAAGCATATGGAGAGTGACATGGAGAGTATTTCTGACATAAGCCTGCACTCTTGGAGTGATAATTACAGTCTAGAGAAAAATCAATATGCAGTTCAGATGCAGCTGAAATTAACTCATTTGACCTCGGGTGCGGTCTGTGTGAAGTTTGCACGTTACCCCTATGACCGTGTGGGTTTCCTCCAGGTGCTCCCACATCCCAAAGACATGCACGTTTGTAGGTTAATTGGCCTCTGTACATTGACCCTAATTTGCAGGGAGTGGTTGCGAAATTGGGACAACATAAAACAGGTGATCGATGGTCGGCGTGGACTCGGTGGACAGAAGGACCTGTTCCCAGGTTGTATCATTAAACTAAACTAGACGTATGGCAGGATTCATGGTGTTGAAGCCCTCCTGCACAGAAATGTTTCATTCATTTGTAAAAAGTATCAATGTTGGAAATTATTTCCTACCAACTTCCAACTTCAAACATTAATCAAAACTACATGGCTTAGATAACGATGTTTCCAGGTAGTAGTACATACCCTGGAAT
Organism: Rhinoraja longicauda; assembly: GCF_053455715.1. Classification (NCBI taxonomy): domain Eukaryota; kingdom Metazoa; phylum Chordata; class Chondrichthyes; order Rajiformes; family Arhynchobatidae; genus Rhinoraja; species Rhinoraja longicauda. The sequence goes on along the minus strand of NC_135953.1, from coordinate 67,966,862 downwards.
TAATGGAGAGTAAAAGAAAAATAATAAGTGGAGCGCACTGTATCAATACCAATACCTTTTTGACCTGCTTTTCCTGTTGTTCTTTAATTGTCATAATATTTTGTATAAATTCTATGAATTATCTTGCCTCCACCAGTACAATGGATGCCAATTAATATTCCAAGGGGATTCCCCTTATACAGTATAATATATATGGGAAAGGAAGATGATATTTACTAAGGTCCCAAACTTGACTTGGGCATTTATGTTCTCTTTCTCTACCATTGGTAATGAACAGGGCCTAGTTAAATGAACAGAGCCTAGCTGACCCCAACTGGGCGGCATGGCGGCAGCGGTAGAGTTGCTGCCTTACAGCGCGAAAGAAGTACAGGTTCAAAAGACGTACAGGTTTGTTGGCTAATTGGCTTGGTAAAATTGAGAATTGTCCCTAGTGTGTGCAGCATAGTGTTAGCATCCGATGATCGCTGGACGGCGCGGACTCAATGGGGCGAAGGGCCTGTTTCTGTGCTGTATCTCTAAACTAAACTGAAATCTTGCCTACATTTTCTCTGTCACTTACTCTCTTAGACTTGGCAAAGCCTGAGAATAGGAAAAGTTTCCATCTCAGACATTCCCTAAAGCATCCAGAATTTTCATCACTCTATTGAACTTCGAGTTTAGGAGCAAGGATGTCCTACTGCAGTTGTACAGGGCTCTGGTGAGAACGCACCTGGAGTATTGTGTGCAACTTTGTTCTCCTAAGTTGTGGAAGTACATTATTGCTATTGAGGGAGTGCAGCGTCGGTTCACCAGGTTAATTCCCGGGATGGCGGGACTGACATATGATGAAAGAATGGGCTTGTATTCAATGGAATTTAGGATGTGAGGGGATCTTATAAAAACAAATAAAATTCTTAAAGGATTGGACAGGCTAGATGCAGGAAAAATGTTCCCAATGTTGGTGGAGTCCAGAACCAGGAGTCACAGTTTAAGAATAAGGGGTATCCCATTTAGGACTGAGATGAGGAAAAACTTTTTCACCCAGAGAGTTGTGAATCTGTGGAATTCTCTGGCACAGAAGGCAGTGGAGGCCAATTCACTGGATGTTTTCAAGAGAGAGTTAGATAGAGCTCTTAATGATAGTGGAGTCCAGGGGATATGGGGAGAAGGCAGGAACGGGGTTCTGATTTTAGATGATCAGCCATTATCATATTGAATGACGGTGCTGGCTCAAAGGGCCAACTGGCCTACTCCTGCATCTATTTTTCTATGTTTCTATGAGCCATGCGTTGGACCACGTGAGTTAACAAAATCAAAGGGATGGCTGTGATAAAACCTGAGGAGCTTATGTGGTGGGAGGTATGAATGGAGAACTGGAGCACACTGGTTTCAAAGGATTAGAAAGGGATGAATTTAAATGGAGCCTGAAATCATCAAGGATGAGAGATTTCCTGGGTCAGAAGGTGAGGAAGGAAATCAATGAATAAATCTTGCTGAGAACAATTTATAGTATTTTCATGGGCATTAGGAAAATAAAATACTAAATGAAAGGCTGGAGTTATGGAAGAAAAAAATACCTAAAACAAGTAAACTACCAAAGCACTGAAGACCCTGGGGATGTGTGTGGGCAGAGAGCTGAGAGATTGAAATGAATGAAGGGAAGCACATTGATGGGAAAGGGATCTAAGAGGAGTTAAAATAATAACTAACTAGACACGGATCATTCCTACTTAATTGTGCGTTATTTGGAGTTAAGAAGCAATTTATTTTCACAGTGGAGGCCACTAGGTGCAGAACTTTGAAGAATAAACCAACATTTCAAGCATGAAAGGATCTAAAATCAAAGATCCTGATTCAATACATTCATTAATCATTTTTATCATATTGAACAAATTCCATATTCCAAATTATGGGATTTACGATACATTATTAAGTGTTCACTGCTGTGAACACTCATTTTGATTATGTGAATCTCATATACCAGTTGGTAAATTAAATGTTTCCAGCAAAGTACTTGCCAGCCCCACACCCTTCCTACGTCACGCAAATGGAGAGTCTGACGAACACAGGAATACATTCTTACAGTGCAGATACTTTAAAGTCAGAATCTTAATAATTCTCATGCATAAACAACACCAAAAGTGCAGGTATACTGTGGGATTTAAAAAGGAATGGAAGAATCGGATCTTTTGATTCGACATGTTCAGTCATTCTGCACACCAGGGGTCAAAGCACATGCAATGTCATTTATTATCCTGGTGTAAACGCTTGAGGCTGCCGATGGTGGCCTTTGACCCTGGATTATCAATGTTTGCAGGTCAAGATGAGGTCACTTAAATGAACTCTCCAATGGATTAGAAGTCAACTAGTTTGGGTCAGCATTCCCTTCACTGTATATGCTACAAGTGAGACCAGTTTTAAAATTGTTGTGGTGTTTTTTTGGATTAGTGCTGAACTTTAGCCCAATTTGAAAAGAAAATGCTTAGTTTACAGGATTAATAAATCCCACTAAGTTTCTGCTTCAGCAGAATTCGTACTTGAAAGGCTTTTTGTACGCTTGGATTTCTCCTACAATATATATCAAAGTTATCAATCCTATGTCTGAAACATTTGAAATTATGTAGCAATGAAAGCTTTGATAGCATGGCAACAGTATGAATAAACACAAAACACTGAATTACAAAGAAATTTAAACTTTACATTCAAGGCGAGGAATTAAATAAAAAGGCTGAGATTGTGATCATAATCCTAAACTCAGTTTCAGAAATCATAAATTACACGTGGCTAACCCTCTTCCTAATGATTACCAACGATATGAAGACTGATTTTTTGTTTTATAACATCTCCATGCTGCTGCCGTCATTGTTCCAGCTGCCATCTTAGGTTGAATCAGGTAATGCCAACAAACATGGGGTCTTCTTGATCTGACCATTGCTCTGTTCTCTTAATCTGACCCATTCCAAGACGTCGTCGCTGTTCATTTTGAGCTAATCCATTTCAACCACCCAAAATATCAGTCTTTTCACATGCCTCTTCGAAACCCAATAATCCCATCATGCCTATTCTCCAGTGCATGTTATCCTCCCTTACATCCATAAATGCTACCGATGTTACATATTACATTCTCATTCTGTCAATGGTCATTTCTCATTCAGCTCCTCGCCTCTGGAATTCCACCCTACTCAACTAATTCCACCTTAATTCCATGAAAGAAACTTTAAAAACCTCCTAAATACAATTGCACTTTGGTTCCCTCATCTAGCATTCTTGTCTTCACCAATGTTGCCAGTCACTTTAGTCCATTTTGTTCACATTTCAAGATGCTCCAAGATATTTTCATATGAAATGTGTTGTAGGTTCTTGTTGTTGGTTGAATACTTATCAATATTGTTTGCCCATCCTAGGTTCCCTCATTTTCTGAAGATGCCTCATCTGTTCCATGGTACAGTTGCATGATTGATAATTTATCAATCGTGCAACTGTACCATGGAACAGATGTGGCATCTTCAGAAAATGAGGGAACCTAGGATGGGCAAACAATATTTATATTCTGTCCCTTATCAGCCTTTTTGTCTGCGATCTCTATCAATAAAAGTGGAAATATCAAGAACAAACTTGATCATATTCTCAGTCAACATCTGGATGTTCCTGCAACCAGATTTTTCTCACTCTTTGAGCCCCTGAAACATCTCTACAGCCATCCCTCCTGAAGTCAGCTGATCAGCACGGGCCAGAGCAAGAGTCAAGGGTCAAGAGTGTTTAATTGCCATATGTACTGAAACAGTACAATTAAATTCTTACTTGCTTGGGAACAAACATAAACATCCCTGGTCTTTATGACTTAGGTGCACAGTAAGCTGTCTGTAGTCTTACCTGATCAAGCGGTTGGTGCTTACGAAGGAGCTGCCCAAATACGAGGTAAATATTCCTAATTTCAACGTTACGGCGCCAGGCAAATCTAAGGTGCTGGCCCTCATCAGCATGGCTCATGCCAGAATCCCTCTGAAACTGTTGAATGGGAGGCTTTGATGATGGATAACAGCATGGTTTGGGTAACAGGAGGGTCCAAAGGAATGGTGCTCAGCCAGCAGGAGGTGAGTTACTGTCAAGTGGGTATGATGGGAGAGTTTGGGGAAAGGGAAGGCTACATTTCCCTTTGGGGTCTAGAGAAAATAAATCTGCTCTTTCTGGTACTTCATGGACTGGTAAATAATATTTCAAAGACTTGCTTCTTCTGTGCCCGGCTGCTCTTTGCACTGCATTGACCTGACAAGAGTATGAAACAGCTTCCCTCCTTAGGCCCATGGTTAAAATAACAGTTGGGCCTAAATGACAAAAACCAATCTGTGTAGAATAGAAGATCAAATGTGACATCAGTGGGAAGAAATTCTGAATGATATTAATCAACTATTTGTCCATTTTCAGGTTAAAATTGTCAAGATAATCTGAAGAAAAGGCTTACTGGTACAAATCTGCAAAGAAAATTCCAGAAAGTGGCTTAATGCCAAGAAATGAATGTACCTAGTTTTTGTAAAGAATGTGTGACTAAGTGAAACGTGTCAGCATTTGGGTGGGACCATCAACGAATATCATCTCCGGGAGTTTCGGTAGATTAACCTTTTATTGCTTGCAGCCAGTTAAACATAGAATCAATTATTTTATTTGAACTGAATGCATTAAACTGTTCTCGACTTCTTTCCAGGAGTTTTGTTAGCTGCTCTTCATCTGGCTTGCTGTAACACACCCTCTGAGCCTTCGGGCTATCAGCTGGCCAGCCACTTAGGTGTGTGACAGACGACTCAATATTGTGCGACTATGCTATATTGTTCTCTCCCATCATTCCAAACAAGGCAAATGTTCTTTGATAAGTGTGTCATACATTTTGCATAGTAACTTGAAAAGCAGGTAAAGGGGGAATAGATGGCTACAATAAATGTGGATTTTCAAAGATCATTTGAATTGATAAGATGTAATTGAAGAAAATTGGTGTGAATGATTGGGAGGGTAATATATCTGAGCATGATAGCATCAGGAAAGGGTGGCACAATGGCATAGCTGTTAGAGCTGCTGCCTCACAGCGGCAAAGACCCGGGTTTGATCCTGACCTCGGGTGCTGCCTGGGTGGAGTTTGCACATTCTCCCTGTGACCACATGGATTTTTAAGAACTTTTTAAGAAAGGAGGGAGAGAGAAAACAGGAAATTATAGACCAGTTAGTCTGACATCAGTGGTGGGGAAGATGCTGGAGTCAATTATAAAAGACGAAGTTGCGGAGCATTTGGATAGCAGTGACAGGATCATTCCGAGTCAGCATGGATTTACGAAGAGGAAATCATGCTTGACTAATCTTCTGGAATTTTGAGGATATAAATAGGAAAATGGACAGGGAAGAGCCGGTGGATGTAGTGTACCTTGACTTTCAGAAAGCCTTCGACAAGGTCCCACATAGGAGATTAGTGGGCAAAATTAGAGCACATGGTATTGGGGGTAGGGTACTGACATGGATAGAAAATTGGTTGACAGACAGAAAGCAAAGAGTGGGGATAAATGGGTCCCTTTCAGAATGGCAGGCAGTGACTAGTGGGGTACCGCAAGGCTCGGTGCTGGGACTGCAGCTATTTACAATATACATTAATGACTTAGATGAAGGGATTAAAAGTAACATTAGCAAATTTGCAGATGACACAAAGCTGGGTGGCAGTGTGAACTGTGAGGAGGATGCTATGGGTTTGCAGGGTGACTTGGACAGGTTGTGTGAGTGGGCGGATGCATGGCAGATGCAGTTTAATGTGGATAAATGTGAGGTTATCCACTTTGGTGGTAAGAATAGGAAGGCAGATTATTATCTGAATGGTGTCAAGTTAGGAAAAGGTGACATACAACGAGATCTGGGTGTCCTAGTGCATCAATCACTGAAAGGAAGCATGCAGGTACAGCAGGCAGTGAAGAAAGCCAATGGAATGGTGGCCTTCATAACAAGGGGAGTTGAGTATAGGAGCAAAGAGGTCCTTCTGCAGTTGTACAGGGCCCTAGTGAGACCACACCCCGGAGTATTGTGTGCAGTTTTGGTCTCCAAACTTGAGGAAGGACATTCTTGCTATTGAAGGAGTGCAATGTAGGTTCACGAGGTTAATTCCCAGAATGGCGAAACTGTCGTACGTTAAAAGACTGGTGCGACTGGGCTTGTATACTCTGGAATTTAGAAGGATGAGATGGGATCTTATTGAAACATATAAGATTATTAAGGGATTGGACACACTAGGGGCAGGAAACATGTTCCCGATGTTGGGGGAGTCCCGAACCAGGGGCCACAGTTTAAGAATAAGGGGTAGGCCATTTAGAACGGAGATGAGGAAGAACTTTTTCACTCAGAGAATTGTGAAGCTGTGGAATTCTCTGCCTCAGAAGGCAGTGGAGCCCAATTCTCTGGATGCTTTCAAGAGAGAGTTTGATAGAGCTCTTAATGGTAGCTGAGTCAGGGGATATGGGGAGAAGGCAGGAATGGGGTACTGATTGTGCATGATCAGCCATGATCATGGTGAATGGTGGTGCTGGCTAGAAGGGCCGAATGGCCTACTCCTGCACCTATTGTCTATTGATTTCCACCCAGTGCTCTGGGTTCTTCTCACATCCCAAAAACGTGCGGGTTTGTAGATTATATGGCCTCTGAAAATTGCTTCTAGTGTCGGCCCGCTGCGGACCTTTCACCGTCCGGCGCGGCCTGCAACCACAACAACCTGACCGCGGGAGAAGACGGCAGGGGAAGGGAAAAGACATTGTGGTCTTCCATCACAGTGAGGAGGGGACTGGAGGAGACTCACTGTGATGGATGTTTCTTTTTTTTGTGTGTTGGTTGGGGTTGTGTAATTTGCCTATTTTAATGCTTTTATTGTTGGACTGTGGGTGACTGAATTTCGTCCAAAAAACCTGTTTTTTTGGATGACAAATAAAGATATCTTGAATCTTGAAGGGAGTGGCTGAGAAAGTGAGATAACATAGAATTAGTGTGAATGGGTGATCAATGGTCAGCTTGGACCCGGTGGGCCGAAGGACCCGTTTCCATGCTGCATCACTAAATTAAATGAACTAAATATAACTTCTGTCCATAACATGTACAGCTCAGAGTTCTGGAGATGTCATTAAAAAATTTTTTTAAAAAGACTCTAAAATGTGAACCACTTTGGAAAGGAAAGCGAATGAGCAAATTATTATTGAAAGAGTGAGACTATTGGTGGCATAACCAGACTGAGGGGCTCTGGTACATGAAGCACAAAAGATCAGCCTGCTGGTTCAGAACTAATTAGGGATGTCAATGGAACGTGGCCTTTATTGCCAGGGTTTGGAGTCTGAAGGTAGGACATTTGATGAGACTTTACAAGATGCTGGTCAGGCCGCACCTAGGTTTATCTTTATTATTGTCATGAGCACTAATGTACAGTAAAAGGCTTTGTATTGCATGCATTAGATCAGATAATACTATACGTAAATATAATAGGTAGACTGAAGCATCTGGAGCATTGGGAACGGTTTTTGTTTCCATATTTAAAGACGGCACTACTTGCAGTGGAGGTAATGCGGAGAAGGTTCACCAGATTGATTTCAGGGACTAAGAAGCTTACTAATGAAGTAGGTTTGAATAGATTGGGGTTCGATCATTGGAATTTAGCAGAATAAGAGATTATCTCATTAAAACATCGAGGATTCAAAAGGGAATTAGATGCTGAGAGGATGCTTCTCCTCATGGACTTATCCAGAACCAGAGGATAATGTTTCAGAATAAGATGGATAGGAAAGTTACTTCTCTCAGAGAGTCATGAACTCTCTGGAATTCTTTACTTTACTTTAGACTTTAGCGATATGGCGCAGAAACAAGATCTTTGGTTCTCCGAGTCCACGACAATCAACCATCACCCCAAGTACCAGCACTATCTTACACACCAGGGACAATTTACAATTTTACCAAAGCCGATTAACATACAAACCTGTCCGTCCTTGGAGTGTGGGGAGGAAACCATGCAAATTCTCTGCCCAGATAGCTGTGGAAACGTAATTATTGAATATATTGAAGACTGAACTGTGAGGGAATTAAGATATGGGGAGAGAGCAAGAACATGATGTTGAGTCCAACATTAGCCACAAGCTTATTAAATAGCAGAAGGGTTGATGGGGTGATTGCCTACTCACATTGCTGTTTCTCATGTTTATTCTGTGCATTCTCTGTGTCTCTGAGATAAAGTTAGGTAACAAGAATGGAAATCAACACAAAAAAAAACAGCCCTGTAATCATGGGCTTTTACTTCAAGGATTGCAAAATAAGCAAGAATGGCCTTGACAATAGACAATAGACAATAGACAATAGGTGCAGGAGTAGGCCATTCAGCCCTTCGAGCCAGCACCGCCACTCAATGCGATCATGGCTGATCACTCTCAATCAGTACCCCGTTCCTGCCTTCTCCCCATACCCCCTCACTCCGCTATCCTTAAGAGCTCTATCCAGCTCTCTCTTGAAAGCATCCAATGAACTGGCCTCCACTGCCTTCTGAGGCAGAGAATTCCACACCTTCACCACTCTCTGACTGAAAAAGTTCTTCCTCATCTCCGTTCTAAATGGCCTACCCCTTATTCTTAAACTGTGGCCCCTTGTTCTGGACTCCCCCAACATTGGGAACATGTTTCCTGCCTCTAATGTGTCCAATCCCCTAATTATCTTATATGTTTCAATAAGATCCCCCCTCATCCTTCTAAATTCCAGTGTATACAAGCCTAATTGCTCCAGCCTTTCAACATACGACAGTCCCGCCATTCCGGGAATCAACCTAGTGAACTTATGCTGCACGCCTTTTCCCTCCTGACCCCGAAGCCGAGTCATCCCAGTGAACATCCTGCACTCACATCACCGCCGACCTAGAGTCACAGCTCGTTGAAACTCAAAATTATTGTAGGCCTCAACTGGCTGCGTGCAGTCAAGAACCAAGGATCACTCTTTCAAGGAGAAGGGTAAGTAATTTAAGATAGAAATGAGGAGAAATTGCTTCACTCAAAAGGTGATGAAAGTTGTTAAAGTCAGTAAGTTCATTTATAAAGGTGTGGGATAGATAATTTGATATTAAGAAAATCGGGGGAGATTCTCTTAATTGAGTTTTGATCGTCGGTCAGCATGAACCAGGTTTCAGTCGGAATAATATGAGGGGCACTGCCTAAGTCCTTAAACCAATGAGATGTAGAAGGCAGCCAGGGTTACCATTCTTGATGCCATCCAGGGAGCTCCAATGGAAGAGTTCTCAACACGTGACTGCCTTGGCCCTCCTGTTGTTAAGAAAATGTCAGAAAACGTTTGACAAGTCCCTCAATGTGACTAAGTTTAAGGGTTTGTGTTTGTGACCATTGATCCACATGGGATCAATCATGCTTAGTGTGTACGCGCAAGCGCACATACACACACTTGCATTGGAGCTGGTGAACCTTTCAGTGATCAGGGTGGTAATAAGTAACTGCAGTGAAGATTAAAGTGGCTTATCACTGACCATCTTGCATCATGAACAATGTTCCACAATTCATATCAAAGTACACTGCTATATAAATAGTGCGGGCGACGATTTCCTTCATGTGCAAAGCAAAGAAAACTTGCTCACGAGTTCACTACAACAACTTGCATTTATATTGTTACTTTGATGTAATAAAATGTTCCAAGGTGCAATCATCAAACAAAATTTGACACTAAGGCACTAATGAAATTATTAGACAAAAACATAGTTCATGAGGTAGGTTTTGATTTTTAAAAAGATAAAGTCATACATCACAGTAACAGTCCATCCAGCAAGCCCAAATTGCCCAGGATCTGACTAAGCTAATCTAAGCCTCATCTAAGCCTCATCTAAGCTAGTCCCATTTACCTGCATTTGGCCCATATCCTTCTAAACCTTTACTATATCTGTTCAAATGTTATTTTTTTAATATTGCTGTTTTATCTACCTCGATTACTTGCTCTGGCAACACTTTTCATGTACACTCCACCCTCAGTGTGAAAATGTTGCTACTCCCCATCTACAGATTCCTATAAAATCATGGGTGTTTATTCACAAAATGCTGGAGTAACTCAGCAGGTCAGGCAGCATCTCAGGAGAGAAGGAACGGGTGACGTTTCAGGTCGAGACCCTTCTTCAGACATGTCAGGGGGGCAGGACAAAGGAAGGATATAGGTGGAGACAGGAAGATAGAGGGAGATCTGGGAAGGGGAGGGGAAGAGAGGGACAGAGGAACTATCTAAAGTTGGAGAAGTCGGTGATCATGCTCGTTCACGTTAAATATATGTCCTCTGATTTTTTTAATTCCCCTATGCAGGGAAAAGACCGTGCATTCGCCCTATCTTATCCTGTCATAAATTTCTACTCTACTTTAATATCACCCCTAAGCCTCCTAAATGCCAAGGAATAAAGTCCTAGCCTGCTTACTCTCTCCCTATAACACAGGCCCTCGAATCCTGGCAACATCCTTGTTCTCTGCTTTTTCCAGCTAAATAGCATCTTTCCTAGAGTAGAGTGACAAGATTGAACACAATACTCCAAGTGCAGCCTCATTAGCATCTGTAACATAATGTTCCAACAGTCCCAATCACTATACTCAATTCCCTGACTGATGAAAGCCAAGATCCAAAAGCCTACCCAAAAGGATAGGGCACCACCCTATCCACCTGCAGCACCACTTTCAGGAAATTATGTACGGGTACATAGTTTCCGAAAGATAGAGAGATTCAGGAAGAGAACTGCAGACTTTCAGGCTACGCTGCTGAAGGTGTGGTTGCTAAACAAAAACAGGGAGGGACAAAGATAATGAACAAGGTTCAAAACAATGAAGAAAATGTTAAAATCGAGATGTTGTCAGGACAGAGCCAAACTATGTCAATGAAAACAGTGGTGATGGATAAACCATAATGAAGGATATGGGCAGCAGAGGAAATTTTCCAAGGTGATACACCATTGTCAGTTCCAACACACTCAGATTAACTCTGCCAAAGTTGTTGCTGTAATGCATCAGCAGGCATTCCAGAGTTGTAATGGAGCATTCACAATCCACATGACTGCAAAGTCAGGGCAAAGTTCAAGGAGCTACTTCCTTGTTGGGCAATGGTTACACGTAGAAGCAACGTTGCAAGTGTATTGCTGGCCTGGAACTCTGAGCTCAGCAATCAGCCTAATCTAGAGGTTAGAGTAATTTACACCCCACCCACTGTAAATGAGGTGCCAACAATGTTAAATGACGCCATTATGCATTGCACTCTGCTTACACCAGAAGTCCAACCTGGACAAAATGCTCACCTAAATTTATCCTGGAGTACAGTTGACAGGTCAATTTTCAATATTTTTTTGTTGCAGGATCAGGAATAGAAACAGTGCAACTCTTCATCCCACATCTCCATGTGAAGAAGACCTCATTCCAACCTCTCAGGACTAGTGGTTAGGCGACCACTGGGCTGACTGATTTTATGTTAGCATAATATGCCTACGACAGCTACAATATTCTCTTTCCATTCACTGGCCAATACGTCACACTCTGGTTCCACCCCCACTGAATTTAAAATGTGAAAGCCAACATGTCTGACAACTTGTAGGAATAAAAGTAGTGGAACGGCCTCTGGCAGCATCTAAAGGAGAAATACTGGTTCAGAGACTCAGAGGATATTCTTCATCCCATCTCCCCTGTGATGCAATTGGCCACCTAACATCACAGAACATGTCACTATCAGTCCCATTTGACGCTGGCTGTTACACAGGAAGAGTTATTTTAAGTCATACAGGAAGTATGACTTAAAATACTTAGCCATTTTATGTATTTTCAGGACGGGAATGCAAATGACTCAAGATATAAATCGAAAGAAATCCTGAAAGGTTACGAAATAGAAAAAAAGAAAACTAAGAAGAAATTAGGAAAGTAAGGTTGCTTGAATAAAAATTAAAAATGCTGGAAGTACTCAGCAGGTCAGGTCACACCCGTGAGAGGAGACTTAAAACATTAGCTCTGTTTCTCTTCCCACAAATGAGGTCTGACCTATTTCTGTTTTCACATTAGATTTCCAGCATCCACAGCCTTTTTAATTTTCAAAGGATAGTAAGGGTGTCAGGGATTATGGGAAGAAGGCAGGAGAACGGGGTTGAGAGGGAAAGATAGGTCTGCCATGATTGAATGGCGGAGTAGACATAATGAGCCGAATGGCTTAATTTTGCTCCTAGAAATTATGAACTTATGAATTTATGATACTTGGATTAAATTCTGCAAAGAATATACATTGAGAAAGCTTTCCTTTATATACACTGTTTGTCTCTTTCAAAAGCAAAGTGCAATGCTGGCTGGGGATTGTTGGCAATAAAGATAGTACAAAGCATCCAGGAGAGTAAGCTGACAGTGATGAGTAGAAATAATTTGCATCAGTAATACTAACGTGACACATATCCAAAATATAGATGAAATGTTATGGTGCCAATTCAGAAGACACGATCATAGATTATTCACAAATAAAGCCTTGAATATGGGCTTTGCTAACAAAATAACAATCTAATAAATGTAAGTCCTTGAACTACTATTATAAACTTGTAACATAATCCAATGTATATGGCAGTTGTCACCCACATCAATAATACTTGTAGGATAGTTTTGGATCTTTTTTTTTCTTTAGATTCCATGAGCGTCCATGAACATTCAACTTAACCCAAGTTGGCCAAAGGGTCTGTTTCCATTCTGTATGGCTCTATGAATAATAAGGTGTTAGATTGGTGAGCATTTGTTGGTTTGGTAGATGCTAGGCCAATTAACCTACAAACACGCTTGTCTTTGGGATGTGGGGGGAAACCGGCGCACTCAGAGGAAACCCATGGGGTCACAGGGAGAACGTGCAAACTTCACACAGACAACACCTGAGGTCAGGATCAAACTCAGGTATCTTCCGCAGTGAAGCAGCATCTCTACCAGCTGCAACACTGTGCTGCCCTTCCTAGTCCTGGTGAAAGCCTTGAATATACTCCAGATGCATGCATAATCTATGCCAAATCTTGTTAACTTAAAAGGCATTTGTTATGAAGTTTCTATGTCTCAAGCATTAATTTCTTTGCAAGTTTAGTTTAGATTAGATTAGAGATACAGCACGGATACAGGCCCTTCGGCCTACCGAGTCCGCGCCGACCAAGCCAAGCCAAGCCAATTAACCTAAAAACCTGTATGTCTTTGGAGGGTGGGAGGAAACCGGAGATCCCAGGGAAAACCCATGCAGGTCACGGGGAGAACGTACAAACTCTGTACAGACAGCACCCACAGTCAGGATCGAACCCGGATCTCTGGCTCTGTAAGGCTGCAACTCTACCGCTGTGCCACTGTGCCGCCCCAATTAAAGTAAAATAACTAAATTTCGGTTCTGATACTTTCTGAGAAAACAAAAAGCACTTGATGGTAGTTGCAGTTCAAGTCCAATGTAACTGCAAAACACATTCCATTTGACACAACCTCACTAACAGGAACTTCAGGTAATCTTATGAAGCATATTGATTCAAGTTACAGCAGGAAGCATAAAATTAACAGGCCAAAGCAAAGAACTGTTCAAGGACAAATTTTGGATAGGCTGTAGGTCTGCTAGCTAAAACTTTGGAAGGTTAAGACAATAGAAACATAGAAAATAGATGCAGGAGTAGGCCATTCAGCCCTTTGAGCAAGCATTGCCATTCAACATGATCATGGCTGATCATCCAAAATCAGTACCCCGTTCCTGCTTTCTCCCCCATATCCCTTGATTCCGTTAGCGATCTTTGCAAAGCTTTAAATTGAGAAATTAAATGAGAGTAAGGTCAGGTGAAATTGGACCCGGTGTGAGAGGGGAGGTGAATACCCAATTAAAAGTGTTATACTTGAATACGCAAAGTATAAGAAATAAAGTGGATGAGCTTGAGGCTCAGTTAGAAATTGGTAAGTATCATGTTGTGGGAATTACAGAGACATGGCTGCAAGAGTGTAGGCTTTAAGAGTGTAGACTGTATCCTAGATGTCAACTTCTCTACATCAGCGAGACCAAACGCAGGCTCGGCGATCATTTCGCTCAACACCTTCGCTCAGTCCGCCTTAACCAACCTGATCTCCCGGTGGCTGAGCACTTCAACTCCCCCTCCCACTCCCAGTCTGACATTTCTGTCATGGGCCTCCTCCAGTGCCATAGTGAGGCCCACCGGAAATTGGAGGAACAGCATCTCATATTTCGCTTGGGCAGCTTACAGCCCAGCGATATGAACATTGACTTCTCTAACTTTAGATAGTTCCTCTGTCCCTCTCTTCCCCTCCCCCTTCCCAGTTCTCCCACTGTCTTCCTGTCTCCATCTATATCCGTTCTTTGTCCCGCCCCACTGACATCAGTCTGAGGAAGGGTCTCGACCCGAAATGTCACCCATTCCCTCTCTCCTAGATGCTGCCTGACCTGCTGAGTTACTCCAGCATTTTGTGATACCATGGCAGCAAGAGGATCAGAGCTGGGAACTGAATATTCAGGGGTATACGTGCAACCGAAAAGACAGAGAAGTGGGCAGAGGGGGTGGGGTGGCTCTGTTGGTAAGGAATGAAATTCAGTCCCTTGCGAGGGGTGACATAGAATCAGAAGATGCAGAGTAATTGTGGATAGAACTGAGAAATTGTAAGGGTAAAAAGACCCTAATGGGAGTTATCTACAGGCCCCCAAACAGTAGCCTGGAGAAAGGGTGCAAGTTGCATCAGGAGATAAAATTAACATGTAACAAAGGTAATGCTATGGTCGTTATGGGAGATTTTAACATGCAGGTGGACTGGGTAAATCAGGTTGGTACTGGACCCCAAGAAAGGGAGTTTGTAGAGTGCCTCCGAGATGGATTCTTGGAGCAGCTTGTACTGGGGCCTACCAGGGAGAAGACAATTCTGGATTTAGTGTTGTGTAATGAACCAGATTTGAAAAGGAAACTCAAGGTAAAGGAACCATTAGGAGGTAGTGACCATAACATGATAAGTTTTAATCTGCAATTTGAGAGGGAGAAGGGAAAATCGGAAGTGTCAGTATTGCAGTTTAACAAAGGGGACTATGTTGGCATGAGGGAGGAGCTGGCCAAAATTGACTGGAAAGGGATTCTAGCAGGGATGATGGTGGAACAGCAATGGCAGGAGTTTCTAGGAATAATCGAGAAGATGCATGGTCATTTCATTTCCAAAGAGGAAGAAAGATTCTAAGGGGAGTACGAGGTGACTGTGGCTGACAAGGGAAGTCAAGGACAGTATAAAAATAACATTGAAACGTCCCGCGGCCGAGCCGCACCGGGCACTGAAACGTCCCGCGGCCACACCGGGCACTGAAACGTCCCGCGGCCACACCGGGCACTGAAACGTCCCGCGGCCGAGCCGCACCGGGCACTGAAACGTCCCGCGGCCACACCGGGCACTGAAACGTCCCGCGGCCACACCGGGCGATGTTAAGTCCAGCGGCCGAGCCGCACCGGGCACTGAAACGTCCCGCGGCCGAGCCGCACCGGGCACTGAAACGTCCCGCGGCCGCACCGGGCGATGTTAAGTCCAGCGGCCGAGCCGCACCGGGCACTGAAACGTCCCGCGGCCGAGCTGCGCCGGCAATGTTAAGGCCCGCAGCCGAGCCGCACCGGGCACTGAAACGTCCCGCAGCCGAGCTGCGCCGGCAATGTTAAGGCCCGCAGCCGAGCCGCGCCCCGGGGAAGAGACCTAATAAAATAAAGGTTTCCCCCCGCCCCACCCCCCCACCCCACCCCACCCCACACCCCCACCACACACCCCCACCACACATACACAGCCAAAAACAGAAACAAAAACCATCCCAACACCGACACAAACAAAAAAAAAAGAAAAAAAGACAACAGACTGCCAGAGAGCCGCAGCCGTTAGGCGCAGCCAACTCCTCCCATGTCTCGGCCGCGGGACGTTTCAGTGCCCGGTGCGGCTTGGCCGCTGGACTTAACATCGCCCGGTGTGGCCGCGGGACGTTTCAGTGCCCGGTGCGGCTCGGCCGCGGGACGTTTCAATGCCCGGTGCGGCTTGGCCGCTGGACTTAACATCGCCCGGTGTGGCCGCGGGACGTTTCAGTGCCCGGTGCAGCTTGGCCGTTGGACTTAACATCGTCAGCGCTGTTCGGCCGCGGGACGTTTCAGTGCCCGGTGCGGCTCGGCCGTTGGACTTAACATCGCCCGGTGTGGCCGCGGGACGTTTCGGTGCCCGGGGCGGCTCGGCCGGGGGGCCTTCCATCCCCTTGCGGGGGCTGTGCGTGTCGTTTGCCTCGGTAGGGGTCGAGCTGCCTGTCCGTGGGTGCGGGGGGAAGAGAGGGGAAGTTTTGTTGCCTCCATCACAGTGAGGGGGTGTTTGGAGTCACTGTGATGGATGTTTGTGTTGGGGTCGGGTGTCCTGTGTTCTTTTCTTTTTGCTGTATTTTGTGTGACTGCTGAAATTTCGCTCGGTGTTGTGCCGAGTGACAATAAAGTGTTGTTATGTTATGTTATGTTATGTTATGTTATATAACACAGCAAAGATGAGCGGGAACCCAGACGATTGGAAAACCTTTAAAGATCAACAGAAGGAAACTAAAAAGGCAATACGGGGAGAAAAGGTGAAGTATGAAGGTAAGCTAGCCAGGAATATAAAGGAGGATAGTAAAAGCTTCTTTAGGTAAGTGAAGACAAAAAAATTAGTTAAGACAAATGTAGGTCCCTTGAAGACAGAAACAGGTGAATTTATTATGGGTAGGCAGTCAAGGAAATGGCAGACAAGTTGAACAGGAAGACACAAACAATGTCCCAGATGTAGTAGGGGACAGAGGACCGAGGGTGATGGAGGAACTGAAGGAAATTCATATTAGTCAGGAAATGGTGTGGGTAGACTGATGGGACTGAAGGCTGATAAATCCCCAGGGCCTGATGATCTGCATCCCAGGGTACTCAAGAAGGTGGCTCTAGAAATCATGGACGCATTGGTGATCATTTTCCAATTTTCTATAGATTCTGGATCAGTTCCTGTGGATTGGAGGATAGCTAATGTTACCCCACTTTTCAAGAAAGGAGGGAGAGAGAAAACAGGGAATTATAGACCAGTTAGCCTGACATCAGTGGTGGGGAAGATGCTGGAGTCGATTATCAAAGATGTAATAGGGGCGTATTTGGATAGCAGTGACAGGATCGGTCCAAGTCAGCATGGATTTACAAAGTGAAAGTCATGCTTGCCAAATCTTCTGGAATGTTTTGAGGATGTAACAAGTAAAATGAACAAGAGAGAGCCAGTGGATGTTGTGTACCTGGACTTTCAGAAAGCCTTTGATAAGGTCCCACATAGGAGATTAGTAGAGCACCTGGTATTGGGGGTAGTGTATTGATATGGATATAAAATTAGTTGGCAGACATGAAACAAAGAGTAGGGATTAACGGGTCCCTTTCAGAATGGCAGGCAGTGACTAGTGGGGTGGTTAGAGAGACCTTGGTGCTGGGACCGCAGCTATTTACAATACACATTAATGATTTAGATGAAGGAATTAAAAGTAACATTAGCAAATTTGCACATGACACAAAGCTGGGTGGCAGTGTGAACTGTGAAGAGGATGCTATGAGAATGCAGCGTGACATGGATAGGTTGGGTGAGTGGCAGATGCATGGCAGATGCAGTATGTCGATAAATATGAAGTTATCCAATTTGGAGGCAAGAACGGGAAGGCAGATTATTTTCTGAATGGTGTCAGATTAGGAAAAGGGGAAGTACAACGAGGCCTGGGTGTTCCATACATCAGTCACTGAAAGTAAGCATACAGGTACAACAGGCAGTGAAGAAAGCTAATGGCATGTTGGCCCTCAAAAAGAGAGGAGTTGAGTTTGAAGCAAAGAGATCTTCTGCAGTTGTACAGGGCCCTGGTGAGACCACACCTGGAGTATTGTGTGCAGTTTTGGTCTCCTAATTTTAGGAAGGACATTCTTGCTATTGAGGGTGTGCAGCATAGGTTCACAAGGTTAATTGATGAAAGAATTGAGCGACTGGGCTTGTATTCACTGGAATTTAGAAAGATGAGAGGGGATATTATAGAAACATATAAAATTATTAAGGGATTGGACACGCTAGATGCAGGAAACATGTCCCCGATGTTGGGGGAGTCAAGAACCAGGGGCCACAGTTTAAGAATAAGGGATAGGCCATTTAAAACGGAGATGAGGAAAAAGCTTTTTTACAGAGAGAGTTGTGAATTTGTGGACTTCTCTGCCTCAGAAGGCAGTGGAGGCCGATTCACTGGATGCATTCAAAAGAGAGTTAGTTGGAGCTCTTAGGGCGAGCGGAATCAAGGGATATGGGGAGAAGGCAGGAACGAGCTACTGATTGTGGATGATCAGCCATGATCACATTGAATGGTGGTGGTGCTGGCTCGAAGGGGCGAATGGTCTACTCCTGCACCTATTGTCTATGTATCTATGTATCTATGTATCTATGAAATAGATGGAGTTCGCAGTGGGCTCAATTCACATGAAACAGTCACCTGAAATTGGTCCATGCCATTTTGTTGATTTTTAAACAGATTTGTGGGTTTGATCGAAATATCGTTTGTGTAGGTCACAAAGAGAGCAAAACCTCATTAGCAAAGTTCAAAAACTCACCTGGTTAAATTTTCTAGGTAACATTGCCGAGAAACTAACAATGTTTGTTTCAACAAGGCATTCCTATTTTATCATGCAACTCAACAGCTGGTTTCTAAATGGACATATGACAAAACATGCAGTACTCTTCTATCTGATGGAGATTGTTATAACTGAATGCCTTGATGATTGGAAGGGTTGGGAGGGTGTTCCAAGTGTGTCAAAGGGTCCTGCACAGACTGGTGAAGACCAGTGCTCTCAGGAGGCAGGTTTCCTTTGCCAGACAGCATGGAAACCTGCCAGGGTTATAGAGAGGTGCTGCTCCTGGCTAAAAGTTGCCTGGGACGTCTCGGTAAGAACAAGTGCAGTTTCTTTGAGTCCATGCACTTTGAAAAAAACTGCCCTTATCCACTCTGCCTTCTCCTCTGAGGTTAAGGAAATTAGATGAATACAGAGTTTGGGTGGCATTCCTAATGCACCTGTGAGATGCGGATGCTGTGAATAGTAAGATCCTAGGGAATGTTAAAGATTAGAGAGACCTTGGTGTGCGTTCAAAGATTCTTGAAGGTAGCAGTGCAAGTTGAGAACATTGTTAAGAAGGCATATAGGATACTGACTGTCATTAGTTGGGGCATTGTTGGGACAAGAGCTCCAACTTTATAAAATATTGGTCAGACCTCAGCTGGAGCACTGCCTGCAGTTTTGGTCACTCCGCTAGAGGAAGGATGTGATAGTGCTGGAAAGGACACAAAGTGCTGGAGTAACTCAGCAGTCAGGCAACATCTCTGGAGAATATGGTGCTGGACCAGAGATTTGAAAGGTTGGCCCATCGCGCAAATAATTGGATCATAAATATCTAAAAACTGCTGTTAAATGTTACATGGCACTATGATAAATAATAGGTTTTTTACTAAATCAAAAAAATCCTTCAAGAAAACTTCGGTTGTAATAGCATCCGCCTTCATGGGGGGCGGGGGAGGGGGGATGGTGGGGGGGAGAGAAGGGGAGAGATGGTCAGATAGTCAACCTTGCACTTCCATCCAAAAATGGATGCTATTACAACCGAAGTTTTCTTGACAAAAATTAGGATAAAAAAAAAAAATCTTCACTCTAATGCGAAATATGCAGCTTAGTCATTATTGAGTCAATTAACCCCTCCGAGAGAGCTTAATAGATCAAAACATGGACCAAAAGGGTGCATACAGTCGAAACCTCAAATCATTGTGGTAAAAGAGGTTATACTGTTATCTAGTGTGACTATTTGGCAGTAATCTTACTGAAGATTTTAGATAATTTTGTGAACAAAGTTCAAATGGTTTACAATTATTATTTGAACCTTGCCCATCACAGTTGCTTTCAGACACCATTATATTGCCCTTTGTATTTCTTAAGAGACACATTTAGTATGGATGAGTGGATTATTATAATATTTGAAGGCAAACATTGCTGAAAGTGGAACTGACTAAATTGTTCTACAGAGTTATGGGCTCTTTCTTTGCTGCAACAATTCTGTAATTCAACTCCAGGATTTAATATTCTAATTTCATTGATTTTCATCTTCTTATTTTTGCTGCTAGTGTGGGAACCAAGGCTCACTGGGTCTTTAAAGAAGCCAAATATTCACAAGAAACCAATTTACATGTGTTCAATCTAAACTTCTGGTTTCCTCTTCCAGGCAATCCTTGCTTCTGCTAACAATCTTTCTTACAATATTACCTCCTATTTCCAGTGTATACATTAAAAAAATTAAGAAAATAAAATATTTAACATATTCTCCCAATACCTGGTTTGCTGAGCTTAGCCTACTTAAGTACTTTATCATCAAATCTGCCTTACAAGATGAAGGACTGTACAAACTAAGAAAAACAGAACAAAATTGAAGACCCATAGACCGGGAAGTTCCCAATTGCTGTCCTGTGCTAAATTAGCTGACTGGTCAGCCAGGGAAACAGATAGTATACAGTCAGAAGATAGACCCTTGGGACTTGACCAGAAACATCACCTTTACCTTTTCTCCAGAGATGCTGCCTGACCCTCTGAATCACTCCAGCTTTTTGTGTCTATCTTTGGTGTAAACCAGCATCTGCAATTCCTTCCTACACATAGAAACATAGAAAATAGGTGCAGGAGGAGGCCATTTGGCCCTTTGAGAAGCACATTGTGATCTTGGTTGATCATCCACATTCAGCGACCTGATTCCACTAACCCCAAGAGCTCTATCTAACTCTCTTTTAAATTCATCCAGTGAATTGGCCTCCACTGCTTTCTGTGGCAGAGAATTCCACAAATTCACAACTCTCTGGGTGAAAACATTGCTTCTCATCTCAGTTTTAAATGGCCTCCCCTTTATTCTTAGACTGTGGCCCCTGGTTCTGGACTCCCCAACATTGGGAACATTTTTCCTGCATTGAGCTTGTCCAGTCCTTTTATAATTGTATACGTCTCTATAAGATCCCCTCTCACCCTTCTAAACTCCAGTGAGTACAAGCCCAGTCTTTCCAATCTTTCCTCATATGACAGTCCCGCCATCCCAGAGATTAACCTCGTGAACCTACGCTGCACTGCCTCATTAGCAAGGACGTCCTTCCTCAAATTAGGAGACCAAAACTGCACACAATAATCCAGATGTGGTCTCACCAGGGCCCTATACAACTGCAGAAGGATCTCTTTGCTCCTATACTCAAATTCTCTCGTTATGAAGGCCAACATGACATTAGCTTTCTTCACTGCCTGCTGTACCTGCACGGTTATTTTCAGTGACTTGTTTACAAGGACACCCAGGTCTCATTGCACTTCCCCTTTACCTAATCTGACACCATTGAGATAATGGAATGGGTGACGTTTCGGGTCGAGACCCTTCTGAAGAAGGGTCTCGACCCGAAACGTCACCCATTCCTTCTCTCCCGAGATGCTGCCTGACCTGCTGAGTTACTCCAGCATTTTGTGAATAAATCGATTTGTACCAGCATCTGCAGTTATTTTCTTATACCATTGAGATAATAATCTGCCTCCTCGTTTTTGTTGCCAAAGTGGATAACCTCACATTTATCTACATTATACTACATCTGACATGCATCTGCCCACTCACTCAACCTGTCCAAGTCACCCTGCAACCTCCTAACATCCTCTTTGCAGTTCACATTGCCACCCAGCTTTGTGTCATCTGCAAACTTGCTAGTGTTACTTCTAAATCCATCATCCAAATCATTAATATATTTTGTAAATAGTTGCGGCCCCAGCATCGAGCCTTGCGGCACTCCACTCGCCACTGCCTGCCATTCTGAAAAGGACCCATTTATTCCCACTCTTTGCTTCCTGTCTACCAACCAATTCTCTATCCATGTCAATACCATACCATGTGCTCTAATTTTGCTCTCCAACCTCCCATGTGCGACCTTATCAAAGGCTTTCTGCAAGCCTAGATACACTACATCCACTGGCTCTCCTTCGTCCATTTTACTTGTCACATCCTCAAAACATTCCAGAAGATTAGTCAAGCAGGATTTCCCCTTCATAAATCCATGCTGACTTGGACCAATCATTTTACTGCTATCCAAATGTGCCGTTATTATCTCTTTAATAATTGACTCCAGCATCTTCCCCACCACCGATGTCAGGCTAACTGGTCTATAATTCCCCACTTTCACTCTCACTCCTTTCTTGAAAAGTGGGATAACATTAGCTACCCTCCAATCCACAGGAACTAATCCTGAATCTATTGAACATTGGAAAATGATCGCCAACGCGTCCATGATTTCTAGAGCCACCTCCTTGAGTACATTGGGATGCAAACCATCAGGCCCTGGGGATTTATCATCCTTCACTCCCATCAGTCTACCCAATACTATTTCTCACCTAATGCAAATTTCTTTCAATTCCTCTGTCTCCCTAGATCCTCTGTCCTCTTGTACATCTGGGAGATTGCATGTGCCTTCCTTAGTGAAGACAGATCCGAAGTACCTGTTCAACTCTTCTGCCATTTCCTTGTTCCCCATAATAATTTCACCCGTTTCTGCCTTCAAGGGACCCACATTTGTCTTTACTAATATTTTTCTCTTAACCTTCCTAAATAAGCTTTTACTGTCCTTCTTTATATTCTTGGCCAGCTTCCCCTCGTACTTCATCTTTGCAGCTCCCGTATTGCCCTTTTTGCTACCTTTTGTTGTCTTTTGAAAGTTGCCCAATCCTCTGGCTTCCCGCTACTCTTTGCTGTGTTATACATCTTTTCTTTTCTTTTTATTCCATCCCCAACTTCCCTTGTCAGCCACGGTTGCCTCTTACTCCCCTTAGAATCTTTCTTCATCTTTGGAATTAAATGATCCTGCATCTTCTGGATTATGCCCAGAAATCCCTGCCATTGCTGTTCCACTGTCATTCCTGCTAGGATCCTTTTCCAGTTGACCTTGGCCAGCTCCTCTCTCATGCCATCACAGTCAACTGCAACACTGACACTTCTGATTTAACCTTCTCCCTCTCAAATTGCAGATGAAAACTAATCATATTATGGTCACTACCTCCAAGCGGTTCCTTTACCTTGAGTTCCCTTCTTAAATCTGGTTCATTGGATAACACTAAATCCAGAATTGCCTTCTCTCTGGTAGGTTCCAGTAGAAGCTGCTCTAAGAATCCATCTCGGAGCACTCTACAAACTCCCTTTCTTGGGGTCCAGAACCAACCTGATTTTCCCAGTCTACCTGCATATTGAAATCCCCCATAAGCACAGTGGCATATGCCACATATGTTACATGCCAGTATTAACTCCTGCTGCAAATTACACCCTATATTCCGGGCTACTGTTTGGGGGGCTGAAGATAACTCCCATTAGTATCTTCTTACCTTTACAATTCCTCAACTCTATCCACAGTGACTCTACATCGTCAGTCCCTAAGTCACCCCTCGCAAAGGACTGAATTCCATCCCTCACCAAAAGAGCTACCCCACCTACTCTGCCCACCTGCCTGTCATTTCTATAGGACGTATAACCCTGAATATTCAGTTCCCAGTCCCGATCCTCCTGCAGCCACGTCTCTGTTATCCCCACAATGTCATATCTATCAATCTCTAAGTTAACTTTTTCTATACTCTCTTTCCCTTTAACTCCATCCTTGTCTATCCCATTTGACCCCCCCCCCCCCCCACTAATTAGTTTTAAACCACTGTACGACAGTGGCAAAAGTGCCTGCCAGAATGCTGGTCCCCCGCCTGTTGAGGTGCAACCCGTCCCTTTCGTACAATGGTGTGCAGTCAGTACTGTTGAAGCAGAGGAAAGGAAAATAAAGAATTTTGGCTTTTATTCCTGTGTAGAACTGCTCCTCTGGTGAATGCACAAAGCAAATGAGGACAAATGGGTGAGAATGGATTAAACCACTCCACAATACCTCACAGTCAAATGGTCTGCCGACATATTGTGGAGTCTCAGGGACTGAGAACCACTGCATAACTGTGCTGCTGGGAACCACGAAACATCACCTGACCATGAATCTGCTCCTTCAAGTGAAGGCAGCAAAAAATTGAGAAAAATGAAAAACAAGCTGCTTGAGCTGGAAGAAACTTCATCTCCACAGACAGTCAGCACAGCACAATTGGATTAATTTTAATTATATCTTTCAAAGTCACCAAAATAACCAACACAACATAAATTGTTAATGGCTTTAGAACAGTACTTTGCAGAGTGAATCTTTCAAATTTGGCTGCTGGGTATTCAATGTGAATAGTTAGTGGTCTGGTAATTTACATTGTGAAGAATGTGAACCAATTATTTTGCTGCTGATTACATTGAAGAATATGATCAATTTATTATGAACACTTAAACATGACTATATTATCTACTTCCTTTTTGTAATCTTACGACTTCACATTTTAAAGAAGCTAATTTTAAAAGTTGCCAATTTTAGATGAAATACATGAAGGAAACCACATTGGCAATGAAGTAAAATCTTTACCTTCAGCAAGGTGTATCCTCCTCTCACAAACCCGCACGGCAATGGAATGCCCTTCAGACTCATGGCTGATTGCCTTTAGTTAATATTTCACCAGACACTAAACAACTCTCCTGTCCCACCCTCAGAGCAAACAGCTACACCGAGTGCAAGGTGCACAAAGAGAGACACTTAGAGGGGAAAGGGAAAAAAATGAACATGGTGTATGCTGACATAGTGCTGCCAGGCACAGCACTATTGACAAATATTTATGGGAAAATAAAACCCAAAAAAATCAATCTAAAAATACCTGTGTAAACATGCTAACGAACATTGGAATAGGCCTGATTTTATCACCAAATCTGCCTTACAAGATGAAGGACTGTACAAACTAAGAAGAACAGAACAAAATTGAAGATCCATAACTAATATATACAGTTAGTCAAGCATATGGTGCCATGATTCAGAACATACAAGGATATTTTAGTCTTTACAAAGTGCCGAGCCTTTCATAAACAGGATAAACATTTGGGGCCATTTTCACGTACCAATTCACTGTGAGTACTAAAAATCATTTATGAAAATTATTCACTTCTCAGCAGATGAGGTATTAAAAAGTAAAAAGTCTTTCATCATTACATTTTTACTTGGCAAAAGCAACTGTTGTTTGCAGATTAACCAGAGCAAATGAATCATTTAAATATTTAACAGATCTAACTGACAAAGACAAGGATTTCATTAGGAAAGGGGCAAAATTATAATTGGTGTTAGGTGGTGCAGTGAAAATGGAAGGGAAAATATAGTGATATTACAAAAAAAAAGTAAGAGACCAAGGTGTGTTGACGTCAGGCTTGTCAATAACGTGAATGTTTTAAGCATTTTACCACATGAAAGCAGAGTTACAATCTATGGCAGAAAATATATTTTATAGATATTTAAAAAGTAATGTTTCATAGAAGGATGTGGATTCATTTCAATCAATGGAATCACTTTTGTCGCATTACAGCAGAATTTAAATGCCATCTGCACAATAGTACTAACCTTTTGCGCTCATTTTAGAACTTACTATAAGAAGTAAAGTTTAACAAAAACAAAAAATGAAAAACCTTTCTTCAAATCAACAGACAGTGCAACCTAACAACAAGGCTATATTAAGTTTGTGAAACACTGCATTTGAATCAATTACGTTTGGTGGTGATGCCAATGAAAGTATCACTTGAAATCACAGTAATTGTAAAGTTCATACCTGTGTAGGCTGGACTTCCTCCGAGAAATCTGTTAAAAAATTGGATCACTCTCTTCAAGTCTACACAGTGGAGCCCTGATCAGTCAGCACTGGTAACTGAAGTGCTATGGTACTAGTTTGTTTACCTAAATGTAAAACAGGGGAGGTGCCACCTTATTAGGCTTCACCTATCAATCACTCATTGTAGCCATATGAAGAGACTTTATTACTGAGATGTCAAAAAGGATCACATTTAGACATTTATCATGTACATATAACAAGTCCTAAAGAGGTCTGAATCAGCCGAACATGGTTTGATGGAGGAAAGCATTGGCTCAGCAGTCAAATTCTGGAGGTTGGGCAGCCCAGGGGAAAGGCGGAGAGAGAAAGAGAGAGATAGAGAGGAAAACAGGAATTAAGCCAGAAGTCCATTATCAGGTTGTATTAGCATACATCTCATTATGAAGCCAGGCCCTGAGGTGGGGGTTGCCTAAACCCAGCACCAATTCACACATGTAGGTAATTAGAGTAAAGAAACATTAAAGATGTTTAAACACAAGCAACCAGTCGGGAATATGGTCAACAGAGGAAAGAGATTCGTAAAATACTTAAAGTAATAATGGAGTAAATGAGGTAATGTCAGTTAATCACATAAAAGTAAACAAAGAAAACAGAATTAGTGGGGAGAAATTACAACTTGTGAAAAATAAGGCTAAAACATATTACTTGGAAGAATGGAGACACAGGGGGCTGCAAGTGCTGGAATCTTCACCTGTTTGTTGTTTGACTCTTTCCCTCTACAGAAGCTGCCTGACAGATGAGTTCCTCCAGCAGTTTGATTTTTAATTGAAATATTTTTTTTAGAAGAATGGTAAAGATTTGAAATAGCTTGCCAGACAGAATGGCAAAAACTAAAGTTGGAGTCATTCAAAGCACAGTTGGATTCTGAAGACAATTAAAATGGAAATAAGAGGAAAGGCAAACATGCAGCCTACTGGGAAAAAGGAGGGAATTTACAGGGAGGAATTCAGGAACTATTAACTGAGGTATTACGAATGCAAAAAACAGCCCTAGAGATCTAAACCAGAAAGTTGCGAATAACCAGGTAATTACAGTGTTCTTGATTCCCCAAGAACCTTCGGCAGGAAATAAGTGGGCCATTGCACACTGTAATGAAAGAGTCATTCATTGTTGGGGAGATGCTGCTGAACTGGAATCAAACAAATATATCATAACTTGCCTTTACTAAGGAAATTATTGCGATGAAGATAAATTCTCAACTGCCAGAATTTACGTGTCCACAAACCTTGTTAAACTTCCTGGGATTGCATCCTAAGTAAGTTGGGAGGAGGAATCATAGAGTTAAAGAGCACAGGCCCTTCCTCTGTGCCAGTCAAGTTAGTCCTACTTGCTACTGCCGGGCACATATCCTTCCTACCTTTCCTATACATGTACCTTTTAAACAACATAATTGTACCCACCTCTACCACTTCCTCTCACAGTGTGTTTCATAAATGCATCACCCTCTGCATGAAAATATAGCGTCTTGGGTCCCTTTTAAATCTCTCTCCTTTCACCTTAAATCTACTCCTTCTAGTTTTGGACTACCTTACCCTGGGAAAAAGACTGTGGCTATACGGACATAAAGTCACTTCTCAGCCTCCTACTCATCAAGAATAAAAGAAGCAGGTTATTCAGAGTAAGCACGGTAGCGCAGTAGTAAGGTTGCTGCCTTACAGTGCCAGAGACCCGGCTTTGATTCTGACTATTGCTGCTGTTTGTACGGAGTTTGTACATTTTCCCTACGACCAGTCTGGTTTCCTCCCACACTTCAAAGAGGTCTGTAGGTTAATTGGCTTCTGTAAATTGTAAATTGTCCTTAGTGTGCAGGGTAGTGCTTGTGTATGGGGTGATCACTGGTCGGCACAGACTCGATGGGCCGAAGAGCCCGTTTCCACACTGTATCTCTAAAGTCTAAAGTCTGAAGTCTAAAGTATCCAGCTTTGCCTTATAACTCAAAACCTCCAGACCTGGTAACATCCTCATAAATCTTTTTGCATCCTTTCCATTTTAATGACATCTTTCCTGTCGGACAGGTACATGGATAGGATATGTTTAGAGGGATATGGGCCAAACAGACAGGTGGTACTAGTGTAGATGGGGCAAGTTGGTCAGTCTGAAGAAGGGCCTCAATCCAAAACATCACCCATTCCTTCTCTCCAGAGATGCTGCCTGTCCCGCTGATTTACTCTAGCATTTTGTGTCTGTTTTTGGTTTAAACCAGCATCTGCAGTTCCTTCATACACATTTGTATCTAATTGGCTAGTTCGTATAGATCCCATGTGATCTAACCTTCCAGACCAGTCTACCATTCAGTACCCTGTCAAATGTCTTGCTAAAGTCCATGTAGATAATGTCAACTGCACTGACCTCATCAATCATCTAGGTTACCTCTTCAAAGAAATTTGATCAAATTTGTGAGGCATTATCTTCCACGTACAAAACCATGCTGACTATCCCTAATCAATCCTTGCCCTTTGAAAAATGCATGTAGATTCTGTCTCTCAGAATCCCCTCCAATAATTTACCCATCGCTGAATTTAAACTCACTGGTATGCAGTTCCCAGATTTTTCCTTGTAGCCTTTCTTAAATAGAGGCTCCAGTCTTCCAGCATCTCATCCGTGACTTGAGGATGCAAATATTTTTGCTGGGGCACCACAATTTCTTCCTTGGCTTCCTACATTATCGGCGATTTCTCCTCAAGGTATGTCCACTTTGAAGAAGTTCTCCTCCTCTCTTCGACGAGAGTTTAGCAACATGCTCTCTCGCTGCTCCCCCTCTGTGATTTCTCCTGCCTTCCTACTCATCTTCCTGTCTCCACCTATATCCTTCCTTTGTCCCGCCCCCCTGACATCAGTCTGAAGAAGGGTCTCGACCCGAAACATCACCCATTCCTTCTCTCCCAAGATGCTGCCTGACCTGCTGAGTTACTCCAGCATTTTGTGAATAAAGACCTCGGATACACTTGATCAGGTCCTG
This sequence comes from Rhinoraja longicauda, assembly GCF_053455715.1. NCBI lineage: Eukaryota > Metazoa > Chordata > Chondrichthyes > Rajiformes > Arhynchobatidae > Rhinoraja > Rhinoraja longicauda. The sequence goes on along the minus strand of NC_135953.1, from coordinate 67,938,081 downwards.
GGAATTTATCTACTTAATGCATTTTAAGTCCTTCAGCATCTTAATGCCTCGTCCATTGCCTGTGGCTCCGCACATCGTTGACCTTGTTGATCTTTAAGCAGCCATATTCTCTCCCTAGTTGTCTTTTGCCTTAATATACTTGAGGAGTCCCTTAGGATTCCTTTTTACCTTACTGCCAAAGCTATCTCATGCCCCCTTTTTTTCCTTTTCCTAATTCCATGATGTTCCTAAATTTGATGCAATGTTTTGAATATTCTGCTAGGTAAACTAAAAGGCAGCAGGCCAATGGAGGCAAGAAATAGTACAATAGATGGCAAAATGGCAAACACAGTGAACCAGTTCCTCTGTGGCTGTGGGGATGGACTCATTTAACAAATATGAATTGGGGACTATTGAGATAGTTACACAATTTTGCAAGAAGTGCAAATTTACAAGCCTCTGTCACTGCAGAATATCTTAAAAGCAACCATTCACAACAGGAAACAGTAGCTTCAAGTGATCGGCCTTGAGCAATGGATCGAATGAGATGTAGGAGAACATGATACTGGATTGAGCACCCCCTATCTGTGATGCAACATCAGGAATCATGTTGGTGGAAATGGACCTGCAGGGTCAGCATTGACCAGAAGGAGACCACCCTCAAAGAAAGGAGGCAGCCTTACATGGAAATGCTGGATCTGGAATTATCTTGTCCATTGGAGAAGGTGGCTGGACCTTCCAAAGGTAGCCTTTTAATTGACATTGGAGCTGGCCTCTATCCTCCTTTTCTGGTTTATTTTTATTGTTGGGAACCGTGTATATTCTCCACTGTGGTCCATTGTTGTGACAACGATATCGCTCTTGCATTGCACGCTGATTGATATCACTACATTTTGCCCAGTGGCCTCTACGCAAAGGCACATCATGCACACAGAGTCAATTAGTTACACATTTTGCCCTTTGTGCACTCAAAAACACTGATTACATTTTGTGTTCAAGCATTTCCATTCAGTTGCTTTGTGAATAAAAACATTGCAAGATGTAAGTGAATTTTCAGATCTCAATTTTTCAAAATGAACCAACCCAAAATGTTGTCTGTCCCTTTCCCTTCAGAGGTGCTGCCTGACCCACTGAACACCATGTTGAAGATTCCAGCATCTTCAGTCTCGTGTGTCTCTATATCTGTCAGATACAGGAGGAACAAAACATCCCAGGGAAAGTCCATGTGATCACTGGGAGAACCTGCAAAGCAACAGAGATCAGAATTGAACTGGATCTCTGGGACTCTGAGACAACTACACTACCTACAGTGTCGCCGTGCCGGCCCAGTGATTACATTATCTGAAGATAGACAAAAACATTGGAGTAACTCAGTGGGACAGGCAGCATCTCTGGATAGAAGGAACTGTCTGTCCCGCTGAGTTACTCCAGCATTTTGTGTCTATCTTCAATGTAAACCAGCATCTGCAGTTCCTTCCTACACATTACATTATCTGAAGTGGGTTTACAGGATATGAGATACTTGCTACTGACATGGCCTTGAACAATAACACCGCATACTAATCAAATATGGGACATCAAAACTTATTATTACCATGACATCGAGGCATGACATACCCCACCAATCACAAACCTCCCTATCTTAATCTCAACACATGTGCAATACAATGGGCAATTACCTTTACTGCAATTAACAAAGTTCCATTATATTAAAGTTCTTTTATCTCATTGTGGACCTTTGCAGGCTCCAGTTATTTACATTTCAAACAAATCAAATTAACACCCCAACCCAACCCCTTCAGCATCCCACAACCTACAATGGAAGTCAATAAGATAAACTCTTGATTGGATCACATCCCAGAAGAGTTTTGTTAAATTCAGAACCAAACTTGCCCCAAAAGTACATAAAAGGCCCTGAGAATTAATGGTAAGCAATCCCATTGTCCATTTCCCTCACAGCACAAGCAAAGGCAAAAACGTAACTGGATAGCAGAACTCACAAGGGCAGTCAGCATGAAGAAAGGTGCTCTTGCAAAGAAACCCTTAGAGAATAAAAGATGAAAGCCAGGCAATGTAGAAGCTAAAAGTAAAATTCAAATGAGTGAAAGAAGAGGGCACAAGGTGAAGAAAGAAAATACTGGTATTAAGTTAGAATAGTATGCATGTGTTTTATTCATTTTTCCTTTGTTCTGTTTTCTTTTAAATGAATATTTTACAGCTCTTAACCAAAACTTTAACTTGCTAGTCCTGACCATAAATGGTCCCTGGTCTAGTAGATGTGTCCAGCAGTTTCTGTTTTGTTTTGTTTTATATTTCCAACATCCGTAGCAACCGATTTCTTGTATTATTAGGTGAGCACTATTGATACAAGAGCACGATATTTCAGTACGAGTGACAATAACAAATCAATACTAATACATAGTATTATTACTAACCCTGTGCAGGGTTAAAATAATCTGATATTTCTTATGATTGGGTGTCCTTGACATGCACCCTACTAGCTGGTTTACACCTTTGATGAGAGTCTGAAAAAGTATATAGAAACTAAAGACGAGACCAGAAGAATTAACTTATAATTGCCTATAATTTACCAGAAAATTCACGACAGCCATTTTTGTAATTTCTGCAAGCTTCCAATATATAATGTTGCAGACATATTAAAAGTCAAAGCTTTATGGACACTCATTTGCTTGCCAATATTGTTTGCAAACATTATAGACAATAGACAATAGGTGCAGGAGTAGGCCATTCAGCCCTTCGAGCCAGCACCGTCATTCAATGCGATCATGGCTGATCACTCTCAATCAGTACCCCGTTCCTGCCTTCTCCCCATACCCCCTCACTCCGCTATCCTTAAGAGCTCTATCCATCTCTCTCTTGAAAGCATCCAACGAACTGGCCTCCACTGCCTTCTGAGGCAGAGAATTCCACACCTTCACCACTCTCTGACTGAAAAAGTTCTTCCTCATCTCCGTTCTAAATGGCCTACCCCTTATTCTTAAACTGTGGCCCCTTGTTCTGGACTCCCCCAACATTGGGAACATGTTTCCTGCCTCTAATGTGTCCAATCCCCTAATTATCTTATATGTTTCAATAAGATCCCCCCTCATCCTTCTAAATTCCAGTGTATCCAGCCTTTCAACATACGACAGTCCCGCCATTCCGGGAATCAACCTAGTGAACCTACGCTGCACGCCCTCAATAGCAAGAATATCCTTCCTCAAATTTGGAGACCAAAACTGCACACAGCACTCCAGGTGCGGTCTTACCAGGGCCCGGTACAACTGTAGAAGAACCTCATATGAGAGTTTAAGTTTGTGGTCACATTGCGCAGCGGTAGAGTTGCTGCCTTACAGCGGCAGAGATCTGGGTTTGATACTGACTATGGGTGCTGTCTGAACGGAGTTTGTATGTTCTCCCCGTGACCACGTGGATTTTCCCCGGGTGCTCTGGTTTCTTCCCACACTCCAAAGTCGTACAGGTTTGTCAGTTAATTGGCTTCAGTAAAAATAGTAAATGATCCCTGGTGTGTAGAGTGTGCTAGTGTAATGGGGATCACTGGTCGGCGCGGGCGGACTTGATGGGCCGAAGTGCCTGTTTCCTTGCTGTATCTCTAAACTAAACTCTGAACCATTGGCAGTTAAGAGTGCAACAAGTCTAAATTCTTCTGCACCCAACTAGACTCTTTGGCGAGATGACTCCTACATTACAAATTAAAAGATAAGTTTTGCAGCTGTGCGATTCATTTTCTTCATCAATGGCAGAAGATCTTGTTTTGGGCAAAGCAAAGCAGAAGTCCTTGCTTGGAGAAATTGTAATATGATATTACTCTCACTCCGAAACAAAAAAATTAAGGGGTTAGAAAGGGCAAAAATAGTTTCCTTTTCCTCGTCAGCAACTGTCCTGTATATAGTCCTCAACAAAAGTAAGAGATTTCCATGCATTTCACCGAAGTGTAATTAGCCAAAATTGATACTGATCACCAAATGTTTAGTCCAGCCTCCAGCCCTCTTGCTCCACACACATCCGGCCTCACCCAAACACCTCATTCCTCCAGAACTCTCTGCTCGAATATTGGCCTTGTCTCCCCACACATCCCGGCCCTCTCACTCCTCGCTCATCGGCTCTTTTCTCTCAAGTTACCGGGCCACTTTCACCACCTCATCATCCCCCCCCCCCCCCACACATCTCTCCCACTCCTCCGGCCCTCCTTCTCCGGGCGGCACCGTGCGGCACGGTGGCGCAGCGGTAGAGTTACAGCGAATGCAGCGCCGGAGACTCAGGTTCGATCCTGACTACGGGCACCGTCTGTACGGAGTTTGTACGTTCTCCCCGTGACCTGCGTGGGTTTTCTCCGAGATCTTTGGTTTCCTCCCACACTCCAAAGACGTACAGGTTTGTAGGTTAATTGACTGGGTAAATGTAAAAAGAAATTGTCCCTAGTGTGTGTAGGATAGTGTTAATGTGCGGGGATCGCTGGGCGGCACGGACTCGTAGGCCGAAAGGCCTGTTTCCGCGCTGTATCTCTAAATCTAAAAATCTAAATCTCCCGACACCTCTGGCGCTCTCTCCCCACTCCTCTGGCACTTGCCTCCCATGAATCCTCCGCTGCTCACTCTTCCACATACCTCCTGCCTGTTCTTTCCCTCCCCCTCAGCCCCTCCCTCTCCTTGCTAGGGCCTTCTCCCCCCTCTTCACTCCTGCGGTCTTCTCTCTCTCCCTACTCCTCTGGCTCTCTCCTCCCCACTCCATTGGGCATCCCTCTCCAAAATCCCCTTTCCCTCTCACCTCCCAGATATTCATCCCTCCAAATAACTACTGTTCCAATCCTCTTTCTGCCAATCTACCTCCCCACTTTATTCTCAGTCTTCTGTCCCACTCTCCCTCCTCTTCTCCATCCCACTCTCCCCCTGCGCTTCTCCATTACGCTCTCCCCGTTTCCTCACAACCTCTTTTCCCCACACCTCCCTCCATGCCTCCCCTCCTCTACTTTCAATTTCGCTAGGCTCTCTCTCTCTCTCTCTCTCTCTCTCTCTCATCTCTCTCTCTTCTCTCTCTCTCTCTCTCTCTCTCTCTCTCTCTCTCTCTCTCTCTCTCTCTCTCTCTCTCTCTCTCTCTCTCTCTCTCTCTCTCTCTCTCTCTCTCTCTCTCTCTCTCTCTCTCTCTCTCTCTCTCTCTCTCTCTCTCTCTCTCTCTCTCTCTCTCTCTCTCTCTCTCTCTCTCTCTCTCTCTCTCTCTCTCTCTCTCTCTCTCTCTCTCTCTCTCCTCTCTCTCTCTCTCTCTCTCTCTCTCTCTCTCTCTCTCTCTCTCTCTCTCTCTCTTCTCTCTCTCTCTCTCTCTCTCTCTCTCTCTCTCTCTCTCTCTCTCTCACACATTTTCTGCCCCATTCTCCCAAAATCCTGCGACTCCCTCTCACCCATCCCAACTCTCTCTCTCATTTTCTGCCCCATTCTCCAAAAATCCTGCGACTCCCTCTCACCCATCCCAAAAGTTCAGGCCCTCTTTCTCACCAATCCCCCAGCCTTTTCTCCTCGCTTCCCAGGCCCTGTCACCTCCTCAACTCTTCTACCACCTCCTGTACCCACACCTTGCATGCCTCTCAGCATCCACTGCTCCAGCACTCCCTACCCCTACATCGTCCTTCTCACCCCTCACCAGTCCCCGCCTCTATTCAATCCTTCGGCCCTACCTTTTCCACATTCCTCCGGCCCTCCCTGTCTCTACTTCTCTGACAACCTCGACTCCCACTCCTCCAGCCCTCTTCCTCGCAATCCTCCGTCATTCTCCCCACGGTGGCGCAGCGGTAGAGTTGCTGCCTTACAACACTTGCAGCACGGAGACCCGGGTTCTATCCCAACCACGGGTGCTGTCTGTAGGGGAGGCGATGAAAGCTGGAAGAGAGGAGGGGCAGGACAAAGCCTGGCAGGTAATAGGTGGATGAAGATATGGGGGGGGGGGGGGGGGGGAGATAGGCAAATGGTTGGGCAAAGTCCAGAGATGAAAAATCAGATGATGTGATACAAAAAGGATTGAAGAGTTGCGAATTGTGAAACTAGAGAAGGAATGTAGGTGGAGGGGGATGGGAGAAATCGGTGTGAATCCAGGTGGGATACAGGGGAGAGGGGGAGGGGCGAAGAAAGGGGAAGGGGAGGTGGGAGAAGGATGGGAGGGAGTTAAATTATCTAAAATCTAAATCTTAATTCTATCGCTAGTCCCATTTCTATGCTTGGTACCCTGACTGATGAAGGCCAATGTACCATAAACCTTTTTTAACCACCCGTGACACCAATTTCAGGGAACTTTATACCTGTACTTCTAGATTCCGCCACCACCAACTCCCCCAGGCCCTACCATTCACATGTGAATGTCCAGACCTGATTTGACTTTCCAAAATGCTACAACTCATATTTATCTACTCCATTAGCCATTCTTCATCCCACTTGGCAGCTGATCAAGATCTGACTGCCATTTTTGATAACCATCTTCACTGTCCATGATACCACTTTGTTTCATTTAGTTTAAAGATGCATGGTGGAAACAAGCCCTTTGACCCACCGTCCATACTGACCGTCAATCACCTGCTCACACTAGCTCTATGTTATCCCACTTTCTCATCCACTCCTTACATATTAAGGGCAATTTTACAGAGGCCAATCAACCTGCAAACCCTGCATGTCTTTGGGATGTGGGAGGAAAGTGAAGCACCGGGGAAACCCACAAGGTAACAGGGAGAACGTACAAGCTCCACACAGACAGCACCGGAGGTTAGGATCAAACCTGAGTCTCTGGTGCTGTGAGGCAGCGACTCCACCTGTCGTGCCACTGTGCTGACCTCTTTTAGTGTGATCACTAAAATACTACTCACGCCTTGTACCATCTCATGTTGGAGTAGAAAAAACATGGACGTTCTTTCACATCACATCTGACAGGAACCCACTACAGACAATTGTCCCTTCATGGCATCTGCTAATTTTCAACACAGCATGGCAGGAGGATATCAGAATCTTGGGGAAACTCCAATCTCCCATTGTGGTCTCTTTATTTTTCTCCAAGTATATTATTAACATTAGAATTTTTGAGACTCTAATAGCTCCTCTTTGAAGGTGACACAACTTGCATCACATCAATATGAAGATTCAGTTTCTTTGGGGTTTGGAACCTCTGGGGATTTCCATCTCTCTGTTATTTACGGTTTTGTCATTGTCTCCGATCAGCTGCTCCAGAACAAGGATAGGTGGCTCCTTAGCATTTATTTTGGGATTAATCAAAATGATGGAGGCAGTAATGGAGGCAGCAAAAATCATCTCCCACCAGCTTATCATGCTAGCTACACCTACCTAACAGAATCCTAAATACTACTGAATAATGCTGTACCACTGGTCCTCTTCGGATAGTTCACCTTGTTGTGGTGAAGAGGCTTGCGTGCCCCCATGATTCCGAGAGCGATGCCATCAGAAGCACTAGCTTCTGGTAGGGCCACCCATGGCAGCAAGGTTGAGGAGGAGGGTTCAGACTAAGAACGATCCAACAAACAAGACCTCAACAGCGGACCAGGCGGACAAAGTTATCTTGAACTCAACTGCTATGAAGGCGGATAAAGGCTGCAACAAATAGACAATAGGTGCAGGAGTAGGCCATTCGGCCCTTCGATTCAGCACCGCTATCAGCTCTATCAGCTCCAATCGTCTTGGTTCCCTTGCCATTGGAATTAGTTGATTGATTTGTGAAGGACCGTGTGCTTCTTGGAGTGCAACATCAAGTACACGTTAAACAACACACACGCACAGGCATCTTTGTTCTGACATCGGAACGTAGACCATCATTCTCGACCTCGAGGGATAGGCACGACGATGACCACTGGTGCTGAGACATTTTCTGACAATTTTTAAAAAAAAATCAGACATGTCAGATGCAGAGAGGAATTTAAAAAGAAAAGAGGAATTCTCAGCTGAGGAAAAACATTTTGAGAAGTTGTGGAGCAGAATGTCATTTTAAATTAAATTCTCATTCCAGCAGGAGGTTTGGTTATTTAAGTACATAAGGATTTAAACAGGAGTAAACTTTTTGGGAATTTTACTCTGACAATTGTGAGGATTGCACTTTTGTTTATCATAACAGAGCCGGACTTACACAGTAAATTGTAGAGCCCTAGACAGTATTGCAGAACAGAGAAATATACAGTAGAAATATACATGATTCCCTAACTGTGGCAAGTCAGCTGGACAGTGTGGTGAAGAAGGCATTTGGCATGCTCGCCTTCATTGGGAAAGGTATTGAATGCAAAAGTTGGCATATTATAATGCAGCTGTACAAGTCATTGGCAAGATCAAACTTGGAGTATTGTATGCCGTTTTGGTCACCCAGCTATCGGAAGGATGTCCTTAAATTTGAAAGGGCGCAGAAGAGATTCACTAGGATGTTACCTGGACTTACAGGCTTGAGATGTAGGGAGAGATTGGATAGGCTGTGACATTTTACTTTGGACTGTAGGAGGCTGAGAGGTGACCTAACTGAGGTGTAAAATGGGGAGAAGCATGGATAAAATGAACACTCACAGTATTTTCCCAGGATAGAGGATTCTAAAACTAGAGGGCTTTGGGCTTAAGGTGAGAAGGGAGAGATTTAATAAGGACCGCAGGAGCAACTTCTACTCTCAGAGAGTAGTCTGTACCTGGAATGAGCTGCCAGAGGAAGCTATAGAAGCAGATACAATTATGACGATGAAAATACATTTGGACAGATATATGGATAGGAAGGGTTTAAGAGAGCCATGGGCCAAATGCTGGCAAATAGGACCATCTCAGCTTGGTCAGCATGGACATGATGGACCAAAGCACCTGTTTTTAGGCTGTATAGTACTAATGCACTGTAAGCATTTGATCCTATTGATCAACGTTATGGCTAATCTTCTACTTCACAATCATTTTCCAGCCTTATTCCCAACGAGGCACTCAATTGCTTATGGGACCTGTTTCTGAGAAGGTGACCTCAATCACGCTTCTTAAACTGCCCTGTCCTCATGGTGACGGTGTTGGGTAGACAATACCAGGCTCCTGACATCAAGGAATGATGATAGACCTGCCAGAGTTTGGCATGGACATGAATACTTTGAAAGGGAATTTAAAGACTATAGTGTGGGATAAGTTCTTGTCTTTCTATGTGGTAGAACTCCTCTTGAGTGTTTTTGGAAGTGCACCAAGCCAGGCAAATGGAGAGTATTCTGCCAGACTCCTAGGCTGGGGCTTGTAGAGTATAGAGTTTTGAGACACAGCGTGGAAACAGGCCCTTCGGCCCACCGAGTTCACGCCGACCAGCGATCACCCGTTCATTTGTTCTACACTACTGACTAGGGACAATTTACAAAAGCCATTTAAACTACAAACCTGCACGTCTTTCAAATGTGGGAGGAAACCGGAGCACTTGGAGAAAACGCACGCAGTCATTGGGAGAATGTGCAAACTCCATACAGACAGCACCTGTAGTCAGGTTCGAACCCAGATCTCTGATGCTGTAAGGCAGCAACTCTACTGCTGTGCCACAGTGCCGCCCCCTCACACCACAGTGCCACCCCCTCGCACCACTGTGCCACCCCCTCACACCACTGTGCCACCCCCTCGCACCACAGTGCCACCCCCTCGCACCACTGTGCCACCCCCTCACACCACAGTGCCACCCTTGTAGATGGCGAATAAGCTTAGGGGCTTCAGGAGCCAACACATTCCCCATAGAACACAAAATCTCCTGATTCCTTTTGTAACTGTAGTACATCTGTGGCAGGTTGAGCCACATTTCTACTAAATGAAAGTTAATGCTAACACTGAAGTAACAAGGGGAGTCAGCTAAATGTCTTTTGGAGATGACCATTGCCTGGCAAATTTATGAGGCAAATATTACTTGCTATTTATCAGGCCTGGGGAACAGCTACAAATGGAACTGAACACTGCAATCATTTGCAAACCATCCCATCTGACCTTACGTAGGCTGCAAGGCTGCATAAGAGCAGCTGAAGGAGATTGGGCCTGGGAAATTGTCCTGAGGAACAGCGACAAAATGCCTTGCAGTTTTTTCAATTAATTGGCAAAGATATGGCATCAGGGAAAGCTAATAACATGGTGTGTAATGCAATGTTTAAAAAGATGAAGGAGGGAGATTCAATGATGACCTTCAAATGGCAATTGAGTAAATATTTAATGGAATTAGGGAAAAGTGAAAAGAGGTGGAACTGTTGAAGTTATGTTAATGAACCAGTGCAGGCACGATGGGCCAAATGACCTCATTCTGTACTGATTCATTCTAGTTTAGTTCAGTTTAGTTTATTGTCACATGTACCGAGGTACAGTGAAAAGCATTTTTGTTGTGCGCTATCCAGTAAGTAGAAAGTGTACATTATTGCAATCATCCATCCACAGTGTACAGATACAGGATAAAGGGAATAACATGTAGTGGAAAATGAAGCCTAGTGAAGTCCGATTAAAGATAGTCTCTGATTCTGAGAAATGAGATTATTTTACGACAGCATATCTAAATATAAAACCCTCTAGGTATTCAGCAGGTAATGCACAATTTATAGAGAAAACAAATACATAAAAAGATTTCACGTCCAGACCAGGCTGGTTCTTCGTTTGGTTCTTAGTTTAGTTTAGAGCTACGGCATGAAAACAGGTCCTTCGGCCCACTGAGTCCATGCCGACAATTGGTCACCTGTTTACGCTATTTCCATGCTATCCCAATTTTGCATCCACTCAGGCAGATTTCTGAAAAAAAATGCCAGTGCAGGCTTCACAATTATTTTAGCGAAGTCCTGCTTCCATATCAGTGACCCACACCGAGTGTGCGTTTTACATGTTTGGATATATGCCCAACAACGTCCATATTAAACATACAGAGGACCCATGTGCAGATTCAAGAACTATGGAATACATGTAAAATGTGCTACATTCCCACTTTCTAATAAAACTTCATTGCCTATATGTAATGCTACCTAAAATCTAGGTGACTGTTTCTATCCTAATGACATTTAAGACAACTAGCAAAGACAAAGGCGTGGAACAGTATTCCGATGCAATGAACTGCAGAAAAATGGTGAAGGACAAAAGACAATCTCAAGGTGAAAAGACTTCCAGTTATGAGTTTCATTGTCCCTCTTCACTAAGCATGCTTAACCCTGATTTAGTACAACACATTAGCGCAGCTTCCGAAAAAAAAGGCTATTTCCAGAGAAAACAAGCAAATCATCTCAGGTCTACCTTTCTAACTATTTGTCCCGTTTTTCAGTCCGTAACCAACATCCGCAGGTATGTTCCAATGATTCTCTGCGTGAAATTTTCACTGATAGTAAAGTTCATCTTTATGATAATATTTACATGGAAGTCCTTGCAAATACATAGCAAGATGTTACTTTCATATTTGGATAACATTATTGACAACATGTCTTTCTGAATTGAATGCAGCTTGAATGGTCATCTCCATTTCACAGATAAGCCTCACAAAACTATTACTTTGCTTACAACCAGCTTTATTCTTTTAAAACTCCCACTATGTACAGCAAATTGCATAATTACCTCAACGTATAGTCTTTTACACATGTAAGTGAAAAATGACATTCAAGTCATGGTTTAATCCTCTCACAGTCACAAGTTAAGCAGCATGTCTCACCATTCAATTCAGCAGTTAGTAAATCAAAAAATTGTTGATCAATCAAGCAATTGCTGGCAGTGCAATATTCCAGCTGGTCTTCCTGCCTGTTCCTTTTCTTGCAGATGTTCCTTCTGCTCTGCTCTGCTAGACTTCAACCAGTCTCCTGTTTGCTTTGCTTCCCTGTCTATATCCCTACATTTGTCATTTTCCTTTGTAAACATGTCTAGAGATCAATTTTGTCGTCTGAGCAATTCAGGAGGCAGTTCCACAATAACAAGCACAAATTCAGTAGAAATCATATTGCAGGGAGATTTCCAGTCGGTTCTGTTTGAAACAATAAGTTTTCACATGCTCAGTTGCTTTAAGGTCAGGGATTGTGACAATGTAACTACTGATTGTATCTTCTGCAGCGACTGAGGAAACCCTGTATAATTCAACAAAGCAGAGATCACTGCAGTTCACATTTATCTGAATGATGAGCGAAATACCGCGCGGTCACCTGTACAAGGGCAACATGTATTTAGAAAGTGTGGGAAAGAACTGCAGATGCTGGTTTAAATCGAAGGTAGACACAAAATGTTGGAGTAAATCAACGGGTCAGGCAGCATCTCTGGAGAGAAGAAAAGGGTGCCGTTTCAGGTCGAGACCCTTCTTCAGTGTTTATATAGCACCTTTATTAAAGTAAATGTAAAAAAAATAATTTACTTTATTAAAGTAAATGACAGGGATGATGTCAGACAAAGGTTAACACTGAGCAGAATAAAGAGACGTTAGGGACAGTGACAAACTATTGGCACAACAGGTAGGTTTTGAGGAAGGAGAAGCAGTGAGGCAGAGAAGATTAGGGACAGAATTCTGTTTGTTCGGGCCTCATCAGCTGAATGCATGCATGTTTGTGAAATTAAGTATGCAGCATTTTCTGTCTGTTTTTGTAAACCTGCATCTGTAGTTCCTTGTTTCTACTCATGGACAGATGGTTTTGAGACTGGTAATCTTCCCTACTATCTCCCCACAGCTCAGTTTTAACATTTGTTTATTGGCTGTCACTCAAGTGAAGAACCTTGAGATCTTTTGCTACATTTAAGGTATTATTAAACTGTGATTATTGTCTGAAAGATGTTGCAAGTAAGTATTGTCTTTGAATGATTCTTTTTGTTCCACTGGTGTTGAGTTTAAAATAATGCCCATTGGTTTTCAATTAATCAGTAATTAAAATCATTTTCCCTGATTCATTACATCAAGACTCTACCCTAACTTGGAGCTACTTCGGCAGATCTCTTACTCTTTCCTGCTCTGCTGACAACTAAATCTCCTCACTCCTCGCAATAGCTCAGTGAATCACCCCTTAAATCTAGCCCCCTGGTTGTAGGGAGGCAAACATTTATATAGTAGCCCATTTGCTCCTTGCATTTGCCCTGACATTCATTCATATCATGTCCAATCTGTGTAGCAGTCCTATTTAACTTGCCTCGGCACCAAACCCATTCTTAATGTCACCATCAAAAACCTATTGATCGCAATCTTGGAAGATTTATTTGACTGAGAATCTACAATCATCCTTGCTGAAAGATGTAGATTTCTGCGATGCTGTCCATGAAAGTTTTTTTTTTAATGACTTTCCTCTTAAAATGCCTATTTATAATTTCAAGCTTATGAGGAAGATTGTAAGATTGTACAACATAAATTCATTTTATGGTGCTACTGAAATTCCTTTACACCTATTAGGGCAACAATCTGCAGCTGCTGGAAATCTGTAAGAAAAGGAAAATATGCCGAAAGTGCTCATCTGGTCAGGCAGCATCCAGTGAGGGAGAGACAGCTGATGTTTCAGGACTAGGGCCCTTCATCAAAATTGGAGTAAAGAATACAAGTGTGATTAAAGTTGTAAAGACAGGGAGGGGTGGGTGAATAGATGGATATTTGTGCTGGGGTGCACATCAAATTTGTCAAAGAAACAACCACCTGAAAAGCTGATAGTTTGGAAAAGTAACAGAATGAATAGAGAAGGTTAAAATAGTCTGACGAAGGATCCCGACCCGAAACGTCACAATATACATTAATGACGGATGAAGGGATTAAAAGTACCATTAGCAAATTTGCAGATGATACAAAGCTGGGTGGCAGTGTGAACTGTGAGAAAGCTGCTATGGGGTTGCAGGGTGACTTGGACAGGTTGTGTGAGTGGGCGGATGCATGGCAGATGCAGTTTAATGTGGATAAGTGTGAGGTTATCCACTTTGGTGGTAAGAATAGGAAGGCAGAGTATTATCTGAATGGTGTCAAGTTAGGAAAAGGGGACGTACAACGAGATCTGGGTGTCCTAGTGCATCAGTCACTGAAAGGAAGCATGCAGGTACAGCAGCCAGTGAAGAAAGCCAATGGAATGTTGGCCTTCATAACAAGAGGAGTTGAGTATAGGAGCAAAGAGGTCCTTCTGCAGTTGTACAGGGCCCTAGTGAGACCGCACCTGGAGTACTGTGTGCAGTTTTGGTCTCCAAATTTGAGGAAGGATATTCTTGCTATTGAGGGCGTGCAGCATAGGTTTACTAGGTTAATTCCCGGAATGGTGGGACTGTCATATGTTGAAAGACTGGAGCGACTAGGCTTGTATACACTGGAATTTAGAAGGATGAGAGGAGATCTTATCGAAACGTATAAGATTATTAAGGGGTTGGACACGTTAGAGGCAGGAAACATATTCCCAATGTTGGGGGAGTCCAGAACAAGGGGCCACAGTTTAAGAATAAGGGGTAGGCTATTTAGAACTGAGATGAGGAAAAACTTTTTCAGTCAGAGAGTTGTGAATATGTGGAATTCTCTGCCTCAGAAGGCAGTGGAGGCCAATTCTCTGAATGCATTCAAGAGAGAGCTAGATAGAGCTCTTAAGAATAGCGGAGTCAGGGGGTATGGGGAGAAGGCAGGAACGGGGTACTGATTGAGAATGATCAGCCATGATCACATTGAATGGCGGTGCTGGCTCGAATGGCCGAATTGTCTATTGTCTATTGTCACCTATCCATTTTCTCCAGTGATGCTGCCTGACTGTTGAGTTACTCCAGCATTCTGTGTCTATCTTTGGTGTAGACCAGCATCTTTAGTTCCTTTTTATTATATTAAAATAGTCAATGTAATATACTTGAATTTTCAAATGGGCATTAATAAGTTATCACATCATAACAAAGGCAAGAAGTTGTGGAGGTAACTTCACAATAGGCTGTAGGTTACAAAACAGAAAACATATAGAAATGGGTTAGCGATAGATCCCAAAAGAGCATGTGAGCACAGTGAATCAATGGGCTTTTGTTTCCTTCAACCAAGACGGCTGTTAAATGGCTCTCCGTTTACCACTATATTTGCATTTTTACCAGAGTCAATTTCACTCAAATTAAATGGACTAATCAATGGTTTTATAAATTAGCCCTAAACTTTGCATTCACTGATCTTCCTTATAAGGTCAAAAGGTCATAAGTGATAGGAGTAGAATTAGGCCATTCGGCCCATCGTCTACTCCGCCATTCAATCATGGCCGGTCTATCTCTCCCTCCTAACCCCATTCTCCTGCCTTCTCCCCTCAACCTCTGACACCCATACTAATCAATAATTTATCTATCTCTGCCTTAAAAATATCCATTGACGGCCTCCACAGCCTTCTGTTGAAAAGAATTCCACAGATTCACCACCCTCTGACTAAAGAAATTTCTCCTCATCTTCCTAAAAGAACATTCTTTAATTCTGAGGCTATGACCGCTAGTCCTAGACTCTCCCGCTATAAAACCTGGATTGCATAAGCGTTTAGTTTGCCTTCCTATTTTTAAATATATGCAAGTCTGCAACCTTTAATCTCTCTGCTCCTCTACTTCCTACATTCTCTATTTATTCTTTCTCCCAAAATGAGCATTACTCCATGAAATGTCATGTCATCTTTAATCTACTGAGGGTCAGAATTATAATCAGGAGTTGGGGGGGGCGCTGTGGAGGATGCGCGGTAAGGGGGAAGAGTGATCTAAATGTGGAGTTGAAACACACATGGGTTGAGTGGGGTTTAATGTGTTTTGAGACAAATTTGCTGGAGGTTATGTTCACGATTGTCCCACAGGTGGAGGTGACAGGTATTGGGGGGACTTAAATGGCAAGATGGAATCAAAGGAAATGTGGACTGGAATGCATTGCCAAGGATGGTGGTGGAGGCAGATAGAATAATGGTGTTTAAGAGGCTTTTTGATAAGCACATGGATATGCAGGGAATGAATGGTAAGATATGGATTGTGTGTAGGCAGATGAGATTAGGTTAGCTTCGCACTATGTTCAGCACAGACATTGTGGGCCGAAGGGCCTGTTCCTGTGCTGTGCCTTTCTATGTTCTATGCAGAAATCTTAAGCAGGACCTACATGTTGGACGACTCTTGCTTTGGATTTACTCTTCCACAGATCAGACTAGACAGCTTCCCTTCAATTTATGTATAAGCAACCTCCCCCACCAACTGCTGTCCCGCATTCATATGTCAAATTAATTTAGCACATGTAGTGTCATTTGATTCCACTGTGTGCTGAGATGCCCCCATGAGTAAGTACGTCATGTGGATGAATAGGTCTACCATTCTACAAGATTCAAGTAGCAAGTACATGACAACATATAACAATTGAGCAATTGACTAATTTTTTTTTGTTGCATTTCACTCCAAGATGTTGTAGGAGACCACATTCTGGGCCTATAACTTCATGGCATGCTTTTCACAGCCCTGAGATTGATTGAGTTGGTTGCTTTCCCCTGTGCCGAGCAGATTTACACAGAGTGACCTTTGCACAGCAGAGTGCATCACAGTGGCCGTCTGAGAGCACGACTCCAGCTCTACTCACAGCCTGTGAGGGTCCAGCCTCCGTGCTCCCCAGCTGTTAAATCATCCCAGTTAATATTAATGCATAGTAGGTAAATGATTAAAAAAAATTTTTTTTTTAAATTCACACACATTTAGAACACACCCTTTTGTACTAATTTAAATAAAATAAAGGGCAGCATGGTGGCGCAGGAGTAGAGTTGCTGCCTAACAGCACCAGAGACCCGGATTCAATGCCGTACAATACAGGTGCTGTCTTTGTACGTTCTCTCTGTGTCTGCATGGGTTTTCCCCAGGTGCTCCTGTTTCCTCACACATTCCAAAGACATACAAGTTTGTGGTTTAATTGGCTTTGGTAAAAATTATAAATTGTCCCTAGTGTGCAAGATAGTGCTAGTGGATAGGGATCACTGGTCGGCACAGACTCGGTGGGCCGAAGGGCCTGTTTCATATCATATCATATCATATATCTACAGCCGGAAACAGGCCTTTTCGGCCCTCCAAGTCCGTGCCGCCCAGTGATCCCCGTACATTAACACTATCCTACACCCACTAGGGACAATTTTTACATTTACCCAGCCAATTAACCTACATACCTGTACGTCTTTGGAGTGTGGGAGGAAACCGAAGATCTCGGAGAAAACCCACGCAGGTCACGGGGAGAACGCACAAACTCCTTACAGTGCAGCACCCGTAGTCAGGATCGAACCTGAGTCTCCGGCGCTGCATTCGCTGTAAAGCAGCAACTCTACCGCTGCGCTACCGTGCCGCTACCGTTTCAATGCCATATCTCTAAACTAAGCTGAACTAATGAGTGGAAACAAGGAACCGAATAACCTGGTTTACACAAAAGGACACAATGTGCTGGAGTAACTCAGTGGGTGAAGACTATACCTTTCAAGAATGTCCTATAAGCACACGTGAAATACGGGTATGCAGTATATTCAATTCCCAGCTGGGATCATGGCTGTTATGGCCTAAAGTGGATTTCTGCCAGAAAATTGTCAGATCATTAAATTTATAAAAAATGCCACTTGCTATATTTTGGTGATAGTTGTAATATGTGCACTGATTCTAATACTTCTAAATTTACCATAATATTCATTTTTAACACATGTACAAGCATTGAATTCACAAATGTTGGAAGTTAATAATGAAAAGCTAAATTACAAGAAGGTTCACAGAACATAATGTGCTGTGCCTGGAACAGCATTGTTTTAATCCAGAACTTCTTGATTGCCACTTGACATGATATAACCATTGAGAAGGTTATAATGGTTTCTATATTTGTGCCATCATCACTTAATGATGATGAAACTTATAAAGAAAATGTGTTTTCAATACATGAATGACGTAGACATCATTTGGTTAAAACCTCGCTGAGATAGGGAAATTTTTTTAAACGATAATTAAGAGAGTGAAGTATCGCTTTACTCCCCTCCCCTAGTAGAAAGAACATGATTTGAAATGGCTGGTAAAAATGCAGTTGAAACATGATGCTGGAAGAGCAAAAATATGCAAATGTCATTGTAAACGAGATTTCCAGTACAAAATGTACTCAAAGTGCACCTGCCACGGCATTCAATAAGAGGAAAGTACAAGCCGGTCAACCACACCAAAAATTATTTTTTTGTTGTTCATCCATATCCCCCTTCTGAAGGCCTGACAGCACAGACACAAAGATGTTCACCTTTCCCATCAATGCCACAGCAGAATCGAAGGCATTGTCTTCCCTGGAGTCAAATGTAAGCAAAATAATTGGTGGAAATGTTTCAGTTATGTTTTCCCTAAATATACAGTACTCTATAATAAACAAATATATAATCCAGATCAGGGGCTAAATCTAGTTCATGCTTCATCCAAGCAATAACTGAATGTCTTACTGCTACTGCTTTTTACCTAAAACAAACCCTTTCAAATCCACAAGTGCTGAAAGGAAATACTTTAGATATATTAAAATATCAGATATATGGAGTAAGATAATCCCTACCTAGAAATTAGTTGCGAGTTTGTTTTAACTAGTTCAATTAGATTTTTGTTTCACCCCCCCTTCCCTGTGCCCCCCTGGATTAGCACCCATTTCTCCCCTTCCCTCCCCCCCCCCCCCCCCATCTCCTTCCACCTACATTTCTTCCTTTGGCTCCACAATTCGTACCTCTTCGATCCTTATCTTACATTTGTTGTCTCTTCATCTCTGGTCTTTGTCCAACCATCTACCTATCAATTCCCCCCCACCTCACCTGTAAACACCTCTCACTCGCCAGGTTTTGTTCTGCCCCCATCTTTCTTCCAGCTTTCTCCCCCCACTACAATCTGTCTGAAGAAGGGTCTTGACCGAAACATCACCTATCCATGTTCTCCAGATTTGCTGCCTGACCCAATGAGTCACACCAACAATTTGTGACTTAAATTTTTTTTGTTGATATATGTCTGTCTCTTCTCATCATATTCCCAAGAAAAGCTGGCCTGGAACAACAGAGTACTTAAATGCGGCACAAATGTACCCTAAACCACACACTCCCATTCTGAGGTGAATATACTCCAGCACAATTTGAACATAAGTTGTTAACTTTTTTGGCAATCACTGTTTAACAACTTACAATAGATCATCTTGCCAATTCTCAGGAAAAAACCCTCAAATTCTGAAGACAGAACATCATTGATAATGTCTTTAAAATCCCCAAAATCAGTTTTGTTCTCATGTCCTGATCAGAAGTAAGACAAGGGCTGACATTGCTAGTACCTTGACAGAAGCTTTTCAAATCGATGCTGTTACAGGTGATGTACCAGATGACTGGAATACGGCAAAGGTGGGGAGCAGGGACAAGCCAAGTCATTATAAGTCTGTGAGTCTAAGTCAATGGTCAGTGGAAGTTACTGGAAACATTCTGAGGAGCAGGATTTATCTGCACTTGGAAAGGCAAGGATTAATCAAAGATAGTCAGCAAAGTTCTGTATGAACAATTTGATTGAATTTTTGGAAGAGGTGACAATATGTATTGTTGAGAGCAGTATGGTCGATATAGTTCTACACGGGTAGCAGTAAGATCTATGAAAAGGTCGCACCAGGGAGATTGGTTCAAAATGCTAGGGCCAATGGAATCCACAGAGGTTGGCAAATTAGATCCAAAATTAGCATGGGATTGGGAAGCATGGGTGACGGCAGAGGTTTGATTTTGGGATTGGAAGCCTGTGAACATTTATGTACCACACGGATCGATAGTGGGACCTTTACTGTTTGACATTAATGATTTGGATTTGAATGAAGAAAGTATTGTGAGGATCTTCATGATGATATGAAAATTGGAAATGTTGTAGCTATAGAATTATATCGATTAGTTGGCAAAATGGACAGAGCAATATCAATGGAATGGAATCCTAATGGATGTAAGGTGATGCACTTTGTGAGGACAAGTATGAATGACAGGTGGTAGCACAGAGAGAGAAGGTAGTGAACATAGCATATGGAAAACTTTGCTTTCATTAGTCAGGCCACAGATTATATGAGCATGGAAGTTATGGTACAATTTTATAAAACATTGGCTTAAACAGAAATTCCATTTATTGTTTCCCATTATCATGCTTATGCCCCTTTCTCATTGTTTCTTTAAAATGCCCACTCGGGGTCAGTACTCATGCTGCTTATCACCTGATTTGTCTTCACCTATCTCCATATAGTCTTTGTCTTACACCTCACTCTTTCCCCCAGCTCCACTTGAAAAATGGTGAACTCTCCATTCTTTTCCCAATTCTGAAGAGTGATCATTGACCCAAAACAGTTTCTCATTCCACAGATGCTGCCGACTGGCTGAGTAATTCCGGCATTTCTGTTTCAGATTCCTGCATCTCCAGATTTATTTGTTTTCCTCTATGAAATAAGCTGCAATTGGGGAAATGTACACTGTGCTGATTGCCTCACATGGTTGCACTGGAATGGGATTTGTGGAGTTTGCATATTGTCCCGATGACTCCTGGTGCTCTAATTTCCTCCCATAACCCAAAGATGTGTGGGATGGTAGGTTTCTTGGCCACTGAAAATTGGTGCTAATAAGGAGGTGAGTCGCAGACTCTGTGAGAGTTGTTAGGAACATGGGGAGAATAAAATGGGACTAGTGTAGGAATAGTGAACATAAGTGCTTTATGTTCAGCATTGACTCAGTGGCCTGAAGGCCCTGTTTTCCTGCTGTACGGCTCTCTCATTATGATTTTCTGTTGGGTAAAGACATTATTGAATGTGATTGTGATGTTTCAAACATCTAACTGGCATTCAGTCATCATGAGGCTTTAGGTGAAGAATTGGGTGTGTACAGAAGAGCATTTGACACTCATTCTCCCACAAGCTATCAGATTTCAGAGTAAAGATCTAGAGAAAAGTTGACAAAAAGAAAGACCCAAAAGATAAAGAACATTTTGGGAAAAAGTTCCAACTTTCTTCCGTCCTTGAAGGTAGCAAATTATATGGAATTGAATAATGACCCAATGACTCAATGTTCACTGCTAGGGTCCATCTGTAGAGAACAGTGCCTCTGCTTAAAAAGAAATATTTACATTTAAATAAATGTACATTAATTTAAGTTTTTTAAAAATGGCATTGTAGCAATTTCACATGTTGAGCTGATAAGTGATAACACTCATTGCATGTGAAGTTGTCGACACTGTCAATAAAACAGTAAATTATGGTCAGAGCAGTTTCAAATAAATCTACTGATATTCTTCAAAATGCAATCCTGCTCCTCGAACAACATTTTCAGTGGTCGTAAAGATTTCAATTACAGTGCATTCAGAAAGTATTCAGACACCTTCACTTTTTCTACATTTTGTTACGTTACAGCCTTACTTTAAAATGGATTAAATTCTTTTTTTTTTAATCATCAATCTACATACCCTATAATAAAAAAAGCAAAAACAAGTGTTTAGAAATTTTTGAAAAGTGATTAAAAGAATTAACTGAAATATCACTTTTACATAAGTATTCAGACCCTTTACTTAGTACGTTGTTGAGGCACCTTTGGCAGCGATAACAGCCTCAAGTCTTCTTGGGTATGACGCTACAAGCTTGGCACACCTGTATTTGGGTAATTTCTTCCATTCTTCTCTGCAAATCCTCTCAAGCTTTGTCAGGTTGGATGGGGAGCGTCAATGCACAGCAATTTTCAGGTCCCTCCAGAGATGTTCGATCAGTTTCAAGTCCGGGCTTTGGCTGGGCCACTCAAGCACACTCACAGACTTGTCACGAAGCCACTCCTGCATTGTCTTGGCTGTGTGTTTAGGGTCGTTGTCCTGTTGGTAGGTGAACCTCTGTCCCAGTCTGAGGTCCAGAATGCTCTGGAGCAGGTTTTCATCAAGGATCTCTCTGTACTTTGCTCCATTCATCTTTCCCTCTATCCTGACTAGTCTCCCAGTTCCTGCCGCTGAAAAACATTCCCACAGTATGATGCTGCCACCACCATGCTTCACCGTAGGTATGGTATTGGCCAGGTGATGAGCAGTGCCTGGTTTCCTCCAGACGTGACGCTTGGCATTTAGGCCAAAGAGTTCAATCTTGGTTTCATCAGACCAGAGAATCTTGTTTCTCATGGTCTGAGAGTCCTTTAGGTACCTTTTGGCAAACTCCAGGCGGGCTGTCATGTGCCTTTTACTGAGGAGTGGCTTTCGTCTGGCCTTTCTACAATAAAGGCCTGATTGATGGAATGCTGCAGATATAGTTGTCCTTCTGGAAGGTTCTCCCATCTTCACAGAGGAACTCTGGAGCTCTGTCAGAGTGACTATCGGGTTCTTGGTCACCTCCCTGACCAAGGCCCTTCTCCTCCAATTGCTCAGTTTGGCCGGGCGGCCAGCTCTGTGAAGAGTCCTGGTGGTTCCAAAGTTCTTCCATTTAAGAATGACGGAGGCCACTGTGCTCTTCGGGATCTGCAATGCTACAGAAATTGTTTTATTCCCTTCCTCAGATCTGTGTCTCAACACAATCCTGTCTCGGAGGTCTGCGGACAATTCCTTCGTCTTCATGGTTTGGTTTTTGCTCTGACATGCACTGTCAACTGTGGGACCTTATATAGAAAGTTGTATGCCTTTCCAAATCATGTCCAATCAATTTAATTTACCACTGGTGGACTCCAATCAAGTTGTAGAAACATCTCAAGGATAATCAATGGAAACAGGATGAACATAAGCTCAATTTTGAGTGTCATAGCAAAGGGTCTGAATACTTATGTAAAAATGATATTTTAGTTATTTCTTTTTAATTACTTTGCAAAAATTTCTAAATACCTTTTTTTCGCTTCTTCATTCTGGGGTATTGTATGTAGATTGATGATTTAAAAAAAGAATTTCATCCATTTTTAAATAAGGCTGTAACATAACAAAATGTGGAAAAAGTGAACTTGTTACTTTCTTTTGGGAATACGGGATCTGATCAAAGCCTCACATCAGCTGGGATTCTAAAGTTTGCAATCCGCTAGGTGATCACCAATGTATAGAATCGTGTCTTTAGTGTTGATGATTCTTAATCTACCTAATATCTCATCTACATGCTGCATAACATCAACTAAAAATGCAGGATCATATTCTAAATGTGTGTTGAAAACAGCCAGTATTACCTCACCAACAGTTCTCTTGACCCTATCACCTCATTAAATTGCCAATGAGACATCTAGCTCTGGATGCAAAAAAATTATTTCACAAAATATCTGAAAGCCTGAAGGCACATTGTCTCGATCCATTTATAAACACTATTTACAATCGCTGATTCCATTCCCTTCACTGACAGGATTTCAGCCCATTTGCAAACCTGCTGTTACATCTGATCGTGAGATGAACTTCAGACCATATATATGTGCCACCATTACAGTTGCCAATTTCCTCCTCTATAACATCACTTGATTCTTCACCAGTCTGAGCTCATCTGTGTCCACCCCCTCCCTCGCCCTCCTTATACTGGAACTTGGCTCCTGCCAACCTCTTTTATTCCATCGATGGATAGCAGGAGTCATGGGCACCCAGGGCTCTGCTGCTCATCTCTTAACTCACAGCATTATCCTTGCGCTTGCTGATCCACATTGGCTCTCAAATGATTTGCACTTTGGCTTTAAAATTCTTACCTTTATTTTTAAATCTCTCTAAAACCCTTTCCCATGTCCGTGATGCCACTCAGCATGTTCTGTGTCAAACTTGCTGTGGTAATGCTCTCACGAAACACCTTTGTGATGACTTTGTTCTTTTAAGGGCTCTATATAAACATAGGCTGTTGTGGGTAAATCTCAAATTATTGTCAGAAATTCCAAGAACATTAATAAAGTATCTTTAAATTGAATCATTGCATCATTAAAGTTTGTTATACCATGGATGCTGAGTGAGAGAAAGCAACCAAATGTCATATTTTTCAACCCTTTGAACTAAAATTATTTTTGTTAAATTCAATACATTGTGGAGCTTTAGTAATAGTACATGCATTAATCACTGCTGTATACTTGGCAGCATTACAGGCCTCAATCAATGAAGAGGTTCTTGTCAAACCTCTTCATTCGAAATTTGTTGGAGAGGAACTTCACATTTTTCTCATTTCAGTAGCATCTGAGAGGTGCAGAATTTCTTTTGTTCCATGGGATCAGTAACTTTTACAAAATATTGTTTTTTATTGACCAGCCAAGAGTCTGAAATGTGCATGAGGCTTTCGACATTTCTGTTGGTCTCTTGGACAAGTTACTCAGAAATCTATGCACAAAATGATCACCCTGCTGCAGGATGGATGCCATTAAGCTACAATGTGTGCAGAGATTTACACGACTGTTGCATTTTTCTGCATTAAATTCATCAACCTTTCCTCAGCCCACTTGGCCAAGTGATCAAGATCCTGCTGCAATTTTTCACAGCCATCTTCACTATCTGCAAAACCACCAACTTTTGTATCATCTGCAAACTTGCTAATCTTGCTGTATATGTTCTCATCCAAATCATTGATATAATCTTGAAAGACCACACAAATTCCATAAAATTATTTGCTATATTTAGGATGTTGTAAAAGGGTCAACAGAACTGGAGTAAATGAGGCTCATTTTGACCTTTATCCATTGCTTCAATGTTCAAGGATTCAAGGTAATAAAATGTTGAATTTTACAGCTGAAATTGGGAATGGAAAATGTTAGTGAGGCACTCCCAGCAATCTACTCAGACTTTGTTCCTTTTAAGTTTCATCTTTTAAAATGAACAAAGTCAATTAGTAAACACATAATCTAATCATCTCAAATTTGTATCTCTGTACTGTGGTCAATTGCATCAAAGATTTCATTTTAGAAGGGCTCCCCAATTTAAAGGGAAAATGCATTTAGAGGTTTTGAAAAATATTGTTTTATACTTTTAAAAAAACGTCTCACAGGGCATGAAACTCAGCGTCCTTTCAGCTCATATCTATGACCCAATTTAAAATCATACAATGGGAACATAAGAGAAGTCTTCCACAAAAGCCAAAAAAGTCAGTTTGAAGAAGGGTCTCGACCCGAAACGTCACCCATTCCTTCTATCCAGAGATGCTGCCTGTCCCACTGAGTTACTCTAGCATTTTGTGTCTATCTCCAGCTTGATTAACTTTGAGTTAAAATCCACTTTTGACAAAATATTTTTATTCTTTATTTTTTATTTTTTTGCTGCCACAGATTCTCTCTTATGCTCTATTTCTGGTGATTCCCAATGATCCATCGTTTGGACCCTAGTGTTTCTCATCTATCTCATGCTATCCCTTGGCAAAACCTTCCAAACACACTGTCAGTTCATTACAAGAGTGTTGACGCCCAACTTTACCTTATGACCAAATCACTTTAAAACCATAATCTTCAATCTTTGCAGCAAATTCTGCTCCATCTCCACTGAGTTAGTCACCCTCTGTCTGTTTGAAGTTAGATATCACTGCCATGTCCATGTCAATAAGACCACTTATTTTTCATTTCTGGAATGTTGCTCAATTCCTTCCCTGCGTCACCTCACTTCCATGTCCTATTAGCCTTGGTAAACAATTTCAACATTCCTCTAGCTGGCCTCTCTCGTTCTACTCTCCAAAACCAGTGAAACGTGAGATGACTTTTGTTTAGGTACAATGAAGTTGATTTTGTCTGTAATGCCTGATTGCTCGCAATTGGCTGTGTAGAGAACAGAAAGGGAAACTATGAAGGATGAAATGTCATTAGCAGAAATCACATTACTTTAGGGGCAAGAGCGGTTGACATTAAAATAAGTGCCTTCCAAATAGCAGTAATAACAACTTCATTTAATGTAGCAAAACTGATTATGTTAGCTACATTTAGTTGATTATTTTAAAAGAAAGAAATTGAATTGTGCAGCAGGACAGACTGTTTGAGGTGTGCGAGTCTCTGATGTTACCATTTTCTATTTTCAATTGGTCCTATAAACACATTATATCTAACCAGCCCAGAGTCAAAGTCAGTGTAAAATGTCGAGGTTAATATTTTATATGTTATTAATCATTGTTTAAAATGCAGTTGTGATCAATCAGGACTAATGCTACAATTGGGAGAGAGTATCAAAAGCTTTAGCTGAAATAATCTGCAATACCACTTGTTGACAAGCTTCCTTGAGTTGGGAGTGGGGGCAGTAGATAGTCAATAAAAAATTACACAATTTCTGCTCTTGTTGCACCTGAGATGGATCAAACAATATCTACATTGACTATCACAAATATCTGCATATAACTGCTCAATGCCTTACAATTTCCAGAAAGTTTAAACGATTAAGGAAATGCAGGGTCAAATTATTTACATGTTTAATTGAAGGTATCACAAAATGCTGGAGTAACTCAGCAGGTCAGGCAGCATCTAGGAGAGAGGGAATGGGTGACGTTTCAGGTCGTGACTCTTCGTCACCCATTCCCTTTCTCCTAGATGCTGCCTGACCTGCTGAGTTACTCCAGCATTTTGTGATACCTTCGATTTGTACCAGCATCTGCAGTTATTTTCCTACATGTTTAATTGTATGCATAAATCAAGTGAAGTGTGATCTGTGCAAAAATGAACCAAATCAATTTGTAGAAATGTAATAGGACATGTAACTAACAGTACTACTTTCTGAAGTTCTGTGGTATAAAGAAACCTTGTTTTAGAATTTTATAACATTACATGAAATTTTGGAATTCATTCTTTGGTTGGAATGAATGCGATTGAATTTATTGGTGTAAGCCCTAAAAAAGACTATCAATAAAGATTAATTTACTATACTTTCACGAAAAATGCCAGCATCACTTTCAGTCTGGAGAGGAAAAACAACATTTTGCACAGTGGTGCCCCATGTAAAGCACATGATGGTACATTTCAACATATTTATGTAATCACAGTGTGTGTTTGCCAACAAACAAAAAATGGTTTGCCAAACATTTTTTTAATGTAGATAGTGCCCCCTTTAAAAAGATTTCTTGTCAGTACCATCATGGGGAGCAAGAGTAGAATTTGGTTCAATGACATGTTGCATTGATGTGGATAAAGCATCTGTATTCTCCTCATGTTAACAGGGGCAATGGACTTGTTTTAAACAATGATGCTGTATGAGCTTTTCAGAAGTGGAAATCTTTTTTTAGTTCTTTGCTCTGTTACAACAATCCATTCAACTCCAAGCTAAGCCAATTAACTGCCATAAACAATGCACTGTAAACAAAGTCATAATATTACATCAAGCAATAAAACTTGCTTCTATCTGACTTGCTATGTCTGACTCTTTCTATCTTTAATGTTGTTGGCAAAAACTATTTGGAAGTATTTCTTGTGGTATTATGCCATTTTCAAGTCTCAGATGCCAAATTACCACACCATCATGGTGTAGAGTGTGTTCACCCAGATCTATTCAGTGTCTGACTTGTTGACTACAATTTACGATTAGTAACAGTGCATTGTGGAGAACCAAGTTGATATATCAGTTCAACGGATGTAAGCCAAAGTATATCAGTACAACATAGCAACCCTATAAACACCTTTTGGAATGCTGCAATTTAATTATAGATTCTCACTTCAATGAATTAATTCCTTTGAATTACATTTTAAGCTAATGTCAGAAAACAACAAACATTGCCAATTAATCAGAGAAAGAAGGGGAGGAGAGTGGTGGAAGCACCGGTCTGGTGGTAGGCATGCCGAGAAGAGTCGGTGAAGGGACTTTTGGAGGCGGGCAAGCCAATTAATCACCATTGCCAAATCATTAGTTCTATATTAATACAGTGTCTGGAGTATGTCATTCATTTTATTGACCATTTCAGTTATACATAAAAACTGTGCCTGTAAAGTGCTGGAGGCCAAAAAATATTTTTAAAATGCACTTAAATGAGCAGTTGAAGAACCATAATCTATTAAGCTATCGATCCAGACCAGGGGAGAGAGAGCAATTTAAATGGCACCATTTTTAGACAGCCTTAATATAAAAGGACCAAAACTCTTTTTGTGCCATGAATTTCTATGAAATTCAGAAATTGTCGGAAACAATTTGGTGTAAAGAAGAATTGACATCTTGAAGTTATTTGTATCTTGAAAGAGTCACAGAGTGAATTAAATGTAGGCAGAATCTTCTGGTGGGTCTAATGGTAATCATTCATATAGAGCAAGATGAACCCTGGTCTAATCTACGATCAAGTTGGCCAAACCCAATGATCCAGTGAGAGGGATGAGTTGATAGCATTTGTATCTCACAACCTTGAGTTAAGGAGCCAAATATTCAGTGTATGCAAAAAGAATAAAAGGACATTGAAGAAGTGTCTTGACCAGAAACATCACCTATCCAGGTTCTCCAGTGATGTCGCCTGACCTGCTGAGTTACTCCAGCACTCTTGTATATTAACCAGCATCTGCAATTCTTTGTTTCTTCAACAAATGGATGTCGCAGCAGAGCTAAATCTGCCATTCTGTGATGTTCACCAAGTCAAATAGCTAAATACCACTTACTGTCTAGAACACTGAATGACCACTCGGGTGAAGATAGACACAAAAGGCCTGAATAACTCAGCGGGACAGGCAACATCTCTGGAGAGAAAGAATGGGTGACGTTTCGGGTCGA
This sequence comes from Rhinoraja longicauda, assembly GCF_053455715.1. Lineage (NCBI taxonomy): Eukaryota > Metazoa > Chordata > Chondrichthyes > Rajiformes > Arhynchobatidae > Rhinoraja > Rhinoraja longicauda. The sequence goes on along the minus strand of NC_135953.1, from coordinate 67,909,591 downwards.
GACCCTTCTTCAGACTCGACCTGAAACGTCACCCATTCCTTCTCTCCAAAGATGCTGCCTGTCCTGCTGAGTTACTCCAGCTTTTTGTGTCTATCTTTGGTTGAAACCAGCAAATGCAGTTCCTTCTTACACATTTCGACCACTAGGGTGAAGTCTCACCACCTCAAGGGAGAAAAGTGAAGAAAGCTAGTTGGGTGAGCAAACTGCTTTGATGAACCCAGCAAGTTCTTGACAAACAGAACCATTAAGTAGGATATTTGCCAGAAACTACTGGACAATGAGTTCCTGCTGACATTTCTCTCTCCCACCTCATACAGACAACAACACCTTCAACAACACTTAATGAATTTCAAAGTAAGCCAACCTTTTTCTAAATCTAGTTTGGACTGAATCCAAACGAAAACGCTTCAGTGTGGCAGAAGACCTGAAAGCACAATGAAAGCAGTTTCACTTGCATTTCATCTGTAAAATTGCACAATAGTGAAACTGGTTTCCACATCCTACAACCCCTACTGAAACAAATTCCTGTCAGAATGACTTAAAAGCTCATCTGTGGTCAAGATCTCATATTACAAGATTTCACTGTTTCCACGAAGGATCTGCAATACATTCAATTATCCTCCATCCTACGCAACACAATAGGAACTTGTCCCAGGTTCCCTGTTGAAATATAGCTGCTGTGTGCGAGAACAAATTAAAATCAAGCAGTATTTCTAAGCTTCTTTGCTGAATTGAGTAATTTATGTACATTTGTTAGTCTAGAATAGTGTTCACAATCGCTTACCTTGTAGGAGTGTTTCACCAAAAGACTGATAACGTGCAGTTTCCCACTTCAGGGAATCAAGCTAACAAGCTTGACAGGAAATACTGGTTCAATGGTTTCCATGTCAGTTAGAAAATCGATTGCCACACCGACTTTTTGCTGAAGGCATTGAGTGATGAAGACATATATCTTTCCCGCGGTGGAACAAACAAGGTTAGAAAATGCAGATAATATGTGTCAGGCCATTTGCAAAGGTGTTAAGGAGTGCATCTTCCAGTCACTTGCTGCGCTGGACAAATAAGATAAATTAGAATTTGAAGCTGTCCACCATTACATTACCAATTCTCAATGAAAACCTGTAAAACATAGACCACTTCCCATATCTCCACCTATTAGTGATGATAGAATCCACCTCCCCTTCAATGCACCAGCACACACTTTTGTTGATTGAGGAAAAGGATATTTAAAAATTAAGATCTCAGATCCAGAACAAAACAGGTGGAGTACTGAGCTGCAGTGTAACACTTTCCTGTGCCCTTGCTATTGAGGGCGTGCAGCGTAGGTTTACTAGGTTAATTCCCGGAATGGCGGGACTGTCATATGTTGAAAGACTGGAGCGACTAGGTTTTGTATACACTGGAATTTAGAAGGATGAGAGGGGATCTTATCGAAACGTATAAGATTATTAAGGGGTTGGACATGTTACAGGCAGGAAACATGTTCCCAATGTTGGGGGAGTCCAGAACCAGGGGCCACAGTTTAAGAATAAGGGGTAGGCCATTTAGAACAGAGATGAGGAAAAACTTTTTTAGTCAGAGAGTTGTGAATCTGTGGAATTCTCTGCCTCAGAGGGCAGTGGAGGCCAATTCTCTGAATACATTCAAGAGAGAGCTAGATAGAGCTCTTAAGGATAGCGGAGTCAGGGGGTATGGGGAGAAGGCAGGAACGGGGTACTGATTGAGAATGATCAGCCAAAAAAAAAAAAAAAATTAATTCTAAAATTTTGGAAAGGCCCTACGGTCCCCACAATCAAAATGTGGATTATAGAAATGACGGAGACCTTAAACGTGGAAAGAATCAGATTTTCCCTGTTGGACAAACAGGAATTATTCATTGGAATATGGTCTCCTTTTATTGATTACTTAAAGGGTCAGAATGGTTCAGCACAGGAACCTGACTAGCACTCGGACTAAAGAATGGATGAAATGCTATACTTTGAAATGTACGTATATATCTCGAATGAAGTTTTTGTTATTTTAATAAATTTTTCCATTCTTCTTTAACTAACTTTTTCCTTATCTTTATAATTTGTTTTTGTTTTTGTTTTTATTTTGCTTCTCTCTCTTTTCTTTCTTTACTTCATCTATTTCTTTAGGTCTATCTAGTTTTTTAAAAAAAAGGGGGCAAAAGGTATTGGAGACAATATAATAATAATTGACAATATTATCAATTTAAAAATGTATGACTGTAAAGATGTACCTATCTCCAATAAAAAATTTATCTTAAAAAAAAAAAAAAAGAGAATGATCAGCCATGACTACGGGTGCTGCACTGTAAGGAGTTTGTATGTTCTCCCCGTGACCTGCGTGGGTTTTCTCCGAGATCTTCGGTTTCCTCCCACACTCCAAAGACGTACAGGTATGTAGGTTAATTGGCTGGGTAAATGTAAAAATTGTTCCTAGTGGGTGTAGGATAGTGTTAATGTACGGGGATCGTTGGGCGGCACGGACTTGGTGGGCCGAAAAGGCGTTTCCGGCTGTATATATATGATATGATATGATATGATCACATTGAATGGCGGTGCTGGCTCGAAGGGCCGAATGGCCTACTCCTGCACCTATTGTCTATTGTCTATTGAGACCTGGACCACCTTCAGCACAAGACAGTGGGAAATTATGGCTACCGCAGTCTCCACAAAATTCCCTGAATTCACTGAAAGCATTAGCAAATTAACGTCAGCATCCTCCCCCAGGCCGATTTCCCCACCACTGAGGCCCTGGTTGCACTCAGTCATCAATGTTAGCAGACCACACTGTTTGCATGGCCAACAACAGACCCCCAACATGGACCGACGCTCTATTCCAAGTTGTCATAGGAAGAAATTACAAAGCAGATAGAGAAGCAAATGCAAGGATGTAAGAGAAGGAACTGCAGATGCTGGTTTACACCAAAGATAGACACAAAATGCTGGAGGATCTAAGGCAGCATTTCTGGAGAGAAGGAATGGGTGACGTTTCGGATCTGAAGAAAGGTCTCGACCTGAAATGTCACCCATCGCTTCTCTCCAGAAATGCTGCCTGTCCCCTGGAGTTACTCCAGCATTTTGTATCTGTCTTAAATGCAAGCATGTGCTCGAATCTGCAAGAAATGCAACATCCCCACCAATCCCTGAGAACATCCGCTACTTTGACTGCTTAAAATGGAGAAGGTACATTCAAGAAATATTGGGAACATCATGGAGGACATAGAAACCTTGTGTAAATGGCAGGAGGGCCTCACCACCTAGTAATCTATTCACCTGCCAATTTTGCTCCATCTTCGTAAACTTCAAAATGAAAATTGTCTATGAGGTCTATAATATATTAAGTGGCTAAGGATGAGACATTTACAACATATTGCATAGTACAGAAACAGGAAATAACACAATGAGTAGTGACTCCCCCAAACATTTGTAATTTATTTCTACATTATTGTGTGTGGGTATGCATATTTGTGAGGAAGTGTGTGGGGGGAGAGAAAGAGAGAATGTGTGAGTGTGTGGAAATAGTATTTTTTTGCTGCAGTCATTACTTAGAACCCTTTTGAAGATTATGAAGTGAGAGGAAAACCTAATAATACTCAGATTAAAATAGGCAGGAAATAATATCAGTAGTTTAGGAATAAACACTGTTTGAGATTCTAGGATCCTTGGTGAACAAGAACGATATAGCTCAGAAGGAGATAATTTCACCCATCTAACAAAGCATACTAGATCTTGAAGGACAAAAAGTGCTGGAGTAACTCAGCGAGCCAGGCAGCAGCTCTGGAGAACATGGATAGGTGATGTTTTGAATTGGGTGTAGCGACCATAGGGATTGGTCCTGAGAGTCGAACCCTCGGATCGGCCAGCAAGATCACATGGTGGTGCGACCATAGGGATTGGTCCTGAGAGTCGAACCCGCTGATTGGCCAGCTAGGTCAGGTGGTGGTTTTGGGGCCCAAAAACCAGGCAGTGGGAAGAGAACTTCGATGTGAACAGTTTGAGTTAATGGTTGTCTGTAATCTCGTTTGTTATCCTTTGTAATTGAATATTGCTGTCGCAATAAACTTCTTTAACAAAGTACAAGCCTCCAGACTCGCCATATGGGACCTTTTTTCAGACAGGCTGTCTGAAGAAGGATCCCGACCCGGAAAATCACCTATCCAGAGATGCTGCCTGACCCGCTGAGTTACTTCAGCACGTTGTGTCCTTTTGTCTCAACCAGCGTCTGCAGTTCCTTGTTTCTACATTCTAGATCATTCCCTCTTAAGTAGGAAATATCTGGCCTTGGCGTAGTGGCTACACAACGCCACCAGGAAATTCAAAAATAAGCATGCCAGAAGAATTTAAAATTATATATGTTGTTACCCACCACACTCCTAGATCGTAAGAGGAGAATAAATAAAGTGCAAGGCATACTGTTACCAGACACATTTGTCTTGATTTCTCAATTTCAGAAAAGGTAAGAAATGGAAAAATGGGGAAAAATAGGATTTTTACTCGAGCATTGTGAAACGTCTCATTAACTGCCAATTTAGCTCTATTCAATCCAACTAAGTTCCCAGGGCGTTTTGTTATAAGCAAAAGGTTGGTTGAAATTATTCTCAAAAAGGCCTTGCTCTTAAGTTGAATAACTTTTTTTTTCCATTTTGACAAGCTTGAAAGACAAATCTGTAATTGAGCATTCTGTAATTTAAAGCTTTGTTTATATTGGTTTTTCACCAATGATGATTTCCAGGTGCTTTCACATTCAACTAAGGAGAGAACAAGTTTGAGAAACAATCCGTAACAGCATGTTCCATGAACTGTGCCATAAGTGTGCCACTGCCAACCCTGCAGATGCAAAATAGTTTTATACTCTACATGTCTTAAGGCAAATATATTTGACAAGATTAATTAAATTGCATTCTGTTACCCTGCCATTAATTGAATAAGTTAATAATGAAAATAACAAAAATATCAGGCAGTGTAGTTTACCAATGTCTCTCTGCTACAAACACAATACACTTTCCCTCCCCATCTAAGAATGCTGCTAGTGATTGCTTTCCTCCTTAATGCTTGATAATACCCATTATGACGTGGAGACTACCAAACTTTGAAATGTCCCACCCATTGCCTTTGTTATCCTGTTCCTATTTGTAAACTTGTGATAATCTTGGGTCAATACTCTGTGAAGGAGGAGGGCTCCCATCCTACCCAGCAGGCCCCAAACACTTCTGGATATAACCTGAAGTTTTGGCCCTCGAGAATACTTGTATTTGTTTTGCTTGTATCAATATGACATATTTTGGTGCCTTTCATATATTGATCAGGTGTTTGCTGCAGAAAGACACTTGGAAATTGTGATTATAGCTTAAAAAAAAGGTATGATGTCATTGAGAGTTTGATGGAACAGAGAAAATGATTCAAGAATGTGCTCAAAGTCGCTTTGAGAAATTGTAACATCCCTTATAGCCCCAGGGAACCTTATTGTCAGCTCAATGTGCAGAAAGGATGGTATTGAGAATTACTCTAGATTACGGGCGGCATGGTGGCACAGTGGTAGAGTTGCTGCCTTACAGTGCCAGAGACCTGGGTTCGATCCTGACTAAGGGTGCTTGTCTGTACAGAGTTTGTACATTCTCCCCGTGACCTGTGTGGGTTTTCTTGGGAGCTCTGGTCTCCTCCCACACTCCAAAGACATACAGGTTTGTAGGCTAATTGGCTTGGTATAAATGTAAATTGTTGCTAGTCTTGGTAGGATAGTGTAAGTGTGCAGGGATCACTGGTCGGCGTGGATGGACTCGGTGGGCCGATGGGCCTGTTTCCACGCTGTATCTCTAAACTAAACTAAACTAAACTAAACCAAGACTCAAAGTGCTGAAGTAACTCAATGGGTCATGCAGCATCTCTGATGAACATGGATGGTGATGTTTCAGATCAGGACACTTCTTCAGATTCAGGTTCGGACCCAAAATGTTACCTATCTGTATTCACCATAGATGCTGCCTAACCCGTGTAGTTACTCCAGAACTATGTGTCTATTTCTGTAACCCGGCATCTGCAGTACATTGTGTCCATATGGTATAGAATACCTTGGGGTTTGTGCATCAGAAGCAAACCGATACACTGTATAAGTGGAGAACGAATGCACCATCTCACAAAACACTTATCCTGCCTGCCCTGTAAAATACTTTCTCCACCATCTTTGGAAGATTCTGTAGTTTTCATTCGAGCTTCTACACTATTTCAAAAGCTGCAAAGTCACTGTGGAAGTGAGTCATCCTCAATCCCGAGTGACTGCCAAAAAGGAAGAGAAACATGGCTGAGCTCAGCTCTGGAACTCCGAAACCTAAGTATTGCAGAACATTACCATCATAACCCATGAATATTGCTTTTTAATACAAGGATTACTGTTCCATTTCAAGCTAGCAGTATTTTTGAACATGTTTCACATTATTTTCAACTGCTCTAGTGAGTGTTTATACTTTGCCTCCACCTTCCCCTCCCTACCAACATCCAGCTATCCTGCCATGGAGACAGAAGTAGAAATTAGAACCAATCAGTATGCAACACATTCCCTGAAAATGTAACACTTTTGAGATGTAATTACTCGCATACATTGGTGAATAATGTAATGGTTCCTAAATGAGTGCAAATGTTTCTTGGATTATGGAACATTGCATTGATCTCAGCGTGAGGTTCTCCAGGACAACAGAAAAAAACATTTTTTTAACATATTAAAAAGCAAGAGTCCTGCACCATTTCTTTATTTTGGGGAGCATTTTCATTTATCAAGTTAAATTGCACCATTTAAAATTAAAACAACAAATTTGGGGAAATTTTTGATCTTGTATAATTTGACCCATGGTCTGCCCTTAAAATATTTATACATAAGAGTTATGGATGGGACATCTTGGTCGGCATGGATGAGTTGGGCCGAAAGACCTGTTTCTGTGCTGTATGGCTCGCTGGCTAAAAGGCTTTACTGAGAGTGCTGACTACAGTTGACAGAGATACATTGCATCTGTTGTCTGTTCTTTGCATGAGCTTTGAATATCATAATGCTTCATTTTTATTTGGGGATAAAACTCATACCTCAAGTTAGGAAGTTATGGGTTCAATACCTATTCCAGGATTTAATTAAGCAATCCATGTTTTCTTGGTTAGTAACGGGTGTCATGGGTAATGGCGAGAAGGCAGGAGGATGGAGTTAGGAGGGTGAGATAGATAGCCATGATTGAAAATAGACGCAAAAAGCTGGCGTAACTCAGCGGGACAGACAGCATCTCTGGAGAGAAGGAATGGGTGACATTTCGGGTCGAGACCCATCTTCCATGATTGAATAGCGGAGTAGACATGATGGGCCGATTGGCCTAATTCTGCTCCTACCACATGATCTTGCGACCTATGACCATGCTGGCACAATTTAGGGAAGATTTCTAAAAAGTTAATTTGCTGCTCCATTTCTTCAAGTGGGTATTAAAATAAAATTCCACAACATTATGTGGGCAGAAATCATTTCAGAGTTCTGGCCAATGTTCATCCCTCAATAAATGTCACAAATAATGATGACTCTTAATATCAATGCTCTTCATAGGCTGTGATTGACTACAAAATACTTCAATTAATTGATTGTGAAATGCTTTGGGATGGTCAATTGATGTGAATCATCTGTAATTTAATGCATTTTTTTTGTCTTCTTTTATTAAGCAAATTGAGCATTAAGTAACAGACGTACCTAAACAAACAGTCCTGTTTTCTTCAATTTTTTTCCACTCTGGGTGCCAGGGTGGAATTCTAATGGAGTTAATAGGTCTCAGCTACCTGGTCTGAATAGGCATATTTCTTCTTTGGATAGGCCATGAATGGTCTATTCACATTCCACAGCCTTGTGATCCTCAAGTGATTTATAGTGTGCAACTCAATGAAGTTTGGACCCTAGGACCTTTCTTTATAGGTCATTGCCATATCATTGATACTTGAGAATGGGGAGGAGGGAATATTCCTTGTAAAATAAGAAAGACTCACATCACGTCTCTGCACAGCAACTAGTTAAATCCATTTGTGCCTGTCTTTAATCCCAATTTTATACACATGTTCCGTCATGTGGAAAATTGGACATTCTGCTGCTGTGATAAGATTTTCTTCATTGGAGTTTGCCTTAAAATAGGTTATACTCTTAACAAATTGATGGGAGGACAATGCAATGACGATTTATCATAAACTCAACTTGTCACCTTTTGTTAAAGATGTCAAGTCATGTGAATATGACAACTAATAATCTGCTTTGGAATTTATCTTCAAAAGGAACCAACTCAGCAAAAAACATCAAAAAAACCAAAAGTCAGCTAAAAGCACAAGTTCAGATCCACAGATGGATGAATAGCAGGTGTTGTGCAGTGATGGGAATCTCTCTTATTGAAATTACTCAGATCACATCGTGATTTATATAACCACAGCTCACACTCCAACTAGAATACACAGTTCTCAGTCTGAAAAAAAAAGTTCCACACTGTATTACTGCAAAGTGTTATGGTGTGACACGGATCAAAAGATTAGCTATAATTTCACTGAATTCCACCTTTGCAATGAGTGGGACGGCATTTGCTTGTTCAGTTTTTGGAGCAATTAAAAATTAATACCCTTACTGAAAATGCCATTTCTATTGGATTAAAGAGGAGCACATTATGCTTCTGTTACAATTATAAAATATAAAATATTAAATGTTATTTTCTCGTGACTATTGCAGATTCCAACTTTAACTTCCACTTCAAATTCTACTTAGAAGCTCAATTTATTTCAATGAAAGATATTTTGTTTAAAAATAACTTTGTAACCAGATTGGACTTTAAAAATGTGAATCCTATTTGCAGACTGACAAAAGCAACTATTTTACAGATTATGATTGCGGAAAGATTAAATGCATCACTGTGTGGCAACGTGATGTCTGCTATCATGTTTAATTAATTTGAATATAAAGGGGAGGGTTGTTCTGAGACTATAATGGCCAGTGGTCCTCACACCTTTAGCCCTGGGTAGCAGCAGTCCCATCTTCTTAATACTGTTGCTTGCTAGGGCTTGCAAAATTCCACAAACCCTGTGGCTGGCACGAAGATTTGCTTGTACTTGTGCCAAGTAGTGGTGGTAGCAAGAGGGAGGTTTCTAATAAATCAGTGAGTCAACAGGAGAATTTAGCAAGTTTCAAAACACCCCAAAAAGACGCAATTAAGTGAAGTGAGGTGTAGATTTTCGACCCAAGGATGTCAAAGAGGATTATCTTTCACTATAAATAGACACAAAATGTTGAAGTAACTTAGTGGGACAGGCAGCCCTTCTTCAGCCTGAAGAAGGGTCTTGACCTGAAACGTCACCCATTCTTTCTCTCCAGAGATGCTGCCTGACCCGCTGAGTTACTCCAGCATTTTTGTGTCTATCTTCAGTTTAAACAGCATCTGCAGTCCATTCCTAAACATTATCTTTCACTATAGATTGTTGACAAAAGCTTTTGGGGTTGAATTTGTTTTGTGCTCTGAATTGACACCATTTGGGAGGTTTGAACCATTTTCGATGGTTGAGCATCATTATCATCTTTAATCTGAGCAGATGCGAGATGTTATACTTTGGGAGGTTGAATGTGAGGGGAAGGTATACGGTTGATGGTAAGACCCTTATTGAAAAGGAAGCCAGTCCTTTTCAGGAAACCTGCAGGGTATTGTGGAATGTACTCTATTCATGAAGTGTGCTGTTAATCATTCCTTTCCTGGAGGGAAACATGCAATATCTGCCAAGCTCACAGCTCCAACTTGAAATATTCACTTAATTGCATGAATGAGCTCATCATTTCAAAGAGTATGTAGAGGTGGAGCTGACCGTTCAAATGTATATGAAGGTAGATAAATCTCCCTGGCCTGATCAGATATGCCCAGGAACACAGTGGGAAGCTATAGAAGAAATTGCAGGTGCCCGAACTGAGATTTATTAATCATCGCTTGACATGGGTGAGATGCCGGAAGACTTGAGGGTAGCTGATGGTGTGACTCTACTTCAGAAGGGCTGCAAGGAAAAGCCTGGGAACTACAGACCAGTGCAGCTAACATCTGTGGTAGGTAATTTGCTGGCGAGGATTCTTAAGGATAAGATATTATGCATTTGGATAGACAGATGCAGTTTAGGGATAGTCAGCATGGTTTTGTATGTGGGAGATCATGTCTTATGAATTCAATAGCATTTTTTAAACGTCACCAAAAAAGGTTGATGAGGGCAAAGCTGTAGATGTTGTCTACATGGATTTCAGTACGGCATTTGATAAGGTTCCGCGTGGTCGACTGCTCTGGTAATTGGCCACCTTATTGCAAAGGTGACAGCACTACCTCCTCAGGCAGCTCGTTCCATATACCCATCACTCACTGTGTGAAAAGGTTGCCCCTCAGGTTCCTATTAAATCTTTCTCCTCTACCCTTATATCAAGTCAAGTCAAGTTTATTTGTCACATACACACACACGATGTGCAGTGAAATGAAAGTGGCAATGCCTGCGGATTGTGCACAAAAAAGAATTACAGTTACAGCATATAAATAAAGTTAATAAGTTAATATAGCGAAGACAAAATTTAGTCCCCGGAGTTATAAAAGTTAACAGTCCTGATGGCCTGTGGGAAGAAACTCCGTCTCATCCTCTCCGTTTTCACAGCGTGACAGCGGAGGCGTTTGCCTGACCGTAGCATCTGGAACAGTCCGTTGCTGGGGTGGCAGGGGTCCCTCATGATCTTGATTGCTTTGGATCTGCACCTCCTGATGTATAGGTCCTGCAGGGGGACGAGTGTAGTTCCCATGGTGCGTTCTGCCGAACGCACTACTCTCTGCAGGGCCATCCTGTCCTGGGCAGAGCTGTTCCCAAACCAGACTGTAATGTTGCCGGACAGGATGCTCTCTACAGCCCCAGAGTAGAAGCAATGAGGGATCCTCAGAGACACTCTGAATTTCCTCAGCTGTCTAAGGTGGTAAAGGCGTTGCTTTGCCTTACAAACCAGTGCGGCAATATCCCTTGGTTCTTGATTCCCCTATTTTGGGTAAAAAACCCTCTCCATTCATCCTATCTATTCCTTGATGATCTTATACTCCTCTATAAGATCACCCCACATCCTCCTGCGCTCTAATGAATAAAGTCCTAGCCTGCTCAACCTCTCCCTATAGCTCAGGCACTTAATTATTGGCAACAACCTTGGAAATCTTTTTTCCATTCTTCCCAGCTTAACAACATCCTTCCTGTATAGGATGACCAAAGCTGAATGTGCAAGTTAATACATAATTGGCCACTGTACACAGATGAGCGATAGAATCTGAGAGCGGGGGGGGGGGGGGGGGGGGGGGGGGAGGGGAGGGGGGAGCGGAGTTGATAAGAATGCGGAGAGAATAGAATGGGTTCAGGAAGGGTGAGTGGAAGAGGATGTTTGCTGGTCAATGTGGGCTCAGTGGGCCGAAGGGCCTGTTTCTATGCTGTACCAATCAGCAATAAATCAAATCAAGAAAATATCTGTTTTAGCGATGGTGGTGGAGGTATTGGCCAGAACTCTCTGGATACTTTTCAGCATTGTGCCAGAGGATCCTAGGGGGCTTGCAGATTAATTTATCATTCCAGAGACCACACCAACAGTGGTTCAGCATTCATTTAATTCCCCTATCAATGAATCTGGAAAATCTATTCAATCTCTGGAGTAGGACTTGAACCCACAGAAGTGAGAGTTGTGCATCTGAGCAACACCGAAACTAAATAGGAGTTACAGGTACTGTGTAAGAAGGAACTGCAGATACTGGTTAAAACTAAAGATCAACAAAAAATCTGGAGTAACTCAGCGGGACAGGCAGCATCTCTGGAGAGAAGGAATGGGTGACGTTTCGGGTCGAGACCCTTCTTCAGACAGTTCTGTCCTCACTGTCCCAAGAGTGATAAATCGGTGATAGAAACTCCAAGGCAATCCACCTGAGGCCATCAAACCCTGATGGCTAAACTTGAAATCATTTTGTTTCCTATGGAATCATTGTATACCGGACAATACATTTCCAAATTAACTACCAGGATGCCTGACGGTACTTTATATAAAAAAAGAATAAAACAATATAACTATACAACACATATGACTATTATTCATTTCCATTCTTACAAAGTTAGTTTGAAATGATGTGTTTAGAAGGTTTCTAAGCAACTTTGGCTTTTTCATGTGCCAAAAACCTTGAAAATGGATTAATGAAGTCAGGCAGTCATGATGCAGCATAATAGGACTATTGTTAGGCCATACTTGGAGTACTGTGTGCAGTTCTGGTTACACCATGACAGGAAGGATGTGGAAGCTTTGGACAGTGTGCAAAAGAGGCTTTCCAGAATGTTGCCTGCATTAGAGGGTATTGGCTATAGATCTGCTAGATATATAAAATTATGAGAGGCACAGATAGGGTAGACACTCAAAGTCTTTCTCCTAGGATGGAAATGTCAAAGATTAGAGGAGATAGCTTTAAGGTGAAAAGGCCAAGTTTAAAGGAGATGTGCAGAGCAAGTTTTATCCACAGAGGATGGTGAGTGCCTGGAACAAGCTGCAATGGGGATGATAGAAACAGATACCATAGTAGCATTTAAGAGGCTTTTAGAAGGCCTCATGGATACAAAGGGTATGTAGAGAAATGGCTTATGTGCAGGCAGATGAGATTAATTTATGCTGGCATCATATTCGGCACAGACATCATGTTCTATGATTAGAGGTTCACACTTTTTTATCTTGCTATTGGGCTCATAGTTAGCAGCTGAATAGTACATTTCCTGGTAAACAGGATACTAGTGACATCACCAGAATCCAACCTGCTGGATTCAGAGGCACCAAATTCCAAAACAAGATAAAGCGCCTCGATAATTCAACAGAATTTTCCACCTCAGAAGGACAACCATGCACTGTTAATCAACCGTTCTTATGCACCGATAAACATGTTTCAAAATTTCAATTGATTAACTGAAAGCCAGACAATTCAAACATTCATTCAAAACTTTGATTTAAAAATAAGTGGATTCAAATGTTAAAAATATTCACCTAGTAAGTTATCCCTGGTCAGAGGTACTACTAAACGTACCATATTGTTGCATTGATGCACTGTACTCTGTCTTTCAAATTCATTCTTTTGAAGTCAATAGATTGGGTTTGAGGCCGGGTACAATTCCTTTGAGATAATATCGTTTTTCAGTCTCCAGAATTTCTGGAGACTTGTTTTCAGATTACATATGCACATACATATTGTGGTTCTGCGTGAAAGTAATATTAAATTAAAATCACTTTATTGCTTAAAGTAAAAGACAAAACAAAACAAAATAGGGTTTACTTGAAATTAATTTGGTATTGTAGATATTTAGTACCCAGTTATCCGACAGTGTGTTCCACTGCTTTTCCGTGCTTTTCACAAGACAATACCTTTCAAGTTATTGTATCTGATGGCAATAATAAAAACAAAGGTGGGTTTGTACTTGGCTAGGTTATATTTCAAATAAAAGTTGCTGAGAGAAAATACAAATATACTAGGTACTTAAGAATCTGCATGATATAGATCCAATGACAATTAACAAACTTGGTATTGGACATACTTTTTTTTGCTTCCAACCTGAGGCCAATGGCTCAAAGATTCATAGGCATTGCATGTTCTGTATGGTCCCATATATTGATCATTCTTTGCGTGATGTTAAATGTTGACAGATTATTCAGCCAAAGAACTGCCGTGACAGTTGGTTTGTTCTCATAGATATTGAACTGATCTCTCTCCACCCATGATGGCTGGATTACATTTCCTAACCTAACCACAGGGAGACCATTTGGTCTTCCATAAATCTAATGGCAATTACGTTGATTAGAACGACTGGGAACTAAATTGAGTCAATTAAGTTACAGATTATGAGAATGGAAATGGTCAAGGTGATGGGGGTGCAAGAGACTGACTTCAAGATCAAGCAGGTCAGCATGGTTCCATGCAAATTGTGGCAACATTGGGAGAAGGCTACGAAGACAGAGCCAGTCCTTGTTCTGTGGACCAGGACAACAGAAATGTTGGCGGGATGTTTTACATAGATGGACCTGATGACATCGTAGACAGCTTCAATCTGTTTACAATGTCTTTAATTGAAAAGGAAAACTTGTAAAGAAAAGTGCGTAAAACAATAGCTGCAAGGAATATTGGGTAGTGAGGTTTTAAAAAAAGGGGATATTTTTCACAAACAAGCTGTGAGAATCACAGGCAAAGTCAGAATTTATATCATGTCCCTAACTGCCTTTGGGAATCTGGTGGTGAGCTGCCTTCTTGAACCACTCTAGTCTATCTGATTTAGCTATTTCAGAATTCCAGGATTTATATATAGCTGAGATGAAGAATATTCCTATCTTGGTTGTCACATTGTCCAGTAACCATGGTCACTAAAGATATACTGATAACTCTTAGCCCCCACCTTCAAAAGTCAAATTAGGGGTGCCCATACCCAATAAAATGTATTAAACATAATTTTCCTGTTATCAAACTCGTTCACAGCTATACAACTGAAGATAAATGACAACAAATATTTCAGAAATGGGGGAACAGAAATCACAGTAAAGGATTTGGCCCTAAATTATACTAGATTACTGTACTATTGAATCAGACCTGTGTATAATTTATTTATACACTGTATATTCTATTATGCCATTATGCTGTTAACAGTTTATTAGATTGTAACCTGATAATTATCTTCCAGTTCAGCACCATGGACTACTCCCATTAACACCTTCACTCTTTACAAATGAACCTCTATATTGTATGCAGGGGATCTATTAATCAGGCACTATTAGGATCGAAAATAACATTCTTGTGACCATAATATGGTTTATTGGAAATGCAGTGAATGTTTTTGGATAACAGATTAAGTACGCAGTCAAACTGTCACCTTGGTAATTAAATAACAATTTAATTGATTAAAAGTAAGAATTAAACACCATCAGAAGATCTAAGTAGCAGATACCACAGAATCTCAACTATTTAGCTTAGTTTAGTTTAGTTTAGGGATACAGCGCAGAAACAGGCCCTTCGGCGCACCAAGTCCGCACCGGCCAGCAATCCCCGCACATTAACACTATCCTACACATACTAGGGACAATTTACAATTATACCAAACCAATTAACCTACAAACCTGTAGGAGTGTGGGACGAAACCGAAGATCTCAGAGAAAACCCACACGGTCACGGAAAGAATGTACAAATCCCGTACAGACAGCACCTATAGATGGGATTGCACCCGGGTCTCTGGCGCTACAAGTGCTGTTAGGCAGCAACTCTACCACTGCATCACCGCGCCGCCCTTACAGTCCTTCAATCTATGATACAGTAAAAGATTTGCAGCGGTGAGGTGACAGAGGAAAGTGGAGAAATATATCTTTGTTTTCTATCTAATTGCTTGCAAGAGTATTGGAAGCCAGCACTACTTGCCTTCACACATCTGATTAAACTGAAGCTCATGAATTCCAGCAGAGGAGTTGGTGATGGTGATGGTGATGGTGAGGTTAGCATTGTGCTGCACTAGATGTCACATTTGGGTCTGTTGGGGCAGCATGGGGTTTGGTGCAAAAGATGCCAAGCCAGGACTAGAGAGGATGTTTAAAGATTGGACCTGGTGATTTTGGAGAACTGGACTTTCACAAGGGAGTTCAAGGGGCCTGGGAGAAGTATTGGTTGAGCCAACAATCAGAAGATTGTGGTGCAAATAAATTCAGGAGGTTCGGGGAGCTAATGATGGGGAGTTTGGAGGTTTGAGAGAATGGGAGACTTTAGGAGTCGGTGATTGAGGGCTTTTGGATTTGACAAGCCAAAGTTGCTCAGGGAGAAGTCCAGAGATAATTTACGTATGGGAAAGGGATAGGCGTGGTTAATACCTTGAGGACAAGAGGTGATTCCATTTCAGCCAGGTGCACAGTGCATGGATTTTCTGAACGTGACAAGCAGCAGTGACTGCTGTGAATATTGTCAACCAATTTCCCTGGCAATGCTTCCTGAACCATTAATAACAGTGTGCCTGATTCAAAAATTGCATCAGACAAGCAAGTGGAACTCATGCTGGGAACTGCTGATCAGATTTCTGGAGTGACACAAAACATTCCAAAAATGGTTGTTATCATGTTTCGCTTCAGGTAAAGTGCTTTCTCAATTGTGTAGCAATGAAATAATCAGCACGACAGGATCTAGTTTCTAGGCTAATAAACTTGCCCAGCAAATTGTTACGGTTGTGATTCAATCACTTAAAAAGCATATGAAAAGGCAAAGTTATAGGGTTTATTTCTGAAAGGTTAGAGTTTAAAAGTAGTACAGTGATGCTAAACCTATATTACAATTTGGTTATACTACATTTGAAGTACAGCATATAATTCAATTCACGGTATTGTAAAATGGATATGGAGGCTTTGGAGGGCCTGCACAGAAAATTCAAAAGAATGATACAAGAAACATTATATACTAGACCAAGTGGACCCGTTGAGTAACTCAGCAGGACAGGCAACATTTCTGGAGAACATGGATAGATGCCATTTTGGGTCGAGACTCTCCTTCTGACTGATTATAGTCAGGGGGGACTGCAATCAGTCTGAAGAGGGGACTTGACCCGAAACGTCACCGATCCGCATTCTCCAGAGATGCTGCTTGACCTGCTGAGTTACTCCAGCACTTTGTGTCCTTTTGTGTATTAACCAGCATCTGCTGTTCCTTGTTTCTACACTAGAAAAATAGAAGCTGAGTTTACGATGCCTGGAGGTATCGAGTGGCCCCTTTGTAATGTACCTAAAGATTAACTATCAGGTGACAGTTGTGTAATAGTCCTCCCACTTGACCAACACAGAAAGTGTTGGCAGGTACAGAGCTTCTTGTCCAATTGATCAAGGTGTCATGGTATTGATCTATGAAACTGCACCTCATTATGAGATAGAAAATTTCATTAAATGAGGGGAGGAATGAATGATGATGGAGATATCGTTTTTTGGATCATACACTTATTTTGAATTGAACTCTTCCTATCCAAAAAAGGCAAATAATCCTCTTAACAAACAATTTTAGTCCTCGATCCATAGGCCAGAAAGTGCATTTCATCAAATAGGTTTCATTTTGGTTTGTTTCATTTTGAAGCCATAATTAGTTACGGTTGTCCCATCTCTGAAGAAATTCAATTATGAAACTCTTGCTGTGAAAATAATAACCTGAGGTATTCAGGTCACCAACCAAATAAAACAAAGAGTTCAATACTGTTTTCTGCAGATAAAACATCAAAGCGTTCGATTGACTTATGAGTTAATTCACACCTTCAACTTGAACTACCAAACCTATTTTTTAGACTTTAAAATAGCTATGTTGTCTCCAAGAGTGCAGAGCGATGTGCCTGAAATTGCAGCTTTAAGTACACAGTTTTTCTTCATTAAAAAATTACAGTTGCATAGAAATTTGAGATGGTAATTATAATTTTACTTCCCTGTTAACCCTCCTCTTCTGTGAATTGGTTTTGTACACTGACTAAATACGATACCAATGCTGACTTAACTGAGTGGGAAGGAATTAATATGGTGAAGGAATTACACTTTAGCTCTGTGAAAGGGGCAACTTCTGCCTAAAAATAAAAATTCTGATCATGGTAAAATTTCTGTTATTTTGCTGTAGAAAATAAAGCCCCAATCCCTGAGATGAGATTTGGGTGTGGAATTCACCATGGTCCTGTTAAGGCATCAGGTAGACTAAGAAGCAAGTAATGGAGTGTTGAACGAAACCCTGAGTGTTCTATTATTACTAAGAGCAAAGGAGAGCATGATATAAGTGTAATTTGCCAAAAAGTCTTAAAATTTCAATGTTTGCCTCATGGCAGCAACCGATTGCAGATCATTGCTGACAGGAACATTACAATGAAGAATTTCTCTCGGAATTTGATCTCTTTGAGAAACAGTAAAACCTAAGCAAAAATGCTGCTGCCTCCCTTACAGAATGTCAACAATCTGTTCTAATACTCCAACTCTCCTGCAGTGAGAGGCATAGTGCAGCGGTTGAGCTGCTATCTTACAGCGCCAGAGTTCAATCCTGACTATGAGTACTGTCAGTGTGGAGTTTGCATGTTCTCCCTGAGGCCATGTGGGTTTCCTCTGGATCCTTCAGTTTCCTCCCATTTTCCAAAGCCGTGCAGGCTTGTAAGCTAAGTGGCTTCTGTAAACTGTGTGGGATGCGAAAGTGGAAAAATACAAGAACTAGCGTAAGAGCGATTGATGGTTAGCATGGACTATAAGAGCCGAAGGCATTTTGCAATTTGTACATCTAAATTCTAAATGCCAAAATGACAAATAACATTAAAAGTTTCATACACATCAATCCCCATTTAAATGCCGGAACATCATTTTCATACAAGTCTCTGACTTGCCTTATTTATGCAAAATAGCCAAGTTCACCTGCCAGTATTCCATGAAACGGCAAGACTTACACGTGTTGTTCTTAAATAAATGCAGGGGAGCAGTGACAGAAGCCACTTATCACAGATCGGCTTGTAGTAAAAAGTAATCTAAATTAGTATCTGCCCAGTAGAATTGACTGACTCTGCATGACATAGTATTTGTATAAAAACTTATGCAATTACCCTATCAGTTCACTAGCTGTACATTAGCTGCTTTACTAATAATCCTCCAAATGATTTAATGGTTGGTTTTCTGTACATTACATGGCCAATAGCATACATTGAAACCAGAAATTATCTCAACACCTCTTATAAAGATCATGATAGACACAAAATGCTGGAGTAACTCAGTGTGACAGGCAGCATCTGAAGAGAGAAGGAATGGGTGACGTTTCAGATCGAGACCCTTCATCACACCAGCTCCCACTGTTCCTTCCTACACATTATAAAGAATCATAGTTGAACTTCATTGTTTGCTTTTGGTTTATAGTATCTCAGCAAATCAAATTCTACAGCATCAACAGATTATTTGTTTCTGGACACAGCTTAACCTGCTGTGCACCATATACACAGGTGATAAATGTGTCTCATTAAACAGATATTTTCTTTCCATTTCTGCTCTCCAGGCAGCAGCTTGGAGATCACGTTAAAGTTTGACAATAATATGCTTCTTCTGCCTCATGAATCCGCAAGGTTTCAATGATATAGCAATAACTTATTTGATTAAGCTATGACTAGAGGTCATAGCCTCAGAATTAAAGGACATTCCTTTAGGAAGGAAATGAGGAGGTATTTCTTTCGTCAGAGGGTGGTGAATCTGTGGAATGCATTCCCACAGAAGGCTGTGGAGGCTAACTCAAAGGATATTTTTAAGGCAGACATCGATAGATTCTTGATTAGTACGGGTGTCAGGGGTTATGGGAAGAAGGCAGGAGAATGGGGTTAGGAGGGAGAAATTGATCTGCCATGATTGACTGGTGGAGTAGACTTGATGAGCTGAACAGCCTAATTCTGCTCCAATCACCTATGAACTTACGAACTTATGAATGTAGATTAATTGTTTTTTCCTCTTAACTCGTTATTTGCGAACTATACTTGTGAATGATCATTTCTATCTTGTAATCTCTACTTCTTTGAAGACAGGTTCCACATTTTGATACCATATATATTAGACAGTGGAAGTTTGCTGCAGATGAGAGAGGCAACAGTGGAGGCCATCATTTAATAAAAGTAGGGAATTTTTCTAAAAATATTGTATCAAGCTGCAAGAATTATTTAAAAATTGTTTTGTTTTACATGCAACTTTTTCTCGAATAGACAATAGACAATAGGTGCAGGAGTAGGCCATTCAGCCCTTCGAGCCAGCACCGCCATTCAATGCGATCATGGCTGATCACTCTCAATCAGTACCCCGTTCCTGCATTTTCTGATTATAAAATGTACATTAAGTTTTTAAGTTGTTTTTTTGCATTGAGCAAATAAACAAGATATTAAATATCAGAAGGTAATGTAGCACATCAAATTATTGTTTCTGTGCTGCAATTTAAAGCATTCTTCCAGAGGAAGATGATGTCTCCCAATTTAAGGCCTGAATACAAATTGATATACTTTAGCCAACTAACATATTGATTTATAATGCTCGTAATTAGATGAACTCAGATATTAACTGCACGGAAAGTAATACTTTCGATATATTTTCAGTATTTATTCATATCAGCTTTTTGCCACCTGTATGTTTGTGTTGTCATTTGTGAGCGGAGCACCAAGGCACATTCCTTGTATCTGCATACTTGGCCAATAAACTTATTCATTCATTCTTTCATTAGTATTTGTATATTAGTATTTTCTCTGCTACTGGCTTCCACTTTCTGCCACATTAATCAATTTTTTGATTAGGGATGAATGGGAAATTTTATACCATTGGCAAAATGGATAAGAAAAAGTTAAATTAAATAATGTAAACTGCCTAAGAAAATTAAAGACTATAAGCCTCATTATTAATTGGGTAATTGGTTAATATAAGCCTCATTATTAATTGGTAATTGGCTTGTATAAATGGAAATTGTCCCTAGTTTGTGTAGGGTAGTGTTAATGTGCAGGGATCGCTGGTTGGTGCGGACTCGGTGGGCCAAAAGGCCTGTTTCTCTAAACTAAACTAAACTAAATTAACCCTCTCATCCTCCTGAAAGGCAAGAGAGATTTCAATATATTTTGGGGTAGTTAAATGATTAAATACACAAAGTGTTTTCCCAATATGTCCACAAGAAATCTTGTCTTTCTGTAGCCGTGGATGCCGAGGTTCCTGAGCTGCCGTGTTGTGTGAGGCAGGATATTGCACACAGATATTTGAATACAATTGGGAGTTCAACTTAAAATGCAATGTGCAATATGGGTTACCTAGCAGTTGTAAAAGAAGGTGCCAACTCTACAATGTTCAGCTGGGCTCCTTGTGGATCAGGAAAAGCAGAAATGGCCTTAAGGAAGGATTTGGTCTCGCTTCTTCTAATCGTGGGTCATTATTTTAGACGTGTTATGATGCTAAAAATAATTATTATTTTCACCAATCAAATTGAATTCCATCGAATTGTGCGGTTGCAGTTTATGTGTTCCTTTAATTTCATTAATGGCAATTATTTTCAGCAAAATGCAAGCATTTGAACCATTTGTCAGAGCATGCCCGACAAAATCATCAAAGTACAGTTTTACTGAAATGCTCCCCGTTTAAGTTGCACTTCTTGGTTTGGATTTAAAGTACCAGCGGAGCTTAAGACTTCAGTGACCTAACTGCGCTTTGATTAAATTCCTTAGGTTCACAACTGGGTGATGGTGGCAAAGTTAATGGTTAAAAATGAGATGTAAAAATGAGACCGCAGCTTACAGTAATAGGTTTGAGAAATATGATGGTAGTTATGTATTTAGATTCCGTAGAGAATAAAAACTCTGCTCAAAACTGCTATTTGCAGTTCTGATAATTGTCTCACCTTGGAATGTTAGGTTGGACCGCAGTGTTAATAACATTCTGTGGTCAATGAAGGGATCCTATTTTCAGCCTTTTCTGTTTGATTTATTTTTCTCTATCTTTTTTCACTCTCTCGTTACGCTGTACTGTTCACTTAAAGTAAGGTTGAATTGATGGGTTCGGGATGAGGTGTTTGTTTATTAAACAGTTTACATGCACTATTACTTACAGAGTACACTGTTATTTTGTTGTGATAAATTGCAAAGAACAGTGATGCCTCAGCATGCTCTTCAGAGATTGCTGGGGCAATCAGCCCTTGGCCCTGAAATGCCTTTTAAGTTCTTCTAACAAACCATACAATACCAAAGCTATCTTTCAGGGCCTTTTGTAAGCAACCTTGCTTAATTATATAATTATTAATTACCTAATTTGTTTAAGCTTTGCTATCCTTCGATTATTTATATTTGGATACTTGATTTCTAGATTGACCACTGTTATCTATGACTAAAAACAGGATCATGATTATTATCACAAAAACCCTTAAGATTCTCCACAGCAGAGCCTGATTTTCACTTTTATCTTCAACCAGCCTTGATTTGACTTAACCTTTCCCCTGCTTACTTGGCACTTTCACAATATAGACTCGTTTAATGATATATGAAACTCTGAATCACAGCAGTTGCTTGTGAATTCTTGAAAACAACCTATTATTTAAGCCAAAGATTAACTTTGAAAATAGTTTTCCATTTACACAAACCTTTCTATTGTTATAGTTTCCCATACTTATAACCAGGTTTCTATTTGAGTGAATTTTAAATAGCGAATGCCCCTGCAAAAGTTATTTGTGAAAAAATCTCAGACATTGATGACTGAGAAAAAATAAATAAAGAAGAGGAACAATAACTGAGAATCTTGACCTACCTCCTTTTAGATTTGGGACCTCAGATGGCAATTGATTGTTTCTTCATCGTCACTGAGTAAGTAGTGCAAAGGGTCTGGCAACATACCCACATTTTCTTGTTTTATCTCGGTAAGGAGTGCCCAGAAACTCCCTCTATTGCTATTTACTGCAGCTAAAAGTTTCAGTCTTCTTTCTTCGCTCGTGTAAGCTTGTTCGAAACAACTCTCAGACCATCAAAAGTGTAACCGAGCTTTGTGAAACGCACAATTAGACCCAGTTAATCTAAAATACCTGACTCTCACTGACCTAAGCTGCATATTCCATGGGGGCTAAATAGCAGCTCAGAAGCTCCAGCACCGAGTAGAAATTCCTAGCCAGTCTTAAAGTGTGAGGCATTATTCTCTTAAAGCTTGTTTTCAGCCCACATGGCTGTTCAGCAAAAAGCTGCCAGCTTTTTGTAGCCCAAACTAAGATTGTGAATTTAAACTCACAATTTGTTTAGACTCTCCCTTTTGTTCTTCTGGTTTCTTTTCTTCTCAAACAAGTTAAGTTTTTGTCTCGCAATGCCCTGCCCCTAAAGTCACCAAACCAGAATTTTGCTGCAACACTGGCAACTTCCCGTAAATCTAAATTGTAATTTTATCCTGTTCACTGAGTCCATATTGGCTTAAGGCCAGCCGAACATTCCAGTTGAGGTAGAAGCACAGATATCTACCTTTTCTCATGCTCACACCCATCAGAAAAAAAGGTCAGTTGAGCAAGAAACTGTGAGCATCAAGAGTTTATTAATCTCTGGTGACCCAGAATGGCAAAGTTAACCTGTCGCAGCGAGAGAAATCGGGAGTTACACCGGGTGTGCTGTGGGGGAGAATGCAGGCAGACTTAACTACAACGCAAGGAAAAAAGGCATGTTTCAGAATGCACCTGCTGGCATTAACATACTGAGAATTCTTGAAGGAACCGTCTAGGTCCAGTCAATTATTTATTATCTAGCTAACTTAATTAAATATAAAATGTAGGCACATCTTACCTTGAATACCGTCGGAACTCACTTCAGCTGAATTCTTAAAAGAGCCTGGTGACGTGTTACCTTAACTTGACTGACAAGTATTTCCAAGAGAGAATTGCTGATCTCACTTACCTGAGGCAAAACACTAAAACCAGCAAGGTACGTCGCTAGGAGGGACCCATGACCTTTTTGATGTATTCATAACATCACACTGGTTGTGAACAGGTGGCAGAAACAGGTGGCAGAATTTTTTTTTTCCTCTTTTCTTTTTAATCAAGTGCTGAGAAATTGGGGAAAAAAAAATGTACTTGCAAAAATAATGCCTTCCCAGTACTTTCCTTGATTTTGACCCGTCGACATAAGCGAATTAGAAAACCCAGGAACAGATTGTTCCCGCCTTCAGTTTTACAGAAGCTACCTGAGGAAGGTAGGTCAAAATGAATTAAAGTTTACGGTAAACTTGCACTATCCAATCAGAATCCAGTTTATTGCTTCTGATCAAACCATTTGGATCAGAAATTTGATTATGCAAGAAAAAAAAGAGGCCTCTCTTAAAATCATTATTTGCATTGTGACACATAAGCAGGTTTAAATTTCAAGCATTTTGGGACCATGACAAATGGAAGGGGAAGGAAACAGTGCCTCTGAATAGAATATTCTTATTGGTTAGAAACCTGTGTCCCAACCACATCCCCTCTCTTAATATCTGCCATTTAATATCTGCCAAAGATATAGCACACAAAGCTCGCCCAGAATTCTGCTCTCAGTATCCAGCTAAACATTGCTTAATGTGTAAGAAGGAACTGCAGATGCTGGTTTAAACCGAAGATAGATACAAAAAGCTGGAGTAAATCAGTGGAGTATCTCTGGAAAAAAGGAATAGGTGATGTTTTGGGTTGAGACCCTTTCTTCAGACTCAAACATTGCTTAACATTATTTCTGCATCTTCCTGGCACATTGATTTAGAATTTTTTGACCTCATCATTTCTTTCTTTCCCACTTGCGAAATTGCTCCAGTATTTTATGCTATCTCACACACTTCTGTTCTATGGATTCAGCAGATTCATAATTGGTAGAAAACTTTCAGCTATTGAAACAATTATAATTTCTAATTATAAATCACTGTTCAATACAATGCCAGAGTGCAAAGAACTTTACAGTCAAGGAAGTCCATGGGAAATGTAGTGCCTCTTGCAATAGGAATAAATATCGTCACCATTTTATACTCGGTGCGAAGGCCAGGCACTTGTTTGGAGACTGTGAGCCCAGGTTCGAGACATCATCAATACAGGAAACGACAACTTTACATCTTGTGGCAAAGTTGGAGTTTTGTCAGAACATTTCAATGAGATTACCTCCTGTTCTACTGAAACCAGAAATGAGCAATGTCCATTTTGCGCTTACTTTCTGAGTACAAACTCTCTAGTTTACCAAGAAGGAAGCTCATCCTCATTTTAAGTTGCAAGAGTATCACCTACCATACTGGCATGAAATAATTGGCCCCCAGCCCCTATGACTGAATTTTTTTTTACCTTCAGGGAAACACAGTGGCGCAGCAGTAGAGTTGTTGCCTCACAGAGCCAGAGACCCGGGTTTGATCCTGACTATAATAGTGTATGGGTGGTCATTGCTCGGTGCGGACTTGGGCCAAAGAGCCTGTTTCCACGCTGTATCTTTAAACTAAACTAAACCAAACCAAACTAAACTCAGCATGTACAGATAGGAAGCCAAAAGTGGAGCAGGGCTGATTTGTGCTGAGGCAGAATCAAGTAGATAGACAGATCAACAGTAGTTCATAAAAGCAATGTCGCAACAAGCAAAAAGCAAACAGTTGGAGGAACCCAGTGGGTCAGTTAGAGGGTGTGGAGGGAAATGAACAGACGATGTTTCGGCTCGGGACCCTTCTTCAAGACTCAAGGTTAGGTTGGGGTTTAAAATATGCTTTCTTTAATGTAGCCCTCCAACTATATTAAAACTTAGACAGCTACTGATCATCACCAGTTCACAGGCCCCTTTTAAATCTTTCCCCTCAAGTCAAGTCAAGTCAAGTATAGACACAAAGTGCTGGAGTAACTCGGTGGGTGAGGCAGCATCTCTGGATAACATGGATAGGTGACATTTCGTGTTGGGATCCTTCTTCAAACTCCTTTGAAAAATCAACTATCCGTGTTCTCCACAGAAGCTGCGCGACCCGCTGAAGTTTCTCCAACACTTTGTCTTTTTTTATAAACCAGCAACTGTGGTTCCTTGGTTCTTCAAGTCAAGTAGAGTTTATTGTCATATGTACCAGTATGGTGAGGTACGGGTAAAATGAAAACCTCTCACCTTAAACCTGCATCTTCTGGTTTTAGACTCCCCTATCCTGGGGGAAACTTATAAGGTTTCCTTTCTGCCTCCTAAGTTCCAGATAAAAAACCCTAGTCTATTCAGCTTGCCTTAGAACTCAAACCTTCATGACTCAGTAACAGCACCATAAATCTTTTCTTCACCCTCTCCAGTTTAATAACATCCTTCCTATAGCATTCCTATGATTAGGTTCTCCTGGGAATGTCAATTAATATATAAGATTCAACCAGGGTTGCTGCAGACTTGAGGAACAGCTATAGCACATGTGATCTGAATGTTAATCTGATCATATAAAACTAGTTCACAAGTTCACAAGTTATAGGAGTAGAATTAGGCCATTCAGCCCATTGGGTCTACTCCGCCATTCAATTATGGCTGGTCTCTGCCTCCTAATCCCATTTTTCTACCTTCTCCCCATAACAATAGACAATAGACAATAGGTGCAGGAGTAGGCCATTCAGCCCTTCGAGCCAGCACCGCCATTCAATGCGATCATGGCTGATCACTCTCAATCAGTACCCCGTTCCTGCCTTCTCCCCATACCCCCTCACTCCGCTATCCTTAAGAGCTCTATCCAGCTCTCTCTTGAAAGCATCCAACGAACTGGCCTCCACTGCCTTCTGAGGCAGAGAATTCCACACCTTCACCACTCTCTGACTGAAAAAGTTCTTCCTCATCTCCGTTCTAAATGGCCGACCCCTTATTCTTAAACTGTGGCCCCTTGTTCTGGACTCCCCCAACATTGGGAACATGTTTCCTGCCTCTAATGTGTCCAATCCCCTAATTATCTTATATGTTTCAATAAGATCCCCCCTCATCCTTCTAAATTCCAGTGTATACAAGCCCAATCGCTCCAGCCTTTCAACATACGACAGTCCCGCCATTCCGGGAATTAACCTAGTGAGCCTACGCTGCACGCCCTCCATAGCAAGAATATCCTTCCTCAAATTTGGAGACCAAAACTGCACACAGTACTCCAGATGCGGTCTCACCAGGGCCCGGTACAACTGTAGAAGGACCTCTTTGCTCCTATACTCAACTCCTCTTGTTACGAAGGCCAACATTCCATTGGCTTTCTTCACTGCCTACTGTACCTGCATGCTTCCTTTCATTGACTGATGCACTAGGACACCCAGATCTCGTTGAACTCCCCCTCCTCCTAACTTGACACCATTCAGATAATAATCTGCCTTTCTATTCTTACTTCCAAAGTGAATAACCTCACACTTATCTACATTAAACTGCATCTGCCATGTATCCGCCCACTCACACAACCTGTCCAAGTCACCCTGCAGCCTTATTGCATCTTCCTCACAATTCACACTACCCCCCAGCTTAGTATCATCTGCAAATTTGCAAATTTGCTACCCTTGACACCCGTTCTAATCAAGAATTTGTCTATCTCTGCCTTAAAAATATCCACTGACTTGACGTCCATAGCCCTCTGTGGCATGTTGTTCCACAGATTAACTACCCTCTGACTAAAGACATTCCTCCTCGCCTTCTTTCCAAAAGAGCGCCCTTTAATTCTAAGGCTATGACCTCTAGTCCTAGAAAGGAAACATCCTTTCCACGTCCACTCTATCTATGCCTTTCATTATTCTGTAAGTTTCAATGAGGTCTCCCCTTATCTTTCTAAACTCCAGCGAGTACAGGCCCAGTGCTGTCAAACACTCATCATATGCTGACCCACTCATTCTTGTTAACCTCCTCTGGATGCTCTACAGAGCCAACACATCCTTCCTCAGATATGGGGTCCAAATTTGCTCGCAATACTCCAAATGCGGCCTGACCTGCACCTTATAGAGCCTCAGCATTACATCTCTGTTTTTGTATTCCAGTTGTCTTGATATAAATGCTAGCATTGAATTTGCCTTCCTTACCACCGATTCGATGTGTAAATTAACTTTTTGGAAGTCCTGCACCAGCATTCCCAATCCCTTTGCATCTCTGATTTCTGTATTCTCTCTCCCTCTGTAGTTACATTATAGGATTTGAAAACCTAGTACGTGCAGATCCATTGAGTGGGATTTTTGGCACCATCTTTTCTTTTCATTGCAGCTGGGGAATCAAATGATTTATTTTCCCATTACTGCATGTTATATCTTTGATGTCCCGTAGACATTTTTTCTGAAGATTTTGCTGCCTTTGAATGCATCATTTAAAAACATTGCCTGTTTCCAAATATACCAATAACTCCTGTGAATTACAATCACCTCTTGTTACCTTTGGTCATAGCTACTTCAGCAACACCTCATTCTACATAAAACAAAATGTTGGAAGTATGAAAGGAAAACAGAAGATGCCAGAAATATTCAACTGATCAGTTAGCGTGACACAAAAAGTTGGAGTAACTCAGCGGGTCAGACAGCAAATCTGGAGAAAAGGAATAGGTGACATTTAGGGTCGAGACCCTTCTTCAGACCCTTCCCTCAGTCTGAAGAAGAGTCTCGACCCGAAATGTCACCTATTCTTTTTCTCCAGAGATGCTGTCTGACCAGTTGAGTTATTCCAGCTTTTTGTGTCTATCTTCGGTTTAAGTTCCTTCCTGCACAGATCAGGTAGCATTCCACCTTCCCTTAACTTGTGGCCACCTAAAACTCAGCTGTCTCTATACTAACTCGCACTTTCCTGTCCATCCACAATTCCTGTGCTATGTTGGTTTCTGATTGTAACATGTTGATTTAACAAAATAATTATCCTGTTTATAAATGCCTCCATGGCCTAGTCCGTCCAGATATCTGTCATCTCTCCAACCTTCAGATTGAGATTTCTGCATTTTCCATTCTGGGGTTTTCATCAACTCCAAATATTTAATTCCTCTACTTGCGGCAGCCATGCTTTCAGCTGCCAAGACCGTAAGCACTTGAGCTCCTTCCCTAAACCCCAATGCATTTTTTCCTGTTAAATAATCTACTTCCTGACATATCTTTTCACCATTTGCAAATGTAGCTTGGCAACAAATTTTGCTTCATAACGATCATCTGATATGTCTTGGGATGATTTACAGCGTTGAAAATGGTTATAAGTGCTCATTGTTGTTGTTGAGTGTGCTGCTAAGACTTGCTGAAACTCCACAGTCCTCTGGTGCATGAGAAAGCCTCCGTGCTCTCAGAAAACATCAATGTGAAATAACTAAATGACAATGGGTTTACAAAGCTATAGTACCCATGCTATAAAAAGAGCATTATAAATTCAAGAAAAACTATTTCTGATATCAAAATTGAGGATTCCTATGGTACATATTTTGTTATTAAACTACATAAACCTCAAATGTCACAGGTACAATAATCGATACATGGCAAATTGACTGATCCTAGATAGGCCAAAAGTAGAAGTGTTACAAATGGTTTCAGCATCTCAGGGCAGGGTTGAAATATTATCCAAGATTTCCTTCTCTGATGGCTACCATTGCAAATACTAGGTGTGTAGAAAAAGTGAGATTACAGATTACTTTACCCGTATTCCTTTTTGTTGTGAAATAGCCAGTTGAAGCTAAAGTTTGGTTAGTTCCAAAGTAAATCATCTGGTAAAAGGTTAGGATAACATTATTGCCAACATTGTTAATGGCAGCATAACATCCCAGCCTTGAAGATCACCATCCCTGGTTCAATCCACCAGCAAGATGCACCCATCAATGTTTGCATCCTGTCAGGGCAGAGGTCAAGGGAATGGTCAATATTGACAATGTTGAGGTGTCAGGGTATCAGGTCAAACATGGACAGCGAAAACCAATGTTGATTACTACCCTGCCATGAACTTTATGCATATGGGAAAGAGATTGGTTGCTACACTTTCTCTGGAGCTAGAAGAGAAAAGCATGTCTTGAAGACAATCCCCTTGTATTTTTTCAAAGAATTTTTTCATACAAACTCCTTATGAGCTGCATGCAATTTAATCTTGCAAATCCTCAAATCCTTATTCAGATAAAAGTTTATTACTTTCATTGCAGAAGTTATGTTCTGAAGTGGGCATAGTGCTATTGAGGTTGAATGGCATCTTCAGGAACTTCTGAGCAATTTTCGTAATGCAGGACAATGATTAAAGATACATTTGGTGTGCATGTAATGAACAAAATGAAAACGGAGAACCCATTTCAATGTGGATGTGAATGTGAAAGTGTCAGTCTTATGGTTTGCTTTCCAAATGAAGGCTGCACTTTAATTGTATCTATGACCATAACCAGAGGTTTAAGCTAAAGATGTCTATCTTTGAATGAACACCTTCGCTCAGTCTGCCTGGACCTACCTGATCTCCCGGTTGCCAAACACATGAACTCCCTTTTCCATTCCCATACTGACCTTTCTGTCCTCAGCCTCCTCCATTATCAAAGTGAGGCCAAATGCAAATTGGAGGAATAGCACCTTATATTTTGCTTGGCAGCTTACAACCCAGCGTTATGAATATTGATTTCTCTAACTTCAAGTAGCCCTTGCGTCCCCTCGCCGTCCATCCCCACCCAGGTCATTGTTCCAGCTTCAAAGTTGTCATGTTGAGTGTCATTGTCAGTAACTCGTTTTCACCTAGCCCACAGCTAACAATGGCCTGTTTCCTTTATCATTGTTAGTTTCCCATATCTTTCATTCATTTGTTCTATATCTCTCTATATCACCGTTTATATCTCTCATTTCCCTTTCCCCTGACTCTTAGTCTGAAGAAGGGTTTCGACCCGAAACGCCACCTATTCCTTTTTTCCAGAGATGCTGTCTGAGTTACTCCAGCTTTTCTGTCTATCTTCAGACCAAATATGTATTTTGTAACTATTTAGGAACTTATCTAAAGGTTATTGATGTATTTTTGGATTGACTCATTTTATCTACAATGCACTAAGAAGATAAATGAAATCCAATCACTCTGCCCTTCCATTTTCATTCGTCAGTTGATGATTCAGCAATCTATGGTCCAAAATTTTCAATGTTATCTTTTACTTGGTGTGGTGATTTAGAAATTTTCAACAATAAATCAAAAAGTGACTAACTCAATAATAACACCAGTTTTCTACCAGGCTGAATACTCAATCAAACTTCTACAGGGGTATGGTGGAGAATATACTGACTAGTTGCTTCAAGGCTTGGTCCTGTAGCAAGTAACTTGAACACCAAAGGATAAGGGAGGCTGCAGAAAGTTTTGGACATTGCCCAGTCCATCACAGTTATTGAGCTCCCTGCCATCAAAGAGATCTACAAGAAGTGTCGCCTCAAGACGGCAGCTAATATCATCAAAGACCCACCTCACCCTGGCCATGCTCTCATCTCACTCATCTCATTAGGACGAAGGTACAGGAGCTTAGAAGCATTAACTCCAGGTGCAAGGACAGCTTCTTCACATCATTCATCAGGCTCTTGAACCACACTATAACCCTAACCATAACCATACCTCATCCTTATTATCAACTTTGTATAACATTGCAGTATGTTCTAATGCACTATTATGGTCTGGTTACCTTGAATAATTGATAATTTATTGTATTATTGTTTACTGTATATTTATTTCTTGTATTACATTAATGTGTCAGTAGAGTGACAGCAAGTAAGGATTTTATTGTTCCAGTCCAA
The DNA here is from genome assembly GCF_053455715.1 of Rhinoraja longicauda. NCBI lineage: Eukaryota > Metazoa > Chordata > Chondrichthyes > Rajiformes > Arhynchobatidae > Rhinoraja > Rhinoraja longicauda. The sequence continues at coordinate 67,878,372 of NC_135953.1, read as the reverse complement.
GTGCATATGACAGTTAAACATCTTGACTTTAGACTCACTCTACTTTATTTTAAAAAACAAAGTGCAAAATGAATGAGATTTCATGGTCTCACAATTACATATCAAAACCTTTAAAACTATAATTGTCCCACCCACAAAAGTCAACAGACATTTGCATTCCTCAGACTTTTTGTGGTCAATGAAGAACTTAGTGTGAAGATATGAACTAGTTTTTGGAATGTTATTCTGCTGAATATAGTTAGGATGTAGCCTTGATTTATGAAAGGGAGACATAACTGTAAAACATTTTGTTTAGCAAAAGTTTGTTAATCAAAGAGTCTAGGTGAAATGGAATTTGGATATTTTGGTTTAATGTAATGCAATGAGTTGAGAAGGGTTACTATTCATTATAGTGAATAATATACCTATGACAAAAGTGTCTCTAGGGCCTCCTTCATTATAATGAAGAGGTGTTCTCCAAAGAGTCAAGGGTGTTCCAGTGATTTTTGTTAAATTAAATAATACCTGTATTGCTTGAGACTGGTGATTCGTTTACAGGATTTGACTAGGTAACTTTGCAATTGAGAATCAAAGAGGCTCATACTCCGAAATAATTATGGAACCATGGACTGATATAGCATAGAGGAAATGCATGTGTGCCTGTGGTGCGACTATCCAATTAGGCTTTCATTATTTGTTCTATTAAAGGGCAATGACACTATTTTATGTGCTTTGATTGTAAATTTTATAAGCCTGAAAGGAAGTGTTTGTACATAAGGATTTTAATTTTGTGTTTGATCAGCAGCAGCAACACAAGCAGGTAGATATAAAAAATAACTACATGGAATTTTATGGGAAACTAAGAAAATGCATTCATGCATGTTTTCCTATAATCTCTGGGTATCTCTGATCAATGAATTACGTTTGAAGGGTAAACACAATGGTCATAAAGGCAAATGGTGAAATTATTTTGCACAAAGCAAATGAATGAATATTAAGTCTGGAAATTATAGTAATGGTTGCAAATGGTGTCGTGACCTAGCTACTGGAAAAGCTCACTGCTTTTTTTCAAAATATGTTTACATGATCCTGAAAATGATTTCATCCAAAAGACAACACTTCAACAATGTAATTTACAAGGGTGGTATGGTGGGTTTATTATTGGTGGGTACAGGAGCGTTCTGGACTGTTGATCCATCGACAAGAGTTCAAATCTCACTCGCAACAGAGGTAGTAAATTCAAATGATGAAATAAATGTGGATAGAATTAAAAGGCTTGCCTCATGTGATACACTGATTAGTTTAGTTTAGTTTAGAAATACAGCACGGAAACAGGCCCTTCGGCCCACATGGTCTGCGCCGACCAGTGATCCCCGCATATTAACACTATTTTACACACACTAGGGACAATTTTTACATTTGCCAAGCCAATTTACCTACAAACTTGGAGGAAACCCAGAGGAAACCGAAGATCTCGGGGAAAACCAACGCAGGTCATGGGGAGAACGTACAAACTCCGTAAAGACAGCACCCGTAGTCGGGATCAAACCCGGATCTCCGGCGCTGCAAGTGCTGTAAGGCAGCAACTCGACTGCTGCTTCACCGTGCCACCCTGATGTTCTTCAAGAATGCAAATCTGTCATCTTCCCCTAGTCTGGCCTAGATGTGACACCAGATTCACCAATGTGGTTGACTCTTACCTGTCTCCTCAGTTCAGAGCGAAATAGGTACACAATCAATGCCAGGATTGCCAGTAACATTCACAACCTACAAATAAACAAATTAAAAAAACACATAACTGACAATCTTCTATATAGTAAGTGTAGTAGGAGGCGTAAGAAATAAAGTTAGGACTGTAAAGTGGTGCTGAGGTAAAAGATAAATTGGTAATATTGAAATAGCTTTATTTCATTTCAGATATATATTATGTAATGGAGGATGCATCTACTTCATCTGTATTTACACCAAGACAGTATCTAGTTAATCGTTAATCATGTTTATGTCCAACATGCGAACATGCAGGAAATAAAATGAAAAATTTATATTTGCTGGAAAAATATATATATATCCAAAAGGTTGCAGCCGGCTTGTAACTATCTGTAAAGGGAATAGAGAGGTTATAATGTTTTGGCTGTTCCCCTGCAACCAAACTAAAAATGTAAAGATAAGTAAGCATTTCTGAATGATTGCAAAATAACACAATTGAAAATAAAAAGGATGTGGGGGTGGAGAAAACCTAAAGACAGGATGATTAGAGTGAGTGAAAGGACATTAATTGGTTCATGAGTGATGTAAAAGATCACCAACATTATTTTATAATTTCAATATAAATTTGTGTGAATCAGTAAAACTAAGCAGAGATTAAAAAAAGGTATAAAAACAAAATACAAACTTGGGGACGTTGAAATGGGCCACATTAAAAATACAATGAGGAAGAAGAGAAAATAGAAAAAAAAGAAAGATATCAAGCTGTAGATGTACTAAACGTCTTGTGTAAATATGAGACAAAGCAGAAAATTCAAGCACTGCCAATCACAAGAAAAAGTAATGATTTGCACAAATTCAAACCAGACCTCCCACTCGACACTGACAAAAGAGCTTGTGATTCAAACACTACCTTCCTCCCAGTTCAATAGCAATGATCTGAAGGAAATGGAAGGAGTAGTTATGGTCTGCTATTAATCAGCATTTATCTACATAGGGCTCAGCAGTAAGATCAGGTACTGGTGCCCAAACTGAATATCTCAAAGACTGACTCAGAGATTACAATATGCAATTCCCCTGCTGCATTATTTCTGACAGTGGCAGCACATTAATGTCATCTGCTGGTTTACTTTGTTGCTCTCTGCAGGAAGCAAAGAGCACACTGTTCATTGGGTTTTCACCTCAGTAAAAGACTGGATTCCATAGATGACCAGCACCAGTTTAAGCCGTCTTATGCAACGCAAAGCCAACCTGCTCCTCTTAAAAGCGAGTTGTATTGTGGCTTCAGCTGGTGCTGACAAGTATTCTACAACTGTAGGTGACCTCGAAGAATTTAGAAACTGAACAACACAGGAAGGAGCTGGCTCCTTCGTTTTCCAATATTTCAGTGGAGATTATGGTGTAGGGGGTGAAGAGACATGGACAGGACATTTTCCACAAGCAGGAGGCCCTACATATACTTTTGTCAAAGGTAGTGAAAGAACTCAAGAGATTGCATTATGTACAGGCAACGAAACAATTGAATTTCTACTTACTGCAACGTAACTAGCCCATAAACATAATACGCTTAGATAAAAAATATAATAATAAAAAACAATTCAGTAAATTACTAACTGTAATACAAGATAGCCATAATAGTGCAAAAAATGAAATCTGTAGTGCAACCAAAGACACAGTCCATAGAAGTTCATAGTTTCTAAAGTTAGTATTGTGTGGTGTTCATGAGCCTGTTGGTTGCTGGGAAGAAACTGTTATTGAACTTGGTGGTCACGGTTGTTAAGGTCCTGTACCTTCATCCCAATGCTAGTAGTGAAATGAGTGCATGGCCAGGATGATATTGGCCGCCTTTTTGAGGCAATGCCTCCTACAGATACTGAAGATCTGGTTGTAGTCTCACGGGAGACTTGACTTGAGGTCAGCATTAGTGATTTCAATCCTCAAATGTCTCTTCCTACCAATTGCACCTCAACCCTCAAGCACTGATGAATGACCATATTTCCAACATTCAACACCTACAATTCCAATCAGAACTCATAACTACATACTTCTTCTTAGGAAGTCTCTTGGGATCGAGGATGACTTGCTTCCATTCCTGTTTAGTGCATTCTGAGTCCAATGTGGGAAATGTAACCTCTCCACCACACCCTCACAAATTGAAAGCATCATGATCCCAGTTCACAACTTACACACACAGCCAGCTGTTAAACATGACAGCTACTTCACAAAAAACGCATGGCACTCATTATTAAGCATTGCCCTTTGTTTTGCACGACAAGATGACACATATTTGCAGGCGACACCAGTTAAAAAGGTACAGTCGCATCATCGCACTCTGTTGAGGAGCTGGTGCTCAATATTATTGAAGTAGGTGTGGCCAGCAGCAGAGTTAACGCCACACAAAATCACAGTTGTTTTGGATCTAATCCTCATGCCCAACCTCCCCTTCAGCCTGGAACCTCTCTTTATATTGTTAAAGCGGTGATTGACAGATTCCTGATTAGTAAAGACATCAATGGTTACGGGGAGAAGGTAGGGTGAAAAGGGTTGAGAGGGAAAAAGAATCAGCCATGATCGAATGACGGAGTAGACTCAATGTGCCAAATGGCCTAATTCTGCTATGTTTTATGGTTTCTTCTGATGCTGTAAACATGCACCTCCTACATCCCCTCCATACAACTACATCCTGGTGTATTTTTACTTTCAGATGGCAAAGAAATGCAATCAGGTCAGGATATGGAAAAAAGTGGAAGCAAAGATGGAAGGTGAGGACACATTGATTTCACCCCCATGACCACTTGGTCAGAGGTGAGCATGATTTGTCCTTGCAGCCAAATTATCTTCAAGCTTACGGGGGAGAGGTTGAGTAAGTAAGACCACGGATGGTTCTTTGAAAGGGAAATGATTGAATGACCTTCTTTTCTGGAGAAAGAGTGGGATAGTGGAGCTATGGATAGTTTTATTGAAGAGCTATGACAATAGACAATAGACAATAGGTGCAGGTGTAGGCCATTCGGCCCTTCGAGCCAGCACCGCCATTCAATGTGATCATGGCTGATCATTCACAATCAGTACCCCGTTCCTGCCCTCTCCCCATACCCCTATGGATGAAATGGAATGTGATTTCATGATAAACAAACCTCTTAACTTCATATCCTTGGTGGGGTTCGAGGCAAAAAGGATCAGGGGACAAATTGCAGTGTGCAAGGTTATCATTGCAGGGTTAGGCCTGGAGACAATGGCTTTGGGTTGCATGTGTTGTAGTTGTAGTTTTGATTGGCTGGCAATGGCAGGACTCAAATGGAGTAACTCTGGTGGGCTTACTATTAATATCATGATCTTTAACCTTTACTTTAGACTTTAGAGATACAGTGTGGAAACAGCCCCTTTGGCCCTCCAAGTCTGCACTGACCTGTGATTACCCCATACACAAGCACTATCCCACACACTACCAACAATTTACAATTTACTAAAGCCAACTAACCGACAGACAGCACCCATTGTCAGGATTGAACCTGGGTCTCTGGCAGTGTTGCAGAGCTAATTTTTTAGGTGCCGGAGCTGTCACTGTTGCCGGAGCGGCCGCTGTTAAACTCCCCGCTGGTTAAAATTCCCCGCTGTTTATTTTGGCTTTTTTTTACAGAGGTGCCGGAGCGGCGCTCCAGTGAGCTCCGGCAGCAATGCACCCCTGGTCTCTGGCATTGCAAGGCAGCACCTCTACTGTTGTGCCACTGTCCCACCCTAAAGATCAGGGCAAATAGATATTCTTCTTCTAGCAGCTACTTCCACGCTTAGATGTGGCACCTCAACAACCATAGCAATTTATTGCAGGGCAAGTTTCTGGGTTACTGCAGCGTCCTCTGAATCATTACCCTTAGCTATCTGAGCTTGCATGGCAGCAGAATGACCTTTTATGATGTCTTTCACCACAGCACCCAATTGTTGGGTGTCCTCTGTCTGCGGTCAATGGAACTCAATGCTCTTCAGTCAATTACAGAGGTGGATGGCGAAACCAGATGTGCTCCAGATCTCAGTGTGGTTGTTACAATTACATTAAGGTTTGTAATACGAACCAGAATTCCTGTTCCTGATCACTGTGCAGTGAACTCTTTTGGAAGTGTGTACATGTAGATGTTCAATATTTGTCTTTGGTGTTCCCAGGGGTCAAATGGCCTGTCTGAACTCACTTTCCATGTTAATGCTTGATTAATGGCCCCTTAGAAAAGGTGCAAGAGGGAAACACATCCCAAGTAAGATTCCACATGTGTAGAAAGGGAAAGGAAGTGATATCATTAAGAACTAAAAAAAGAATCACCGAGTACAGACTTTCTCGACAGCATTTGTTCTCAAATACATGTTGAACCCATGCCTTAACCTCTATTTAATACACAAGAACACAGTTCAGTGCACTGTGTGCTCATGAGGTGCGATTTTCACCATAAATCGGTAATTTAGGGCATCCAACAGAATTGGTCTTTGAAAGGAAATTACAAAAGGGTTGTTCAACTTTAAAGCTAGAACTGATGAAGAAATCATCTCTTTCCTGTGCGCTTAAATTTACAGCATCCTGCTCTCTGTGATGGAACAGTAAACAATTTGAATCTGTCGATATGCAGGTAAAAATCACATTCATTAAAAGATAAAGAAAATTTAATGTGCACGCAGTCATTTAGCTCTTTGAGCCTCTGCTACTTACTTACAACAGGGCAACTTAAAGTTGGTGGGATGGTCAAAACATTACATTTTCTAGCTTCCAAAAACAGACGTAGGTAGAGACATCAGGATTAACCAACACGTCACTTCTGCTGCAGGGAACATGCCAACTTCGTACAGCCTGCAGCCAGTGCTAAGATCATGCTGTTGGGTGGTTGCACACTTCATCATAGGGCCCCATGTGTAAGAGACTCCACTTTAGAGCCTTTAAAAGACTGAAATTTGGTTGTTGCAGTCCTGAAGTTCAAAATGCCATTAATTTGGGTTTGGAGAAAGACACATTATTCAGGTAACATCAGATGAAGAGAGCTTCAAGACTTTCAAATGATCCACTGCAAGTTTCGTGAAGAAAGTAAAGATTAGTATAGAATTGATAAGGCATCAAAAGGTCCTCCACAAAATGGAATCCAAAAACAGAAGCAAATGTCAGAAGTTTTGATATTAAAACAGAAACAGAGAAACATAGAAACATAGAAACATAGAAACATAGAAAAATAGGTGCAGGAGTGCCTTTCGAGCCAGCACCACCATTCAATATGATCATGGCCGATCATCCAAAATTAATACCCCATTCCTGCTTTTTCCCCATATCCCTTGATTCATTTAGCGCTGAGCTAAATCTAACTCTCTCTTGAAAACATCCAGTGAAATGGCTTCCACTGCCTTCTGTGGCAGAGAATTCCACAGATCCACAACTCTCTGGCTGAAAATGTTTTTCCTCATTTCAGTCTTAAATGGCCTATCCCTTATTCTTAAACTGTGACTCCTGGTTCTGGACTCCCCCAACATTGGGAACATTTTTCCTGCATCTAGCTCGTCCAATCCTTTTCAGAATTTTATATGTTTCTATAAGATCCTCTCTCATCGTTCTAAATTCCAGTGAATACAAGCCCAGCCGACCTATTCTTTCATCATATGTCAGTCCCGCCATCCCGGGGATTAACCTGGTGAACCTACGTTGCACTCCCTCAATAGCAATAATGTCCTTCTTCAAATTAGGAGACTAAAACTGCACACAATACTCCAGGTGTGGTCTCACCAGGGCCCTGTATAACTGCAGTAGGACCTCCTTGCTCCTAAACTCAAATCAAAGGTCAGTTTATTGTCACCTGTACCAATTAAGGTACATTGAAACTCGAATTACCATACAGCCATAATAAAAAAATAACAAGACACACAACTACATAAAAGTTAACGTAAACATCCACCACAGCAGATTCCCCACATTCCTCACTGTGACGGAAGGCAATAAAGTCTGCAGTCCATCCGCAGTCGGGCCGATCGAAGCCCCCGCATCGGGGCCACAGAAGCTCCCACGTCGGGACCATCGAAGCTCCTGTGTCGGAGTGATCGAAGCTCCCCCGTCGGGGCAGTTGAAGTCGATCTCCAGCAGAGGCCGCCAGCTCCACAGTGTTAGGCCGCAGTGCGGACGGAGATACGATACGGAAACAAATCGTATCTCCGTCGAGGTAAGAGATTTAAAAATGTTTCCCCCAACACCCCCCCCCCCCCACATAAAACAGGCTAAAGAACACTAAAACATCCATTTAACGCATACTAAAAAACAACAAAGAAGGAAGGGATGAGACAGACTGTTGGTGAGGCGGCCATTGCGGGCGCCACCTGGTCGTAAATCCTCTCGCAATGAAGGCGGACATGCCATTAGCTTTCTTCAATGCCTGCTGTATCTGCATGCTTACTTCCAGTGACAGATGTACAAGGACACCCAGGTCTCGTTGCACCTCCCCTTTTCCTAATCTGACACCATTCAGATAATGTGTAAGAAAGAACTGCAGATGCTGGTTTAAACCAAAGATAGACACTAAAAGCTGGTGTAACTCAGCGGGCCAGGCAACATCTCTGAAGTGAAGGAATGGGTGACGTTTTGGGTCGAGACAGTTCTTACTAATCTGCCTTCCTGTTCTTGCCACCAAAGTGGATAACCTCACATTTATCCACATTATACTGCATCTGCCATGCATCTGCCCACTCACCCAACCTATCCAAGTCACCCTGCATCCTCATAGCATCCACCCTCGCAGCCCACACTGCCACCCAACTTTGTGTCAACTGCAAACTTGGAGATGTCACATTTAATTCCCTCGTCTAAATCGTTAATATATTTTAGATAATGCAGAATTTACAACTATTATGCAATCCTTCAAGGCATGAAAGCACAACAAAAAAGCAGTCCAAAAATAGATGTCAGGATAAATTAAAGACAACATTAAATCTAAGAAAAAGGCTCATTAAGATGCCAGAAAAGTACTAACCCAGCAGATTGGGAGCAATTTTTCAAATTTAGCAAAGGGAATTGATAAAGATATTGGAAAATAGATTATGAGAATAAACTATACAGATTGCTGAGAAGTTGGGGTAAATGTAGGTCCCTTACAGATAAGGGAGGATAATTTATTTTGGAGAATAAGGATATGGGAGGAAATAAAACATGCTCTCAGCCTGTCTTTACAAGGACACACAAAAAAAATCCAGAATTACCAGAAAACTGAGGCTCCAATGCAAATGAGGAAGTGAATATAAATTAGTATTTTAATTTTAAATAAACTACCGGGTGGCACCAGCAATGGCTGCCTCACCAACAGTCTGTGTGTCCTTTCCTTCTTTGTGTTTAATTGTATGTGTTAAATGTATGTTTTAGCGTCCTTTAGCTTGTTTTATGTGGGGGGAAACTTTTTCTAATCTCGTACCTCGATGGAGATGCGATTTTTTTCCGTATCGTAACTATGTCCGCACTGCGGCCTAACATCTAGGAGTTTGCGGCCTTTGCTGGAGACCGACTTCGGGAACTCCAAGCCGCAAAAGTTTCGACCGCCCCAATGCGGGAGTTTCGATCGCCCCAACGCAGGAGCTTCAGCCGCCGACTATGGGAGCTTTGATCGCCCCAACGGATGGTTCGACTGCCCTGACCACAGGAGAATAAAGAGGAAGAAGTTTGGACTTTTTTGCCTTCCATCACAGTGAGGAATGTGGGGAATACGCTGTGGTGGGTGTTTATGTTAACTTTTATGTAGTTGTGTGTCTTGTTGGTTTTTTTTCGTATGGCTGTATGGTAATTCGCATATCACTGTACCTTAATTGGTACATGTGACACTAAAAGACCTTTGAAACCTTTATTAAATAATGGGGCAGAAAACTTTTAAATCCCAAGGACCAATAAATCCCATTTTGTGTTGTATGAACTTAATTGACTTTTCTGAAGATGTAACCAATAAGATTGATGAGGGAAAAGCTATAGACATGGTCTATATGAACTTCAGCGAGGCCTATGATAAGGTTCCGCATGGTAGGTTGCTCTGGATGTTTAGACTGCATGGGATCCAGGGAGATCTAGCTAACCAGTTGCAGAATTTGCTTCAAGGAAGAAAGCAGTGGGTGCTGGTGTTTTTCAGACTGGAGGCCTGTGACAAGTGGTGTACCTTAGGGATCAGTGCTAGGTCCAATGCTGTTTTTGGTTTATATTAATGATTTGGATGAGAATGTAGAAGCTATGATTAGTATGGTTGCACATGAGACTAAAGTGGGTGATATTGTAGACGGTGAAGATGGTTATCGAAAATGACAGCAGAACCTTGATCAGTTAGGCAAGTGGGCAAAGGAATGGCTAATGGAGCTTAATGCAAATAAATGCAAGGTTTTCCATTTTGGGATGTCAAATCAAGGCCAGACCTTCACAGTGAATGGTAGGGCCCTGGGGAGTGTTGTAGGGCCTGAGCTATCGGATTAGGTGGGGCAGGCTAAGACTTTATTCCTTGGAGCACAGGAGGCTGAGGGGTGGTCTTATAGAGGTGTGTAAAATCATGAAGGGAATAGATAGAGTAAATGCGCAGTCTTTCACCCAAGATAGGGGAGTCAAGAACCAGAGGACATAGGTTCAATGTGAGAAGTTAAAGATTTAATAGGAATCTGAGGAACAATGTTTTCACTCCGAGGGTTGTGTGTATGTGGAATGAGCTGCCAGAAGAGATAGTTGAGACAGGTACAATAACAGCATTTAAAAGACACCAGAACAGGGATATGGATAGGAAAGGTTTAAAGGAATATGGGCCAAACACTGGCAAATGGGTCTACCTTAAATGGGGCATCTTGGTTGGTATGGATGAGTTGGGCCAAAGTGCCTTTTTCCAAGCTGTATGACTCTACGACTCTGTGATCTAATTAATCACATCCCAGAGTTTTGAAAAAGATGGCTTTGGAGATAGTGGATGTTCTCTTATCATCCTCTTGACCTTATCTACCTTTATCTTCCTTCAACGCCTTTTCCTAACAAAACCCATCTCTAAACTCCTGCACCTAGGACTCAGCATTTTTCTCTCCATTTGGATCCTCGACTTGCTGACCCATAGACCATGGTCAGCAAGGATCAATGACAAAACATTCCCCACGATAATTCTCTGCCCCCTATTATACTCCCTATACATTGTACGAGTCTGCCACCAAATACTGCTTAAACTCCATCTACATTTACAGATTACACCAGTAGGCTGGATCTCGAACAATGGTGAGATGAAGTACAGGAAGAAGGTAGCATAATTAGTAACATGGTGTCAAGACACCACCCTCTCCCTCAATGTCAGCATGATGTAGGAGCTAGTCATTGATTTCAGGAAATGGGATAGTGTACATGCCCCAGTCATTAACAATTGTGCGAAAGTGGAAATACTCAAACGTTTCAGGTTCCTGGGCATAAATATCGCCAATAATTTGTCTTGGTCCAACCACATTGACGCTGTGGCAAAGAAAGCACACCAATACCTTCACTTCCTCAGAAGACTAAGGAAATTCGGCATTTCTCCAACAACTGTTACCAATTGGGATGCATTTAAACGGTTCGGTGACTGCTCTGCCCAAGACTGCAAGAAATTGCACAGGGTTCTGGATGCAGGCGGTCCATCATATAAACTAGCCTTCCCCCTCCCCTGACCCAATCGATTCCATCTGCACAGCATGCTGCCTCACCAAAGCTGCCAACGTAATCAAAGACCACTTACACCCCAGTCATTCACTCTTCTTCCCGCTCCCGTTGGGTAGAAAGATATAAAAGCGTGGAAGTATGAGGCAGGAGCAGCTTCATTCCTGCTGTTATCAGACTTCTGAATGGACCTCTCATCAATTAATGCGTAGCCCTGATCACCCAGCCTACTTCATTGAAGCCTTGCACTTGTTTTTATTTGCACTTTCTCTGTAGCTGTAATGCTGTAACACCATATACTGCACTCTGTTGTTTTTTCTTTGCACAATCTGTTGTACTTGTGTATGACTTAATTGTAATGATGTATGGTCTAATTTGATTGGATAGCACTCAAGGTTTTTCACTGTATCTCGATACACGTGACAAATATAAACCAATATCAATACCATTACCAAGAATATTGCAGATTCTGAAATGCAGATCAGGGGGTAGCAAATGTGACCCCATTATTTAAAAAAAAGAGAGAGAAAGCAAGGAACGATTGTCCTGTTAATCTAAGTATTTGTGAATATGTTGCAACCTATAACAAGAGATGTTACATTAAAGTTCTTAGAAAGTAATAGTAGGATTGAGCAGAGTCAATATGGATTCATGAAAGGGAAATCATGTTTGACTAATCTGTTGAAGTACTTGAGGATGTATAGAAACATAGAAACATAGAAAATAGGTGCAGGAGTAGGCCATTCGGCCCTTCGAGCCTGCACCGCCATTCAATATGATCATGGCTGATCATCCAGCTCAGTATCCTGTACCTACCTTCTCTCCATACCCCCTGATCCCTTTAGCAAAAAGGGCCACATCTAACTCCCTCTTAAATATAGCCAATGAACTGGCCTCAACTACCTTCTGTGGCAGAGAATTCCACAGACTCACCACTCTCTGTGTGAAGAAATGTTTTCTCATCTCGGTCCTAAAAGACTTCCCCCTTATCCTTAAGCTGTGACCCCTGGTTCTGGACTCCCCCAACATCGGGAACAATCTTCCCGCATCTAGCCTCTCCAACCCCTTAAGAATTTTATATCTTTCTATAAGATCCCCCCTCAGTCTTCTAAATTCCAGCGAGTACAAGCCCAGTCTATCCAGTCTTTCCTCATATGAAAGTCCCGCCATCCCAGGGATCAATCTGGTGAACCTTCTCTGAACTCCCTCTAAGGCAAGAACGTCTTTCCTCAGGTTAGGAGACCAAAACTGCACACAATACTCCAGGTGCGGTCTCACCAAGGCCCTGCACAACTGCAGCAGAACCTCCCTGCTCCTAAACTCAAATCCTCTTGCTATGAATGCCAACATACCATTCGCTTTCTTCACTGCCTGCTGCACCTGCATGCTTGCTTTCAATGACTGGTGCACCATGACACCCAGGTCACGTTGCATCTCCCCTTCTCCCAATCGGTCACCATTCAGGTAATACTCTGCTTTCCTGTTCTTGCTGCCAAAGTGGATAACCTCACATTTATCCACATTATATTGCATCTGCCATGCATTTGCCCACTCGCCTAATCTATCCAAGTCACTCTGCAGCCTCCTAGCATCCTCCTCGCAGCTAACACTGCCACCCAGCTTCGTGTCATCCGCAAACTTAGAGATGTTGCATTCAATTCCCTCGTCCAAATCATTAATATACACTGTAAATAACTGGGGTCCCAGCACTGAGCCTTGCGGTACCCCACTAGTCACTGCCTGCCATTCCGAAAAGGACCCGTTTATTCACTCTAGTAGAGTGAATGAGAAATCAGGGAATATTGGGCATTTGGATTTATATCAACAATCTGGCTAAGAGAACCAAATATAAAATTTTCAAGTTTGCTTGAAACATGGGAATCTCAATAACGTTGAGATTGTAGAGAGGCTTTAAGAGGATATTGACAGTCTAAGTGAGTCGGCAACAAAATAGCAGATGAAGTACAACGTGGAAAATGTGAGATAATCCTCAAATAGAACAAACAGAAATGCTGCATATTTTTCACTGGAAAGCGATTGATAAAGGTTGATGCTCAAAGGTACTGCAGTGTCCTTATAAGACACAGAAAGGGAACATAATGATGTAGCCGGTAATGAGGGAGCATGGTGGCCTTTATTGCAATATTACAAAAGTGAAGCTTTACTACGCTGTCTTACAACAAGGTATAGGCCTTGGAGCACACCTGGGGTATCGAGTACAATTTTGGTCTCTCCTTTTGTTTAAAAGCATGTGCTTACTATATAGGAAATGCAGTGAAGATTCACCAGACTGGTTGTGGCATAGCAGTTCTAGCCTACGATGGGTGATTGAGTTCATATGTTCTCAAGTTCTAGGAGTAGAATTGGGCCATTCGGCCCATTCAGTTGTCTCCACCATTCAATCATGGTTGATCTATCTTTCCCTCTCAACCCCATTCTCCTGCCTTCTTCCCATAACCCTTAATATCCTTACTAATCAATAACCTGTAAATCTCCGCCTTAAAAATACCCAATGACTTGACCTCCACAGCTGTCTGCGGCAATGCATTGCACAGATTCACCACGCTCTGACTCATTTCCTCGACCATCTTTCCCAGTTGCTCTGATCTGATGGTCATATGATTCGCAGGCCTGAAACCAGACTCCCCCTTTCCTGAAACTAACACTCTACTTCGAGCTCCATTACAGCACAAGATCTCCAGGAGTACAGACGATGTTCTCAAAGCTTCCATGAAAAACAGCAACATCTCTGCCGACTTGTGGGAATCTTTGTCCTGTAATGAGTTGAAATGAAGACAGAGCTTGAGGGGCAGCACTGCAAACCATGTTCCTATATCGGAGCATCGAGAAGCACAGATAAAATTGCTGGCCGTTGAAGAACCTCCCAACAAAACCACTCGCTTAGTTTGTCAGCAGCCCATTGACGTCATCAGAAACCTCAGAGCTCACAGAAATTTACTGGAAGCAAGTCATCCTCTAACCCAAGGAATTGCCTGGAAGTAGAATGTTAATCTGGCTAAAATTAATCCATTACATAAAACAACGGTTAAGTGTTTGCTTTCCAAAAGTGCCTGTTAGTACAATCAATGCAAATGAGCTTCCCCCCTGCAGCTCTGAGTGTACACCGCAACAAGCAGCAGCATATAGAGAGACCAATACATTGTTCTTTTAAACACTTGTCAGTTCAGCAGATCTTGCAAAATCCAAATGCAGTGATTTCTGATATGCTTTACAATGAAATCATACATACCTTGAATACATAACTCAAAGTGGAGATGAAATGATTCAATTTTATGTCTGAAGGTAACATCGAACCCCCAATGCTGTTTTAAATTTGGGTCACGGATCTAAGCCTCTCATTGCACATACCATTAGCTTAGTTCCTCAACATGTGATATTTAGAAATTTATGGAGAGAGCAAGGCAGGGGAGGGGGAAGTGAGAGTCGAACATAGCAAAAAAAACGCTCTACATAAGAACTACTTCCTTCATTAAAACTGTTTCCTTCTCTTAAGAGTTCATCTCATGAGTGAAGTGCAAACACTTTTCTAAGCTCCTCCTTGTTATGATTCAGCCTGTTTTTAAAGACTAAGAATTTAAAGCTAAGGAGGCAAATAAGCATCAGTTTTAGCTCCAAACGAAAGAAATGTCGCAAGGATAATTGTTACATCTAATGTCGACAAAATTGTTACATCTAATGTCGACAATAGGAGTTGGAAAAGTGACCAAAGTTCATTAGGTGTTCACCCCCTAACATCCTGATAGTCTCCTCATGACAATGATAATGATGTTAAACATAACAATGAGTCCGTTTCATTAAAAAAAACTGAAAATGGTGGAAATACTCAACAGTCCAGGCCACATCTGTGGAAACAGAAATAGAATTAATGGAGATAGACACAAAATGCTGGAGTAACTCAGTGGGTCAGGCAGCATGTCTCGAGAAAAGGAATAGGTGATGTTTCCCACTGAGACCCTTCATCAGACTCAAAATTCCAATATTTGCAGTTCCTTGTGCCTCTTTAGAAACAAGGGCCTGGTGAAGGGCTGCTGCCTCCTTGGAAAAAAGGGTCTACCAGAACAACAGAAAATGCAGGTGGGATTAAAATTGGATGAACAACCCAAGGCCAGGTTTGTGGAAACCCTGAAGATTTTAATGGAGAACCACAATTATTGTCAATAAGGTTATCTCCTACTTGGCAGCAGACCAGGTGGGCAGCCTGATCATAGAGACCAGAGTCTGATGTAGGGTCTTGACCCAAAACATCACCTGTTCCTTTTCTCCAGAGGTGCTGCCTGAGCCGTTGGGTTACTCCAGCATTTTGTGTCTATCTTTGGTGTAAACCAGCATCTGCAGTTCCTTCTAAAACAGATTTAATGTATCCAGTGTGAGATCCTTCTTCAAAACTGGGAAAGAGATAAAAGTAACATCAGACCACGGAGTGAGTGGGGGATGTCTCCATGGGGAAAGCTGCAAACAAGGTTATCTGGTCGACACAAAATGCTGGAGTAACTCAGCGGACAGGCAGCATCTCTGGAGAGAAGGAATGGGTGACTTTTCAGGTCGAGACCCTTCTTCAGACTGAGTAACTTCCCGCTGAGTTACTCCAGCTCTTTGTGTCTACCTTCGATTTAAATCAGCATCTGCAGTTCTTTCCTACAAGGTTATCTGGTCAATGAGTGGATGGGAGCAGTTAGAGGTTGAGAACATAGACAAACCAATGGAGAAGCTGAGAAATGTAGAGCAGGAAGACATGTCCAGAAGGTCAGGCTGCAGATAAACAGGGGGAAAAAATGACAGGCTGAGCCAATACCAAAGATACAGACAAAGAAATCAAGGTTACCTGAAGTTTAGAATTCAATATTGAGTGCAGAAGACTGATGTTCTGGTGCTATCCATCAAGCTTACATTGGGTACCTTCTTCCCAACCATCTCAGTCATGGGTCATCAACCTTTAATGGGCCTCAGCCTTCCCTATTGAAATCTGGCTCTCTACTGTTTGTTTCATTGTGGGCTTCTCATTATCAACCTCCCACGAAAGAACTCCTCACATAATCATCTTTAACATTATGATCAGGCTGTCCACCTGTCCTCTACCATGTAGGAGACAGTCATATAGAAAACAATTGAGTTTCTTCATTAAATTCATCAGGCCTTCCTTGCACCTGGCCTTGTTGGGTTGTTCAACCAATTGTAATCCCACCTGCATTTTCTCTGTCTTTCTGGTAGGTCCTTGGTCCCAGGAGACTAAAGTCTTTAACCAGGCCTTTGTTTCTAAAGAGACACAAGGAACTGCAGATATTGGAAGTTTCACCAAAACACACACTGCTAGAATAACACAGTAGGTCAGGTAGCATCTCTGGAGAAATGGGGAAGGGTCTTGATCTGACACATCGCCTATTGATTCCCTCCAGACCCGTTGAGTTACTCCAGCACTTTGTATTCTGCTGTTTTCCAAAGGCTGGTTTCAACAGATGCACAATTAGAAAAATAACACAATTAGAAAAATAACATAAAATACAATGCAACAGTCGGCAGTCGGCATGAAATTGACTAAGCAGTCAATCAATTTTAGTAATTTCACCATCAATAGCAACTACAATTATATTATATTATACTTAATATAAATTATATTACGTATAATATAATAGTATAATATAATTTAATTATACACATTGATAAATTGTATTTATGGGTATAATTTCCATATAACTATTCTTTACAGACTATATTATTCTGGAAAAATTAATTGGAATTTATTGGAAGATGCTATGGATTTTGTTTGCCTGGCTCCTGAAGGTAACTATTTTCTGAGTAAATTCACTAAAGTACAATAGCCTGCAAGGGCCAGGAAGTGAGTGGGTAAGATTGTCTCTGACACCTCTCACCCAGGCCACAAACTCTTTGAGCACTTCCCTCTGGAAGGGGACTCCGGACTGTCAAAGCAGCCACAGCCAGACATAAAAACAGCATTTTTCCATGAGCAGTAGCTCCACTCAACAGCCAAAAGTCTGTAGCCTCATTGTGCCTCTGGTATTTTATTTCATTCTTAACATGTTTCAATTATAATGTTTTCTTTTTAATTGTCTACTGTTTATCGTGTTGTTGCTTGCAAGCAAAGTACCAAGGCAAATTCCTTGTATGTATACAAACTTGGTAATAAAATGTATTCAATTCAATTCAATTCAATTCAATAGACTATAGGCCTGAGCCCCACTTCCAACTCATTGGTTAAATACAGTGTTCTCAATAACCACACTTATTTTACCATGAATATTCTTTCAAGGCCAGGCCAAATCCATCTCTTCTATTGAAACAGCTTGCCATAATCCACATTTTTTGGAGACTTAGAATCATAAAAACAGCACTCACAGCTCACCCATGTGTTTCTTGGTGTTAAATTTACAATGGGCTACATTACAAGCGACTGTGGCTAGTGGTTTCAAAGCTGAGTGATGACATTCAATCTCTGCCAGATAAGTGGATTCTTAAATATTAGGAACATTCATAAATTATGAAGAAGCCTTGAGAGCTTTGACAGGCTGCGCAATCACCCCCTCTCCACATCAAATTTACTCCCTAGTAAAGACTACCCAGGTGTTCATTTGAACCTACACCCCTTGGAAATAGAAGATTCTGAGGAGGATTGGCAGGTTGGATGCTGAGAATAATTTTCCTTAAATGGGAATGTGTAGAACTTGGAACATCTTTTCCAAATGAAGGGTTGTCCGGGACGATTTGGGAGGCACAAGAAAATGCAAGGAATTTTGAGCAATTAAAAACTGCTGAGGGGAACTCAGCTGGACAGTCAAAATCAGATGCTGCCTGACCGATTGGGTTCTGCGAGGAGGAATTTATTCTCTCTTAGAATTATGATTCTAAAGATCTTTAGTTATCCTAAACAATTGTGGACAATAGACAATAGACAATAGGTGCAGGAGGAAGCCATTCGGCCCTTCGAGCCAGCACCGCCATTCAATATGATCATGGCTGATCATTCTCAATCAGTACCCCATTCCTGCTTTCTCCCCATACCCCCTGACTCCGCTATCCTTAAGACTCCACTATCCTTAAGAGACAGATATCCAGATAGCATTGACAGATCTTGAAACACAAAGAAGTCCAGTGGTAGAGGAAGAGAGTGAGAAAATGTTGAATACTAAAAAATAGAACAGGTGTAGACCACCTCAGCCCGCAGATCTGCCCTGCCATTCAATACGATCATGGCTGATCGGCCACAAGTATCAGCTTCTCTTCTATGCCAGTTCCCCATTGCCATGAACACCCTAATCTTTGAAAAAATTATCTTCCTCCTCCTTAAAAAATTTCAATGATCTCGCCTCTACAACCAAAGATTCATCACTCTTTGCAAAACAAAATTCCAGCACACCCCTACCTTAATTTTCTACCTTCTCCACAGTGGGAAGGCTTCATTTCTCGGGCATTTCAACTACAAAAGGGACACGGACTGGGCTGTTAGTGACCATGCAAAGCAGATCTATTAGAATAATACCAAGAGTGAGGGACTTTAGTTACATGCAAACTACAGAAGATGAGATTGATCTTCTGAGAGGGGATAAAGTTAAGGGGATGTTTAAAAAAATAATATTCATATTTATGAAGCATTTAGATTAAGTGGATAATGAAGAAGTGTTCCAACTGGCAGGAGGGACAGTAACAGGAGACACTGATTCAGGCCAACTGATGAAGATTTAAGGAGGAGATTAGCAGAATGTATTTGAGTAGCTAGATGCTCTAATCTAGCTCAGGAATGCATTTTCTGAAAGAGTACTGGAAGCAGGCTCAATAGTAACTTTCATAAGTTAGAAAATATATCTGAAAAGGATAGTTCTGAGGAAGGAGCAAGATAGTAAGACACATTGCAAAATGCTAACAAGGGTGTGATGGACAGAATTACTTCCTTCCCCATCATATTATTCTATTAATAGCTTACAAATCTGTCAAAGTCCTTCCTGCATTCATGGTATTAACCATTTTATACAAGAGTGAAGTAAAGGACTTCAGTATCTCTTTGCTTCAGGGTAGCAGTGTGCAATCGACAACCTACAGCCTCATGCATCAGTATGAAGAAGGGTCTCGACCCGAAACATCGCCCATTCTCTCTCTCCTAGATGCTGCCTGACCTGCTGAGTTACTCCAGCATTTTGTGATACCTACAGCCTCAACACTAGATACTCACATCTGAAATATCTTTGCAAATTTCTTTCATTTCTTCTTTTCATCTAACTTCTTGTGGGACACTCCCCACAGAAACTTCTTGCCAGATTACTGTAAATCTCATTCTGTTTTTGGCTACTAATTGGCATTCAAAGAAACTCCACAATGACTCACTGAATAATTTACTCTTGCAGCTTCTGGGTCATTTCAAGGTCTTGGCTCAAAGCAATGTCAGTTTAGTTATGTAGAATTAATCCAGCAATGATATTTGTTTGCACCCTTTGCAGATTCTGGGCCAAAAAATACTCAAACCTGAAATGAACCCTGTTTATTGACTGCTGATTTTGGGAATAAATTACCTTTGTTTTTCATTTCTTGAGTTCTTATTGGGGTATAAAAGGACCAAACTATCTTGATCAAATCAGCAGTTCAGAGATATATCATGGCTGCCTCAGGCATTGGGCCTGCTTTGTTTCACCACTATTATTAATTTTCCTTCTTGATACTTGGTAAAGATAAGGAGTATTTTCAAGTGAGATTGGACAAACTTTACCAACAGAGATTGGAGATTTTACTGGGAAATAATGTCAATAATGTCATAATATTATCATGCTGCAGCCTGCTGCAAAAATATATCAAAAATCAAAAGACAGTGCTCACAATCATTGCAAAGAATATACAGTGACATGCAATGCCATTTGAGTACTGCATTCAAACAGTATCATGCCTGGGATGTGCTCCAAAAAACATATTCAGGGACTGAAAAGCAGCACAGTGTAAGAAACTTGGAATTAGAAACAACATAATTGAACTATGGAAATTTCTCATCTTCAATAATCTAACAATTAATATTGTGTTCCAAGATATTTATAATACAGTAATATGTGAGGGGGGGGGAGGGAGGGGGAGAGGGGGAGGGGGAGGGGGGAGAGATGGGGGGAGTTGGAGGGGAGAGGGTGCTCCACCAATGCAGGAGAGGTTTGGGCCCAATGGGTCCACTTGGTCTAGTAATATTGTAAAAATTTAAAGTTGCATATTATAATAATGTTAAATGAGAGATAATCAAAATAAATATACTTGCCCGTGCAGAAAGGAACTGCAGACACTGATTTATATTAAAGATATAAATAAAGTTCTAGAGTACGGGACACAAAGTGCAGGCCCGCTGAGTTGCTCCAGCACTTTGTGTCTATCTTGAATATACTTGTCCATTATGAAGTGAGTTTTATAATACCATATCAGTACTTACACCCACCTGGTCTGAGAACGAGACTATTTCCCTTGTTGGTCCCTCAGTTGAGGTAAGCTAATACAGCAGAAAGCAGGAACTTAACTTCTGACTACTTTGATCTTTATACCTCAGCATCATAATGTCCAATCATTTACATTTTGTTTTCATTAGTTTAAGGTATTAGAAATATCTCTGATGTTCCACAAATAACTCAAAAGGACAGACAAGATCATACAAATATTTCCAAATGGAAATGCAATGCCTGGCTAGGAGGGCATGAGAAGGGGATCATATAAAAACAATATATTTTATTTACCTAGTGTCTTGCGCATGTTATGCAGTCCTGCTCACTTCTGGTCAGCCCCAGCCCAGCACTTCAATCACCACATGCAGCGTTCACATAGCATGACTTGAAGATAACCAGCAGCATGATACCTCCAGAGCAATATTTAGAGATGTAGCATTAATAGGTTACTTTCTTGTTACTGGTATCAAGGTACAGTTTAATTTCTGGGTGGTTCTTGATGTGGTTAATCACTCTGAGAAAATTCACTTTGAACAGGAGATTTTTCAGGGAATTCATGGTTGTTGGCTGCTTTATAGATAGTTTAGGTTTAGTTATGGATGGTCTTGACAGCAAAATTTTGGATTGGAGGATGCAGGAAACAATAAGAGCATGCCAGTTTCACTTGCATGCATGATTCTCAGGGTTTAAGATACAACAGATTGTCTGCATGTCGTGTCATCTGGATATGGTCTCACAAGAGGTCTTTAAATTTGCTGCAACTTCTTGATAATAGAGTCCACCATACCATTTGCCTTCCTAGTTATTTACTGATTTCTTCCTCCATTTGCTCCATTCCCACTTGTACACCAACATTTACTTGTTCCTCAGCATTAAAACAATATTCCCTGACATTCTTGCTAACAAAACGAACAACCTCAGATTTTCCTACATTATACTCCATCTTCCCTTATTGACCACTCACTTAACCTTCTTTTTATCGATGTGAAGACTCTTGTGTCCTCCTCATGGATCACCTTCCCAGCATGTGAAAACTTTGATATATTGTAGATAGACACAAAAACCTGGAGTAACTCAACGGGTCAGGCAACATCTCTGGGGAAAGGAATAGGAGACTTTTCGGGTGGAGATCCTTCCTCAGAATAAGAGTCAGGGGAAAGGGAAACGAGAAATATAGACGGCGCTATAGAGATATAGAACAAATTAATGAAAGATATGCAAAAAAGTAACGATGATCAAGAAAACGGTCCATTGTTGGCTGTGGGCTAATATTGTGGGAAAATATTTTTATTCTTTAACCAATTATCCACTACTGTTAATAATATCACTCAGCCCCCCACCAACCATATTTCAAATTTTACATAATAGTCCTTTCTTTGACACCTTATCAATTGTTTTTTTGATCATTCGGATACACTACATCCACTGCACTCCTTTGATTGTCCAACATGTTATTTTCTCAAATTCTCTTCCATCAGTTCAGCATATATTGAAGAAATTAATTAAATAAATTAATATAAATGAATAAATTGCATAGGGCAGCATGGTGACATAGTGGTAGATTTGGTGCCTTACAGCTCCTGAGATCTAGGTTCGATCCTGACTGCAGGTGTTGTCTGTATGGAGTTTGTACGTTCTCACAGTACGTTGGTTTTCTCCGAGATCTTCAGTTTCCTCCCACACTCCAAAAACATACAGGTTTGGAGGTTAATTGGCTTGGTATAAGTGTAAATTGTCCCTAGTGTGTGTAGGATAGTGTTAATGTGCGGGGATCGCTGGT
The DNA here is from genome assembly GCF_053455715.1 of Rhinoraja longicauda. Classification (NCBI taxonomy): domain Eukaryota; kingdom Metazoa; phylum Chordata; class Chondrichthyes; order Rajiformes; family Arhynchobatidae; genus Rhinoraja; species Rhinoraja longicauda. Next base: position 67,855,835 of record NC_135953.1, on the reverse strand, counting down.
TGGTGCGGACTCTGTGGGCCGAAGGGCCTGTTTCCATGCTGTATCACTAAACTAAACGCTTTTATAAACTATGTTGGAAAGAACTGCAGATGCTGGTTTAAATCGAAGGTAGACACAAAATGGCATGTTGGCCTTTATAACAAGGGGAGTTGAGTATAGGAGCAAATAGGTCCTTCTGAAGTTGTGCAGGGCCCTGGTGAAACCGCACTTAGAGTACTGTGTGCAGGTTTGGTCTCCAAATCTGAGGAGAGAAGGGTCTCGACCGGAAACATCACCCATTGCTTCGTGTCTGCTTTCATAAACTAAATCTCTTTCATAAACATCCTAATCTGACTAAACATTTAATTATTTTCTAAGTGACCACATACCCTGTTCTTAAAAATGGACACTTCTATTAGTAGCATCCTGATTTTATGTTAACTGCATGTGGAAATGCCAGAAGTCACTGTCTCATTTGGTCTTTACTAATGTTGATGAGTTCTTTATGTCACCAAGCCTTGATGGCATTATCTAAATGCCAATTAAAGTGAGAATGACTTTTCAATAGTCCAATATTTATTTCTGCATTCCATCTGACTCAGAATGTTTAACATTTCTTAAATAAGAATACAATTCTTAAAATGCAGAGCACGGTGAACCACATCTGAAATGATGTTAATTTTACATAAAACTTTATAGATTACATTTTTTTATCCAAGAACAATCTTGAAAGCAATCACATTTTTTTTTTTGGAAGCCAACTAGCCATTCAAACCATATCTTTACTCACTGTCCAGGACACAGTGTTCTTTAACAAAATAGTTCATTTTGTAAATATTGAAGTCGTTTGTGACTTTTGTGGAGCATTGAAAACAAAGTATCAAAGCTAATGAGAAACGTAGACATTGGAACTTTAGATTCATCCTTACTATATTCCATTTCCTTTAAACCATTTTACTTGCTTTTCCTTTGAATAATAGTAAATTGTAAATCAAATATATTAGAACTAAGTCAGCAAAATTGCCTGTGCAGTTCAAAATATACATTAAAGTTTATTTCTGTAAAATGAGTCATTTAAATGTTTGCATTTTCTCTTGACATTTACCTAGTTACCTCACCAGAGGAAAAAAGAAACAAGAATCGCCTGGTACTCATGATACGAATCAAAAGTGAAGCAAAATGTTTTGAGGAAAGTGAAACTAGTCAATGTGGAAACCATTTTCTAGACTGTTGAGTCACCACACAACACAGCTTCCCATGCCCTTCCCTTTCGGCATTCTGGTGCATCTGTTCCTTCTGGGATGCATTGGTTTACTTCTCCATCTCCAACAATATTCACTCCTGTTCCCGAGGCACCCTCCAACACAACTGCAGAAATGCAACTTCTACACTTCTAACTCCTCCCTGATGATTCTCAAGCTTCCAACTATTCATTTCAAGTGAAACAGAATTTACTTGCATTTCTTTTAAGTTAATATACTAGATTTATTCATTACTAGACCAAATGGCCGGCCCCTTGGGCCCAAACCTGCATTGGTGCAGCACCCTCACTTCCCCCTCCCCCCCTCCCTCCTCCCATCCCCCCTCCCCATCCCCCTCCCTCCCCCTCCTCCTCTCCCCCTCCCCCTTCCCCTCTTCCCCCACTCGATCCCCCTCAACCCCCCTTATCCTCCCTCCTCCCCCTTCCTACCTCCCCCCCCTACACCCCCCTCCCTCCCTCCCCCCCTCCCTCCCTAGGAGATAGATTTAAACTTTAAAATGTGAATAACTTTAGAAATATAACACCGATTTCAATGAAACCTTCCATTAGCACCAAAGGGATGACGGTGAGTAAGGTGAGCCTAAAATTGTCGCACTATCGTACCATTCAGGCTGCAGTTCAGGAACAAACAAACAAACAAACGAGAGTTTTAGTATATAGATAATGTAGCCTCTTCCAGATAGAGTAACTTTCTGGTCAAACAGTTCCATTCAGGATGACCTTTCCCTTACCAGTCACTAATTTTACATCTCACTCTCCATCTCCAAGTTCGCCGATGACACCACCGTTGTTGGATGAATTGCAGATGACGAGGAGTCAGAGTATAGGAGGGAGATCGATCGACTGACCAATGGTGCCAGAACAACAACCTTGCTCTCAACGTCAGGAAGACCAAGGAACCAATTATGGAATTGGGAAGAGGAAGGAAGAGGATCCCCAAACCTGGCTTCATTGAAAGTTCAGTGGTGGAGAGCATCAAAAGCTTCAAATTCCTGGCCATGCATATCTCTGAAGATCTGTCCTGGACTCAGCACATTGATGCAATCATAAAGAAAGCCCATCAATGCCTCTACCTTCTTAGATGATTGAGGAGATTTGGTATGTCAACAAATAGTCTCTTGAACTTCTACGGGTGTACATTATTTATTTAATTTAAAATCATTGAAAACATTAGCAACGTGGTGGTGCTGGTTTCCAATGGGCACGGTGACGGACGTACCACATATCTCTGTCCTCCATACAACTGGCCAGCTCCTCTTTTGTCTCTACATATGCGTCTTCCATCAACGTCCTCAGCATCGTCTTGTTTGGTCGTCCCGGGTTCCGTCTTCCATGGGTGGGTTCCCACAGCACCAGCTTGTTTGCTGGTATTTCTGGATGGCGGTGGCAATGACCAGCGAGCCTCATCCTTCTCGACCTGATCTTCTCGGTCAGAGGTGGAATCTCCCCATAGAGCTGGGTGTTGGTGATGTGGTCCTTCCAACTGACATTTTGAACTTTTCTGAGTGTAGACACCATCGAGAGACTTAGAGAGTGCTCGAGTGAGAGTCAGTGCCTCACACCCGAACAATAATATTGTCTCCAGTTGCATAGAAGCTGCATGTTTGTTTGTACTTATATATGCACAAACAATGTAGTACATTGGTATATACTAACAAACAATAAACAAACAAAAATGATGCATAGTAAAAAAGTAATGCCCCGAGGCCTATATAGTGCAGAGCCTATTTGAAGATTGTCGTGTTTAATAGCCTGATGGTTGTAAGGAAGCTGCTTCTGAGCCTGGACGTTACAATTTCCAGGCTCCTCTACCTTTTTCCTGATGGCAGGAGTGAAATCGGAGCATGGCCAGGGTGGTGTGGGTCTCTGATGGTGCTGGCTGCCTATATATATATATATGTATATATATACTAATGTACTGCATTGTTTGTGTATATCTATATACTAAAACTCTCGTTTGTTTGTTTGTTTCTTAAACTACAGCCAAAACTGTAAACATGGAAACATAGAAAATAGGTGCAGGAGTAGGCCATTCGGCCCTTCGAGCCTGCACCGCCATTCAATATGATCATGGCTGATCATCCACCTCAGTAACCTGTACCTGCCTTCTCTCCATACCCCCTGATCCCTTTAGCCACAAGGGCCACATCTAACTCCCTCTTAAATATAGCCAATGAACTGGCCTCAACTACCTTCTGTGGCAGAGAATTCCACAGACTCACCACTCTTTGTGTGAAGAAATGTTTTCTCATCTCGGTCCTAAAAGACTTCCCCCTTATCCTTAAGCTGTGACCCCTGGTTCTGGACTCCCCCAACATCGGGAACAATCTTCCCGCATCTAGCCTCTCCAACCCCTTAAGAATTTTATGTTTCTATAAGATCCCCCCTCAGTCTTCTAAATTCCAGCGAGTACAAGCCTAGTCTATCCAGTCTTTCTTCATATGAAAGTCCCGCCATCCCAGGGATCAATCTGGTGAAATTCTCTGTACTCCCTCTAAGGCAAGAACGTCTTTCCTCAGATTAGGAGACCAAAACTGTACACAATACTCCAGGTGTGGTCTCACCAAGGCCCTGTACAACTGCAGTAGAATCTCCCTGCTACTAAACTCAAATCCTCTTGCTATATATGCCAACATACCATTCGCTTTCTTCACTGCCTGCTGCACCTGCACGCTTGCTTTCAATGACTGGTGCACCATGACACCCAGGTCACGTTGCATCTCCCCTTCTCCTAATCGGTCACCATTCAGGTAATACTCTGCTTTCCTATTCTTGCCGCCAAAGTGGATAACCTCACATTTATCCACATTATATTGCATCTGCCATGCATTTGCCCACTCGCCTAATCTATCCGTCACTCTGCAGCCTCCTAGCATCCTCCTCGCAGCTAACACTGCCACCCAGCTTCGTGTCATCCGCAAACTTAGAGATGTTGCATTCAATTCCCTCATCCAAATCATTAATATACACTGTAAATAACTGGGGTCCCAGCACTGAGCCTTGCGGTACCCCACTGGTCACTGCCTGCCATTCCGAAAAGGACCCGTTTATTCCTACTCTTTGCTTCCTGTCCGCCAACCAATTTTCTATCCACCTCAACACTGAACTCTCAATACCGTGTGCTTTAAGTTTGTACACTAATCTCCTATGTGGGACCTTGTCGAAGGCCTTCTGAAAGTCCAGATATAACACATCGACTGGTTCTCCCTTATCCACTCTACTAGTTACATCCTCGAAAAATTCTATAAGATTCGTCAGACATGATTTGCCTTTTGTAAATCCATGCTGATACACGATAGTATGTGTCATACACGATAGTACGACAATTTTAGGCCCACCTTACTCACCGTCATCCCTTTGGTGCTAATGGAAGAAGTTTCATTGAAATTGGTATTATAGTTTTAAACATTCACATTTTAAAGTTTAAATCTATCTCCTAGGGAGGGAGGGAGGGAGTGAGGGGGGTTGGAGGGGGAGGGAGGGGGGAGTGGGGGGAAGGGGATGGGGAGGGGGGATGGGGGAAGGAGGGGAGTGAATGGAGGGGGAGGGGAGGAAGGGAGGGAGGGGGGAGAGGGGAGGGGAGAGTGGGGGGGAGAGGGGAGGGGGAGTGGGGGAGGAGAGGGATGCTGCAGGAGAGATTTGGGCCCAACGGGTCCACTTGGTCTAGTATATATATATAGTGTTGTTTTGGGGCGTATGACACAAAAACATTCTTGATTTTGGACTCCTGACACACCTCTCTGTCCTCAGCCTCTAACAATACGCTAATAAAGCTGAATATAATCTGCTGGAAAAGCCTCTCATTTTCCCAATGGGCACAGTACAGCCTTTCAGACTCAACATTGATTTTAACAAGTTCAGAAATTGAAATAAATTAGTTTGAGCTTTTCTAACCGTTACTACAGATTTTTCAATATTACATGAGGTGTTGCATTTTGGGATGTCTAACAAGGGCAGGACCTACAGAGTAAATGGTAGGCCTTTGGGGAGTGTTGTAGAGCAGAGCGATCTAGGAGTGCAGGTGCATGGATCCTTGAATGTCGAGTCGCAGGTAGATAAGGAGATTAAAAAGGCTTTTGGCACATTGGCCTTCATCCGTCAGAGTATTAAGTATAGAAGCTGGGAGGTCATATTGCAGTTGTATAAGACGTTGGTGAGACCGCATTTATAATATTGTGTTCAGTTCTGGGCACCATGTTATAGGAAAGATATTGTCAAGCTTGAAAAGGTTCAGAAAAGATTTACGAGGATGTAGCCAGGACTAGAGGGTGTGAGCTATAGGGAGAGGTTGAGTAGGCTGGGTCTCTATTCCTTGGAGAGCAGGTGGATGAGGTGATGATCTTATAGAGGTATACAAAATCATGAGAGGAATAGATTGGGTAGATGCACAGTCTCCTGCCCAGAGTACAAGAGGACACAGATTCAAGGTGAAGGGGAAAGGATTTAATAGGAATCCGAGGGGTAACTTTTTCACACAAAGGGTGGTGGGTGTATGGAACGGGCTGCCAGAGGAGGTAGTTGAGGCTGGGACTATCCCATTGTTTAAGAAACAGTTAAACAGGTACATGGATAGGACAGATTTGGAGGGATATGGACCAAGTGCAGGTAGGTGTGACCTAGTGTAGCTGAGACTTGTTGGCGGTGTGGGCAAGTTGGGCCGAAGGGCCTGTTTCCACACTGTATGACTCTATGTCAGAATCAGAATAAACTTTTATTGGCCAAGTATGTATACATACAAGGAATTTGACTTGGTGCGTTGCTATGTTGCAGAGTTTTATTTATTTACTTCTTATTACCACCCTCCACCTCTTTGCGTTCTCATTCCATTTTAATCACTTCTGCCTTCCATATACTTTCCCTTTTGTTCTTTGTCTTCTTCACACCTTTTCCAACTTTTCTGTTTTGTTGTAAGCGGATTGATTTGAAATAATAAATGTTGTCTGACCTGCTAATGGCATTTGTTATTTTTACTTCAGGCTTCAATATACCATTTCTAATAAACTCTGGTACATGGACTCTTCTGAAGGTCTTAGTTGGGTCTGAAGGCTGTAGTTGCATATTTCTACAGGGAAGTAGCAGAAAAACCTACTTCTTCTTTGTGGACTGTTGGTTGGAATTGAGGATGACTTGCTTCCACCCCAGTTTCATGGATTTTTTGGTGATACTAGGAGACCAGTAAGGAAAGTGCAGGTTATTTCACACATGATGCAGAAGGTGTCTAACAGTTTAGGCATGTCGTAGTTTATGAAGTGGAGTGCACTTTCTATCATTTACAGAAGGCTTGTGTATGCTTCCAATGCAGGGACTAGAGGTTGTAAATATCATTCTGAATGTTCCTTTTCAACTTTCAGCAGACATAGTTAGTGATTGCTTGGCATCAATGGGGATGTTAGAAAGAAACTATCAGCAATAATGACAGAGTTGAGTCATGTTCCCATGTTTATCATATTGCAAATGATAAAATAAGTGCACAATTGTTTTAAGTACTTACTGAATGAAGTGTATTAAAAACATATTCATGCATGCTTCCATTACTATTTCGAGCTTCACATTCACATTTTGAAATCAGCTAAGGCATTTGACTATTTGATAGTGGTGAGATGAGCTCATATTCATCCGACCATTCTATAACATAATTTCCATAAAATATCATATAAAAGGTTACCGCACAAACGTGAGGTCTTGGAGATAATATAATGACATGGATCACAGGAAACAGGACATTATGATAAATGGGTACTTTTTCGATTGGCAATCAGTAACTAATGGAGTGCCAAAGGGATTAGATTTCCAATTGTATTAATATTCGGGATGAAGAGACTGAGTGTACTGCAACCATAATTTCTGATGATTTAAAGATGTGTGTTAGTAAGCTGTGATGAGGACACAAGGAGCACACAAAGTAATATTGATAGGATAGCTGAGCAGACAAGTTCATAAGTCATAGGAGCAGAATTAGGCCATTCATCCCATCGAGTCTACTCCATCATTCAATCATAGCTGATCTATCTTTCCCTCTCACATTGTCCTGCTTTCTCATCTTAACCTTTGACACCCTTACTAATCAAGAGTCTGTCAATCTCTGCTTTAAAAATACCTTATGACTTGGCCTCTGCAGCCATTGTGGCAATGAATTTCACAGATTCACCACCCTCTGACTGAAGAAACTCTTCCTCATCTCCTTTCTAAAGGTCCGTCCTTTTGTTAATCTGTGGAATTCTCTGCCACAGAAGGCAGTGGAGGCCTATTCTGGATATTTTCAAAAGCGAGTTAGATTTTGCTCTTAGGGCTAACGGAATCAAGGGATAAAGGAGGCAAGCAGGAGAGTCATCCGCAAACTTGCTAGAGTTACTTCTAATTCCTTTCTGAGATAAATTTTTTATTGGAGATAGGTACATCTTTACAGTCATACATTTTTAAATTGATAATATTGTCAATTATTATTATATTGTCTCCAATACCTTTTGCCCCCTTTTTTTAAAAAAACTAGATAGAACTAAAGAAATAGATGAAGTAAAGAAAGAAAAGAGAGAGAAGCAAAATAAAAACAAAAACAAAAACAAATTATAAAGATAAGGAAAAAGTTAGTTAAAGAAGAATGGAAAAATTTATTAAAATAACAAAAACTTCATTCGAGATATATACGTACATTTCAAAGTATAGCATTTCATCCATTCTTTAGTCCGAGTGCTAGTCAGGTTCCTGTGCTGAACCATTCTGACCCTTTAAGTAATCAATAAAAGGAGACCATATTCCAATGAATAATTCCTGTTTGTCCAACAGGGAAAATCTGATTCTTTCCACGTTTAAGGTCTCCGTCATTTCTATAATCCACATTTTGATTGTGGGGACCGTAGGGCCTTTCCAAAATTTTAGAATTAATTTTTTTCCCGTTATTAAACTATAATCCATAAAGTTTCTTTGTATTGTTCTAAATGTTTGATTTAATTCTAATATTCCGAGTATAATTAATTTTGGATCTGGGTCCAATTGTGTGCTGGTTACTTTAGATATTATGCTAAAAATATTTACCCAGAATTTTTTAATTTTTATACAGTTTGCGAACATATGAAATAATGTAGCTTCTAAATGTTGACATTTATCACATTTAGGTGAGATATGTTGGAAAATTTTATGTAGTTTTGTTTTTGAATAGTGTAACCTATGTATTACTTTAAATTGTATTAGAGAATGTCTGGCGTTTAGTGAACACTGATGTATATGTTGCAAACTTTCTTCCCAAGTATCTTTCGTAATTACTTGGTTTAATTCTTTTTCCCATTTTTGTCTGTATAAGTCCGTGGAGGGAATGTCACTGTCTAATAAGATATTATATATATAAGATATTAATTTTTCTGTATTAGGATGTTTGTTCCAACATTCATCAAGAATTTCTGAATTTCTAATTCGAAAATTTTGGGAGTTCGATTTTACATAATCTCTAAGTTGAAGATATCTGAAATAATCATTTCCACGAAGACCATAAGTCTGTTGCAACTCCTGAAATGTCAGAAAGGTGCCTTCCTTATAAAGTTGTCCCATATTTTTAATTCCATAATCCTTCCATAATCCTTCCAGGAGAGTCATCCGCAAACTTGCTAGAGTTACTTCTAATTCCATCATCCAAATCATTAATATAAAAGAAGAAGAATATATTCCTTTATTCGTCCCACACCGGGGAAATTTTCAGTGTTACAGTAGCAAGAGAGCAAGAGATCATTCATTAGAAATAAAAGATACGTAAATTGTCATCGGTTTTCTGTGTGTTCTTAGCTGTTATTGTTGACTCGTCTGCTGGGAGCAGTGCTGGTTGTGCAGTCTCACAGCAGCGGGAAGGAAGGACCTCCTATATCTCCTTCACGCACTTGGGATGAAGGAGTCTGTCACTGAAGGAGTTACTCAGTGCAGTGACAGTGTATTGCATGGGGTGGGAGTCGTTGTCCTGCAGCGATGTTAGCTTTGTCATCATCCTCCTCTCTCCCACTACCTGCACTGAATCGAGGGGGCAACCCAGGACAGAGCTGGCCTTCCTGACCAGCTTGTCGAGTCTCTTCCCTTCCACGCTGAGATGCTGCTGCTCCAGCAGACCACTCCGTAGAAAATGGCTGATACAACCACCATGTTGTAGAAGGTCCTTAGGAGTGCCCTCTGCACTCCAAAGGACCTGAGTCCTTAGAAATAGGTGAGGACAAGGGGGACTCTATCCTTGTTACGAATGGGGGGAGGGGGAGCGAGAGAGGAGCAGCGGGATATAGAGGAGGCCCCTTGTGAGAGCCTCATCTATAATGGAAGAAGAGAAGCCCCGTTTCCTAAAGAATGAGGACATCTCTGATGCCCTAGTGTGGAACACCTCATCCTAGGCGCAGATGCAGCGTAGACCATGAAATTGGGAGTAGGGGATAGATTTTTTGCAGTTGACAGGGTGGGAAGAAGTGTAGTCCAGATAGCTGTGGGAGTCAGTGGGTTTGTAGTAGATGTCGGTCTCTAGTCTGTCTCCTGTGATGGAGATGGTGAGATCCAGAAACAGTAGGGAGATGTCAGAGATGGTCCAAGTGTATTTAAGAGCAGGATGGAAATTAGTGGTGAAATGTATGAAGTCAGTGAGTTCTGCATGGGTACAAGAGGTAGCACCAATGCAGTCGTCAATGTAGCGGAGGTAGAGTTCGGGGATGGGGCCAGTGTACGTCTGGAACAGGAATGGTTCGACGTACCCGACAAAGAGGCAGGCATAGCTAGGGCCCATGCGAGTGCCCACAGCTACGCCTCTGGTTTGGAGGAAGTTGGAGGAGTCAAAGGAGAAGTTGTTGAGGGTAAGAACCAACTCTGCTAGGCGGAGGAGAGTGTAGGTAGATGGAGATTGGCCGGTTCTACGGTCAAGGAAGAAACGGAGGGCTATCAGACCATCCTTGTGGGGGATGGAGGTGTAGAGTGACTGGACATCCATGGTAAAGATGAGGGAGTGGGGGCCTGGAAACCGGAAGTTATTGAGGAGTCACTAGTCTGTTTCCTGTGATAGAGATCACAGCTTACAGCCCAGTGGTATGAACATTGACCTCTAATTTTAGATAGCACCTCTGTCCCTCTCTTCCCCTCCCCCTTCCCAGTTCTCCCACTGTCTTCCTGTCACCACCTATATCCTTTCTTTGTCCCGCCCCCCTGACATCAGTCTGAAGAAGGGTCTCGACCCGAAACGTCACCCATTCCTTCTCTCCTGAGATGCTGCCTGACCCGCTGAGTTACTCCAGCATTTTATGATACCTTCGATCCAAAGTACCTGTTCAACTCTTCTGACATTTCCTTGTTACCCATAATAACTTCATCCGTTTCTGCCTTCAAGGGACCCACATTTGTCTTTACTAATCTTTTTCTCTTAACATACCTAAAGAAGATTTTACTGTCCTTCTTTATATTATTGGCCAGCTTCGCTTTGTACCTTATCTTTTCAGCCATATTGCCCTTTTTGCTATGATTAATTTGGTATTATTTTCCTGTTGTCCTGGCTTTTTTTTCTGTCTCACATATGCATTCTCTTTTGACACTCCTTGATTTTAACCTACACAAAGAAGTTATTTACAGGAGTCAATTCTCAAACCTGCAATAGACACAAAATGCTGAGGTAACTCAGTGGGTCAAGCAGCATATCTGGAGAAACGGAATAGGAGACATTTCGGATTGAGACCCTTCTTCAAACCAAGTGTCAGGGGTGAGGGAAACTAGAGGTACGAAAAGGTACAGAACAAAGCAGAGCCTGCATTAATGACTCAGGAATGCCCACAATGGTCCGTTGTTGGTTGGAAATGAGGTGATAACAAAGGAATACAAACGGTGAAATTAGTAAGAGGACTAGGGTGGGGCAGGGACAGTGAGAGAGGGAATGCAAGGGTTACTTGAAGTTAGAGAAATCAATATTCATGCCGTTGGGTTGCAAGTTGCCCGAGCGAAATCTGAGGTGCTCCAATTTGCGTGTGGCCTCACTCTGACAGCGGACGAGGCCCAGGACTGAAAGGTCAGTATGGGAGTGGGGAGGGGAGTTAAAATGTTTGGCAACTGGGAGATGGCATAGGCCAAGGCGGACTGAGCATAGGTGTTCAGCAAAATGGTCACCCAGTCTGCGCTTGGTCTCGCCGATATATTGGAGTCCACACTGAGAACACCTGATACAGTAGATTAAGTTGAAGGAGGTGCAAGTGAACCTCTGCCTCACCTGAAAGGACTGTCAGGGTCCTTGGATGGGGTTGAGGGAGGAGCCATAGGGAAAGGTGTTGCAACTCATGCAGTTGCAGGGGAAGGTATCTGGGGAGGAAGGGATGAATTAACCAGGGAATTGTGGAAGGAACGGTCCCTGCGGAAAGCGGTGGAAATTGATAAATTTGATTAGTGGTGGAATCCCGTTAGAGGTGGCGTACGACATACAGACCTGCAAGAATTTTTATGGCATGTGGGAGGAAACTTGAAGAAGCCCACGAGGTCATAGGAGAACATGCACTCCACAAAGAAACACACAAGGTCGGGATCACTGGAGCTGTGATGGAACCGTACTAATACTAAATGTATTCACTGGAGTTTAGAAGGATGAGAGGGGATCTTATAGAAACATATAAAATGATAAAAGGACTGGACAAGCTAGATGCAGGAAAAATGTTCACAATGTTGGGTGAGTCCAGAACCAGCGGCCACAGTCTTAGAATAAAGGGGAGGCCATTTAAAACTGAGGTGAGGAGAAACTTTTTCACCCAGAGAGTTGTGAATTTGTGGAATTCTCTGCCACAGAGGGCAGTGGAAGCCAAATCACTGGATGGATTTAAGAGAGAGTTAGATAGAGCTCTAGGGGCTAGTGGAATCAAGGGATATGGGGAGAAGGCATGGGTTATTGATTGTGGACGATTAGCCATGATCACAATGAATGGCGGTGCTGGCTCAAAGGGCTGAAAGGCCTCCTCCTGCACCTATTTTCTATGTTTTCTATGTTTCTATGTATCATATCATATCATATATATACAGCCGGAAACAGGCCTTTTCGGCCCTCCAAGTCCGTGCCGCCCAGTGATCCCCGTACATTAACACTATCCTACACCCACTAGGGACAATTTTTACATTTACCCAGCCAATTAACCTACATACCTGTACGTCTTTGGAGTGTGGGAGGAAACCGAAGATCTCGGAGAAAACCCACGCAGGTCACGGGGAGAACGTACAAACTCCTTACAGTACAGCACCCGTAGTCAGGATCGAACCTGAGTCTCCGGCGCTGCATTCGCTGTAAAGCAGCAACTCTACCGCTGCGCTACCGTGCCGCCCTCAATACTGTGCTACTCACTAATCTAGAACTAGGAGACATAGTTACAGAATGTGAGTCATCCATTTAAAATAGAAATTAGAGGAGTTTTTCCTCTCATGATCCTTTGGAATTCCCTACTCTAGATTGTTGTGTGAAGAATCATTGAATATATTCAAGGCAGATATTGACAGCCATTTGAATTACAATAATGTCAAAGAGTATGGAGATAGAACAGGTCATTGGTATTGAGGTCTAGATTTGATAAATCATTAATACTATTAGCTTCCACCCTGGCCTCAAATTCACTTGGACTATCTCTGACATCTCACTCCCCTTTCTCAATCCCTCTCTCTCCATCATAGACGACAAACTCCCTGACTGCGACACCTCCTACACCTTGACTACACCTCCTCCCACCCTGCCTCTTGTAAGGATGCCATCCTTTTCTCTTAATTTCTCCAGCTCTGCCACAGTATCTCCCAAGATGAGACTTTCCACTCTTGGACGTCCAAGATGTCCTCTTACTTCATAAACATGGCTTCCCCTCTGCTGCTGAGGATACAGCTCTCACCCATGGCTCCTTCATGTCCTGCAGTTCTGCTCTTCCGCCCACTCACCCCAGATGGAACAAGAATAGAGGTTTGCTGGTCCTCACCTTTAACCCCACCAGCCTCCACACCCAACACATCGTTCTCCGAAATTTCAGCTACATTCAAAGTTACCCAACCATCGGTCAAAACTTTCCATCCCCACGCCTTTCCACTTTCTGTAGAGACCACTCCCTCTACATTTCTTGGTTCACTCATGCTTTTCCACCCAACCCACATCCTTGCATGGCATTTCCTCTGCAACCACTGGAGATGTAACACCTGTCCCAACATCCCCTCTCTCATTTCCATTCAGGGGTCCTAGCAGCCCTTTCAGGTGAAACAGAGGCTTGCGTGCATCTCTTCCAACCTTCCTACAGCATTCAATACTCCCACTGTGGCCTCTTTTACATAAATGAACCAAGCGTAGGAAATGTGAACGTTTTACTGAACATTTGCACTCTGTCCACTAAGGACTGCTGGAGCTCCCAGATACTAACCAAATTCCCTTTCCATTTTCATACCAACCTTTCTGTCCTAGTCGTCCTCCATTGCCAGAGTGAGGTCACATGCAAATAGCACCTCATTTTCCACATGGGTAGTTTACAAACCAACAGAATATTCATTGAATTCTCCAATTACAAGTGATACCCCTCAACGCCTCCTCTCTTTCCCCTGCCCTGCCCACCCACCCAACCATACAAACATTTCTCCCACAACATCCCACTATTCCAATCACCCTGCCCCTCTTTCATAACCTCATTTCCCATCCCCGAGTGCCACATATCCCTTTTAACCCCCCTTCCTGTCCACCTCTACCCATATCTCCCCCTCCAGCTTTACATTTCATTCCTCCTCTTCTTTTCTTAAGTGACACTCTTTTGTCTCCAACTCTCATTTTTGTCACTTACTCCTCCATCTGCCAATCATGTCCCCTCATCACTTACCGGACTATCAGCGAGACTAAGCACAGACTCAGCAATCGTTTCGCTGAACACCTTTGCTCAATCCACCTTGGCCTACACAATTCCCAGTTGCTAAACAGTTTAACTCTCCTTCCCTTCCCACACTGACCTTTCTGTCCTGGGCCTCCCCCACTGTCAGAGTGAGGGTAAACTCAATTTGGAGGAACAGCATCTCATATTTCGCTTGGGCAGCTTACAACCAATGGCATGAATATTGATTTCTCTAACTTGTTTTCCCTCTTTTTCCACTCCCACCCTAGCTCTCCGACTAGTTTCACTGTCCTGATTAATTTTACTGTTTCTATGCCTCATTGTCACCTTACCCTCAGCCAACAATGAACCATTCTACATTTCCTTGATCATCGTCTGCTTTGATCTGTCGTTTTCTCTCCTTACATTCACTTTGAACCCATCCATATCTCCAGTTTCCCTCGCCTTGACTCAGTCTGAAGAAGGGTCTCGACCTGAAACGTCACTCATTCATTCTCTCCAGAGATGCTGCCAGTCCCGCTGAGTTACTCCAGCATTTTGTGTCTATCTTCAGTGTAAAACACCGTCTGCAGTTCCTTCCTGCACATGTCCCATCCCCATCTCTCTTTTCCAGATTTCTTTCCCCTACTCCAACTAGTCTGAGAAGATTCCTTATCCGAAATATTGTCTGTCCATTCCTTTCCCAGATGCTGCCTGACACCCTGGGTTCCTACAGCAGTTTGTATTACAAAAACAGGGATGTAATGCAGAGGCTCTAAGGCGCTGATCAGGCCCCATTTGGAGTATTGAGAGCAATTTGGGCACCATATCTGTGGAAGAATGTCTGGCTCTGGAGAGGGTCCAGGAGGAGGTTTACAAGAATTATCCCAGGAATGAGTGGGTTAACATATGATGAGTGTTTGACTGCACTGGGCCTTTACTCACTTGAGTTTAGATGGATGAGGGGGGACCTCATTGAAGCTTACCGAATAGTGAAAGGCTTGGATAGAGTGGATGTGTTACCACTAGTGGGAGAGTCTAGGACTAGAGGTCATAGCCTCAGAATTAAAGGATGTACCTTTAAGTTGGAGATGAGGAATTTCTTTAGTCAGAGGGTGGTGAATTTGTGGAAATCCTTGTCACAGAAGGCTGTGGAGGCCAAATCAATGGATATTTTTAGGCAGATAGATAGATTCTTGATTATTGCGGGTGTCAAGAGTTATGGGAGAAGGCAGGAGAATGGGGTTAGATCGATTTAGATTTTCAAACCCACCCCTCTACCCTTGTCCTTGTAGCTGTTATCAATCACAAGGCCAACTTTGTCTTGAATGAGATCGGCATAAAGTGCTGGAGTAACCCAGCGGGTCAGGCAGCATCTCTGGAGAAAAAAGGTAGGTGATGTTTCGCGTCGGAACCCTTCCTCAGACTGAAGAAGGGTCCAGACCCGTAATATCAGCTACCAATGTTCTCCAGGGATGCTGCCTGGCCCGCTGTTACACCAGCACTTTGTGCCCATCTTTGGTATAAACCAGTATATGCAGTTCTTTGTTTCTACATGCTCTCTTGAATGAATCTCGTTCATGTGTTATTATCAAGAGCCTTTCAAAACAATAAGATAAATCGTTAATAGTTTTGTTCTCATAAAAAGTAAAGTTTGCGATCGATTAACTCTGCCATGGTGATAGCAAATGTGTCACCAATACCCATCAATTACCAACCGTCATGTTCCATTTAACTGGAATAACAAGACAATAGGCTGAAAAAAACTGCTGCAATATTATGCTTCGGCTTTTAACATTTAATTAACACGGTCATTACGTACACAGTAAGTATAATGATAGTCGTTTAAAAAAATAAAATCCTTTCCGACAAACAAGATGAATTCGCAAGCTTCTGTTTTTGTTGTGGAAATGATGTTTAAACATGACGCTCTTTAATTTTGACACGTATCAATACTTCGACACTGGTGCAAAGGAAATTAACTTTAGCTTCGATTACAAAATCCATCGATGTGATTAATATTAGTTCTAAACTCAACAATGCTGTTTAGTGTTCGAGCTGGTATTGGAACAATTCTATTAGTCGCTTAAATGAAGATTGATAAAATCTGTACCTGTGACCGAACTCATGGGTGGCAGGTTCCGCCGTTGCCTCGGTGACGGTGTTTCTCCGGAGACAAATCACACATTTAATATATATCGTGAAAAAAAAAAGCAAAACCAATAATGCGCTGGATTAAAAACCGAGCCCGAGAAGGAGGAAGTGAATCAGAATATCAGTAAATCAGGAAGCGCCAATGTTTTAAATACGTCTTCAGGTTAATTAACTTTATTGTCGTTTTTATAAAGTTCAAACATTACTCCTGTGCGAGTAAAACAAACTCTGTAAACATCGTCCCACCTTCATTCTAGAAACCCCAGATAAGTTTCGAATGTGTTTATTAAAAATAATCTTACAGCTAGATTGAGTGGTTGGAACAACTAGACGAATTGGAACACAAAAATGGTGCAAAGAAAATCATTGAAACTAAAGCCCAGTGCTGTTTTTTTTTGTTTTAATTAAAAAACCTGCTGTTAGCAACAGGCTCCAGTAATGTCATAAATTCATGTAAAAGGAGCAGAACTAGGTCATTCGGCCCATCGTCTACTCCACCTTTCAATCATGGTTGATCTATCCCTCCCTCCTAATTCCATTCTCATGCCTTGTCCCCATAACCCCTGACACCAGTACAGCGAATAAAACACTGCACTTCCGTAAAAATGTGTTAAAAAAAAACCTTGAATAACCTTCTGCCAGTTGCTAAGGACGTTATATGTCAAGGATTGAAAATGCCAAGGATTGAAAAACCTGACAACATTTAAAGATTTTAATTTATATTTGTGCGTGAGCTAGAGAGACCGCTCACATTGTTTAAACAGCTCTAACTAGATGAAACAGTCCCCTCTGCCGCTTGGCCCTGTCCTACGGTCACGACAGCGCAGACTCTTATCAGGAAGTAAATCGCTCGCAAATTCTTCGTTTGCTCAGCACAGCCAACACCGGCCCGACTGGAAATCTCAGCAGTCCCACCCACACACAACCTGGGAGGTTTTTTTCTCTTCTGGTTTCTGTGTGTGCGCATGTTAAAAATTAGAAGAGAAAGACTGGTTAAATGTCTTCTACATCGGTGCCTGCAATAGCTAATAACCATGTAATAACTAATAATCAATCTATCGATTTTACAGAAATGACCGCGCTGCAATAACCTTCTTCAGTCTGAAGAAAGGTCTCGACCCGAAACGTCACCCATCCCTTCTCTCCTGAGATGCTGCCTGACCTGCTGAGTTACTCCAGCATTTTGTGAAATAAATACCTTCGAGTTGTACCAGCATCTGTAGTTGTTTTCTTACACTACGCTGCAATAACTAATCGCTATAATTAAGCGTTTTATTCAAGTTGCTGCGATTCTTCTTACAAGCATACCCCTCGTTACGAAGGGGCTGCGTTTCCAGAAAACTGCCCGTTTCCATAAAACGCAACCCCCCTTTTTTTCCCATTGAATTGTAGGTTGTAAGCGGAGATGCGTTCCCTTATATTAAGCCATTTAATTGGCTTAAAAGTGACCACGATTAGGCCAATATTAGACTCGGGATGAGGACTGGGTTGGCGCGAAAGAAAGACCATATTTTGTCATTCAAAAAGAAATCACTCGATGGTGTGCACCAATCTATAGGGTTGGCGTGGCGATCACAGCCTCGCCCTCTCCAAGCCGAGGACCTGTGTGCAGCGCAACGCGACCACGCACTCACCCAACTAACACGCACTAACACGCACTAACAACTGAGAATTTGGAAAGGGGATCTCGGGGAAAGGGATGGGTTGCGGGAATCATGAAATAAATGAGTGCAGAAAGAGTCCGGAAGTTCGGGTAGTGGGTTACAGGGCAATGAGGAGTGAAGGTCGAGGGATTAATTCAAGGAGCTGGTCATGGCAGCTGCAGCTCCCACAATGTAGCGCGTCTGAGAGAACGCCCCGCGGAAGAAGCGTCTGTTCACAGGTCCCCGGGCTGGAGAGGGCGCGGCCAAGGAGGGACTCGCCTCTGACTGCCTCCTAATCGTACTGCCCCACACATAGCTGGAACTCAGCGGGTCAGGCAGCGTCTGCAAAGGTAAATGGATAGACGACATTATGGGCAGACCGAAGGAGTAGAGGGAAGGTAACTGAAAGAAAGAGTTAAGGGATGGGGTAAGAGATGATGGGTGGATCCTGATGGTGGGATTAATTGGCAGGTAGGGGAGAGAAGGGCGGAAATCGCAATAAAAAGCCTGGACGTGTGACGAAGACAGAAGGGTGCAAGTTGAGGAATCTGTTAAGAAAGAAAGGAAGAGGAGAGGAGGGGAGATGTAGAACCAGAGGGGGGTGATGATGGAGAACCAAAGAACTGCAGATGCTGGTTTAGAAGGGTCCCAACCTAAAATGTCACTCATCCTTTTTCTCCAGAGATGATGCCTGACCCGTTGAGTTATTCCAGCACTTTGTGTCTGTCTTTGGAGTGATGCTGGATATGGAATGTGGGAGTTAACTGCAAATTGGAAAACTCAAAATTCATGCTGATGCATTTGTAGGTTTCCCAAGTGGGATATGAGATACAAATCTTCCAGTTTGTCTGGAGGAGGCTAAGGATAGTTGTTTTGATATGGGAATGGAAAGGGGAATAAAATCTCTGGCAGTCGTGAGCTCCAGCTGACCCTGGTGGAAAGCGTAAATATTCAGCAAAGCAATCGTCTGGTCTAACTGATGCCGAGGAGGCCACTTTGTAGAACATAGAACAAAGAGTACAACAAAAGCAAGTACAATAGATACATTGGAGGAGGGATATGTAAACCTATGACTCACCGGGAAGGCTGTTTGGCTGAATGGAGATGAGAAGCTGGCAGAAATATCTGAGAATGATGGGTTGGATATGGAGATTGGTGGGTTCAAAAGTAAGGACCAGGTGAACTTTATCCCTGTTCTGTCGGGGGGACAAGTGACAAGAGCAGAACTATGGGAATCGGAGGAGACACAGGTGAAGGCTCCAGCCACAACTGCGTTGGGGAAATAATGTTTTCTTAAGAGAACCTCAGATGTCCTAGAGTGGAAAGCCTCATCTTGAGGGCAGATACAGAGAAACTATGAGAAAGGGACAGCATCCTTGCAAGCGACAGTATGGGAGGAAGTGTAGTCAAGGTAGCTTTGGGAGTCAGTGGGTTTGTTGTAGTGCCTATGGATGGCTTGTCTCCTGACTTGGAGACAGAAATATCAAAAAAAGGGGAGAGAGGGGCATCATAGATGGTCCATGTCAATTTGAGGACAGAGTGGGAGTTGGTTATGAAGTTGATGAAATTGACAAGTTCTGCTCAGGTGCAGAAGACAGCCCCAAGGAAGTAGCGTAGAAAAGGTTCGGGAGTGGTGCCAGGGTACGTTTGGAACATAGAATGTTCAACAAAAAGCCAGGCATAGGTAGGGCCCATGTAAGTGCCTGCGGCCACACCTTGTTACCCATAGTATCGAATGATGTTAAATAAAAAATGGCAAAATTTGTTATTTCTTTTGCATTCTTTGTGTATTTATTTTCTCATGTAAATTCTGTAAGAGCAAATTTTATTCCTTATCTCAAATTTTTGCATAGGGAATTATGGTTTCCGTAAGTGAGAATTTTAGTTACCTAAAAGGCCAGAATGTTGGGGTCACCTGTATGGAAAGAGTAAACAACATCTTGGTGGCTAGTCGCAACTGGAGAAAGAGGAAGAAGACAAAGGTGAGAAGTAACTCTGAAAAGACCGCTGTAAAGAAGCACCGTGCCATCCCATTTAAAATTGCAGCCAAATGTTTTACAATGCCAGCCATTTGGCATATAAATTTATTAAATGGCACACCTAACTTCATAGTTTGACAGCCACATTCAGGTCACTATGCTCTTATAGAACATCTTTGAAAGAAACAGGACAATGGAGTTGTGCAACGATGTGTTTTAAACAAATATAACTATTACCCTTTGTGACTCTTCAATAGAGACAAGGACAGTTCTTGAACAGAAAGGCTTGAGGCAAGGCTTTTGTTAGTCGGCGTCTGTTAGTGTAATCATGAATTACAGACCATCCCCACATTGCAAAAGGGTTATCAAGTCTTTATTTCCTGGTTTAATAAAGAAATTATAGAAAAAAATTAAGATAATCTGGTCAGGTCAAGTTGAGTTTATTGTCAAATACAGTCAGGTACATGTACAATGAGAATCTTGCTTACAGCAGGATCACAATACAGATTCGGACAACACGCAAAAACAAACTATACATAAATTACACATGATAGTGAATAGAGAAAAAATGGTAGAAAACCAAGACAATGTCATTTTGTGAAAGGGAGATCATGTTTACCCAATCCTCTGTAGTTCTTTGCAGAAGAAACATGCTGCAGATGGAGGGGAACAAGTGGTTATATTACACTCAGATTTCCAGAAGGCATTTGATAAGATGTCACATCAAAGGATATTGTGAAAATAAAAGTTGATGGTGTAAGAGATAATATAATGGTGTGAATATAAAATGGACGCACTAACATGAAATAGAGTAGACATAAATATTATTTTTCAATTTAGTAGGATATAATGAATAGTGTGCAACAAGAATTGGTGGTCTCAACTTTTTACAGCTTCCTTAAATGGATTAAGACACTGAAGGTATGGTTGCCAAATTTGATGAAGACACGGATATGGAGACGGTAGGAGGTTGGGAAAAGTGCAACCACAGCTAGGCATTCAACACAATCATCCCATTCAAACTCGAACTCATCAGTGTGCTCCAAAACTGGGCCTCTGTACCTCTCTTTGCAACTGGATCCTTAACTTCCTTATTGGCAGACTTTAATAAGTACATATCGGTAACAACATCTCCTCCTCACTTACCATCAATACATTAATTTTGAATGGAATGAAAAGGAGGTCAATGATAAAGCATCTGAAGATGATTGGGCCTAATGTGCCATTTTGAGGAATTCCAGTGACGATATCCTTGGACTGGGATGATCGACCTCTGACAACAAAATGTTCTCCTTCAACCACTGGACATTTTTCTCTGATATTATTGACGTCTGTTTTTCCAAGGCATCTTGATGCCACATTGAGTCGAATGCTACCTTAATGTCAAGCACAGTCAGTGTCACCTCACCTCTAGAATTCAGGTCTCCAGTCTATGTGATGAGGTCTGGAGCTGATTAGCCTTGGTGATGCCTAAACAGAGCATCAGTGGTCGAGGATTTGATGATGAACTGCCATTTGATAACACTTAACATTTGATATTGGTAGTTTACCTCACTATTCCGATGATTGAGATTAAACTGGGCAGTAAATAGTTGGACTGGATTAGACCTGGTTTTTGTGAACAGTACATATTTGGGTAATTTTCCACATTTCTGGATAGATATTAGTGTTGTTACTGTACTGGTAATGCTTGGGTAAAGGCACACTTAGTTCTGGAACACACCTTTAGTACTACAACTGAAATATTGTCAGCTCCCATAGCCTTTATTGCATCCATTGTTTTCACCTGTGTCTTGACATCACCTGGAATTAATTGAATTGGCTGAAGACCGACTTCTGGTGAGGATCACAGGAAAAGGCTGAGATAGATCATATATGAAATAAACACGCACTATACTGAAATTCAGTAGGCTAGGCAGCATCCATGTAAAGAGGAACAGAGTTAATGTTCCAGGTCAAAACTCCTTCAGAATGGTCTAACCAGCAGTCTTCAACGTGAAATATTGAATGCTTCTCTTTCGATTGAAGTTGCCTGACCTGAAAGTTTTTAAAGAAAAATTATTTCAGATTTCCAGCAGCGTTAGTTTCTGATTTTCATGGACTCTTTTTTCCTCTACTTCTGGATGAACATGGGGATGCTAATTGGAAGTTTCTAATGTGAAATATGTTAATTGGAGGTTGCTAATGTGAAATATGTGCTGTGTCAGATTGTGGTAATGTACATTTCTGCTCCTGCATCTAAAACATGTGATCTTCTGGATGCCCTGCATAGAATCTATCCTATTTCGTACATTTGTATTGCCGCACAATCCAGTGCATGGTGACCACAATGTGAAAATGTTTGGCTCCACTAGGACTGCAATGGTCACTACTACGAATGCTCTCATGGACAGATCAACCTGCAACAGGTAGATTAGGGTGGATAAGATCAAGTAGGTTTACCCCTCACATTTGGTACTCATTACCTTCTGCAGAATCAGTCTGGCAGCTCTGCCCTTCAGGTGTAAGCTTGCTTGATCTGTGTTCTACCAATCTACTCCTGGTGATGAAGTCCATCACCCAGCCAACGTTCTGTGCACTTCCTACTCTCAGTGCTTTTCCCAAGTGTTGTTCAACATGTTGAATAACTGAATTGCAGTAGAACTGAGCTAAGCATGGAGTCAAAAGGCATTGAGGTATTTCACAAGACCTTTAGTAGTATTTGGATGCTAGAGGAAATACCACATATCTTCAGAGATGCCATCATTGTTTTGCTGTCCAAAAATAAAGAGAGCTGAGCTGATTGCAAAAAATTAGAGGTATTTACTTTCTCTGCGTAGCACGGAAACATTAGTTGACATTTTATTTAATAGGTTTCAAACATCTGAGGAGAATCTTTAGAAAATGAAGAGTCACTTTACCCGGGTTGTAGGCCCATGTACGTTTTTTTTCTGCACAAGGGAGTTTCCAGGAATTGTTTAAAGCAGACATGAACTTGATTAACACTGAAAAAGTCATCAGAAATTCTACAGGAAGATCGACACAAAATGCTGGAGTACATCTCTAGAGAAAATGGATGGGTGATGTTTCGGGCTAGGAGAAAAACAGGTTGTTTTGCATCAGGCTGGCTGAGAAATTCAATGCAAATGATCCCTTTGTTTCATGAACACATAAAGGGAGAGCTCTCCAATGGCGACTCTTCCGAAGCGGTCAAAATCTCAAATTGAGTAAAGCAAGGTTGGCTGAGGAATGATTGATGGAGTTTAATGCAGATAAGTGCAAGATGTTGCAATTTGAGACGTCGAACCAGAACAGGATCTTCACAGTGAATGGCAGAGCCCTGGGAGGTGTTGCAGAGCAGAGGGATATAGGGGTACAGGTAAATACTTCCCAGAAAGTGGCATCACTGGTAGGGTTGTAAAGAAGACTTTTGGCACATTGACCTTCTTTATTTAGGACAGGGGCCTCCAAACTTTTCAGCATGAGGGCCACATTATATATTTGGTAGATTTTTGCGGGCCGTAGGAAATTTAATGAATTTAATGAACTCAAAAAAGTTTAGACTAGGTTACGTTAGATTGGATTAGGAAAGGTTAAACTAGGTTAGGTTAGATTAGGTTAGTTTACATTAGGTTTATATGCCAACAAATAAATAATATTCCATTTTTTAAAAGAGCTTGAAATATTGGAATATATATATACCGTAGGTACACAGTTATTTATAAAACAGAAAAAATACAGTGACCACCATTGGGGGAGAGAGGGGTAGAGAGAGTGGGGGGGGAGAGAGTGGGGTGTGAAGAGAGAGAGAGAGTGGGGGGGGGGAGAGAGTGGGGAGGGGTAGAGAGAGTGGGGAGGGGAAGAGAGTGGGGGAGAGAGAGTGGCGGGGAGGGAGAGAGTTGGGGGAGAGAGTGGGGGGGAAAGAGATTCGGGGTAGAGGGAGCAGCGGGTGAGAGCGGGAGCACGGGGAGGGTGTCAGAGGGTCCGGTGAAGGAGCGCCGCCACTTGCGGGGGCTGCTCTCTCCCCCCTCTCAGCGCCAGCGAGATCTATTCCGCTCCTCCACTCGCTTCCTCCGGCCCCGTCTCCATCTAACGCAGCGAAATAAGAACAAACGCAAGTGTTGTAGTTGTTGTCAGAAGCCCTGCATCCCCGGGGTGAGCGGCGGTGGCAGCGAGGAGGGAACTTTCACTTGTGTTTGTTATTATTTCGCTGCGTTAGAGGGAGACGGGGCCGGGGAAGAGAGTGGAGGAGTGGCGCAGATCTTGCTGGCGCTGGGAGAGAGGGAGGGAGAGAGGGAGGGAGAGAGAGGGAACAGCACCCGCTGACACCCTCCCCCTCCCCGTGCTCCCGCTGCTCCCTCTACCCCAACTCTCTCTCCCCCCCCCCCCCACTCTCTCTCCCACCCCCTCCCATCTCTCTCTCTCCTCTCCCTCTCTCTCTCTCTCTCCCCTCTGTCCCTCTCCCTGGGGTGAGCGGTGGCGGCGAGGAGGGAAGTTTCCTTGGGTTTGTTGTTTGCGAGGGGGCAATGCGATCTCTCACCTTGTCCCGGCTCTGGGTCGGTGGCGATCTGCGGTGAACCTTCGCCAGCAGCTTCTGCCTCCAGTCCCCGCTTTCTAATAGCTTGCTGCGGGCCAGATAAAATCTCGTGGCAGGCCAGATGTGGCCCGCGGGCCATGGTTTGGAGATCCCTGATTTAGGGTATTGAGTGTAGAGTTTTGGATGTTGTTTTACAGTTGTACACAATGTCGGTGAGGACACATTTGGAGTATTGTGTTTGGTTTTAGTCATCCTGCTCGAGGATGCCAGTAAGCTGAAGTACAGAGAGGATTTACAAGGACTAAAGGGCCTGAGCTACAGGGAAACGTTGAGTAGGCTGGTATCTCCTTAGATTTCCTTTATTCCTAGAATTTTATATATCGCTATAAGGCTGTGGGGTGATCTTACAAAGGTGTATAAAATCATCAGGGTAATAGATAGGGTGAATGCACAGAAGAAATGTTAGGACCACTGCATTGCATGACTACATGTTGATGGAAACACAGATGTTGTGTCAACCATTATTTAAAGGCAATGGCCTGGCTGCCTTTACTGATTCTACAGGCAGTCCTCACCCAGATAGGGGTAGGGGAATCAAGAACCAAATGAATTAGGTTTAGGGTGAGAAGGAAAAGATTCAATAGGAACTCGAGGGACAACCTTTTCACTCAGAGGGTGGAGGGTATATGGAACAAGCTGTCAGTGGAAGTAGTTGAATCAAGTACTACAGCAACATTTTAAAAATAGGAAAGGTTTAGAGGGATATGGACCAAATGTGGGTAAAAGGGACGAGCTTACATGGGGGCCAAGTTGGGCCAAAGGGCCTGTTTCGTGCAATCTGACTATGACTCATCATACCTCTTAAGGCTGAGTTCTTGGTCCATTTTGCATCTCATTACAATGTTCGTCACAACCATAATTTCTTGCCACATATTAGAAATGTGCATGTATTTAATTATATGGATAGCTTGAGCTCCAATAATGATTGCCTGGGTGAGGACAGTGCCTGTAGAATCAGTAAAGCAGCCAAGCCAGTCTAAATAATGGTCGACACGACATCTGTCTCTCTATCAACATGCAGTTCTGCAATGCAGTGGTCCTAACATTTATTCTTTATGGGTTCTAATTCATGGATCCTTTGTAAATGCTACATTGAAATGTTTGTGCAGTGTCCTATGCACCCTGCTAAAAACTAAAACCTGCAGAAGGAAATGTTACAAAACTTTGGGGTCTTCAAAAGAGCAAAATATAAAAAACTTATTGAAAAGAGTTTCTGAAAACAAAACTTGAGTGGATTGGGCATGTCATCAGACTGGAAGACCTCTGCCTCCCATAACAAATCTTGCATGAGGATCTGAAGCAAGACTGAAGAATGAAGGAACAATAACTTTAAATGTAACCTTAGCTGCAATATACCATGGCTGGCATTAAATCCCAAGGACTTTGCGTAAATGCTTCACCACACCTCACCACAGAATTTGACAAGATAAGCATGCGAAGGTTTAGAGCAAGCATGAGGAAATCTTTTCCAGATTGCCTGAAAAATCCTCAGAGCTGCAACATCATACTGTGTGGGAAAGGATTCTCCATGCAATCAGTGTAATTTAGCCGTGCATCAAGATTTGGACTTCTGAGTCATTTGCAGAGTGATAGATGTGAACTGCAGAAATACTGTCATCATCATCATGACCATCAAAAAAGGAGTTTCCTACCATTTCCCATTAAGATACGTGTGTAATTCTAAGGTTAAATATATCTTTCTCTCACGGGACAATGTACGGAGCAATTAAACTACAAAAGTTAATATGTGGCAAGTTATTGCGATAACAAAAGTTCAAAAAATTCACTTACACTGCATCTTTTTTATTGCCTAACTCAATGGTTCGACCTTAGTTGAGTTGTTAACATTCATTTAGAGAGGAGCAAAGATAAAGCAGTTCAGATGCAGGATTAATTATTGAAAAACAGCATAAGCTGCTGGAACACATGAAATGCATTGCAATGAATTCTGAGAGTATTACCTCTGAAAATAAAATATTTATCTTACAGGTTCTTTATTTTGTATGATGGATTCTTTTTTTTAAAATGTGGCTGTCAGATATAAATATAATTAATTATTGAAAATTGAGATAAAAGATCTGTCGTTACCATCACTTGTTATGAGTGAATGAATATATCATGATAAAGAACCACGGACATTAAAAGATTTCTAAAGTTGATCCTTATTTTGAGGGGCTTTCAATTAAAATTGTAATTGACAGAGGAATGAAAAAAAATCCGTCCTGCCACAGATATTCTGATGCTAGCTGATTGTAGCATGGCACCTACACCATAACATCATAGAGCATGGAAACAGGCCCTTAGGGCCAATTTACCCACATCAGCCAACATCCCATCTACACTAATCCCCTTGCTATATTTGGTCCATATCTCTCTCAACCTGTCCTGTCCTTGTACCTGTCTAAATGTCACTTAAACGTTGCGATAGTACCTGCCTTAACTACCTCCTCCAGCAGCTCGTTCCATGCACCTGCCACCCTTTGCATGAAAATGTTACTCCTCAGATTCTTATTAAAAGAAAATAACTGCAGATGCTGGTACAAATCGAAGGTATTTATTCACAAAATGCTGGAGTAACTCAGCAGGTCAGGCAGCATCTCAGGAGAGAAGAAATGGGTGACGTTTCGGGTCGAGACCCTTCTTCAGACTGATGTCAGGGGGGCGGGACAAAGGAAGGATATAGGGGGAGGGGAAGAGAGGGACACCTGAGGGACACGCTCAACACCTGCGCTCGGTCTGCGTTCGCCAATCTGATCTCCCGGTGGCCGAGCACTTCAACTCCCCCTCCCATTCCCAGTCTGACCTTTCTGTCATGGGCCTCCTCCAGTACCATAGTGAGGCCCACCGGAAATTGGAGGAACAGCACCTCATATTTCGCCTGGGTAGCTTGCAGCCCAGTGGTATGAACATCGACTTCTCCAACTTTAGATAGTCCCTCTGTCCCTCTCTTCCCCTCCTCCTTCCCAGATCTTCCTCTATCTTCCTGTCTCCACCTATATCCTTCCTTTGTCCCGCCCCCCCTGACATCAGTCTGAAGAAGGGTCTCGACCCGAAACGTCACCCATTCCTTCTCTCCTGAGATGCTGCCTGACCTGTTGAGTTACTCCAGCATTTTGTGAATAAATACCTCAGATTCTTATTATATCTTTGTCCTTAAACCTATGTCCTCTGGGATTTTTCATTTTCGTGCCATTGAAATCATAAAAACATGGTATCAATGAAGAAGGAGGCCATTCAGTGCATTCCATCTCCCTGGGTCTCTAACAGTGCAATACACTAGTTCCAACCCCTCCCCCTTTTTTATAGCCTTGCAAAAGTTTCCTCACTATGATTCAACAGTTGTAATCTCTGGATTGCTTCTGATGCCATGAATCAAGTGAGCATTGGAATAGGATAGGTCAGATGAATGTGTGGCTAAAGGGATGGTACAGGAAGATAGGCCTTGGATTCCTGGATCAATAGGGCCATTTGTTGAGAAGGTGGGTCCTGTAAAATTGGGACAGGTTATGCCTAATCTACAAGACCAAAATCCTTGCACGGATGCTTGCTGGTGCTGCTGGGGAAGGTTGAAACATTTGGCAAAAGAATAGGGCTCAGAGTAGATGTTAAGATGTGACGATACAGTCACTTAGATGAGAAAAAGTGAGTAAGCTCAGATTAAGGAAAACAAACGTAAATTACATCCATTTTATTGCAAGGTATTTAAATAAATTAGATGAATTCAAAACTTTAATTAACACAATGATATCGTTGCCAAGACTGAGACATACTTAAAACTCAGGCAGAACCAGCAATTCAGTATAATGAGAGGATGTAAAAAGCAGGTGGTTTCGCACTATTAGGCAAGGAATGCTTCAGTTTTGAGAGAGGATATCCTAGTACGTTCGTCAAACAAGGTCATATGGTTTATCATTGTGATATGTACCGAGATACAATGAAAAACTTTGTTTTGCATGTGATCCAGTCAAATCACACTATATGTGATTACATCAGGTAGTGCAAAAGAGAAAATAAACTGTGCAGAATATGGCGTTACAGCTACAAAGGAAGTGCAGATAAGAAAATGTGCAAGGGCCACAATGAGGTAGACTAGATGATCCGGAAATTCATCCCTAACGTATGAGAGGTCCATTCAAGAGTCTGATGAGTACATGAGCACAATGGAAGCGTTCAAAGGAAATGTAGTGAGTGGTCAGGGCTACCATTTTCCTGTAGGGGTGAACACTAAAGGGCCTGTCCCACTTAAGCGATTTTAAGGCGACTGCCGGTGACTAGGCTGTTGCCGACAATTCGCCGGGGTGTCGCGGGCATGATCATGAGAAGTCTTCCAAAGATCGTAGTGGATCGTAGTGGATCTCGGTGCGTCGCTGAGAAATCAAACGGTTTGAAACTTCTCGGCGACAGCTGGCTTGTCGCCAGGTATCGTAGCTTATTGCGGGCGCTGCCGCCTGCTGTGCCCAAGTTTGATAGGTTCTCTTAAGATGCATTTAGAAGCACATAATATTAAAATAAGTAAAGTAATTTCAAAATACCATAAAATGCTTGTGTTTAACGAATTTATGTACCGTCAGGACATTTGACAGGTAGATTGGAGGCGACAGTTTGACGGTCAGGTAAGCGTGGGAATTTTCGCGATATTTTTGGCCTCAGCCATTACATTTAAAGTGGGCTCCAAACCCAGATATTCAACCCAGAAACCAGATATGCATCTCCCTTACATTTTCAAAGAATGCCCACACTTTTCACAAAAATCCACTTAACCACTTTTAAAATTATTATTTTTAATACAGCTATTAGTAAACTGGAAGTAAATCCGGTTTATTCCTTGTTACAGTGAAGCTTGGTTTTTAAGTAACCCATACAGATCGTTTACCCACTTCTGGTCCCCCACGGCCCGGGAGTCCGGTTCCTTGTACCCAGAGATAGTTTTGAGGCCTTTCCAGACTCCACTGATGTTGTTCCTCTGCAGCTGCTCCTCCATCTTCTTCCTGTAGCTGTTCTTCCCCTCTCTGATCTTCCTCAGCTCATTTTGCACAGCCTTCAGTTCCTCCTTTTTTCCCCCGACTTAAAGACCCTCTTTTTCTCCTTAAGGAGATCCTTTATGTCAGGGTTGACCCAGGGTTTGTTGTTGGAGAAACACCGTACAGTCCTGGTGGGTACAGTGTTCTCCACACATAAGTTAATATAGTCTGTAATGCACTGGGTTAGACCGTCAATGTCATCCCCATGGGGATCACAGAGTTCCTCCCACACAGTTGTTTCGAAACAGTCTCTCAGAGCCTCCTCCGTCTCCTCGGACCATCCTCTAACTGTGCGGGTCACCGCTGGTTGCCTGTGCACGAGAGGTTTGTACACAGGCTGGAGGTGGATTGTGTTGTGGTCAGATCTCCCCGGGGGGGGGGGGGGGGGGGGGGGGAGAGGGGTGCTGGGTTACATGCCTCCATGGTGTTGGCATAAAATAAGTCCAGTATTTTGTTGTCTCTGGTGTGGCAGGTGACGTACTGGGTGAACGTGGGCAGAGTGGATGAAGGGGGTGCGTGGTTGAAGTCCCCGGAGATTAGAAAGAGTGCAGTACATCACAGACCATGTCGCCATTAGCAGAGGGGGGAATATATGTTGCTACCACAACAACATGTGAGAATTTCATTGGTAGATAGTAAGGCCTCATGCTAACAGCTCAATGTCCCTGCAGCAGACCTGCTCTTTAACAGTGATGTGCCCAGGGTTACACCATCTATCATTTACAAACACAGCCAGCCCTTCTCCTTTTCTCTTACCACTCCCCACTGTTCTGTCTGCCCGCCTCAGGTGAAAACCATCCAGTGAGGCGCTCGTGTCCGAAGTTAACATGTTCAGCCAGGTCTCTGTAAGCAGCATGATGCTGCACTCCCGATATTCCCTCTGGTGCCGGGTCAACGCCCGGTATTATCAATGATAATATTGCAAATATTGATTTTTTGATGAAATGGGCTGATAAAAGGCAGATGAAGTATAATCCAGATAGATATGAGGTGATGCATTTTGGGAGCGTCAATGAGGCTAGGACATACACCTCGAATGAAAGGATCCTGGGGAGTACTGAGAAAGAGAGGACAGTTGGATTACATGTCCAATTGAAGGTGGCATTGTTGGGCCAATTTGGGTGATTGAATACATTGGTCAGACCTCAGCTGGAATACTGCATGCAGTGCTGGTTACTGTTGTAATATATAAGACAAGGGGGATGTTGTGATATTGCTGGGACTACTTTGTGTATCCAAGAACTACTTTGTATGGCTGTGTATATAAGTGATGGGTGTGATTAGGCGGTCACTCTGGATCCAGATGACCACGGAATAAACAGCCTGGAGTTGAGCTCCAGCATTGTAACCTTTTATACACGTGTACTTGTGGTCCGTCCAGAGTCACTAAAGTTACAACAGGTACCGGACCACGAAATACAACAGTTACCACATCATAGAGAAGATGTGGTAGCGCTGGAGAAGGTGCAGAAGAGATTGGCCAAGATGCTCTCGACCTGAAACGTCACCCATTCCTTCTCTCCAGAGATGCTGCCTGTCCCGCTGAGTTACTCCAGCTTTTTGTGTCTATCTTTGGCCAAGATGCTGTCTGGGGAGATAAGGATCATATCTGATAAGAGACTGGATCTGTTTTCCCTAAGGTGGAGGAGGTTAAGTGGGGAAATGATTGAATATAAAATCATGAGGTGTAAAGATTGGATAGGCTATAGAAAACTATTCCCATATCAAAGGTAGTTAAAACTAGTAGATATAGATTTAAACACAGATAGGGCTTAAAGATCTGTTCCTGTGCTGTACTGGTCTATGTTATTTAGGATCAAAGGCTAAAAGACAGAGGGATCTGAGGGGGACCTTTTTCTCTGTGACACGTCCAGCACATCAAGTCTATTCCTGCTCTTAGAATAACCCTATCAATCCTATTATCCTACATATTTGCCAACAACCTTTTCTCTCTTCTTCCTGAATTCCTTTTCACTCAAGGCACTTTATACTAGCAAATTAACTAACCAATCAGTAGGACTTTGGCATGTGGGAGGAAAGCAGAGCACCTGAAGAGCAAGTCAAGTTTATTTGTCACATACACATACAAGATGTGCAGTGAAATGAAAGGTCACCCACAGTCCAGCAATAGAGCAATAAAAATAAACAATTTCACACACAATCACAACCAACACAACCAAAAAAAAAAGAAACATCCATCCCAGTAAGTCTCCTCCAGTCACCTCACTGTGATGGAAGGCCAGAATGTCTTTTCTCTTCTCCTGCCATCTTCTCCCGCGGTCAGGCTGTTGAAGTTGCTACGTTCCAGGCCACGCCGGACGGTGAAAGGTCCGCAGCGGGCCGACCCAAGCCCCGCGATTCGGGGCAGGCGAAGACGCTGCCGCTGCACGTCTGGGCGGTCAGGGCTCCCGACATTGAAGCCCCCGTCGGGCAGAATAAAATCCTGTGGCCTATTTCAGGCCGTGCCGGACGGTGAGAGGTCCGCGGCGGGCCGACCCAAGCCCCACGGTCCGGGGCGGGCGAAGACGCTACCGCTGCCGGAGCTCCCGATGTCGGCCCCCACCCAGGGGCCTGCGGGCTTCCGACGTCCACGCCGAAGCCTTCGGAGCCTCGACAGGAGAATATGCAGACTCATAAAGACTGGAGAAGTCTGTATTGAATCTTGATTGCTGGAGCAATGAGGCAGTAACACTACTTGCAGTGCTACTGTGCTACCCCAATCAGGGGCGAAGACCTAATATGTGGATAGCCCAGGTTTCCATAAGTTATATTCAGGTTTGTCCATTGGAGTCTTGCTTTGTGTATTAATACAACAAAGAATCTAAGACTCAACCCTATTGTCCAACATGGACCTGACCACCAAGGTGCAATCCAATCCCCTATTGGACAGAGTTTGCCACCTTATTAGCTGGGACACTTATAATATTAGTGCAATTTATCCATCGTGTTACAGTTTATGGAAGGGAATAATATGGCAGGATTCCTGCCACAGCTGACGAAACAGTGACCTCTGCTGTATGTTCTATGTATGGTCAGTAATTAATTATATATCTGGTGCACAATGCAGAAGTTTGTTGAAGAATAAATATTATTTGGACTAGATCACAAAGAGCAACAGTCATTTGCAGAACTAAATTAACGTGTCCAGTACGTTCCTGAACTAGAAAAATATAATCCCTTCTACACACATTGGAACCATGTAGTGACACAAGATTTCAACTTGAAGGTATCACAAAATGCTGGAGTAACTCAGCGGGTCAGGCAACATCTAACATATATCAACATATGTTGAAAGACTGGAGCGACTAGGCTTGTATACACTGGAATTTAGAAGGATGAGAGGGGATCTTATCGAAACGTATAAGATTATTAAGGGGTTGGACATGTTAGAGGCAGGAAACATGTTCCCAATGTTGGGGGAGTCCAGAACAAGGGGCCAGTTTAAGAATAAGGGGTAGGCCATTTTGAACTGAGATGAGGAAAAACTTTTTCAGTCAGAGAGTTGTGAATCTGTGGAATTCTCTGCCTCAGAAGGCAGTGGAGGCCAATTCTCTGAAATGCATTCAAGAGAGAGCTGGATAGAGCTCTTAAGGATAGCGGAGTCAGGTGGTATGGGGAGAAGGCAGGAACGGGGTACTGATTGAGAATGATCAGCCATGATCACATTGAATGGCGGTGCAGGCTCGAAGGGCCGAATGGCCTCCTCCTGCACATATTGTCTATTGTCTATTATCTCCGGAGAGAAGGAATGGGTGACGTTTCGGGTCGAGACTCTTCTTCAGACTGATGTCGGGAGGGGGGCAAAGAAAGGATGTAGTTGGAGACAGGAAGACAGTGGGAGAACCGGGAAGGGGGAGGGGAAGAGAGGGACAGAGGAACTATCTAAAGTTAGAGAAGTCAATGTTCATACCGCTGGGGTGTAAGCTGCCCAAGCGAAATATGAGGTGCTGTTCCTCCAAATTGTGGTGGGCCTCACTGTGACACTGGAGGAGGCCCATGACAGAAAGTCAGACTGGGAGTGGGAGGGGGAGTTGAAGGGCTAAGCCACCAGGAGATCAGGTCGGTTAAGGCGAACTCTGCAGAAAGCAGAAAGGGGAGGAAGATGCGGCCAGTAGTGGGATCTCGTTGGAGGTGACGGAAATGTTGGAGGATAATTTGTTGTATACGCTGGCTGATGGGGTGGAAGGTGAGGACAAGAGGGACTTTATCCTTGTTACGAATGGGGAGAGGGGGAGCAAGAGCGGAGCTGCGGGATATAGAGGAAGCCCTAGTGAGAGCCTCATCTATAATGGAAGAGGGGAAGCCCCGTTTCCTAAAGAATGAGGACATTCTTGGAGTTTGTAAAATGTGTGCAGGATAGTTTTTTGCAGCAATACGTAGAGGTGCCTACCAGAGAAGGGGCAGTGTTGGACCTCCTGTTAGGAAATGAGATGGGTCAGGTGACGGAGGTATGTGTTGAGGAGCACTTTGGGTCTAGTGATCACAATGCCATTAGTTTTAATATCATTATGGAGAAGGTCAAATCTGGACCAAGGGTTGAGATTTTGGATTGGAGAAAGGCTAATTTTGAGGAGAAGAGAAAGGATTTAAAAGGAGTGAAATGGAAATTTTTGTTTTATGAAAAGGATATAATAGAGAAATGGAGGATATTTAAAGGTGAAATTTTGAGAGTACAGAGTCTTTATGTCCCTGTTCGGTGGAAAGGAAAGAATAATAATTTGAAAGAGCCGTGGTTTTCCAGGGAAATTGGACACTTGGTTCGGAAAAAGAGGGAGATATACAATAAATATAAGCGGCAGGGAGTAAATGAGGTTCTTGAGGAATATAAAGAATGTAAAAGGAATCTTAAGAAGGAAATCAGAAAAGCGAAAAAAAGATATGAGGCTGCTGTGGCAAGTAATGTAAAAGTAAACCCCAAGGGGTTCTACAGATATGTCAATAGCAAAAGGATAGTGAGGGATAAAATTGGTCCATTAGAGAGTCAGAGTGGTCAGCTATGTGCTGAGCCGGAAGAAATGGGGGAGATATTAAACAATTTCTTTTCTTCGGTATTTACCGAGGAGAAGGATATTGAATTATGTGAGGTAAGCGAAACAAGTAGAGTAGTGATGGAAATTAGGAGGATTAAAGAAGAGGAGGTACGGACACTTTTGAAAAATATAAAAGTGGATAAGTCTCCAGGTCCTGATAGGATATTCCCTAGGACATTGAGGGAAGTTAGTGCAGAAATAGCAGGGGCTATGACGGAAATATTTCAAACGTCATTAGAAACGGGGATGGTGCCGGAAGATTGGCGCATTGCGCATGTTGTGCCCTTGTTTAAAAAAGGTTCTAAAAGTAAACCTAGCAATTATAGACCTATTAGTTTGACGTCTGTGGTGGGAAAATTAATGGAAAAGATACTTAGGGACAATATATATAATTATTTGGATAATCAAGGCCTGATTAGAAACAGTCAACATGGATTTGTGCCTGGAAGGTCATGTTTGACTAATCTTCTTGACTTTTTTGAAGAGGTTACCAGGGAAATTGATAAGGGCAAGGCTGTGGATGTTATCTATATGGACTTCAGTAAGGCATTTGACAAGGTTCCACATGGAAGGTTGATTAAGAAGGTTAAATCGTTGGGTATTAATAGTGAGGTTGCAAGATGGATTCAACAATGGCTGAATGGGAGATACCAGAGGGTAACGGTTGACAATTGTATGTCAGGTTGGAGGCCAGTGTCTAGTGGAGTACCCCAAGGATCTGTGTTGGGTCCACTGTTGTTTGTCATTTACATTAATGATCTGGATGATGGTGTGGCAAATTGGATTAGTAAATACGCAGATGATACTAAGATAGGTGGAGTAGTTGATAATGAGGTAGATTTTCAAAGTCTACAGAGAGACTTGGGCCTTTTGGAAGGGTGGGCTGAAAGATGGCAGATGGAGTTTAATGCTGATAAGTGTGAGGTGCTGCATTTTGGTAGGACAAATCAAAATAGGACGTACAGGGTAAATGGTAGGGAATTGAGGAATGCAGTGGAAGAGAGGGATCTGGGAATAACTGTGCATTGTTCCCTGAAGGTGGAATCTCATGTGGATAGGGTGGTGAAGAAGGCGTTTGGTGTGCTTGCCTTTATAAATCAGAGCATCGAGTATAGAAGTTGGGATGTGATGTTAAAATTGTACAGGGCATTGGTGAGGCCGAATCTGGAGTATGGTGTGCAGTTCTGGTCGCCAAATTATAGGAAGGATGTCGACAAAATGGAGAGGGTACAGAGGAGATTTACTAGAATGTTGCCTGGGTTTCAGCACTTAAGCTACAGAGAGAGGTTGAACAGGTTGGGTCTTTATTCTTTGGAGCGTAGAAGGTTGAGGGGGGACTTGATAGAGGTTTTTAAAATTTTGAGAGGGACGGACAGAGTTGACGTGGGTAGGCTTTTCCCTTTGAGAGTGGGGAAGATTCCAACAAGGGGACATAGCTTCAGAATTGAGGGACAAAGGTTTAGGGGTAACATGAGGGGGAACTTCTTTACTCAGAGGGTGGTGGCTGTATGGAATGGGCTTCCGGTGGAAGTGGTGGAGGCTGGCTCGATTTTATTATTTAAGAGTAAATTGGATAGGTATATGGATAGGAGGGGATTAGAGGTTTATGGTCTGAGTGCAGGTAGATGAGACTAGGTCGGGGAGAATGGTCGGCGTGGACTGGTAGGGCTGGACAGGCCTGTTTCCATGCTGTAGTTGTTATATATGTTATATGTTATATCTCTGATGCCCTAGTGTGGAACACCTCATCCTTGGCGCAGATGCGGCATAGATGGAAGAATTGGGAGTAGGGGATAGACTTTTTGCAGGAGACAAGGTGGGAAGTGTAGTCAAGATAGCTGTGGAGTCAGTGGGTTTGTAGTAGATGTCAGTCACTAGTCTGTCTCCTGTGATGGAGATGGTGAGATCCAGAAACTGTAGGGAGATGTCAGAGATGGTCCAAGTATATTTAAGAACAGGATGGAAATTAGTGGTGAAATGTACGAAGTCAGTGAGTTCTGCATGGGTACTAGAGGTAGCACCAATGCAGTCGTCAATGTATTCTGCATGGGTACAAAAGGTAGCACTACACTTCTTCCCACCCTGTCTCCTGCAAAAAGTCTATCCCCTACTCCCATTTCCACCGTCTATGCCGCATCCTCGCCCAGGATGAGGTGTTTCACACTAGGGCATCAGATTTTTAGTTTGTCTCTGTACCTTAACTCTTTCACTGTGTTTTCTGCTTCTGAGTGTACATTGCTAATTAGTCCAGTACCTCTTCTAAGTGGTTCTGAGGTCAGCAACATAGCAGGAAAATAATAACTGTATATGACATTTTGGGATCCAAGAAGATTCTTCTCGATTAATTAACACCCTTAAAGTTGACTAGTAGTTTCAGACTTCAATTCAGTTATTGCAAAAGGATCTTATTCATTTTCAGAATGGAAGGTGGAATACTCTGGGACAGTGGTGAAAGGAGATAGTGTAGTTGTGGAAATAGTTTTTTAGGAAAAGATATGGATTTTGCCATCTCTTCCTCTTTGCTCATAGTTAGAATCAGAAACTTATATCCTTATATCTTCTATCTTTATTTGAGCTACTTTTTCTGTGAACATGCCACACTACAAAAACATGATAAAAGGTCTTGTTTTTTCTTTAACCACAAATAGCTAGAAACAAATTACATCAATTTTTTTAAATTTGGGTCTTGATTTTGCACATAATGCTTGGTTTTGTTCTTTCTGTCAAAATCTATTACCTGATTATTCCTGATCTAACGTGCTATCCCATTGCACTCGTACTATGTCGTTTTAACCTCCTGACTATTAAATCCACTATTTTGACCAATGCTTTAATGTTTGGAAATAGTTCTGCCCTGGAAAAGGAGTTCCAAAATTTGCAAAACCAGGAGACCAGCACAATTTTTAAGTGTCGCCCCCTGCCAAAATATTACATTGCCAAAGGGTTCATGCAGAATAGCATAGATCTTGCACTACTAAACATGCAGAAAGATTAGAGTTAGTGGAGAAAATTGGTTAAATATCAAGTCACATATCAGAATGAGAGGTGATTTGATTGAAGCACACAATATCTTGAGGGGTCTTTTGAGTGGGCATAACTGGGCACTTCTATTTTTTTAAGTGCATCATTAGCACAGAGATATGAAACTTATTTGGTGTGCTAGGAGAACCGTACAGAAGAACTGTACTAGACAAGCATTTGTAATTTAAAAGTAGGATGCCAGCATTTCCTTGCATATAGCATGCAAACAGTTAACTAAATGACTCAGCAAAATTGTTTGGAATTAATACAAGTCATTCTACCAGGAAATTTAACACATCCTCCACCTACTGGTTTAAAGATACCAAAACTACAAATGAGGAACAATTTTAAATTATTATTATCTTTGAAGAGTAGTTAACCAATAGATCTGGAATAATCTGGTTTGGTAGCAAACAAATTGAAATGCTGAAATTAGAAGAAAAATATACCCACATTGTGTATGAGGGGAAGGACAGAAAGCAAAATGCAGAAAAGTAATTCAGAATGATCTACTTCACGTGTGATTATCTTTAATAATTACGGAAAATGTACAAAAATATTGTCTCCAATTCCTCAAGAGGGTGGGATTTACATCAATAACTCCACTTAGATTCCACGAGGATTATATTTTGTATTCTTCCACTTTTTCTGAATTATCAGACTGTTGGAAATCAAGCACTGGAATTTCTTCCAACTGCATTTTGTGAAAACAAAGCCATCATTTTTGCTTTCACTCAAAGAGTTGTGAAGCTGTGGAACTCTCCGCCTCAGAAGGCAGTGGAGGCTAATTCCCTGGATGCTTTCAATAGAGAGTTAGATAGAGCTTTTAATGTTAGCAGAGTCAAGGGATGTGGGGAGAAGGCAGGAACGGGGTACCGATTGTGGATGATCAGCCATGATCACGGTGAATGGCGGTGCTGGCTCAAAGGGCTGAATGGCCTACTCCTGCACCTATTGTCTATTGTCTTTCTACTGCAAATTCTATTTTCATACTATCCATCTTCTTGGTGACTGAAAATAGACTGATAACCTGCAAAAAAAAAGAGCTACTGGAGGAACTCAGCAGATCAGGCAGCATCTGCGGATGGAAATAGATGGTCAAGACAATGGATTGAGATCCATTATCCTTACTGAAAAAGTTGAGGGGAAGTAGCAAGTATGAATTTGTAACGAAGTGAGCTGCAGACCACGTATCTATGCATTTCTAAAACTGCCAATATTCTCCTCGAATGTAGAGCAAAAGTAAGTTACAAAATGACAAGGTATATTATAGCTCCTTGGATAGAACTCTGTGCAACTTGTCTACAGCTATGTACATATGACGCTCGGGATTGTTGTGAGCCATTAGGGATGCCCCTTTGTTATTAGACAGTCCATGGTTTGTGTTTGTTTTAGGAGTGGCAGTTAAGGAATTATACTTAATATATTATCCGGCACTAAAAGATAACATAGAACATAGAACAGTAAAGAACAGAAATGGGCCCTTTGGCACAAATGTTTGTACCGAACATGATGCAGTTAAACTGATCTCATCTGCTTGTACATGATCCAAGTCCACTTACTCCCTGCACTTCCATGTGCCCATCTAAAAAACTCTTGAACGCCACTATCTATGTGCCTCTACACCACTCCTGGCAATGCTTTCCAAGCCCCCACTACTCTCTGCAGGAAAAAAAACTTGTCCCGCACAACTCCATTAAAAAATTCCCCTTTCACCTTATAACTATGCCCTCTTATGTTGGACATTTCCACCCTGGAAAAAAGGTTCTGACTGTCTAAGCCTCTCATAATTTTATATATTTCATATCGTATCCCTTCAACCTCTGACTTTGCAGAGAAAAGAATCCGTCTATCTAACCTCTCCCTGTAGCTGAAACCTGCTAATCCAGGCAGCATTCCGGTAAGCTATCTCTGCACCCTCTCCAAAGATTATAAGATCATAAATGAGAGTAGAATTAGGCCATTCGGCCCATCAAGTCTACTCCACCGTTCAATCATGGCTGATCTATCTCTCCCTCTTAACTCCATTCCCCTGCCTTCTCCCCATAACCTCTGACACCTGTACTAATCAAGAATCTACCCATCTCTGCCTTAAATATATCCACTGACTTTGCCTCCACAGCCTTTTGTGGCAAAGATTTCCATAGATTCACCACCCTCTGACTAAAGAAAATCCGTTCTTCTGCAGAGTAGCTTCCTCTACATTATCCGCCCCTCCACCTATTTTCGTATCATCCGCAAACCTGGCCACAAAACTTTCAATCCCCTCATCCAAATCATTAATATACAACATGAAGAGTAGCGACCCCAGCATCGAGCCCTGCAGAACTCCGCTAGTCACTGGCAGCCAACCAGAAAAAGCCCCCTTTATTGCCACTCTTTGCCTTCTGCCATCCAGCCAACCTGATATACCTGCTAGCATCTGCCCTGATACCATGGGCTGCCATCTTCCTTAACAGCCTACCTTGTGGCACCTTATCAAAGGCGTTCCAAAAATCTAGGTATACAACATCTACTGACTCTCCTTTGTCTGTCCTATTTATTTCTTCAAAGAATTCCAGCAAATTTGTCAGGCAAGACCTCCCCTTCACAAAGCCATGCTGACTTCGGCCTATTTTATCGTGAACTTCTAAGTACTCCGTAACCTCATCCTTTATAATGGACTATAAAATCTTACCAACCACTAAAGTCAGACTAACTGGCCTATAGTTCCCACTGTGAAGGAAAGAATTGCAGATGCTGTTTAAATCGAAGGTAGACATAAATTGCATACTTGGGTGAGTCCAATTGTGACGTCACA
The DNA here is from genome assembly GCF_053455715.1 of Rhinoraja longicauda. Lineage (NCBI taxonomy): Eukaryota > Metazoa > Chordata > Chondrichthyes > Rajiformes > Arhynchobatidae > Rhinoraja > Rhinoraja longicauda. The sequence goes on along the minus strand of NC_135953.1, from coordinate 67,815,571 downwards.
CGCTGAACATGGCAAGAAATCGTTTTTATAAGGGAATTTTAAACTTTAAAATCTCTGTAACTTAAAAAATATAAGACAAATTTGAATGAAACTTGGATGAAAGGGTCCCCAGAACAAAGGCGAGTAAAGTGGTCCTAAAATTGTAGCGTTATCGTGTGACGGAGGCACAAAAACACGGCTGATAACTAACACACATCCCAACATATATATACATCGACCCTCATAACAGATAACAGAGTTTTGGTAATATTATATATATATATATATATATATATATATATATATATATATATATATATATAGATATTAGTGTTTAATCCATTCTCAGCGAATACATACAAAAATGTTGGGTATAAAAAATAATAAGTGTGCTCATAATAAAAAAACTATTGATTTCAGTCTTAATAATTACTGGAGGGTAATTTTGAATTTCATGGTTCTCCCATGTTGGGAAGATGGAAGAAACAGTCTTTATTATCATTATTAATTATTTAATGAAATCATAAGATGACATGGAGATTGAAAAGACTGCAAATGCTGAAATCTGGAGCAACAAACAATCTGCTGGAGGAACTCAGTGGGTCAAACAGCGTTTGTGGGTGGGAAACAAATTGCCGACATTTCCATTTGAAACACTGCATCCAGACTAAGAATGGAGAGGGAAGATGGTATGTATAAAGAGGAGAGGTGGAGTGGGTAGACAGGGCTCAATGGATGACTGGTGGACAGAGGAGGGGTGAAGGATGATGAGCAAATTGATCCAACTAGGGAAGGAGGAGTGGAGTGGGGACACAGACGGGTGGGTAATAAGTGGAGGCAGTCAAAAAATGGAGCAGATGGAGCCAAGTGGGTGGAGAGTGACCGTGAGATAGCTGCTGGAGGGTGTTAAGCAGGAACAAGAATGCTAGAATCTGATAAATAAGGAAGGTGATATCGGAAACCTTTTGGGGAGAACCGAGTGGCAGATGGAACTAGAATCAGATGGAGGAGGTGGAGAAGACAGTTGGAAAAATGAATGGGTAAAGGGTGGATGGAACCAGGAGGGTCTGAAAATATGCAATAGTAATTGGAAGGAGGGTGTGGGAAAAGGGACAAAGGTGGGAGGACCAGAGAAGAATGTTTGTTTTGGGCCTTACTCAAGCAGTGCAGAAGGCCAAGGATGGATAGGTTGATGTGCGAATGGGAGGGGGTATAGAAATGGTATGTATCTGGGAGCTCAGGATAGAGTACAGATGCTCTGCACTCGATCTTGCCTATGTAGCAGAAGCCACATCGGGAACACTAAATAGTTGGAGGAGGTGCATGTGAATCGTCACCTCACCTGGACAGGCTTTTTGGATTCCCTGAGTGATGGGGAGGGAGATTGTGTAAGAACACCTGTCATTGCAGGGGAAAGTGTCAGGAGTCAGGAAAGTGTGGGAGCCAGAGGAAGGGGGAAAGGGGTGGGTGGAAGATGTGGCTATCCCTGTTGGGATCTCATTACAGCTGGCGGAAATGATGAAGGATTATGTTGGAGGCTGGTTGATAAATTCTTAATTTTGGTTGGTTCCAGCTAAGTGGCCTCTTCACTTGTGATACATTAAGCACTGGGGGTTGGGGGTGGGAGGAAAGGTGCTACGAAGGAAATGCATGGATATCTGTAGGATTCCTTACTGTGACAGGGCAGGATAGGAATAGGGTTGGTGGAAAAGTGTGTGCCAATATCAAATGTGTGGAAACTAAATAACCTTGTAACAAGAAGATTCCAAGCAGCCTGGATAGTGATGTGTCATGGCTGCTGATATGACTATCACAAAGATCCATATAAACATTTTTTTGTTGATACAAATTGGTGGAATAGAAGATCTTGCAGTTGAAGAATACAGACGAATGACCTGTGTGTGTACTCGTGTATTTTCAAGGGCATTCTTCACGTACATGAAGACAGTTAGAGCTGCAAACTCAAGCCTCTGTTCTGTAGTCCAGAAGCTGCTCCAATGGTTCAAAACAAAGAAGGGTAGATGGGGCACAAGAGTAGATGGGAACGATTGGCAAATGAGGATCATTTATTAGTACTGGAATTTGGTGAATTGATTACTGACTGTTGCAAAATAAGAGGCATGTCCAGAAATTACTGGATTGCTCAAAAAAGAATAAATCATGACTAGAAAATTATCATTGAAAATCACATTGTGTGGTGAATAATGACACTGAATATTTAGCGTGGAATCCCTTCGATAGCACTTTGCATCCAGTGAATACAATGTAGCATAAGTGCAACAAAGCCAATATCCACCTTGAGAATCTATAAGAAAATAACTGCAGATGCTGGTACAAATTGATTTATTCACAAAATGCTGGAGTAACTCAGCAGGTCAGGCAGCATCTCGGGAGAGAAGGAATGGGTGACGTTTCGGGTCGGGTCTGAAGAAGGGTCTCGACCCGAAACGTCACCCATTCCTTCTCTCCCGAGATGCTGCCTGACCTGCTGAGTTACTCCAGCATTTTGTGAATAAATCCACCTTGAGAAGCCCACAACCATTAAATAGAATCATAGAAACATATTGCACAGAAACTGTCCCTTATGGCCTTCTTGTCCATGCCAATTGTGATGCTCATCTACGATAATCCCATTTGCCCCTACCAATCCTATCCAAGTACCCATCCGAATGTCTTTTAACCGCTGCAATAGTATCTGCCTCCACTACCTCTGCTAGCAACTCGTTCCAAATATTCACTATCCCTTAGATATCTTTTCCATTTCTCCCCACTCACCTTAAACCTGAGACTTCTAGTTCCAGACGCTTCTGCCCTGGGAGAAAGATTCTGACCATCTTGCCTATCTATGCCTCACATCATTTTGTAAATCTCTCTAAGGTAACTCTACAAATAAAGAATCCTACATATAAACACAGCCTATCCAACCACTCCTTATAACTGCAGTCATCCACTCCAGGCAACATCCTGATGTATCTCTTCTGCATTCACTCGATTGCTACCATATTCTTAGAAACATAGAAACATAGAAAATAGGTACAGGAGGCCATTTGGCCCTTCGAGCCAGCACCGCCATTCATTGTGATCATGGCTGATTATCCACAGTCAGTAACCTGTGCCTGCCTTCTCCCCATATCCCTTGATTCCACTAGCCCCTAGAGCTCTATTCAACTCTCTTTTAAATTCATCCAGTGATTTGGTCTCCACTGCCCTCTGTGGCAGAGAATTCCACAAATTCACAACTCTCTGGGTGAAAAAGTTTCTTCTCACCTCAGTTTTAAATGGCCTCCCCTTTATTCTTAGACTGTGACCCCTGGTTCTGCACTTCCCAAACATTGGGAACATTTTCCTGCATCTAGCTTGTCCAGTCCTTTTATAATTGTATACATCTCTATAAGATCCCCTCTCATCCTTCTAAACTCCAGTGAATACAAGCCCAGTCTTTCCAATCTTTCCTCATATGACAGTCCCTCCATCCCATGAATTAACCTCGTGAACCTACGCTGCACTGCCTCAAGAGCAAGGACGTCCATCCTCAAATTAGGAGACCAAAACTGCACACAATACTCCAGATGTGGTCTCACCAGGGCCCGATACAACTGCAGAAGGACCTCTTTGCTCCTATACTCAAATCCTCTCGTTATGAAGGCCAACATGCCATTAGTTTTCTTCACTGCCTGCTGTACCTGCACGCTTACCATCAGTGACTGGTGTAAAAGGACATCAAGGTCATGTTGCACTTCCCCTTTACCTAACCTGACATCATTGAGATAATAATCTGCCTCCTTGTTTTTGCCACCAAAGAGGATAACCTCACATTATTCTTAGACTGTGACCCCTGGTTCTGCACTTCCCAAACATTGGGAACATTTTCCTGCATCTAGCTTGTCCAGTCCTTTTATAATTTTATACATCTCTATAAGATCCCCTCTCATCCTTCTAAACTCCAGTGAATACAAGCCCAGTCTTTCCAATCTTTCCTCATATAACAGTCCCTCCGTCCCATGAATTAACCTCGTGAACCTACGCTGCACTGCCTCAAGAGCAAGGACGTCCTTCCTCAAATTAGGAGACCAAAACTGTACACAATACTCCAGATGTGGTCTCACCAGGGCCCAATACAACTGCAGAAGGACTGCATAGTCACATTCAGATTAAAACTTAAACCTTGAGTTCCCATTAAATCTGGTTCATGGGACAACACTAAATCCAGAATTGCCTTTTCTCTGGTAGGCTCTAGTACAAGCTGTTCTAAGAATCCATCTCGGAGGCACTCTACAAACCCTTTCTTGGGGTCCAGAACCAATCTTTTCCCAGTCTACCTGCATATTGAAATCCCCCATAACCACAGTGGCATTACCTTTGTTACATGCCAGTATTAACTCCTGCTGCAACTTACACCCTATATCCAGGCTACTATTTAGGGGTCTGTAGATAACTCCCATTAGTGTCTTCTTACCTTTACAATTCCTCAACTCTATCCACAGTGGCTCTACATCGTCAGTCCCTAAATCACCCCTCGCAAGGGACTGAATTCCATCCCTCACCAACAGAGCTACCCCACCTCTTCTGCCCACCTGCCTGTCCTTTCTATAAGGACATATAACCCTGAATATTCAGTCCCCAGTCCTGATCCTTCAGCAGCTATGTCTCTGTTATCCCCACAATGTCATATCTACCAATCTCTAACTGAGCCTCAAGCTCATCCACTTTACTTTTTATACTTCGCGCATTCATATTTTGTACTTTTAATCCTTTGTTCATCTCACCTTTCACATCGATTCCTATTACACTTGGCCATTCTCTCCTATTCCTTTGTGAGCTTTCGGTCCTGTTAATTCTGGGGTCTTTCTTAACTTTTGCTATACTCTCTTTCCCCTTAACTCCATCCTTGTCTATCCCATTTGAAACAACCCCCCCCCCCCCCAACTATTTAGTTTAAAACCTTCCATGTAGCAGTGGCAAACCTACCTGCCAGAATGCTGGTTCCCCGCCTGTTGAGGTGCAACTCGTCTCTTTTGTACAACCCACCCTTACCCCAAAACAGATCCCAGTGGTCGAAGAATCTAAATCCTTGCCCCCTGCACCAGCTCCTCAGCCACACATTCAGATCCCCGATCTCCCTGTTCCTGCCCTCACCAGCACGAGGAACTGGAATCAAACCAGAGATAACCACCCTGGAGGTCCTGCTTTTCAGCCTTCTTCCGAGCTCCCTAAAGTTACGCTGCAGAATTTCTTTCCTCTTCTTCCCGACGTCGTTTGTGCGACATGCACTACCACTTCCGGCTGCTCACCTTCATCCTTGAGGATACTCTGCACTCGGTCCGTGACATCCTAGGTCCTGGCACCAGAGAGGCAACACACCATCCTTGAATCCCACCTGTTGCCGCAGAAACCCCTGTCCGTACCTCTCACGATGGAGTCCCCTACTACCATGGCTCTGCCTGACGTTGGTCTCTTCGGCTTTTGCTCAGCACCACGTTTTGCCACCCAGACTGGTAGTGTTCTCTGTCCCGACAGCTTCCAAGCAGGTGAACCTGTTATCAAGAGGTACAACCCCCAGGGTATCTTGTACTCCAAGCTTCCTTCCCTTCCTCACAGTCACCAACTTTCTCTCTTCGGGTACCTAAATAATCTCTCATTCTCTCTTCCGGTGTAATTATCTCGCTGAAGGTCTTGTCCAGGAACATCTCATTTTCTCGGATGATCCTGAGGTCATCCAGTTGGCTCTCCAGTTCCCCAACGCGGTCCCTCAGGAGCTGAACCTGGATACACTTACCACATTTGCAGCAGCCAGAGGCACCAATGGTGTTCCTGATCTCCCACATCCTGCAAACATCATACTGAATCAGCTTACTTGTCATTTCCTTCTATCATCTCACCCTCTCCAACTTTTGGCGTGGCCTCCTCCCTGAAGACTCACACGCCAAAGACTCGCACTTTTCTCGACAAGGTCGCTCCCTGACAGGCCGCTCCCCTAGAGCAAGCCTTGCTTATACGAGCTGTTAAATTGACTCGTTGATTAATTAGCTAACTTACCAATTTCCTAATTTAATTGCTCAGCCAATCCCCACCTCCTTCAGCTGCCGCTCCTCTGAACAACTTGAAGGTATGTGTTGGAGGCTGGCCACGACCGTTTAAAAAAAAAAACCCCGCTCGTGTAAAAACTCTGAAAACTCGGAGAGATTACCTGCTCAGCCAATCCCCACTTGCTTCAGTTGCCGCTCCTCTGACCAACTTGAAGGTATGTGTAGCTCTTCCTGTAGCATGGTAACTAGAAATCTAGGTGTGGTATATTGTACAACTGCGACACAACAACCCAACTCTTATACACGATGCCTTGGTTTATGAAGGCAAGGGTACCCAAAGCCTTTTTCATTATTCGATCTGCCTGAATCTTGCTGAAAGTGGAGCTATTTGACATAGGAGAATAGCTCCCAGGAAAGCTTTTGTGCGATTGCTCTCCTATTGAGAGTTTTACTCGACACCCTGGCAAGTTGTCAACTCTAAAGAAGTCCGGAAGCACTAAACTTTGGTTTATTTAAACCAGCACTTCGGATAAATCAAATCTATATGTAAACTGCAAACAATGAATCCCTTTAACTAACACTGCTGCCGAATGTTTGTTCTTCCTTATGTGGAGGGACACCTGGGACTAACTGGACTGCAATTAGGCCAGATGCAGAGGGAAGGTACCGATTCCTGAGGCATAAATCACACATCAATATAGCCCCCAAGGACTTAGAGGAAGAATACATGAAGAGAGAATGCATCGAAAGGCTGACACTGATGTATGTCTAAACACTTGGTGCATTCTTCAGCCTCAGCTGACAGAATGAAAAATATTTCAGGGTGCATGGAGGAAATCTCCAGACATTATGAGCCAGGAGCATACTGTTTTCCAATCTGGAACTAATAATCTTATCCATGCCGGCTCTAATGAAAAGTTCCATGAAGCAATGACTACTGGAGCAGGATTCATATCCATGAAGGTGCAGCTATACAAAATATTAAAGCATTAATGGAGTATCAGCCCATTGTAATTAGCTGTCTAATTGCTGAATCCTTGGTTGCAGTTGTGGGGGAATATATGTGGCTATAGGCGATGATTGTGTTTGTATGGTGCAGCCATCAATGAGAGCAATGTGTTTTAGCGTGCTGTCAGCAGGCTGATTTGGAAGGCACTCATGAAGACAAATATTTGATTAGCTAATATATGTAGTTAGCAAGTTTCCCATGCATTACTGCTTGAAGTTGTTTAAATATATATTCATTAATATTCGAGCAGCAGGATTTCACAGAGGTACAGATGGAGTGCCTGTGGAGGTTTCCAAACATATGCTGTATGGTCTTCCTCTGAACCAAAAAAGAGTTAGCATTGAGGGCCAGATGAGCAGCAAGAACGAAAGCAAAACATTTGGAAAGGTAAGAAATTGTGTATGTTTGCAAAAATGAACATTACCCTTCAGCCTAAAGGCTGACTAGTCCTTTTTGACATTTAGATCCATTTTACTATAATTGATTCCTCATCAAAGCAATAAAATGTTTCAATGGAATGAAAAGTCTACTTTGTGTAGGAAGGAACGGCAGCTGCTGGTTTACACCAAAGGTAGACACAAAATGCTAGAGTAACTCTGCGGGACAGGCAGCATCTCTGGAGAGAAGGAATGGATGATGTTTTGGGTCGAGACCCTTCCTCAGACTGAGAATTAGATGTGAGAGACGTAGAGATATGGAAGGGTAAGGTGTGAAAATGACAGATCAAAGAGAATGTAAAATAGTTCATTGTTAGCTGAGGGGAAGGCACAACGAGGCATACTATCAAAGTCAAGGTCAGTTTATTGACAAATGTACAAATTAAGGCACAGTGAAATTCGAATTATCATACAGCCATACTAACAAAAAAAGCAACAAGACAAACAACTACATAAAAGTTAACATAAACATCCACCACTGTTCCTCACTGTGATGGAAGGCAATAAAGTCCAATCTCCTTCCTCTTTATTCTCCCACGGTCAGGGCAGTTGAACCATCTGCTGTGGGGGTGATCGAAGATCCCGCAGCCGCCGGTCGAAGCCCCCACTTCGAGGCGATCGAAATTCCCGCATCGGGGCGGTCGAAAGGTCCTGCGGCTTGGAGTACCCCGAAGTCGGTCTCTAAACAGAACCCAAAAGACAACCCCCAACAGGAATTGCGAGCTCCACGGTGTTAGGTCCTCAGGCTCCCGCGGTGGAGGTCCTGGTCGATCTCCAGCAAAGGCCGCCAACTCCGCGGTGTTAGGCCCGAGTGCAGACAGAGATATGATATCGAAAAAAAATAATCGAATCTTCATTGAGGTAAGAGATTAGAAAAGGTTCCCCCCCCCCCCCCACACCCACACATAAAACAAGCTAAAGAGCACTAAAAAACATACATTTAACACATACAAAACAGACACAAAGAAGGAAGGGACAGACAGACTGTTGGCGAGGCAGCCATTGCTGGCGCCACCCGGTGGAATGTAATCAGGACAGTGAAACTAGTCGGAGAACTAGGATGGGAGAGGGACGGAGAAAGAGGGAAAGCAAAGATTACTTAAAGTTAGAAGTCAATATTCGTACCGCTGGGTTGTAAGCTGTCCAAGCGAAATATAAGGTGCTGTTCCTCCGATTTGCATTGGCTTCACTCTGACAATGGAGGAGGCCGAGGACAGAAAGATCAGTATGGAAATGGGGGGGGGGGGGGAGGTAATGTGTTACCAACCAGGAGATCATGTAGGCCTAGGCGGAGGTGTTCACCTTTCCCTATACCTCCCTCGACTCCGTCCAAGGACCCCACAGTCCTTTTAAGTAAAGCAGAGGTTCACTTGCACTTTCACCAACCTCATCTACTGTATCCACTGCTTGGTCTTGCCAATATACGAGTCCTCACCTGGAACAGTGGATACAGTAGATGAGGTTGGTGAAGGTGCAAGTGAACCTCTGCTTTACTTAAAAGGACTGTGGGGTCCTTGGATGGAGTCGAGGGAGGTATAGGGAAAGGTGTTGCATCTCCTGCGGTTGCAGGGAAAAGTTCCTGGGGAGGGGGTGGTTTGGGTGGGAAAGGATGAGTTAATCAGGGAGTTGCGGAGGGAGCGGTGGAGATGGGAAGATGTAGCTAGAGATGGAATCCCGTTTAGGTGGCAAAAATGTTGAAGGATTATGTGCTGTATACGACGGCAAAGTGTTGGGTGTTGAGTGCCAGGAATGAAGGAATACTGTTGCACTTTGAGGGGAATGTGTAGCTGGTAATGTTCCAATGTTCCTAAAATCCTTGTCATCCTTTGTGTTAGAGATTAGGATTTTGAGGCACTGTATCTCCAGTATATTTTTTATCATAATCGTTGTGATCACATCTTCTAGCTCTCTTTCCTCCCAACCCTGCAATCAGACTATAGAAAGGTCCCGACCCAAAACATCACTTATCCATGTTCTCCAGGGATGCTGTCTGACCTGCAGAGATACACCAGCATTTTGTCTTTTATTAGTTAACCAGCATCTGCTGTTCCTTGTTTCTCCATAAAACGCTTAGATAGTTATGAATAAAGATAAGACTGGACCTTGACGTTGGGTTCTAAAAGGGTAAGGCAGATCACAGCATTATTAGGCAGAAGCTAGGAAATAGACAATAGACAATAGGTGCAGGAGTAGGCCATTCGGCCCTTCGAGCCAGCACCACCATTCAATGTGATCATGGCTGATCATTCTCAATCAGTACCCCATTCCAGCCTTCTCCCCATGCCCCCTGACTCCGCAGTCCTTAAGAGCTCTATCTAACTCTCTCTTGAATGCATTCAGAGAATTGGCCTCCACTGCCTTCTGAGGCAGAGAATTCCACAGATTTACAACTCTCTGACAGAAAAGGTTTTTCCTCATCTTCGTTCTAAATGGCCTACCCCTTATTCTTAAACTGTGGCCCCTGGTTCTGGACTCCCCCATCATTGGGAACATGTTTCCTGCCTCTAACGTGTCCAACCCCTTAATAATCTTATATGTTTCGATAAGATCCCCTCTCATCCTTCTAAATTCCAGCGTATACAAGCCTAGACACTCCAGTCTTTCAACAGACTACAGTCCTGCCATTCAGGGAATTAACCTAGTGAACCTACGCTGCACACCCTTAATAGCAAGAATATCCTTCCTCAAATTTGGAGACCAAAACTGCACACAGTACTCCAGGTGTGGTCTCACTAAGGCCCTATACAACTGCAGAAGGACCTCTTTACTCCTATACTCAACTCCTCTTGTTATGAAACGCAAAATGAGAGCAGTTGTTCTTGCACAAGTCCACATCTGACATTGAAGTCTGACTCTGGGAAGGACAAAAGCCAGCAAGAAGACCAAAGCTACATCACCAGACCAAATCAAGGCTTCTCATGCGCTTAGGCAGAGACACCACCACCTCCCTTAAACAGGCATGGTCAATCCTGCTATTTACTCAGGCTTCAATAAATGTATTTACTTTGACATTCAAAGCATTGGACAAAATCACATGGCAACTTTTGGAAGTGGATGTTGATGCAATGTCAGTCTTTCTTTCAGGTGTTTTTTAAATTGTGAGGATTTTTAAGGAGTCTTCCATTACCTCTGCAGGGTCTCTGGGGAAATACAAATGGGGAAACTACCCAGTTAATTGATCAAAACGCTCATTGATATGTCAGGTTTGCAATGCTTAAGAGAGAGCACTAGAGGTCTCCCATAACTTGAAAAAACATTGCAGGCAAAACAAGATTATATGCAACTGGTGTGAAAATCATTTTTTTTCAAAGATGAACAATGGACACTAGAGTTAGAGAAGGCCGTATGAGCTATTTGACCCTGATCCAAAGATACTAGAGGAACAAGATGGACCACTCCATCGAAATCGCCTATACTGAAGTGTAGTAAGCAAAGGAGCGTAACGTCCGCCATTTTAGTAGGCAAAACCCACTGTTCGTTATGCCTCTCGCAGTGTAATCAGAGTTTTGGGGGAACAGTATGTGTGATGATACCATTAAAATGCAGAATATAATCTCATGTATCAATTCACAGATTTTTGTTACTTTTCTTTTTAAATGTTTCTGCCTACTAAAATAGCGCCATAATACTACGGTTGTTACGGTCGAGTGGTCTAGCTCCTCTAGTATCTTTGCCCTGATCTGTCCATGAAAAAGTAGTTATATGGCCTAATTACCCTGCTCCATCCATGACTAAAATTACAGCTGATATGATCTTGGCCTCAGCTCCACTTTCCTGCCTGTTCTCATAATGCAGACCAAAAATCTGTCTATCGTTGCCTTGAAAGTATTTAAAGATTCTTATAAAGTTCTTTACTGGAATTTCACTATCTGTTGTTACTTACATAGAATGTTATTGCTGGCATGTTAATTGATTTCATTTTGTGAATTCTGAAATAATAATGATCATAGTTCAAGATAAAATAGGTTTATTTGTCATATGCACTGGGAACAGAATAATGAAATTCTTACTTGTTGCAGCTTTACAGAAAATTAAATGCAACAACAAAACATATAACTGGAATAAATTCAGTTATTCCAAGTAAACTATAATATTGCAAAACCAAGTACAAAACCAAAGATAGAAGTGCAAAGTCCACAGTGGCCACAGTGGTTTAGACCTGTTGTAGGGTTGTAGTTAGGTTTGTGCAGGTGGTTCAAGAACCAATGGTTAATGAAAGGAAGCTGATTTTGAACATGGAGGTGAAGTTTCTGAGGCTTCTGTACTTGCTTCCCTATGGTAGCAGTAAGATAGGACCATGACAATGGTGGTGTCGGTCTTTGATAATATTAGCTGCCTTCCTGAGGCAACGCTTCCTGTAGATCCATTTGATTGGGGGGGGGGGGGGGGGGAGGTGTCTGTAACTAGGGTTGCCAACTAACTCCCAAATACGGGACAGTTTCTGACTGTATTTTTGTGGATTGGACGATTTCCCGCAGGTTTAAGCAATTTGAGTGGATTGTAACCCGCTGCGTGACTTGGAAGCACTGATTTAATGTTACTCCCTCTGAGTCAGAAACGGAACTATTCTTTGACACTAATCGCAGGTTCCCCAATGACAGTCCGGTTTATTTCCTTGCGGCAGCCGGTAAACCTAGCCAGACCCTGCTGTCTTGGAGGGCAGGTTTGGTTGGTTGGTTGGGTGGGCGGGAAGTCGCCGGTTTTTTTAAATTCCTTTCCCGTCCACAGAACTTACAGACTAAGGCAGCGTCCTTGGTAAACCTGCACACAATGCCGGTGGAGTTTGTGGTTAAAGCGGGCGAGCTCGGCTCGCAAGAGAGGGAGGCGCCGGCCATCAGGAGGAACAGGGGGCTGAGCTACCCCAATGGGAACATGGTGTGCAGCCGGCGTTATTAACACTGAGAGAGCTGCCCTTGATGTCTCCAGTGCCATTATATATATGCAGCAGGTGCTGGCCGCACTCGCTCACACTGCAATCATCACCCAGGGCGTGATGTATTTCCTGTCCCTACTCTGTAGAGATCCCCACTTGTACTTTAGGTACCACCTTCCAACCTTTATACAAGGAGTCACAATGCTCCACCGTCCAACTTAAAGCGATTTGGGAATGACGACCGGTGCCAACTCGAAACATTGACTCTGTTTCTCTTTCTGACCCGCTGAGCTTTTCCCGGCGGCATTTCTGTTAAATTTTACACCGAGTTAGCCCAAACCTGTACATTTAGACCCGGGATTTTAAGACCTCGCTGATTATTACTACATTTTGTTGCGATTTCTGGGAGCCCCTAACAAAGGTTGCGTAGCAACCCGCCTCCCATTGGTGGAGCAGAGCACGTGGCCGTTGGCTGGGTGAGATCACGTGGGGATGGTGACATCCACCTTTGTCCCTTATTTGGGAGTGAGGAAGTTGGCACCCCTACTAATACAGGAAAAGGGACAAACCACTTTAGCCCAAAATACGGGATAGTTGGCAACCCTATCCGTAATTATGGTGTACTGGGCATTATCCACCACTTTTGCAGCCTCCGTCATTCCTGGGTGTTTAAACTGTGATGCAACAAGTCAGTTTACTGTCCACTATGTTAGCAGTAAATTTTCATTATTCACATGAGAAACATGTGTTCAGGTTATCTGACAATGTGTTTTAAAATGATTAAAATAATTGACAATATAAGATTAATTTGGAAAAAGATTGCCTTTTAAAAATAGATGTTATTCTCATCTGTTGTTTTGGTTTTGTTAAAACAAAGCTGCTCCAACACTCAAAGTTCAACATAATTCAGGAAAAAAACCCAGTCTCATTCATCAGTATCTCATCCACCATCTTAACCTCTACCATCAATACACTGTGGCAGTATTGTTTCACAAAATATATTGGAGATACAACAGTGCCTCAAAATCCTAATCTCTAACACAAAGGATGACAAGGATTCTTCAGTAAATGACACAGCCCATGCCTGCGTACAGCAAGAACTTACACAACATTCAGTCATGGGAGAAGTGGCAAGTAACATTTGAGTCACAGAAGTGTCAGGCAATGACTGTCTCAAACAAGAAAGAATCTAACCCCCTACCCTTGACACTCAAAGGCACTAGTACCACCGAGTCCCCCACTACCAACACCCTGGTGCGGACTACATAAATAGTGTGATACTAGAGCAGGTCAGAGATATCCTGTGACGAGTGGCTCACCTCTTGACATTACATGGTTTAAAAGACACATATCAAGAATATGATGGAATACTCTCCATTTGACGGAATCACAGCACCTCCAACAAATCTCGAAGCTCTATACCACCTTGCACAAACCAGCCCATTACTTTTTTCTTTACCAGCCATAATGCATTGCAGAAGACTCCAATAATAAATTGTGACTTTCACCAGTTTCTAGCACTATACAGATTGATTTAATTCATTTTCTTTAATGCTGCTTTAATTTCATTGTTTCAGGAATGGCCTGGCTGAAATCAAGTAATATTTTCAGACTACAAACTGGGCTTAATATAAGTAAGTGCATTAGTTCATTAAACCATTGAACTTTGAGTTGACCAAACCTACAAACTAATTTCACAGCAGAGCAACTTGAACAACAGGCTCAGAACTGGTCATGCTGACCTCTGGAATGTTTGATAGTTTAAGATTATTTAAATCTTGAATTACTCATCGTTTGTGTTGTATGTCATGTTTCTTATATTGTGTTTGTGACATGGTAACATACAGTAAACAAAATTCTACTTTTCAGATATTAGATAAAGAAATGAGAACACCAAGCTCTATATTTTAGAATATGTGGTTCTTTATTCTGAACAGTGAAAGCAAATGTGTCACACCCCACCGATGACCTTCCCTTTTGTTCTCTCTGTTCCTCTGCACTTTCACTGGAATTAAAACTTGTTTTACTTCTAACTTTTCCCAGTTCTGATGTAGAATTAGCAACCTGAAAGATTACCTCAGTTTTTCTGTCCACAGATCTACTGACCTGCTGGGTATCTCCAGCATTTTCTGTTTTTCTTTTACACACATACTGCATTTTGATCTGTCTTGCTCTTTTCATTGAACTACTAAGATTCCCCTGGGTCATCAACAAACCCGGTTAACATTTGTGCTCGAGAGACCACTTACACTTCTGGCATCAAAAAGTAAATTCCCATGCCTGATTATTGGATTAAAAAAACAATTTTGACAACATGGATCAATAGATGGAGGAAAATTAATATACAGCAGCAACAAGACTACTTAAAAAGTAGCTGTCAATTTTTAACACTGATTACAGTGGCCACATTGTAAGCGTTTCCCTGTAGCTGCATTTCAGAAGGTAGTCATCTTGATTTTGTTGGTTATTCGTCTATCATTTTCCAGAATTCAACAGGTATAGTTGCTGCAAATGGGCAGATACAAACCCACTTTGAAAAAAGGTGAAGAGAGTAAACTGTAAACTATAACTGGTTAGTCCAGCCTTAGTAGCGGGGAAAATGGTAGTGGCTATTTTAAAGAATAAGATAACATGACAGTGAAACTAGTCAGAGAACTAGGATGGGGGAGGGATGGACCGTTGTCTCCTGGGCCTCCTCCACTGTCAGAGTGAGGCCCAACACAAATTGGAGGAACAGCACCTCATATTTTGCTTGGGCAGTTTACAACCCAGCGGTATGAATATTGATTTCTCTAACTTTAAGTAACCCTTGCTTTCCCTCTCACTCCACCCCCCTCCCCCATGCCAGTTCTCTGATGAGTTTCACTGCCCTTCTGATTAATTTTACTGATTGTATGGCTCCTTGCCACCTTCCCCATAGCTAAGAATGAACCATTCTACATTTCCTTTGCATTGTCTGCTTTGATCTATTGTTTTCACACCTTATCCTGCCATATCTCTAGACTTCCTCTCCCCTGACGTTCAGTCTGAAGAAGGGTCTCGACCCAAAAGGTCATCCTTTCCTTCTCACCCATTTCCAGAGATGTTGCCTGTCCACCAAGTTACTTCAGCATTTTGTGTTTATATTGAAATAGATTGTCAGCTAACAACTTAGAATTATTGAAGGCTTGAAAAGGCCCACTCCTGATCATATTTCTGCTGCTAAAATCTTTAACAATTTTGTGTACATTATTAAAAACTAAATACAAAGGTTTGTGAGTTTATTGATGACTTTAAAGGCACATTAAGCAATTGTTGCATTGTGGGTTGTTAGGGGTTGACTGTTAATTTTTATCAGTGGTTACGCATTTAAAGATGCTATACAAGTTTTTGCTTTTGTAGAATAGTAATTGATGAGTATACCACAAGTGGCTAATCTGTTTATAAAATGATTCCCAAATCCTGATTTTGCTTATTTTGCTAGATTGATACCCTAAATCTATACATCATCAATACGGATACCAGTCAGCAAATGAGATGGAGTCTACATCATGAGTAACAGCCACCACATCACCAGTTCAATGCAGCTATTCAAATATGATGGCTTGGGTTTTCTCCAGGTGCTCCCACACATTGTGTGTGTTCCCTCCCACACTTCAAAGATGTTCAGGTTTGTAGGTTAATTGGCTTTGGTAAAGATTGCAAATTTTTCCTAGTATATGGGATAATGCTAGCGTATAGGGATCGCTCATCGACACGGACATGGTGGGCCAAAGGGCCTGTTTCCGCGCTGTAACTCTCAACCTTCCTTTGGATTTGAGTGACAGACACACATCAAGCTAATTGTATCTGCTGCCTGAGGAAAATATGAAGACAGGAGTAGTGGTGACACATTGCTCTCATTTCCTCCAGTCACTTGCATTTAACCAATGCTCTTGGAGGAAATAAATATTATAATTCCAGTTAATTTCAATAATGTTTCTTTACAATAAACATGTAACTTTTTTAGTTGTAGCCAGTTATAACCTTTGCTGCCTTTATTGGCAGCCATGCCAATTTTAAGTATTTTGCATTAACAAATCAAACTCCACTTGCTTGCAAATTACAATTCTTATTAGTTTTAGCAAGTCTTTGGCCTGCCTGTGCTGTTTAGATACAAATCAAATGAATTAAGGCTTCAGATTGCAACATTTTTGAGCAATGACAATGACTGACCATAAAATGATGATTAGTTTTGAAAAAGGTACATGTAAATAAGTTTTCATTTAAGCCCAAGTCCAAAACTAAGGGTCTAAATATGCTGGTTACTAATAAGATTGGTCCCCTAAAAATTAAGACTGGAGGGTTTTAACTAGAATTTTT
Source organism: Rhinoraja longicauda (assembly GCF_053455715.1). Classification (NCBI taxonomy): domain Eukaryota; kingdom Metazoa; phylum Chordata; class Chondrichthyes; order Rajiformes; family Arhynchobatidae; genus Rhinoraja; species Rhinoraja longicauda. Next base: position 67,798,906 of record NC_135953.1, on the reverse strand, counting down.
TTTTAAATCCAGAGACAATGAACAGTAGGAGGCACAAAAACACCAAGAAAAGAGAATCAGAGGCTAAAAGCACTGAGGAACTCAAGACAATTATTACCAGTAAAGAAGTACTGGACAAATTAGCAAAACACAAATTACTGGAGGGATTCTGTGGATCAGGCAGCATTAACATCTTTGTAATTTCTTCCTGCACCATCATCCGTTCTGTAATGTGGTAAAATTTAAAATACCCCTTCAGATTCTGAAAATCTGCAATAAAAAGTGTGCTGGATTTTGTGGTGAGAAATAGTTCATTTACCTTGCATTCTGTCTCAGCTAATTAAGCATCAGGGTGTGCCTTATTGGACTATCCTGTAACCTTCAGACTCTCACCCTGAAGAAGGGTCTCGATCCAAAACATCATCTATTCTTTTTCTCCAGAGATGTTACATATGTCTTATCTTTTGTGCAAACCAGCATCTGCTGTTCTTTGCTGCACATCATGTCACATTTAAGGACCTATGGACACACTCCAAAACCCCTCTGTTCCTCTGCATCACTCACTAATCCATTTGTTATACCTCTCATTAATTTAATTATACATTGTTGTACCTCCCCATTCAAACCAATACAAGTGCGATGAGAAGCTGCCAACTGCAGTGGCGCTAATTGCCAACAGTTGAAAGCATTCAATAGTTTGGAGTGCCGAACTAAGACATCTCGGGGGCGAGTGGTTGTGGGAGGGAAGGGTGCTCTTATACAAGCTTTATTTCTTGTGTATAACCCCAGACAGTTCGATTTTTGATTGAGAAATTTAAAAATTTGGTTGTAATAAAGATATAATGGGGTACAACGTTTTTAGGATAAGTTCGTTTTAAGAGAAAGACCCAGAGAGAAATAAATCAAGTTCACCGAAGAGACCTGGAATGTAGTCAGCGCCCCGAGAACTTGTTTGTTCAATTGCAAACGCCACGAAACCCAAAAGGGTTTATAGGATTCTAGGATAAGGGTTTATAGTTGAGTATAGGAGCAAAGAGGTCCTTCTGCAGTTGTATAGGGCCTTAGTGAGACCGCACCTGGAGTGCAGTTTTGGTCTCCAAATTTGAGGAATGATATTCTTGCTATTGAGGGCATGCAGGGTAGGTTTACTAGGTTAATTCCCAGAATGGCAGGACTGTCGTATGTTGAAAGACTGGAGCAGCTAGGCTTGTATACACTGCAATTTAGAAGGACTAGAGGGGATCTTATCGAAACATATAAGATTATTAAGGGGTTGGACACGTTGGAGGCAGGAAACATGTTCCCAATGTTGGGGGAGTCCAGAACCAGGGGCCACAGTTTAAGAATAAGGGGTAGGCCATTTAGAACGGAGATGAGGAAAAACTTTTTCAGTCAGAGAGTTGTGAATCTGTGGAATTCTCTGCCTCAGAAGGCAGTGGAGGCCAATTCTCTGAATGCATTCAAGAGAGAGCTAGATAGAGCTCTTAAGGATAGCGGAGTCAGGGGGTATGGGGAGAAGGCAGGAACGGGGTACTGATTGAGAATGATCAGCCATGATCACATTGAATGGCGGTGCTGGCTCGAAGGGCCGAATGGCCTCCTCCTGCACCTACTGTCTATTGTCATTTAAATTAATCTCAGTTTCGGACCAACGGTGATTAAATATAAAACAAAAAAAAAACTTGCAGTTATGACTGCAGCCAGGAAGACTCGACTGCCGAAGTAATGCAGCTCCTTGTTAAACGGAACAAAGCCGCTTTCATTGCAATAGTTACACATTTACCCTCCTCACTGAGGCCAAATTTCTACACCCAGAATGAATAGGACGCGCCCGCTAACAGAGTGAGGGACACTTGCTCACCAATGCTGGCGACGGGCCTGAAACCGCACAGCCGCCCGCCCGCAGACCGCGTTACCATGGCAGCCACTCTCCGACGCTGCCATACAAGTTAAGGGTCGTTTGCTAGACCTTTGCAAAACAGGTCTCGCTTGCTGCCATATAAAACAATACACCTAAGGAAATTAAGCTAATATATTATTAATTACTAATGTGCCTTTTAACTAGAGGATAAAATCAGACTATTTCACTGCCATGATATATAATTGTAATTTATACTCCCCCCTCTTCCATCAGTGTGGTGGAGTGATCCATATTTGAATGACGCCGCCCCGGGAGCTGAGGTCATTGCGCCGCCCCGAGGGGGAGGAGCGGCGTGCGTGGGGCTGGAGCATCGCTGCTCAGCACAATAGTGGAGCGCACTGATTGCCCCGTCTTATCCAATTCATTCAACTGCAGCTCGGAAATCTTTCGGGCACTCGGCGGAATCCAAACCACGGTAAGGACTTCGGCTGCTTGATTAGGTATTTCGGGGTGTCCATGTGTTATTACTACACCAGAGAGAGGAGTGGGTTGTAATTGGGGTATGGGCGAGAGTAGTATTTACCTTTCAATTCTATTTAAAAGTTTAAAAACGACAACATTATAGTGTAAAATAGAATAACGATATGAAAAGTCGGCGTGCTAAAAGCTTACAAATTGTAGTGAATTGACTTGGTACAATGTAATAAAAATCTACTGATGCTGGAAGTCTGAAAAATAAGACCGAAAAAAAGCTGAAAATAACTGTTTTATTTTGTCTCTTTCCCAGTACTTGTTTTCTTTTCCACAAAGTGCTGGAGAAACTCAGTGGATCAGGCAGTATTTGTAAAAGAAAATCGTCAGACGACGTTTCAGGGATGAGACCCTTCATCAAACCTGTCCATTCGCTTCCCAAATGCTGCCTGACCTGTCCATTCGCTTCCCAAATGCTGCCTGACCTGCCCGAGTTCTGCCAGCATTTTGTGTTTTGCTCAAGATTCCAGCATCTGCAGTTCCTTATGTCTCAAAGAGACAAAATAAGTTAGTATTAACTTGTAGAGAGAGTTGGAGAAGATGGATAGGACAAAGGCAATCTTTCTGATAAGGTTGCCTTGGAGATAAACTGTCGATGAAGTAACCCAGTTGATGGATTAATGAAGGCAGTTAAGGATAATATGGCCAAAGAACCTTAAAATCTGTGAGATGAGGATTCAAGCAAGGGAAAATAAGAGCTGTAAAATACAGAGCTAAAGACTGAGGTAAAGAAACTAAAAGTGCTGGAAGCGTCATCTGTGGGGAGAGAAAAGTTTCAGGATAATTACCTTTCAGGGAACTATGTGTCCTTTGCTGAGATGTTAGTTTTCTCTGGTGGCATGTTTGCTGAATTTGTTTCTGCCTCGCTGTCAGCAAAATAATAGTTCTCAGCCATGTTAACCCTTTTGCTCACGATTGCCTTGCCTTAATTTGTCAGATTATCGAATGTTTATTATCTTCCCAATTACTCTTGTTGGTAACCCTGCTAAAACCATCTATTTAGGTTTCTCACCTCACAATTTAGCTGGAATCATGTTCAAATGTGATCATCTTTGCTAGGGTGAAAGTTGGTCAATCCATTCTTGTCCATGATGTGGCCTTTGACATTAATTACACTATTTTACTCAAATTAATTCCCTTGTTGTCTAAAATGATGTGATTCTCTTTCTGTGGCTTACTTTTTGATAGTACCTTTAAGATTTCCAATGAAGGCTCCTCTTACCACATTAAATTCTCAGCAAATATAGATGTAGAACAGACTGCGATGCCCAATTTGACAAAAAATGCACTTCAATACTGTTCATGTGGCCCTTCAGCCACCAATCTCATGCCACGAATATGGGGTAGGATGTCACCTGTGTCTTGCAAACACTGATTTCTGACACAGATGTCACCTAGTAGCTCCTGTTTAGCTGCTGAAATTCCTTCAACATTGAAAGACAGAACTGTGATTGCTGGTCCTGAAAAGGACCTACTGTCTTGTTTTTGAGGTGACATTGCCTCTGGATCGGGGAATAGTAGTTGGTAGCGATGGATACAGTGTGTGGTGTGTTAGCAGAATTCACAGATACTTGTAGAATCTGACGGACTGCGACGAGAACACTCCTGCTGGATGCATGGAACCTACCAAGACTGACAACATCTACCTACTCTCTGGCATTGCACCTCCTGGAATCAGAAGAGCTGTAGCCAGTCAAAAAGAACGCCTCAGGCAATCGGAGGATGAAAGAAATCATGCAGAAGTTTCCTCCCTTCTGTCCATCCCCTGGATTGCAGTGCATCGTCCAGAAGGCTCAAACTCTAGGAAGAGAGACCAGAGAAATCTCCAGAAGACACTCGCATGGCAATTGATCCCTCTGAGAAACTCCCACCAGGTTCCGACTAACCATGGGTAATCTGGCGCAGTCTCAACAGACTGTGGACAGGCACAGGGAGGAGCAAATCGAACATGCTGAAGTGTGGATATACTGAAGATGCTGCAGACTGCAAGTGCGGATGAGTCCTCCAGACAATGGAACATCTCCTGAGCTGTGACATGCTGCATGACGCAGGCACTGTAAAGGATCTTGCAGAGGTCAACAAGGTAGCACTAAAATCTGCTCGCTATTGGCAAACAGCTTTGTGATGTTATGAATAAATAAACCACATTAAATTGTCACCTTGACCTTTTCCTCATCTAAAGATCACATCATTTGAAGGTGATGACTATTTTGCACATACATACTCATGGGATCCAACTCAACTCTACCTTCATTTTTATTCATTCAATGCAAATGGTTTCCATTGATCAGGCCAGTTAATATCCATTTCAAATATTTTGATCCGGTGCTATCAGTGCTTCTCCTTTGCTATCTCTGACATGCTCAGCGCTATAATCTTTCTTAAATCTTGTTAATCTAACTTCCTGATGTCTAAAAACAGTAATGTACTTGTAAGTAATTGGTTGGTGATGTAATACAAAATTTATTTCAGGTGTATATATTGTGAGATCATAGACAAAGTGGTGTTTCATGGGAAATGACTTTTAATGTAGCTTTTTTACAAAATCAATAGCTTGCTTGTATTGAATGCTAATGAAAATGAAAACAGAATGAGGTAGGATGCAGAGGATTTAATGAAAGATGTTTAAGGCAATAAGTACTTTTTAGTTTCAGTAGGTTTGACAAAAGATGTGTGACTTGTAATGTAATTTGAACATTGGTATAAATTGACAACATTTTATATATATATATATATATATATATATAGATATACATTGAGATGATAGAATATTTTGCTGGATGAACATCTTTGAATAACACCTTTGGGAGGAAAAAAAGAGTTTTCATTTACGTGAAACCTTTCACAAAATGAAGTACTAAAACATTTTTTAGTCTTTGATGTAAGAAATGCAAGAGTACATTACAGCAAGACACCACAAACAGGAAATGCATAATCTGTTTTGATAATTGTTTGAGGAACAAATGTTGGACAGGTCTCCCAGAGTAGTGCCTTCAGATCTTTTGCTCATTTTTTGAGATGAGGAAGCACTGTGTATAGGTTTGTCTGATTCACATCATCTTTTGACCCAATGCATCTACCTGATTTTATATTATGCTGTTAATCTGCATGGTTATAAGATCAGCCTTTTGAGTGAAAGGTTTGACAAGGTTCCACATGATAGGCTGCTCTGGAAGGTTAGATCGCATGTGATCCAAGGAGAGATAGCTGAATAGATACAAAACTGGCTTCATGGAAGGAAGCAGAGGGTGATGGTGGAAGGTTGCTTCTTGGACTGGAGGCCTGTGACTTGTGGTGTGCCTCAGGGTTCGGTGCTGGGCCCGTTACTGTTTGTCATCTACATCAATGATTTGGATGAGAACATACAGGGCAAGATTAACAAGTTTGCAGATGATACAAAAGTGGATATTTTGCAGATAGTGAAGATGGTGGTGAAAAATTGCAGCAGGATCTTGATCGATTGTTCAGGTGGGTTGAGGAATGGTTGTTGGAATTTAATACAGAGAAATGTGAGGTGTTGCATTTTGGGAAGTCTAACATGGGCAGGACCTACACAGTGACTGGTTGGGCTATGGGGAGTGTTGCAGAGCAGAGGGATCTAGGAGTGCAGGTGCATGGTTCCTTAAAGGTGGAGTCACAGGTAGATAGGGTGGTCAAAAAGGCGTTTGGCACATTGACCTTCATCAGCCAGAATATTGAGTATAAAAGTTGGGAAGTCATGTTGCAGTTGTATGAGACATTGGTGAGGCTGCATTTAGAGTACTGTGTTCAGTTCTGGGCACCATGTAAAAGGAAAGATGTTGTCAAGCTGGAAAGGGTACAGAGAAGATTTACAAGGATGTTGCCAGGACCTGAGGATCTGAGCTATAGGGAATGGTTGAGCAGGCTGGGATCAGAGGACATGGGATTAAGATGAAGGGGAAAAGATTTAATAGGAATCTGAGGGGTAACAAAGGGTGGTAAGTATATGGAACAAGCTGCGAGAGGAGGTAATTGAGGCAGGGACCATCTCAACATTTAAGAAACATTGAGGCAGTTACATGGAAAGGACACATTTGGAGGGATATGGACTCTTAGGGATTTGGAGGGATATGGATGGACACATGGGACAAGTCAAGCTGGGTCATGTTGGCCAGCGTGGGCATGTTTGGCTGAAGGCCTGTTTCCACACTGTATCACAATGAAATTCTAGGACTATGACTATGAAATTTGAGCGTGCATACACGATTATGCCGATCCCACTTCTAGCCAATGGATTAGGTTCAAGATCAGTGTTATGTAAATGATCTGAGATGTTGTGCCTATTGCTCTTTTTTTGTTGTTGCAATTAATGATGGGAAAATTGGTTATTGTTCCAGTATCAGACGTTATCCATCCTCTTATGATTGTTATCCTTCGACACTGCTGTAAATAGATATGGATGGATATTGGGAAAAGAAAATCCGGTTTTGTCTGAAGTGCCCTTAGCCGTGAAAAAATTGCTGTCCTTTGCAGTGGAAAAATAGTTGGTAGTTCCAAGATGCTTATGTGAATAATATTTACTTGATTGGGGCGAGTGGTCAACATGAGTCGAACTATGCCTTAATTATAAATAATCTGAGGAAGCCATGGCTCAGACATATGAATCATCTTTGGAGATAGGTGATGTACCAGAAGACTGGAGGGTGGCTAATGTTGTGCAGCTATTTAATGTTGTGCCTCTATTTAAGGGCTGCAAGGAAAAGCCTGGGAACTGAGCCCATTGGTAATAGGCAAGTTACTGGATAAGGTATGTATGTATTTGGATAGATGGGCTGATTAAGGATGGTTTTACGTGAAAGATTATGTCTTGCGAATCTAATAGTTTTTTGAAGAAGTAACCAATAAGGTTAATGAGGGAAAATCTGTAGACGTTGTCTACATGGACTTCAACAAGACATTTGATAAGGTTCTGCTCTGGAAGGTTAGATTGCATAGGATCCAGGGAGAGCCAGCTGACTGGATAGAGAAATGAATTTGTAAAAGGAAGCAGAGTGATGGTGGAAGGTTTGCTTTTTGGACTGGAGACCTGTGACTAGTGGTTTGCCTCAGTGACCGGTGCTGGGCCATTGTTGTTTGTGGTTTATATCAACAATTTGGATGAGAATGTAGATGGCATGATTAGTAAGTTTGTAGATGACACTAAAGCGGTTAGTGAAGATGGTTATCAAAAATGACAGCAGGATCTTTATTAGTTGGGCAAGTGAGCTGGGAAATGATTATTGGAGTTTAATGCAGATAAGTGTGAGGTGTTGCATTTTGGGATTTTAAACCAGGGCAGGACGGTCACAGTGCCTGGCGGAACTCTGGGTAGTGTTCTACAACAGAGCGATCTAGGACTGCAGCTACATAGTTCCCTGAAAGTGACGGCACAGGTAGATAGGGTGGTCAAGAAGTCTTTAGGGTACATTGACCTTCATCAGTCAGGGATGGGTATTGAAGTTGGGATGTTATTGGTTGGTTGGCAGACAGAAAGCAAAGAGTGGGGATAAATGGGTCACTTTCAGAATGGCAGGCAGTGACTAGTGGGGTACCGCAAGGCTAGTGGGGTACCGCAGCTATTTACAATATACATTAATGACGGATGAAGGGATTAAAAGTAACATTAGCAAATTTGCAGATGACACAAAGCTGGGTGGCGGTGTGAACTGTGAGGAAGATGCTATGAGGTTGCAGGGTGACTTGGACAGGTTGTGTGAGTGGGCGGATGCATGGCAGATGCAGTTTAATGTGGATAAGTGTGAGGTTATCCACTTTGGTGGTAAGAATCGGAAGGCAGATTATTATCTGAATGGTGTCAAGTTAGGAAAAGGGGACGTACAACGAGATCTGGGTGTCCTAGTGCATCAGTCACTGAAAGGGAGCATGCAGGTACAGCAGGCAGTGAAGAAAGCCAATGGAATGTTGGTCTTCATGACAAGAGGAGTTGAGTATTGGAGCAAAGAGGTCCTTCTGCAGTTGTGCAGGGCCCTAGTGAGATCGCACCTGGAGTACTGTGTGCAGTTTTGGTCTCCAAATTTGAGGAAGGATATTCTTGCTATTGAGGGCATGCAGCGTTGGTTTACTAGGTTAATTCCCGGAATAGCGGGACTGTCGTATATTGAAAGACTGGAGCGACTAGGCTTGTATACACTAGAATTTAGAAGGATGAGAGGGGATCTTATTGAAACATATAAGATTATTAAGCGGTTGGACACGTTAGAGGCAGGAAACATGTTCCCAATGTTGGGGGAGTCCAGAACCAGGGGGCCCAGTTTAAGAATAAGGGGTAGGCCATTTAGAACAGAGATGAGGAAAAACTTTTTCAGTCAGAGAGTTGTAAATCTGTGGAATTCTCTGCCTCAGAAGGCAGTGGAGGCCAATTATCTGTATGCTTTCAAGAGAGAGCTAGATAGAGCTCTTAAGGATAGCGGAGTCAGGGGGTATGGGGAGAAGGCAGGAACGGGGTACTGATTGAGAATGATCAGCCATGATCACATTGAATGGTGGTGCTGGCTCGAAGGGCCGAATGGCCTACTCCTGCACCTATTGTCTATTGTTATGTTACAGTGGTACAACGTGTTGGTGAGAAGCATTTGAAGTATTGTGTTCTGTTTTAGTTTGGGTCCAGAGGAGATTTACAAGAATGATTTTAGGAATGAGTAGGTTAACCTATGATGAGCGTTTGTCGGCACTGGGCCTGCACTTGCTGGAGTGTAGAAGAATGAGGGGGGACCTCATTGAAACATACAGAAGAGAGTGAAAGGCTTGGACAGAGTGGATGTGGATAGGATTTTCCACCAGTGGGAGAGTCTAGGACTATAGGCCTTAGAATTAAAGGATGTTCTTTTAGGAAGGAGATGAGGAGAAATGTCTTGAGTCAGAGGGGGGTGGATCTGTGGAACTCTTTGCCACAGAAGGCCATGGAGACCAAGTCAGTGGATATTTTTAAGACAGAGATAGATAGATTCTTGATTAGTACAGGTGCCTGAGGTTATGGGGAGAAGGCAGGAGAATGGGGTTTGGAGGGTGAGATTGATCACCCATGATTAAATGGCGGAGTAGAAATGATGGGCTGAATGGCTGAATTCTATTACTATCACTTATGACCTTACTCTGCTGTGGGAAGAATGTTGGTAAGCTGGAAAGAGTGCAGAAAAAATTAGAGGATGTTGCTAGAAGTTGAGACTCTGAGCCACAGGGACAGATTGGGCAGTTTAGGAATTCATTGCTTGGAGCATGAGGCCGAGGGGTAATCTTATAGAGATTTATAAAATAATGAGGGGAATAGACATGGTGAATGCACAGAGTCTTTTACCCAGGCTGGAGAATCAAGAACCAAAGATTGTAGGTTTAAGATGAGGGGAAAGATTTAATAAGAACCTGAGGGTAACTTGTTCATACAGAGAATGGTGGGTATGTGCAATGAGCTGCCAGAGGAAGGAGGTGAGGCAGGTGCAATAACAGTATTTAAAAGTCAGTTAGACTGTGTATGGATAGGAACGGTTCAGAGGGATATGGGCAAGAGGGACTAGCGTACATGGCACATCTTGGTCGTGGCAATTTGTGCCGAATAGCCTGTTTCTTTGCTCTATGACTCTAAATGAGAGGTGCTGTATTTTGGGAGGTTGAAAGCATACATTTAGAGTCATAGAGTGATACAGTGTGGAAACAGGCCCTTTGGCCAACACCGGCCGACAATGTCCCAGCTACACTAATCCCACCTGCCTGTGCTTGGTCCATATCCCTCCAAACCTGTCCTATCCATGTACCTGTCTAACTTTTTCTTAAACAATGAGAGAGTCCCAGCCTCGACTACCTCCTCTAGAAGCTTGTTCCGTACATCTACCACTGTGTAAAAAAAAGTTGCCCCTCAGATTCCTATTAAATTGTTTCCCCTTCACCTTGAACCTATGTCCTCTGGTCCTTGATTCCCCTACTCTGTGCATCTACCTGATTTAATGGCAAGATCCTTAACAGCATTGATGTACCATCGGGTCTGAGAGAACCACGTGCATAGCCCACTAAAAGTGGCACACCTATAAATAGAGTGGTAAAGAAGGTATGTGGTATGCTTGCTTTTATCGGTCATGGCATTAAGTACAAGTTAGAAAGTCATGGTCGAGCAATAGCAGTAAGGTTGCGTGTGGAATATTGTGTGCAGTTCTGGTTGTTCCATTGCTGGAAGGATGTGGAGGCTTTGGAGAGGGCACGGAAAATGTTTACCAGTGTGCTGCCTGGATTAGAGCTTTAAGGAGTGGTTTGACAAAACTTGAATGGTTGTCTCTGGAGTATTAGAGGTTGTGGGAAGACCTGATAGAATTGTAGAAAATTATGAGAGTCACAGATAGTCAGAATCTTTTTTTCCAGGATGGAACCGTCACTGACTGGAGGGCATGGATTTAAGGTTAGAGAGGGATAATTTAAAGCTATATGGGGCAAGTTTTTTCCCCCCAGAGATTGGCGGGTGCCTGGAGGGTGGTTGAAGCAGATATGATAGTGGCATTGAGGTTTTTGGATGGGTGCATGCTGATGCAGAGAGTGAATGGATATGGATCATGCAAAGTCAGATGAGATTAATTTAATTTGGCATCATGTTCGGCACAAAGATTGCGGCTGAAGGGTTTGTCCCTGTTCTGTACTGTTCAATATTTTATGTTCTCTTTGCAGAAATGGCAGAAACAAAGTCGAGTAGATAAAATTGGAAAGGATGGACATTTTAAAATAAATTAAAACAAATATGAAAGTAAAATGTTACTGCACTGTTTTGCTGAATTATGTTTTCATTTGTGAATTCTGTTTAGTATAATTTAAGTTTTGTTCAAGTTCATTTAAGATAATTTATTAGTTGGAGTGAATTTACATTCTGATCTTTGCAGGAAAACTGGAACTACTTTGAATATTTCAGTCTGTCATACAAATATAAGTGTTCAGAAATGCCGCATTCAAAAAGTGAAACAGATTATTCATCTGAAATATCGTCGGAGATTGCATATCTTGATGAATTGACCATCTCGCACAGGAGACGTCTTGGTGAAAATGATGGCTACCCTGATTCTATTTACATGATTTCGGCGAACATATTTCAAAACATACATAATGAGAAACCTCTTTCTAGGAGGCTTGTACACTATGACAATGATTTCAAGCCACCTATTCCACAAATCCAAGATGACAAACTGCAACGTTCAGTGTACGACCTAGCCTTCAGTGCTCTGAAGTGTAAGTAAAACAAATAGGTTGATTTTTGTTAATTTTTTTTTAAAGCAATTGATTAATTTATGAAAAAAAGAGATTGTAAACCATCAGAAAAGATGTTGGTTGGAAATAATAATTAAGGGCAATGTTACAAACAGGAGGATGGAGAATAAATCCAGTCAGGGTGCAACACCCTAAATCTGTGGAGACTGTGATTTAACTACAAATAGACGACAGTTTTAGGAGTCTCCATAATAAAAGAATAATGTGGTCAAAATGTAGCATGTAATGGACAATTTAAACAATGATAATATTAATCGTTTCTTCTTTTAATCTTAGAGAAATGTATAGCTTGATTCTTGGGTAAGCAAAAGTCAAGAGAATATCAATGTATTCAAAATACAGAAACTTGAAGCATAAAGCTAGGAAAGGTTATTTCCACCTGTAACAAAATGACATCCACCATAATAGCACCAGGGGATTATTTTTCTCGTGGAGATTTAACAAATTGAAAACCTAGCAATAGCTGGATGTTAATGGTCGTTAAATCATGAAAATTGAGAGGAAATTTATTGAAATCATAATTGGCTGAACCATTCGAGTTTCTGGTGAAAAGAACTGCTCCTGACAGTGGTGGGGGACCCATTAATGCTAATGATGTTGAATATCAATGGTAGTTAGTTAAATATCCTTGCTGGAAATAGCCATTGATATTTTTGTTGCACAAAAGCCATTAATCTCATTTGCCCAAATGTTTTCTGAATCTTGCCACATGTAGCCCATGGGCTAATTCATTTGCTATTAGGATTGGTATCTTTCTACTTTATCTAAATCTGATCTTGTAAATCTATAACAATTCTTTACTCAACTTTCTTGCTTGGAGGAGAACAATACCTTCACCAGTGTAACGTTGAACCATTATGGCTTGAATAATTCTAGTAAATCTTTTTCGCACTCTCTCGGAGCTTCACATCATTCTTAAAGTGTGACAGGAATAAGGTGTGATACATGTTCATGATATAACCAATATTCTATAAAAGTTCAACTTTGCTCCTTCTCAAACTGGCATCCCATGTGGTTTTCTAACCATGCTCTCAATATATACTCGAGGATTTATGCATATACTGAATCCTTGATTTACAAATGTTTTAAGCTATTTTTTGCAATAGGTAATAGTGCAACACCTTTCTATGCATTGGATTACACTACAATGAAATTTAATGCATTTCAAACGCAGAGTCACAGAGTGATATGGTGTGGAAATAGGCCCTTGGCCCAACTTGCCCACACCGGCCAACATAACAGCTACACTAGTCCCACCTGCCTGTGCTTGGTTCATATCCCTCCTAACTGTTCCTTAAATGTTCGGATAGTCCCAGCCTCAACTACCTCCTCTGGCAGCACGTGCCATACACCCACCACCCTTTGTGTGATAAAGTTACCCCTCAAATTCCTATAAAATCTTTTCCCCTTCACCTTGAACCTATGTCCTCTGGTCCTCAATTCCTCTACTCTGGGCAAGAGACTGTGCGTCTACCCGATCTATTCCTCTCATGATGTTATGCACCACTATAAATATCACCCCTCATCCTCCTGCACTCCAAGGAACAGAGACCCAGCCTACTTAACCTCTCCCTATAGCTCAGACCCTCTAGTCCTGGCAACATCCTCGTAAATCTTTGAACCCTTTCAAGCTTGACATTATCTTTCCTATAACTTGGTGCCCAGAACTGAACATAATACTCTAAATGCGGTCTCACCAACATCTTATACAACTGCAACATGATCTCCCAACTTCGAAACTAAACATCTTGTTCCATGTGTGAATTTGTGATTAATGAAAGGTTTAAGAATTTATTTTGTCCTGTCTAATCCCATCCTCTTAAACCTTGTATATGCCAGTTCTGAACTTTGATGAACTGATCTTTAAATGACTCCCACATGTCTGATATGGATTTACCCAAGAACAATTACTCTCCCAGTGTACCTTCCCAAGCTCTTGCCAAATAAAGTTTTTTTTGCTCCAATTTAATTTCTTCCCACAAAGTCCAGCCTTCTTCCTATTCAAAAAAATCTTAAAACATGGAGTTGTGATCACTATCTCCAAAATGTTCTTCCATTGCAATACCAGTCACCTGGCGAGTCTTATTGTTTCAAGAAATACTGTTTCAAGAAATTTGTTTGGATGCACCTCACAAATTCTGCTCCCTCTAAATAGACAATAGACAATAGGTGCAGGAGTAGGCCATTCGACCCTTCGAGCCAGCACCGCCATTCAATGTGATCATGGCTGATCATTCTCAATCAGTACCCCGTTCCTGCTTTCTCCCCATACCCCCTGACTCCGCTATCCTTAAGAGCTCTATCTAGCTCTCTCTTGAATGTATTCAGAGAATTGGCCTCCACTGCCCTCTGAGTACCTTTAGTACTGAGCAAGTACCTGTCAATATTGGAAAGTTAAAGTCACCCAGTGGCATATTTCCGTTATCTGTGTACATATCTGTTCCACTATCTCCAGCTTGCTATTGGGGGGCTTATAGTGCAATCCCATTAGAGTGCTTGCACCGTTCTTATTTCTCGGCTCTGCTCATATTGCCTCGATATGTTCTCTCTGAGTGCCACCGTGACAGTTTCCCTGATTTGTAGCACCACTCCACCACCTTATTTGTCTCCTTCCCAATCTAGTCTGAAACATTGAATCCCCAGAAAGTTGAGCTGCCAGGCATGTCCTTCACAACCATATTTCCCCAATGGCCACAACATCATAGTCCCAAGTACTGATCCAGGCTCTAAGTTCATCTGCTTTCTCCACAATACTCCTTGCATTGTAATAAACACACCAGCCCATCAGCATCGCCATAATCTTTCATCTCTCCCTGCCAGTGTTTTGCACTCGAGGATTGTCTTACCAATGCTCTGCGATGTTGAAGCAAAACCTTCATGCTTTTCAACTCCACCTTCCAACGATGGGCAATATTTCTGTTCGCCCTCCTAGCTCTCAAATTTTTATTTACTTTTTTAATGTAGGAGGGGGACATTTGGCCTTCCATTCTATGTTGTCTCCCATCAGTCCCATTCTGCCATTTGTATTAATTCTCTTTCAATGTCCAATCTACTCTTCCCCCACCTCCCCCGCCCGTCCCTCTGCCACCTAGCCACAGAAAAGAACAATCTACAATTAATCCATCAACGTTATTTGAACTTGCTGTATTACATGCTAACTTTCTGTCCCACCTTGTTCCCTATGTAATGCCTCTCCATTTAAACCACATACTGCTTTTATGTTCTTCCAACCAATATCTGTCATTAGAAATTGAAACAGGAGTAGGCCCTCAGCCCTATGTGAATGCTCTGCCTTCATTATTATCATGGCTAATCTTTAAATTCAATGTTGTTTTCCTTCAGTGTCCCTTAATGCTCATGGTTTTGCTCATATTTAACATATCTATGCTTCGTTGTAATCTCTTCATCTTGAAAACTTTTCCTTTCTGTTTTTGAATTTTCAGAGATTTTGGCCAAGAACACTTTACCCTTTTATCCAACTTGGAGTAAAATATACGTAGTTGAGAGCCAAGCTCTGATTCTTTTGAGATTCTTCTGGTTATAGTTTGCCAAACTCAAAACTGACCGCTTACTGTAACTCTAAATGAGCTAATGTTTTATCCATGTTCTTGCGCACTAACTTTTTATGTGCCATTTTTTGAACATCTCCGAAATCCAAATACACCTTCATAGTCTTTATTTGAAATTTATGAAATATCCTAAAATGTCTGCTTATCTGGTCTTGGTTTTCAATCTATTTCGAAGCCACTTCAAATTCTGCCTTTATATCTTTGCAATTGCTTTTAAGTTTAAGACACTAGTTTCATACTTCGTTCTCTCTCTGGACTACATCTGTGAAGACATTTACAGACTGCATAGTAGTTGGTTTAGTACAGTATATAGGCTATGGGAGACTAATACTTGGTATTCTTACGATGGAAGAAACCCCTGATTCAATTAATTCTCAGGAATCACAAAAAAAAGCATGCCTGACCTACTGAGTTACTCCAGCACTTTGTCCTTTGTTCATTGGACACATGAAGATTCAGTAGCAGTAAATATCCCATGTGTAAATTTTTGTATGTGCTACTTCAGGCATGAGGCAAATCAAAATAAAATCTATACCTCTCCGATCCAAACTACCAGATCAATTTCTCTTCTCTCCTAACATAATTGAGAAGAGTTTACTTCATTCTTCTTCCTTTCTCTATCAATCTATTGCCATTAATGTTATTGACAAGTCTTGAACATTTAGGCAAGTCTTGAACATTTAGGATAAGATATCTTCGACCTGAGTGTGAAAATATTGGAGAAAATCCTGATCAGATTGCCCTCAAGATCCAATTTTGTATTGAAGTTTCTTGAGAGGTATTTGCAAATGCTTGTCTTTCTCATTGATAAAGGCGTAAGTCAACCTTGAATAGCTCTACTGTGACGATAACCTATCTAAATTTGACTTGTCTACATCATACCACCTTATCAACTCTCTTGAACTTGTGGATTATTGTTCTTGTTCAGTGCATCTACAGTAAATATTGATTGGCTGGTAGTGAGGATGGTGATGAAGGGAGCTTGTCTTTTGAAACACTCCTTGCCTACGAATTAAATGTCAAACACGCCAACAAGATTAAATTCTTATCCGATGCTTGGACATTTTCCTGATGCGTTAACAATAAAGCCAAACAGTGATAATAGTTTTATGGATGTCTAATTGAGGTAATGAAAAAACGATTGTCAGCGATATTTAGGTAGTTAGCTGACTGAAATATATATATATCCTTTTATTATGATACTTGAAAAATGCTTTGTAATTAGCACAGTCTTCAACCAAAGCCTATTATATACAGATCTTTAGTATATTCAATTTACAATAATAATTGAAACTAGCCACTGTATATAATTTAAATTAGTTCTATGTTTCTACATGTGAAGATGGAGGTTTACGCATTTAATAAGATGTTTAATAAGCGGTTTAATAAGAGGTTTACGCATTTAATAACTTGTGAAGAAAAATACAAAAATGTAAGTTTTGTGATTTTCTTTTTCCCCCCAAATGTAACTCCAAGATTTAACTTCCTAAATAAATACTAAGTTGAAATTCAAATATTTTTCAGAATTGTGGCTTTAAATATTTTTCAGAATTGTGACTTGGATCCTGCCAATACATCATCATAAATTTGTTGGAGGACCGCTGAGTTACTCCAGCTTTGTGTCTATAATAAATTTGTTTGTCACTGTTTCTCTTTCAACAGATCAAGAAATCTTAGAAGAAATATTGATAAACAGTTCTTTTTATCCATCTGAGTCAGTTGTAAGTAAACATTTTATTCAAAATGAAGACGTGTTTCTTAACTTTTAATATAATAATAATAATAATAATTCATTTATTTTATATAGCGCCTTATCGGGTGCTCAAAGCGCTTTACAAAAACAATTAACATAAAAACAAACAGACAAACTATCCTGACGGAAAAGCGGCGAATACACAACGCCAGCGTCCTCTCACGTCAGGGTCCGGCAGTAGACATCAAAAAGCACAAGACACACAGATATAATTTTTACACAAACAGCCATCACAGTGATTGCTCTAAGCACACCCTCACTGTGATGGAAGGCAAAGTCTTATCTCCTCCTCATTCTTCTCCCGTGGTGCCACGAGGTGATCGAGGCTCCCAACTTTTTGAAGCCCCCACCGGGCGATGGAAAGTCCCAGGGCCGAGCAGGCCGATGAAAGTCCTGAGCTCCCACCGGGCGATGGAAAGTCCCAGGGCCGAGCAGGCCGATGAAAGTCCTGAGCCCCCACTGGGCGATGGAAAGTGCTGCGGCCGGGCCACGCAGGGCGATGAAGGGCCTGCGAGCGGGTCGATCGTACCTCGCGCTTCGGGGCGGTCGAAGCTGCTACGGCTGGAGCTCCTGAAAGCCGGTCGCCAGCCAGGGACCTGCGAGCTCCCGATGTTGCGGTCTGCAGGGCCCACGGCCGAAGCCTCCGAGATGGTAAGTCCAGGCCCTGCGACCGGAGTCTTCGAGGTCGATCCCAGCTGGAGGCCGCCGACTCCACGATGTTAGGCCGTAGCGCGAACGGAGACACGACACGGTAAAGGTCGCATCTCCGTTGAGGAGGAGATTTGAAAAAAGGTTTCCCCCAACCCCCCCACCACCCCCCCACATACAGAGTTAAAAATAAAACAAAACGTACATTTAACGATGACAATGACAAAAAAACAACAAAAAAACCAGAGAGACTGCCGGTGAGCCGCAGCTGCAGAACACAGCCACGCCCCCCCAAATATGAATGTTTGAGGCCTATTCAAGTTTGGTGTTTTTTTGGTCACTTGTTATAATATCTCTCCATTTTCAGATGACCTATTTGGTACAGGATATTTAGTGTATTGCTTAGGCCATACGCACCACTTTCCCCTGCAACCGCAGGAGATGCAACACCTGTCCCTTTACCTCCCCCCTCGACTCCATCCAAGAACCCAAACAGTCTTTACAGGTGAAGCAGAGATTCACCTGCACCTCCTCCAACCGTATCTATTGTATCCGCTGTTCCAGATTCCAACTTCTCTACATCGGCGAGACCAAACGCAGGCTCGGCGATCATTTCGCTCAACACCTTTGCTCAGTCTGCCTTAGCCAACCTGATCTCCCGATGGCTGAGCACTTCAACTCCCCCTCCCAGTCTGACCTTTCTGTCATGGGCCTCCTCCAATGTCATAGTGAGGCCCACCGCAAATTGGAGGAACAGCGCCTCATATTTTGCTTGGGCAGTTTGCAGCCCAGCGGTATGAACATTGACTTCTCTAACTTTAGATAGCTCCTCTGTCCCTCCCTTCCCATCCCCCTTCCCAGTTCTCCCACTGTCTTCCTGTCTCCACCTATATCCTTTCTTTGTCCCGCCCCCCTGACATCGGTCTGAAGAAGGGTCTTGACCCGAAACGTCACCCATTCCCTCTCTCCTGAGATGCTGCCTGACCCGCTGAGTTACTCCAGCAGTTTGTGATACCTCCAAAATAATTTATGGTCAGTGTTGAATTGGTGAGGCAACAGCCTTGTTACTCCACTTGGCTGAGAGGGAGTGGAGGGTAGGTAGTTGCATTAGTATTGATTAGATATTGGTTTTAGCTCAGCATGTTGTTGGCCAATCAAATATAGAGATCACTGCTTAGATTCAATACCAGCTTGAACAAGATATCATTGGAAAATGAGCCATTCTTACTGGTGGGAAGGGAAAAAGAATTAGCAGATGTCGTATTTTCCCCCAAAATGTAAGATCATTTTGATTTATTGTATCTACTTTCAACTGTGCTGTTATGTTCTCCCAGTACCATACTAATAATCTAAAATGCTTTAAGAATCAAAATTCTACTTTTCAAATGAAAATATTCTCACTTTTCTGGTTCTTAAGAAGGTAATTGATCTGAAATGTTCTCCCTAGATGTGCTGCATGGTATGCTGCGCATTTTTAGTATCATATCATCATATCATATATATACAGCCGGAAACAGGCCTTTTCGGCCCACCAAGTCCGTGCCGCCCAGCGATCCCCGCACATTAACACTATCCTACACCCACTAGGGACAATTTTTACATTTACCCAGCCAATTTACCTACATACCTGTACGTCTTTGGAGTGTGGGAGGAAACCGAAGATCTCGGAGAAAACCCACGCAGGTCACGGGGAGAACGTACAAACTCCTTACAGTGCAGCACCCGTAGTCAGGATCGAACCTGAGTCTCCGGCGCTGCATTCGCTGTAAAGCAGCAACTCTACCGCTTTCTGGATTCATTTTAGATTTTTAATATCTGCAATTTTTAAATTTTTTTTCAATGGAAGTAGTTAATAGCTTCAGTTTACACTTTATATTAATAATGTAAACATGATACCTATCCTAATGAAATGTTTTGTTCTGATATCTGCAGAAGAATATTGGGCCCAAAAGAAAGTTAGAAAATGATCAAGAAAATAATGTTAATGCAGAGCACCATCATTAATTATGACATGGTTTGAAGCAGGTTTAGCATACTTTCCCACCTTCTGAATTCTGTTGCCCTAGATGTAAACTCTAGCGTTTAATTTGCTTTTTTTGTGGCCTTGCTAATTTGTGGCATAATTCTTGGTGATTGGTGTGTTTGTACTTTGAGATCTTTATTCCCCTACCCCACCTAGACTAAGTATTTTCCAATAAATAAGTAGCCAATAACTCCTAGCATCATAGGGTACTTAGTTTTGATAAATGAACTTGCATCACCTCATCTCCATGGAGGAGGAGATGCTTCCTGTAACTCAAATGTCTTGGGCCGATAACAGGGCAAAAACCCTTGAAGATGATGGTATCCCTAACAATTTAAACCTTCGCACCTTCCACTTTCCCCTCAGAATATTTTAGTGTGGGTTTGTGTGCGTCCTGTGGTGTTGGCATTCATCTTTTCCCAACAACCACCCATCTTGCTCCCCACCACGCTCCCACTGATTTTTCTTCCTCTCAACCATACCTGTGATTTTTACTTGCTCTTGTATAGCTGAGTACTACAGGTGAGTGGAGGAGATTGGTGCAGATGCCAAAAGGAATTTAAATTGCATGCAATCCATCACTTGAACCCAAACACAAGGTTAGCCACTTGAGATCTGCATGTGATAAATGACACAATGCAAGCGTTATGCAGGGCCATGATTTGATAATTTCTTTAGGCAGCCAAAAAATGGCCAATTGGCCTATGGTGCAATATGCACTGTTGCAGTTATAATGGAGATTAGTTACCCAAAATTGTTCTTCTGGGTTTTGTCAAAATTGGTTGTACCCTTTTTTGTTTTAGCTTTTTTTTCCTGCACCTTTTACTTCATTCACTACCTTTTAAAATTCAACATAATACCAAATATTGAATTTGAATAACATGGCACATTATGCAGTGAGGTTGACGTAATGTTAGGTTAGATGTCAAAGTCCTAAATGGCAAACAGATCTGAAAAGCCAAAGGGATCCAAGGGGAAGTGAGTCCACAATTGGGTCAGTAGCAGAAAGCAACGGTTAATGTTTCGAGTTACAGTGTTTCGCTGAGCGACTCTGTAGGGCTCTTTACTAGGTTCTGTTGCTTTTTATGGCTCAATGACGTTTGCAGATGATACTAAAATAGATAGTATAAGAAAATGACTACAGATGCTGGTACAAATCGAAGGTATTTATTCACAAAATGCTGGAGTAACTCAGCAGGTTAGGCAGCATCTCGTGAGAAGGAATGGGTGACGTTTCGGGTCGAGACCCTTCTTCAGACTGATGTCAGGGGGGCGGGACAAAGGAAGGATATAGGTGGAGACAGGAAGATAGAGGGAGATCTGGGAAGGAGGAGGGGAAGAGAGGGACAGAGGTACTATCTAAAGTTGGAGAAGTCGATGTTCATACCACTGGGCTGCAAACTGCCCAGGCGAAATATGAGGTGCTGTTCCTCCAATTTCCGGTGGGCCTCACTATGGCACTGGAGGAGGCCCATGACAGAAAGGTCAGAATGGGAGGGGGAGTTGAAGTGCTCGGCCACCAGGAGATCAGTTTGGTCAATGCGGACCGAGCGCAAGGTGTTCAGCGAAGCGATCGCCGAGCCTGCGCTTGGTTTCGCCGATGTAAATAAGTTGACATCTAGAGCAGCGGATGCAATAGATGAGGTTGGAGGAGGTACAGGTGAACTTTTGTCTCACCTGGAAATACTGTTTAGTGAGGGAGAAGGAAAAGGTTGTAAGGTGTAAGATATCAGTGGATTGTTTGGGTAGGCAAAAGAAAAGAAAATAGAAGTCAATGGAAATATTACGCAAATGCATTTCAGAGGGGCAAATAAGGCAAGGGAGCACAAATAAGTTGTATGATATGAGAGTTGTTTTGAGGGATTTGGTGTGTGCTGGAGGAGGAGGTGGCCTGAAGATGGAGGATAAGTGATGGAGCTTGCTTAACGTGGGTCCCAGCCTGAAGTGGTGGCAGTTCCATTAAAATATAATTATTTTGGCAAAGTGCCTAATGATGGATCAACATGTTCTAATATCAACAATGCTCCTGCAGAGGACGTGCCTCTTTGAATTTTCAGAATAATGTAAAATGACTTGAAAATGTCCATTTTTAATTCTATTGTGCTAAATTAACAATGTCACGCAGTGATTTTTCTTGACACAAATAATTTAGATCTATCCCTCTTATCATTGATGAACGCGTTGGTTTTCCTGGCAGACTGTTTTTCTGTCTCCATTTTAAAATGACATTTTATTCATTCATTCCCAACTCTCTTGCTTCCTACTTCAATCATTAATCAAATTTATGTATTTTATAGAAACAAGGAACTGCAGATACCGTTTTACAAAAAAAGACAAAGTGGTGGAGTAACTCAGCGGGTCAGGCAGCATCGCTGTAGAACATGGATAGATGTATTTTTCCTTGTAAGGCTTTTAATGAATTGCCCAAAAACATCATTTTGGGTTAATGTTCAATTTTACGACCATTTAACTCTCCTCCCTTCCCATCCCTAATCCAAAACTAGTGATGATTTAGATAAATCCATTAGGATTCTAATCTAGGTTCTAGACTGACTGATCGCAATTTCATGGATGATATGTTAGTTATATCAATATCATACGAAGGGTTTAGAACTGGAAAATTCTAAATGTTCTGTTCATCTGTTTTAACCAATGCAGAAAACTATTTTGTTTATGATCATAAACAGAACAAGTTTGGGCATGTTGTTGTAGGTGTGGCAAAGAGAAGTGAACTTTGTTGCGGAGATAGATGGATACAGGGTTTTTAAACTTGAACACAAAGGTTTCTTTCATACATTTCTCCCTGTCACCATGTACACCTGTTGAAAAATGTTTAAAGCTTATACAAATATTTTGATCATTTACCAATGGAATATTAATGCATGTAGATTGCAAATAAAGAGTCCAAAGCTAATAAGAAAACATTTTTTGAAATTTTACAATGCTGATATTTGGTAAAATGTTCCCTGATCTGCAAAATTGATTTTTTTTTAAAATGAACCTTTGGGTCAATTCCAAACAATAGATTAGACATTGAGTTCTTTCATCTAATAGTCAATGACACTTTATCACATGTACCTAGAAATGGTGAATTTATTTCCCATACAATCCTGTAGAATCAAACTATTCATGAGGGCAATCATGCATAACTACACAAGTACAATTGTAGTGTAAGAATAGTAGACTTCGCTGAGGCAGTACACAAAGAATCGTCATGTTTCTGGCACCAACTTGTACCTTGGAAGTTTCAAATTCTTAAAAGTATAGATTCTTATCTTGGCCTCAAAAGCCTGTTGTCCTGGTGGTGGCATTGGATCGGTGTTGCAGGTGTCAGTCTAGCTTGATGATGCTGTTGATGTCCTCCACTACTGCAGGCCATGTCTGATCTGCAAGCTCAACTTTGGGGGGCTTCTAGCTTCCCCTGGTCCATGCGATCCCATGGCTACTGCAGGGCCTCCAGCAGCCTCCTCCGCTGACACCTCGACCCGTCTCCAGCAGCCATTGTTCTGCCTCCGGGTGCCTCTAGCAGTTGACCCTGAAAACCCCAGAGTGCCTCCAAAGGTGCCAATCCTTCAAGATGGCGGCAGGTTTTATTCCAATTATTTTCATATGGAATTTAATCTCAGAAGTAAAATAAAAATGCAGCAGCAATTTTGAAGGCTGCCAAGTATAATTCCTAAGACAATGAATGTTATTGATCAAATTTTCTTTCTCCAGCCTAGAATCTTAATATGATGGAATTATGACCTAAGGTTTATTATTGTCAGTTAGCCATTTTCATCTCCCACACAGTGAAATGTTATTGGAAATCTTTAGCAACAGTTTCAAACTATTAATCCAGCCACTGTACCAACAGGGCTGAAATACCCTGACCTTCTCACAGTGAACAAGCATTAAACTCAATGCCCATTCCAGCTCATTTGACAATTGTTTAAATGCACATCTCTTCAACTCTGTTTTCTTTAAATAAATTTGTTTAACTCAATCGGTACTGTACCAAAAAAGAAGAGGACTACAATTTGCCAAGAAATAAATAGTCAGTTACGTCACTAGAGGTACATGTCGATTAATATAGAGCAAATTCTGAAAATCTGAAAGTGTTCAGTCAGATACACTGGAAGGGAAACCAAGTTAACAGGCCTAAACATGCCGGCAGTTCAAGGTTTCAAGGTCAGTTTATTGTCACATGTTCCAGTTAAGGTACAGTGAAATTTGAGTTACCATACAGCCATACTAAATGAAAAGCAACAAGACCCACAAACACATAAAAGTTAACATAAACATCCACCACAGTGGATTCCACATTCCTCGCTGTGATGGAAGGCAATAAAGTTCAATCTTCCCCTCGTAGATAACAACCAACTAGCTGCAATGAACACACATCATGGTCTGAACTTCCATGTCTATACCTTGCTAAAGCAGCAGGGAGAGCGATCAGATGGCATAGCCAAATGGAGGTACAAGAACTGCAGTATAAGAAAATAACTGCAGATGCTGGTACAAATCGAAGGTATTTATTCACAAAATGCTGAAGTAACTCAGCAGGTCAGGCAGCATCTCGGGAGAGAAGGAATGGGTGACGTTTCGGGTCGAGACCCTTCTTCAGACAAGAACTGCAGATGCTGAATTCTTGAACAAATAAAAATGCTGTAGGAACTCCGTGTGTTGGGCAGCATCTGAAGGGGGAAATGAACGGACAACGGTTTGGGTCGAGTACCTTCCTCAGACTCATTTTGATTATTACTAAGTGAGTGGAGGGCTGTTTGTTCAGAGAAGGTAAAATTGGAGTGGGTTAGGGGAGGTTTAGAAGTCGAGAGAGTTGATGTGGTAGCAGTTGGAGATGAACAGGTCAAGAGAAAGTAGATGGCTGGTAGGGGGAATCTAGGAGGAGGTGTGCTGGAGGGGGAGTTATCACTTAGGGGGTGCAAGGACTCCTTGCCAGAGAAATGGGTCTGGAGGCAGAGGGTTCTGTTTAGTTTATTGTCACGTATACCGAGGTACAGTAAAAAGCCTTTGTGTGCTATCCATTTAGCAGAATGACAATACATGATTACAATCGAGCCATTAGTGTATAGATACATGACCAGGGGATAATGTTTAGTGCAAGGTAAAGCCAGCAAATTCATGCAGCATCTCTGGATAGATGACGATTTGGGTTGGGACCCTCCTTCAGACTGATTGTGGTGGGTGGTGGGATAAAACTGGAAGGGATAAGGGGCAGGACAAAGCCTGGTGAGTGATAGGCTGTTGCAGGTGAAGGGGGCATTTGATATGCTGGTAGACGGAGATTAGAAGACAAAAGGTGTGAGATAAGGACAGAGGGAGTGCGAATTATGAAGCCACAGGAAGCAATATCGCTGGAAAGGCAGAGGGAAGGGTGAAATAATTCTGAATCCAGGTGGGGCACAGGGAAGAGAGGGGGAGGGTGGGGGGAGAATTGTTTGTAGGTTAGTTACCTAAAACTGGTGAATTCAACGTTCTTACCATTTTAAGCTACCCAAGCAGAATATAAGGTACTCTTCCTCCAGTTTTGTGTGGCCTATCTCTGGCGATGGAGGAGACTCTGGACAGAATGGTCAGTAGGGAAAGGGGAGTTAAAATGGTTAGCAATTGGAAGATCCCGCAGGCCTCGATGGACCGAGTGCAGGTGTTCAGTGAAACGGTGGCCGAGTCTATGCTTGGTGTCTCCGATGTAAAGGAGGCCACATTGAGAGCACTGAATGCAGTTAATAAGCACAGAAGATAGCGAGTACAGAAATGAGATAAAGAGCATAGTAGCATTGTGTGAAAGCAACAACATCTCCCTCAATGCCAGCAAAACGAAGGAGCTTGTCATCAACTTCAGGAAGCAGATGGAGTACAATGATCAACAATTTGACAATTGGTAACAAATTTACCAATGATTTGGCCTGGTTCCTCAACGATATGACTAAGTACAGCAATGCCTCTATTTGCTTAGAAATCTAAGGAAATTTGGCATCTCCCCAAGGATTCTTTTCCATTTCTGCAGATGCACCAAAAAAGGTATTTTTTGGGAAGCATCACAGCTTAGTCTGGCAAATGCTCTGTCCAGGGCTGCAAAAAACCCCAGTCCATCAGCAAGCTACCCTCTTACCACCCTGTCCCACATTAACTCTGCAATGCTGCCCTAGAAAGCAGCCACATTATCAAGGACCACCCATGTGCTGGTGATTCTGTCATTTCCTCTTACCCGTTGGGCAGAAGATTCAAAAGCTTAAATGCACCTACCAACAGCTGCTTCTCTGTGGTTATTAGATTCTTGAAGGACGGACCCCTCATTTGTGAAGTATTTGTTTTTGATCTTCCAATCTACCTCATTCTGGCACTTTTATTTATCTACACTTTCTCTGTAGCTGCAACGCTATACTCTGCATTCTGTTGATTCTCTTGCACTACCAGTTGTACTCGCGTATGGATTGATCTGCCTGGGTCGCACAGAAAACAACATTTTTCACTATCTCAGCACATGTCACACTATACCAACAACAAACAACAATTATTATTTCATATACCAGCACTCCCACACCTTCCTTGCCTCTGATCAGTATCTACTTGACACAATGCAGGTACAGCAGGCAGTGAAGAAAGTCAATGGAATGTTGGCCTTCATAACAAGAGGAGTTGAGTATAGGAGCAAAGAGGTCCTTCTACAGTTGTACCGGGCCCTGGTGAGACCGCACCTGGAGTACTGTGTGCAGTTTTGGTCTCCAGATTTGAGGAAGGATATTCTTGCGATTGAGGGCGTGCAGCGTAGGTTCACTAGGTTAATTCCCGGAATGGCGGGACTGTCGTATGTTGAAAGGCTGGAGCAATTAGGCTTGTATACACTGGAATTTAGATGAGGGGGGATCTTATTGAAACATATAAGATAATTAGGGGATTGGACACATTAGAGACAGGAAACATATTCCCAATGTTGGGGGAGTCCAGAACAAGGGGCCACAGTTTAAGAATAAGGGGTAGGCCATTTAGAACGGAGATGAGGAAGAACTTTTTCAGTCAGAGAGTGGTGAAGGTGTGGAATTCTCTGCCTCAGAAGGCAGTGGAGGCCAGTTCGTTGGATGCTTTCAAGAGAGAGCTGGATAGAGCTCTTAAGGATAGCGGAGTGAGGGGGTATGGGGAGAAGGCAGGAACGGGGTACTGATTGAGAGTGATCAGCCATGATCGCATTGAATGGCGGTGCTGGCTCGAAGGGCTGAATGGCCTACTCCTGCACCTATTGTCTATTGTCTATAATGCTAAAATAAATGCTAATACAACAGTCAATGCACTCCAACTTGGATATATTTGTTAATTATTTGCCCTTGAGTATTCCCTTAGTCCCTGTCCATCTGGCGCCTTTTTTTTGGCCCTCTTAATTTTGAGCACGCACTCCAGTGGAGTGGACTTTCAATGGAGAACTCATCACAAAGCCTTGGAGGATGACCAAAGGTATCAATGAATGTTGAAAAAAGGCGATTATGCATCCCAGGGTACTCAAGGAGGAGGCTCTAGAAATCGTGGATGCATTGGTATAAGAAAATAACTGCAGATGCTGGTACAAAACGAAGGTATTTATTCACAAAATGCTGGAGTAACTCAGCAGGTCAATCAGCATCTCAGGAGAGAAGGAATGGGCGACGTTTCGTGTCGAGACCCTTCTTCAGACTGAGAATTGGTGATCATTTTCCAATGATCTATAGATACTGGTTCAGTTCCTGTGGATTGGAGGGTCGCTAATGTTATCCCACTTTTTAAGAATGGAGGGAGAGAGAAAGCAGGGAATTATAGACCAGTTAGCCTGACATTTGTGGTGAGGAAGGTGCTGGAGTCAATTAAAGATGTAATAGGGGCGCATTTGGATAGCAGTAACTATCGGTCCAAGTCAGCATGGATTTACGAAGGGGAAATATTGCTTGACTAATCTTCTGGAATTTTTTGGGGATGTAACAAGTAAAATGGATTAGGGAGAGTCAGTGGATGTAGAGTATCTGGACTTTCAGAAAGTCTTTAAGTTCTCACACGGGAGATTAGTGGGCAAAATAAGAGCACATGGTATTGGGGGTCGGGTATTGACATGGATAGAAAATTGGTTGGCAGACGAAACAAAGAGTAGAAATTAATGGGTCCCTTTCAGAATGGCAGGTTGGGGTGCCGCAAGGCTTAGTGCTGGGACTGCAGCAATTTACAATATATATTAATGATTTAGATGAAGGGATTAAAAGTAACATAAACAAATTTGCAGATGACACAAAGCTGGGTGGCAGTGTGAACTGTGAAACGGATGCTATGAGGATGCAGGGTGACTTAGATAGGTTGGGTGAGTGGGCTGATGCGTGGCAGATGCAGTATAATGTGGATAAATGTGAGGTTATCCACTTTGGTTGCAAGAGCAAGAAGGCAGATTATTATCTGATTGCTGTCAGATTAGGAAAAGAGGAAGTGCAATGAGACCTGGATGTCCTTGTACATCAGTCACTGCAAGTAAGCATGCAGGTACAGCAGGCAGTGAGGAAAGCTAATGGCATGTTGGCCTTCATAACAAGAGGATTTGAGTATAGGATCAAAGAGGTCCTTCTGCAGTTGTACAGGGCCCTGGTGAGACCACACCTGGAGTATTGTGTGCAGTTTTGGTCTCCTAATTTGAGGAAGGCCATTCTTGCTATTGAGGGAGTGCAGCGTAGGTTCACGAGCTTGATTCCCGGGATGGCGGGACTGTCATACGATGAAAGAATGGGACTGGGCTTGTATTTACTGGAATTTAGAAGGATGAGAGGGAATCTTATAGAAACATATAAAATTATTAAAGGATTGGACACGCTAGATGCAGGAAACATGTTCCCGATGTTGGGGGAGTCCAGAACCAGGAGACACAGTTTAAGAATAAGTGGTAGGCCATTTAGAACTGAGATAAGGAAAAACTTTTTCAGCCAGAGAGTTGTGAATTTGTGGAATTCTCTGCTTCAGAAGGCAGTGGAGGCTGATTCACTGGATGTTTTCAAAAGAGAGTTAGATAGAGCTCTTAGGGCTAGTGGAATCAAGGGATATAGGGGGGAGGCAGGAACGGGGTACTGTTTGTGGATGATCAGCCATGATCACATTGAATGGCTGTGCTGGCTCAAAGGGCCGAATGGCCTACACCTGCACCTGCTTTCTATATATCTATGGTGAGTTTAGCCACAGCTCCGTCATAATCATATTGGATGGTGCCAACGGACTTAATGAGCTAAACTGTTTACCCCAACTCTCATGACATTCAGTATCTCCACTTTTTAAATAGGATTTAGCCTTTGTTTTCTTGCCAGGAGTCAGAGCAGTCTGAGCCCCATCAATAGCAAGGGCACATGCAATGAGACAGCGGTAAGAATGTTGTCATCATGCCAGAGATTTGCAGTTTCATGGTCCACTGAGCTCTAGCTACTGCTCTTGGCAGAATCCCAGCAATCCTTGTAAACCCTTGATTAACTAAAATCTTCTGACATCCTATGAGCCCTTTCAACACTGGCAGCAGTCTTAGCTTGCACTGCACCATGCTAAGCTTCCACTGTAGTACCTAGACACGAGGTGGGTGGTGCTGCAAGAGGAGATGAGTCATCAGCCATCAGATGCGGCACACTGGTTGGGTCTGCAAGTATGCTCACTGCTTTAATGCTCGGGAGGGCAGGTTTCAAGTTAAGTACAAATTCCTGTGCTGTTTGGTGCTCTCTTCCATGCTCCTTAACATTACCTTGAATTATTGGTTGCCTGCTGTTGCACCATGTGTTTCATTGTGCATACCCATCAGGCTTTTCTATCCTTTTGTAGTGTTCATCTGAGCACTCTGCAGAATAATTTGTGTGAGACCTTGCCATTTCTGTCACAGACGATCAGAGTCAAACTTTATGCATAGGGTTAATATTACAACTAGTTGATTGGTGCATTGAATTGAATGACTACCTACTTTGATCTTGCTGGTGCAATCTGTAACTCGGCAATCTGTAACTCGGTTTCAGAACAAATCAGAACTGGGACCAAGGAAAGGTGAAGCCCACCATGGTGCATTGTTGGTTGTGGAAGAGGTGATAATGAAGGGTCCATTGTTGCTGACACTCCAGAGAAAATAATCCAAGTTTATCCAACCATTCCTTATAGTCAATACTCTCTAAACCAGGCAACTAACTCGTAACCCTCTTCTGCATCCTCTCCACGTATTAATCAGAACTGCACACAATAAATATTCCAAATGTAGCCCAGCTAAAGTTTTACGCAGCTGCATTAACAACATGTGACAAACATGGGAATAAGTTTGACACAAAATGTTGGAGTAACTCAGCGGGTCAGTTAGCATCTCTGAAGAAAATGAGTAGGTCAGAATGTCACCCATCCATTTTCTCCAGAGATGCTACCTGACCCACTGAGTTCTACAGCATTTTGCGTCCATCTTTGGTATAAACCGGCATCTGCAGTTCTTTTTTATTACATATTGAAGTAAGTTTGCCACTTCTGTCATTGATCTTTTTGCACAGCCATCTCATTTTCATTTTACTTCAAACTTTGTTATTGATTTCATGATGATGGTCATACAGAACCATATGATCTCAATTCCAGTATTTATGATGACAGTCATAACAGAAAGATCTCTCCACTAATTGGTTACTTGGTTGCCAATATATCAGATTTTTTCCGCAAGGGGTGTGGAAAGCAATCATTGCTTCAAAAGTTGTAACATTTAGACGTATATATAATTTGTGTATTTTTGTGGCATATGACCATCCCAATAGCTGAATATTATATCTGTTGAATTTAACTAGCTAGAAGACAATCATATGAAATATTAGTTTAATTTCTGTTTAGTATGAATTGCTATTAAGTTTTGTTCTTTTTCTTCCCCCTCTCCCCCCAGTCTGTTGATTCAACGAGTCTGGTGCTTATTATGCTGTATGATTACCAAAATCGTAAATTCCTGCCACGAAACATCTCTGACACAGAGGCTGTAATACCTGAAGTTAGAGAAGTAGAGAAGAGCCTTTGGAAGTATGTAAACAGAACATTGGTAATGTTTTTATTTTGCAGAATTGGTAATCAGGATTATAAAATATTACATTTTATGCTTATTGTAAGGAGACTCGCTGTGTGGGTGAAACAATGGATAGTGTGGGATTCTATCACTGCAGGAGCTGTGTTGCTACTTATGAATATGTAGCCATTATTCTTTAAATTACACAAAAAGGGAATTTCAAAAATATCTTCCCTGAAGATTGCCTAAATCAGTATTGTTGATTTGAATATTCTACAGAATAGTGTGGATTTTTAGTGTCATAAAAATGATATAGCATGGATACAGACCATTTAGCCGACCAATTCCATGCCCTGGACCACCAAGCATTCATTTACACCAATACTACATTAAACTATTTTATTCTCCCCATATTGTAATCAACTCTCCTCAGATTCTGTCACTCGCCAGCACACAAAAACAACCTCCCCATGGAGGATGCAGAAAAAACTCCACGTAGTCCCATAATAAATGTGTAAGCAGATAGCACCGGAAGTCAGAATTGAGCTGTGAGGCAGCATCTCCACCAGCTGTACCACTTGACTGCTGAAAAAAAGTTGAAACCACGAATATTCTTTCAACTTTGTTCATCAATAACTTTTCTTGGACAGAAAAAGGGCATCCAGTTGCGACAAGCAAATAACCCTATGTCTAAAGTACTCAGGGAGGTGGCCAGCTTATGGAGCACAGTTCTAGCTGTGTCAAATGCAACTTTGTTTTTTTTAATATAAAACCCAAAAACCACAATCTACAGATGAAATTTATTCTTTTTGCATTGTATATGGTATTATGAAATTGGGGACAGAATTCTGCTGGGAGATTTCAAAAAGCTGGTTTTGTAAAGTATAAAATGTGTAACTTTTGAATATTGCTATATTTTTCTGAAAATGGCAGTTAGAAACACTTTATTTGCAGTTAACCATAGATTAAGATCATTGATGATCTTGATTGAGTTGATAATGTGAACTGTTTGTAATGTTTATAATGTGTAATATATTATGTGACTTATGGTTTATTTTTAATTCTGTAAAATAAAATTAGGCGGGTATTTGTGAATGGCAGAATTGTATCTAAAGTTGTTAAACTCTTGAGTCCTGAAGGCTTAAGCATGTCTACTTGAAAATTGAAATGCTGTTTCTTCTACTTGTATTGGATGTATTAGAAAGTGTGGGAGATCAAAGTCTTCAATGTGATAAAGGGACAGAGATTATATTTGTACACAGGGAAACTGGAAATTGGGTTGCATGACTGGACTGATTCGTAAATATTTGACCAACTTTCTTTAAGTCTCCCCATTAATGGGGAGTTTGCATTGTGAACAAGAAATGCAGAATATTAACTTTTAGTTTCACTTGGAAAAGATGTTTGAAGCTCCTAATGGTTAAGGTAGGAGAGTCAAAGGGAGATACTGCAATTTCTGATTTTCCAAGGGACATTGAAAGGATGAGCATTGGAGATGATTTACTAGTGAACTAGAAATATTATGGAAGGAATTGACCCTACAAAATGAAGGAAGCGGGGTTCTATTTTCCATGGAACACTTTACTAAAGTTGAAAAAAATCTGGTCAAATTGAATTGATTGTCATATGCACAGGTGTGGGGTAAATGTAGGTACAATGATAGTCTTGTGTAGCAGCATCACAGGCACATAACTCTCACAAACATACAAAAACATAAATTATCCATAAATTATACATATGAAGAGATGGAGTATTATAGGAGAGGCTCAAAAGGTACGTGAAGAAAATAGAAGCATTGGGATGTGGGACTTACTGTGACCTGTAATTTTTCATTTTGAAAGGAAAAATTGAATGGAATTTGAGGTTATTAAATTTAAATTTAATAATGATGCAGGTGAGTAACTCTTAATGTGCACCTGGAGGAGCTGCGTATGTCTGTAAATTAATGTATCATAATCAATTTGAGAAAAACTAGTTTTCTTATATTTATTTTTAAATGAACATATTGATGCTTTCCTTTTCTAGTTGTAAAACAAAACTTGCTGCTGCACTTGCTCGGTGTCGGATTAAAAATGATGCAGTATCGCTTGACTTAATTCTTCCTGAATCTGTGAGAAATCAAGAAAAAAGAGCTTGTTCTTTGCCACTATATGCCTGGGTAAATGTATTAAAGACCAGGTAATTCATTATAACATGATATTTACATATTATTATACGTGAAGATATATAATTTGTTTTACTGATGGTAAATTAATAGACTATACATGCTGCCCTGCTATCCATCAAAATATGTTGATGGTAGCAATAAGTGCTGATAGTTGATGGTCATTAGATAACTACTGAATGGTAATTGGTAATTTTCCAGAGGCACCCTGAGTGCCAAGATTTGTCTGACATGCAATAAGGTAATAGTTATTATAAACCTTGCGGTAAGACCTCCTTGCATATGCCCAAATATAAAATCATATCTATAGCCTCCCATATAGAAAGCATCGTATGCATGACAGCATGATGTGGGAATGGATCCATTCAAGACCCCTAGAAATTGCAGAGAATCATGGACGCAGCTCAGACCATCACGCAAACCAACCTCCCTTCATTGACTCCATCTACACTTCACGCTGCCTTTGCGAGGCCACCAGAATAATCAAGGACGAGTCCCTGGGCACTCCCTCTTCTTCCTTCTCCATCAGGCAATAGGTACTGAAAACACATGTGTGAAAGCACATACCTGCAGATTCAGGGACAGTTTCTTCCCAATTGTTATCAGGCAACTGAACTGTCCCATCACCAACTCGAGAGTGGTTCTGAGCTACCATCTACCTCTCTGGAGACGGTCGGATTTTTCTGGACTTTATGTGCACTAAACATTATTCCTGTTAGTCTGTATCTATACACAGTGGAAGGCTTGATTGCAATCATGTTTAGTCTTTCTGCTTGGCGAGATAGCACGCAACAAGAAAGCTTTTCACAGCACATATGACAATAAACTAAACTAAACCATATTTTGAGAGATAGGTGTGCATTTGACTTTATAAACTTTTGATACTGACTATTTTGTATTGTGATTGGACAGCGTTGAAGATGTTACTAGTTTGTTGGAGAGCAATGGCTTTGCAAAGGTGAAATGTGCTGGTGAACTTGAGGGTCTGTCTTTTTGCGAGGATCGACATTGTCAAGATGTGTTACTTTTTCCAACTCAGCTAACATCTAAGCTTTATGACATGGAACTTGTTACCAGTCACAAGATGATCATCCAGGTAGGATGAAGAATTGAAGATGCATCAAAAAGTAATAAAGAATTTAATATTTGCTTAATTTTTAAATCTATATTTGAACTGGAAAATGAACATATTTATCCTGTTTTTTGATATAAATCACAGTGATGGCCTATTTCCATTTCTATTCTCTAGGATAAAGGTCGAAGTCTTGCCCCACATTCTGTAAAGGTCTTAATGAACATGGATGACGATATTGTTATTACAAATGCAGGCTCACGGCTGACTATTGCCCACATGTCTACTCTAATTAATCAGAACTCATCAAAACTCTATGTTTGTGGGGTGAAGACAGAAATAGAACAAAATGAACTAAGGAACTTGTTTGAGAAAATGGGCTGTAAAAGTATGTGTTTAACTCGTTAATTCTTCATTATTTGCATCCTCTTTAGTTTACAGACCAAAGGTCATTATATGTAACCATGAAAATCCAATTCAATTGCAGCAGATATTTCGGCTTCAATTGAAAAATATTTTAAGGCTTGAAATAAATAGTTTAATGAAAAATGGCATTTATTGATTGTCTAATGATGCCATTGATTGTCTAAGATCATTAAGTAAAGCAAAGACTAACTATTGCTTTTCAGTTTTAGAATGGAAGCAGGGATAGATTGTGCAACCCCTCACTCCTGGTCTGAGATTTCTGACCTCACTAGAAGGGAGACATGGATCAAGGCAGCAAGGTTGAACTGAGGCCTTGATCTTATTGACTGGAGGAGCAAATTCAAGGGACCGTGGCTTATTCCTGCGCTTATTTCTTCTTTTATGGCCACTTAACTTAAGTTCATGTCCTCTTGTTTTATTTGCTCCACATATAAGGGAAACTACTCCTGCCAAACCTGACATAATTTAGTGAAATTCCAGGAATTATAGACAGTTTTATTCATTCTTGGCACCTCTTTCCAGGAATCAAATGTAACGTACCCTAGAAACATAGAAACGTAGAAAAAGAGGTGCAGGAGTAGGCCATTCGACCTTTTGAGCCAACACCGCCATTCAATATGAGCATGGCTGATCATCTAAAATCAATACCCCATTCCTACTTTTTCTCCATATCTCTTGATTCCTTAAGCCCTAAGGGCTAAATCTAACTCACTCTTGAAAACATCCAATGAATTGGTCTCCACTGCCTTTCGTGACAGAGAATTACAGAGATTCACAGCTCTCTGGGTGAAGACATTTTTCCTCGTCTCAATCCTAAACGGCCTACCCCTTATTCTTAAACTGTGACCCCTAGTTCTGGACTCCCTCAACATCAAGAACATTTTTGCTGCATCTAGCATGTCCAATTCTTCAAGAATTTTATATGTTTCCATAAGATCCCCTCTCATCCTTCTAAATTCCAGTGAATACAAGCCCAGTCAACCCATTCTTTCATCATATGTCAGTCCCGCCATCCTGGGAATTAACGTGGTGAACCTACGCTGCACTCTCTCAATAGCAATAATGCCCTTCCTCAAATTAGGAGACTAAAACTGCACACAATACTCCAGGTGCAGTCTCACCAGGGCCCTGTACATCTGCAGTAGGACCTCCTTGCTCCTAAACTCAAATCCTCTTGCAATGAAGGCCAACATGCATTAGCTTTCTTCACTGCATGCTTACTTTCAGTGACTGATGTACAAGCACACCCAGGTCTGGAAAGGAATGGAGAAGCTGGATGCAGGAAAAATGTTCCCAATGTTGGGGGAGTCCAGAACCAGGGGCCACAGTCTCAGAATAAAGGGGAGGCCATTTAAAACAGGTGAGAAGAAATGTTTTCATCCAGAGAGTTGTGAATTTGTGGAATTCTCTACCACAGAAGGCAGTGGAGGCCAATTCACTGGATGAATTTAAAAGAGAGTAAGATAGAGCTCCTGGGGGCTAGTGGAATCAAGGGATGTGGGAAGGCAGGCACAGATTACTGATTGTGGAGGATCAGCCATGATCACAATGAATGGCGGTGCTGGCTCAAAGGGCCAAATGGCCTCCCCCTGCACCTATTTTCTATGTTTCTGTCTTGTTGCACCTCCCCTTTTCTTAATCTGACACCATTTAGATAATAATCTGCCTTCCAGTTCTTGCCATCAAAGTGGATAATCTCACATTCATCCACATTATACTGCATCTGCCCATTCACCCAACCTATCCAAGTCACCCTGCAGCCTCATAGCATCCTCATCGCAGCTCACACTGCCACCCAACTTTGTGTCATCCGCAAACTTGGAGATGTCATGTTTATTTCCCTCGTCTAAATCGTTAATATATATTGTAAATAACTGGGGTCCCAGCACCGAGCCTTGCGGCACCCCACTAGTCAATGCTTGCCATTCTGAAAAGGACCTGTTAATTCCTACTCTTTGCTTCCTGTCTGCCAACCAGTTCTCTATCCATGTCAATACCCTACCCCCAATACCATGTGTGGGACCTTGTCAAAGGCTTTTTGAAAGTCCAGATACACCACATCCACTGGCTCTCCCTTATCCATTCTACTTGTTACATCTTCAAAAAATTCCAGAAGATTAGTTAAGCATGATTCCCCTTCATAAATCCATTCTGACTTTGACCAATCCTGTCACTGCTTTCCCAATGTGCTGCTATAACATCTTTAATAATTGACTCAAGCATCTTCCCCACTACCTATGTAAGGCTAACTGGTCTATACCCATGTGGTACTTTCTCCAAGGCAAGAATATCCTTGCATGGATGCAGATCGAAAATGCCTATTTTCACCAAAACCTTTTTGGCAATACTTATTTCATGTTAACCACTTTTCCAATTGAGAAAATATGCAGAAGATGATTGTAAATTTGCAGTCAAAATGAAGTATGTTGAACATACAATTCTGAGGCTGTTGGGTACAAGCTGGATCTCTGGCTAGGTTCAAACCAAGTCAATGTTTTCAGCAGGAAATCTTGTGCTTCTGTAAAAACTCTATTTGAAATAATTAGTCTCGGACAGTAAATTCATATTTAAAGTGGAACCTACAGTTAAAAACTTTTGCAAAGTTATGTGGAGGTGGTAAAACTAAAATGAACTGCTATAATTGGAATTAAGTTTGAGACAAATGAGCAATGCGGAAAAAGCAAAATAATGTTATTCTTGGGAGGATTTGATAGCTGGGTTACTGTAAAAGCAAGTATTCTAGTTGTCGGCTTCAGTATTCTTTCTTGAGAGAAATTGTTAAAACTGGATAAAAGCTCAATTTCTAGAATAATTGCATGCTATTGCACAGTACAGGATATTACACGAAAGAAAGAAAATGTAACTTCTTTGGTCATGTGAAAGTCACCTCAATGGTATCTTCTCTGATTGTTTTACAGACATAAAGCTGATACCCCAGAGATTCATTGACATTGAACCTATAGATCCACGTTTACAAAAGGTTAAAGTTATTCTGCTTGTGCCTCAGTGTTCAGCATCAGGCGTCAGCAATCCAGTGGAATTTATATTAAATGAACGTGGAGGTAAAGTTAACCAATATATATGTTTTAACTGAATTACCAATTCCAAGGAAGTAAGTAGGAGTCCTCATTTAACCGAATTCCCTATTCCAATCTTGGTGAATAGGTAAGCAGAAGGAAAAAGGATGAAATATTCCCCTTAGATCATTCTTGCATACAAACATACAGCCAGCTAAGCAGCAGCAGCACTAACTGCAAACCTGGGCAGAGAAAAGATATCACGGAGAGCTGAAATGGCTGCATGCCAGCAATTATAGTATTATAATGGCCACCAGTTTCCTCTGTGCAAAGAATTGCCAAACTGTGGTCAACAAACCCTCCCCCATTAGGGTAACAACCTTCCTCCCCTTTTTAGGTGTATAAATTATGGGTTGCTTTCCAATGAATTTATTGAAGCAGAAAGATAGTAGCTTTGAGGACATTTCTAAACATGTTTTATCAGAAACAAGGTATAGCCTTGTACTTGTGTTCTAACCAAATCCTAAATTATTTTAGTTGCCCCAGGGAAAAGATTTGATTCAGCATTTTAGTATGAATCTGGGATGCATGATAGATACCTCCCCGCGGTGCATCCTGGGCAACTCCTGGGAGGTCACCTCCTGGAAGGCCAAATCTATCAACCACTCCAAATGCCAAACACTCTCAAAATATCGCTGTCCAAAAAAAAACTTGCAATCAGCAGATAAATAAGGGCTCTTATCAGCATCAGCACTGTCAGTCCTTTCTATTAACCTTGAACGATGCTCTAAGACTAAAACTAATATCCTGGTAGTATCTGTGAAATACAATATTAAGTGCCTACAGGAGAAAAACAGGACCTGATGATTCAAGCTTGACCATTGAAGGGATATAAGTTGTTGCAGAAATAACGATAGTATGGTTCTGCAATTTTTACAGGCCATGATAAGTAAATTGAAAAGTGTATTGGACCAGGTGAAAATAACATTGAAGTAGACTAATTTAGCCTTGAATGTAGAACACCTAGGTGAGACCTTGGGAACAGCAATTGCAGTTTTCACAATGCACCACAGGCTTATAATAACAAAAGCATTAGCGTTTGCAGAACATTGGGCTGAAACCAGTAAACTGGTTTTGGTTTTGCACATAATGTCGAACATGTCAATTAACAGCAAATGCTGAAGAGGATTTAACCTAGAGATCAGATTAAGGCCTAAGAAAGAAATGTGAGAACCAATTGACCAAATCCAATCTTATCCAATAAATGTTCTCATAACTCCACAATTGCATAAACTTGAAGAAAGTAACAAGGTAGCTTCCGGGACAATGGTGATATTATCTGGGAACATCACACCTACCTGTGCAAAGAATTGCCAAACTGTGAGAACTGTGAAGTGTCTGTTTATGCATGTCATATTTAACAACCATACACTAAATGAAAAAGGAATACCCAACTTGACCCCTTGCTGAATCATGGTTTACTCCAGGAGAAACCTTAGAGGATAAAATAGGAGTAAAGAAGATGAACATGCTTGGAAAAAGATAACTGAGAGGCTGCGTAACTGTAATAAAACTCGATGTCCCATCAAATGTAACCACCGATCAAATTTGCAAGAACTACAAAGGCTTGCGTAAAAGAAACATAAAGCCACCATATTACTGCTCTTGTGCTGTCTGACATGCATTTTAACTGAATTGGCTACTCACTATGAAACACTATTAGTGAGCATGGGTCCACTAAAGGAGAGTTTTCCCTGCCTGGGGTCTACAGGGCTCGGGCACTCAGTCTCAAAATAATGAGTTGGCCATGTAGCACTGAGATGAGAAAACAAAATCATCATTCAGAACGTAGTGAATCTTTGGAATTCTCTATCCAGGAGGGCTGTGAAAGTTCAGTCATTGAGCGTACTCCAGTAGGAAACTGATTACATTTGTTGATGTCAAGGGAATCAGGGGCATGAGGTCAGTGCAGGCTGTTTGCTCAAAACAGAGGATAATGGAAATACTGAATGCCATTCTATGCTGGGTTGTAATTTCAAAGCAGGGAGCACAACCCTTCTTCCCCACCCCCCACCTTTCCCACGGCTGCATTAGCACTCTGCAGCTGAGTATACTTCACCAGCTAAGGGGTATCTAGGTCACAAAAGAAACTTGGAATAATCTTAATGATACTTTCAGAAATGTAGCAGCTGGCCTTGAAGCCATCCTGTTCCCTGTCTGTATGCACCACATGGCATAGCGTCCCTTGAAATCGGGAAGAAAGCACCCGGTGATAGTGACCAGTATGCAGAAGAATCTGATGACTGGTGCCTACAACTCAGTTGCTTCTTTGAAAAAGTATTTTTACTTATATTATACCTCTTACACAGTCAACTAGAAGTACACAATACAACAAAAATATTTGGAAAACATTAGGTGACAATGCGATTGAATGGGCTTGAAGAATTGCCCACAGTGATGGTTTAACACCTAACTCCCGTTACAAAGGCAATCTATTGGACTGGAGAAAAAATGATGAACAGCGTGAATCATAGGATGCAGAAAAACACCCTCACAGATTGCCTTGATAGAACCACCTCATTACAATTTAGTTAATGTTGAGTAATTGCAACAATTGATCCATTAGATCTTGAGCAATTCTTTCCCTTCTGCGGCATAATTTAATTGTCTTTTTTAATCAAAAACAGAGTTGCCTTACGATGCTTAATTTTGTTGCAGACCCTGTTTTAAAAAAAATTGAGTTAAAATTACAAATAGAACATTTGGAAACAATCAAAGCCTTTGATCACTAGCAAAACCTGTGACAGCGGCTTTGCTATTTGCCAAAGGTTTCTGTGGACAGGCTTCTGGACTGTCATGTGATGCCATTGTATTACATGAGATTTAGCAGGCATGCAGGCTTTACCATTGAAGATCTGGAATTGTTTCGGAGCAACATGATTATGGAGGGATCCGTGGTTTTGATGCTGCTGGCAGATCTTTTAGAATGTAGGCACAATGACTGCTTTCTAGACTTGTTTCAAGACATGACTTGTTTCTGTAGGTACAAGACATCTAAACAAGGAACATAGAACAGCACAGCACAGGAATGGGCCTTTTGGCCCAAAATGTTTGTGCCGAACACAATGTCAAGTTAAACTGATCTCTTCTGCATTTACATGATTCATATTCCTCTACTCCCTGGACTTCCATGTGCCGATCTAAAAGCCTGTTGAATGCCACTATCGCGTCTGCCTCCACCACCACCCCTGGCAGTGCATCCCAGGCCCGCACCACTATCTGTGTGAAAAAAACTTACCCTCCGCATCTCTTTTAAACTTGCCTCCATAGTTATGCTCTGTAGTATTGGACATTTGTACCCTGGGAAAAAGGTCTAACTATCTACCCATCTATGCCTCTCATAATTTTGTATACTTCTATCAAGTCCCTCCGATGTTCCAGAGAAAACAATCCAAGTCTATCCATCCTCTCCTTGTGTCTGAACCGTCTAATCCAGGCAGCGTTCAGGTAAACCTCCTCTGCACCCTCTCCAAAGCCTCCTCATCTTTCCTGTAATGGGGTGACCAGAACTGTATGCAATACTCCAAATGTGGCCTAACCGAAGTCCTATGGGAGCTGCATCATGACTTCCTGACCCTTGTGTTCCATGTCCCTAGCAATGAAGGCAAGTATACCATACACCTTCTTTACTACCCTATCTACTTGTGCTGCCACCTTCAGTAAACTATGAACTTGGACTCCAAGATGTCACTGCACACTTTAAGAATTTTGCTAATGTTGCAAAGACAGGCAGAGAGAACAGTGTTTAGTCTTTTTTTTCATGTTTATTACCAATTTTACAAAGTTTTATTAAAGTATCTTCCATGTCCTTTTTTGTTTCTAGATACAACTCTACTACAAGAACTTTCTCAGGGAAAAGTATCTGAACAGAAACTCAAATCACTGTCTCAAAAGCAAACTGCGGAGCTGATGCATGCTGTTAGATGTAAGCTGAAAGAAACATTTAGAAAGTGAAATGAGAATTAATCCCTCTGGGAGTAATATTTGTTTGCAATGGGGCATATTTCATTGGAGTCCTCTTCTCTGGACCATTATCTTTTAGTAGGGCTTAGATGACATCT
Source organism: Rhinoraja longicauda (assembly GCF_053455715.1). Classification (NCBI taxonomy): domain Eukaryota; kingdom Metazoa; phylum Chordata; class Chondrichthyes; order Rajiformes; family Arhynchobatidae; genus Rhinoraja; species Rhinoraja longicauda. The sequence goes on along the minus strand of NC_135953.1, from coordinate 67,757,488 downwards.
TATGCTGAATTGGGAGTTTGACTTTGATAATCATTGAGAATCACTTAAGACTAACAACATTATAAAACCCAGTTTCAAAAATGGTTACTTTAAAAATATATATTTTTGCAAATTCGCACACAGGCTCTGACTCGAGGTTTCGGCTAGAGAGCTGAAAAAAGGGTAACGGCAGGTTGACATATGGTCTGTTTTTCCGTGTAATTCTTACTGGGATCTTTCGAATTTGTGAGATGGCAGGTAGCATAGTGCAATACTCCTGCAATAAAAGTAATGGGGATTTCCAGTTTGCCTGAGGACCACACCTGCAGTAAGTGCATTCAGCTGCAGCTCCTTACAGACCACCTTAGGGAACTGGAGCTGTAGCAGGATAACCTCAGGATTATCTAGGTGTGTGAGAGTGTCATAGATGGGAGTTACAGTGAGGTGGTCATGCTTAAGGTACAGGCAGGAAATAGATGAGTGACCACCAGGAAAAGGAGTGGGCAGAGAATGCAGGAATCCCCCGGGACCATTCCCCTCCATGCTCCTTTGGATACTGTTGTGGGGGAGGACCGATCAGGGAAGAGCTGTAGCAGTCCGATCTGCAGTGTCAGATTTGGCTCTGACGCAAAGCTGGGAAGGGAAAAGTCAGGCACAGCCATTGTAATAGGAGACTCATTAGTTCAGGGTACAGACCAGATACATCAGTGTGGAGATTACTGAAATGCAAGGGCAGTTTGAGATTAAGATGAAGATATTGGGGCTCTTGAAGAACATTAAGGTGGATAAATCTCCAGAATCTGATGGGATGTACTCCAGGTTATTGAGAGAGGCAAGAGAGGACATTGCAGGAGCCTTAATGAAGATCACTGCCTCTTTAGCCACATAGAGAGGATCCAGAGGACTGGAGATTGGCTAATGTGGTTCCTTTAAGAAGCGATGTAGAGAAAATTCTGGGACTTGTAGGCTGGTGATTGATGAGTGTAGGGTAGTGGATATTTTTACATGGATTTTAATTAAGCATTTGATAAAGTTCCCACGGTAGACAGATCCAGAAGATTAAGGTACATGAGTTTTAAAGTTATTTAGTCTTATAAATTCATTGATAAAAGACAGAGGGTTGTGTGGAAGGACTATATTCATGCTGGAGGCCTGTGAACAGTGAAGTTCTGCAGGGATTTGTGCTGGGACCTTTATGTTTGTGATATATATAAATGACTTGGATGTAAATATAAATGGGTTAGTTAGTAAGTTTGCAGATGACATCAAGATTGCTGGGGTTGCGGACTGTGAAAAAGGCTGTTAAGGTGTACGGATCCACGGATCTTGGGGGTATTAGTTACATGGAGAGATTGGACAGACTTGGATTATTTTCTCTGGAACACTGGAGGATTCGGAGAGACCTAATAGAAGAATATTAAAATGATGAGGCATTTATAGGGTAGACAGTCAGAACCTTTTTCCCAGGATTGAAAAATCAAATACTAGAGGGCATAGCTTTCAGGTGAGAGAGACAAAGTTGAAAGGAAATGTGTGGGGCAAATCTTTCACAGGGGGTGGTGAGTACCTGGAACGTTAGTGGTCCAACTGAGGCTTCCAGAAGAAATGATCTCCAATTAAATCTAATGAAGATTGGTCCCAGTTGCTTGTAATCTGTGTCAATAATTTGCCTGGGATGCAAAGCTAGATGGGATTATCATAAAATCGCGTGATAGGAGTAGAATTAGGCCATTCGGCCCATCAAGTCTACTTCGCCATTCAATCATGGCTGATCTATCTCTCTCTCTTAAACCCATTCTCCTGCCTTCTCCCCATAACCTCTGACACTCGTACTAATCAAGAATCTATCTATCTCTGCCTTAAATATATCCACTGACTTGGCCTCTATGGCTTTCTGTGGTGTTTTCCACAGATTCACCACCCTCTGACTAAAGAAATTCCTCCTCATTTTCCTAAACAAATGCCCCTTAATTCTGAGGCTCTAGTCCTAAACTCTCCCACTAGTGGAGATATCCTCTCCACATCCACTCTATCCAAGCCTTTCACTATTCTGAACGTCCACCCTCATTCTTCTAAACTCCAGCGAGTACAGGCCCAGTGCCGTCAAATGCTTATCATCCATTAACCTACTCATTCCTGGGATCATTCTTGTAAACCTCCTCTGGACCCTCTCCAGAGCCAGCACATCCTTCCTCAGATATGGTGCCCAAAATGGCTCACAATATTCCAAATGCAGCCTGACCAGTGCCTTATAGAGCCTTAGCATTACATCCCTGTTTTTGTATGCAAGCCCTCTCGAAATAAATGTTAGCATTGCATTATTGTTATAGAAAAGGATGCAATGACGGTTTCTGGGGATAGTGTGGCAATATTATGTGGGAAAATGTGATCTGTCCACTTTTGTGCTCAATATAGAAATACAAAGTTTTTAAACATGTTGACAGATTAGGTAACTTTGATGTTCAATGGAATCTGGTTGTTCTTGCACATACATCACTGACAGCAAAACAAAAGTGCACCAAGCTATTTGGAAGGCAAATGTAATGTTGATGTTCAGTTCCAGAAGATTTAAATGTTAAAGTAGAGTTGTTTTACTGCAATTATATGGAGCCTTGGTAAAACAGTGGAGTATTTTGTATAGTTTTGAACTAGATTAAATTCAAATTGCTTGGAGAACAAGTAAACTAGATCTGCATTCTCTTGGGTTCAGAAGAATAAAAGGAGAGCTCATTGAAATGTGAAAGTTTCTTACAAGGTTCAACATGTTGGATGCAGTAAAGATGCTTCCCCTGGCTGGGGATTCATGAACCAGCAGTCACAATCTCAGAGTATGGGGTAAAACAATTAGGACTGAGCCAAAGAAACAATTTTCTATGCAGTGGGCTGTGAATGTTTGGAATTCTCTACATTTGAATGTTGTGGAGGCTCAGTGACTAATGTCATTCAATACTGAGATTGATAGATTTTTGGATAATTAAGTGGATCTGAGGATTCCATGATCATATTGAATGGCGGTGCAGGCTCGAAGGGCCGAATGGCCTACTCCTGCACCTATTTTCTATGTTTCTATGATAGGGCAGGGAAGAGGATTCAGGTAGAAGGTCAGCCATAATCTTAATTTACAAAGCACACTCAAAGGGTCAAATGACCTACTTTTGCTTCTATATCTATCTTCATTCTTTCTCGTGTTCGTAATTAACTGTATTTGAACAACAGTGGATGTCTTACACAAAGGAAATTTGTGAACTTAAAAAAAAACATTAATCCAATGGGATTTAAACTGACAACCCTTCAGTTGCTGGCCCTTTACAGTGATCAATAGGGGGCGGCCCGGTGGCGCAGTGGTAGAGTTGCTGCCTTAGAGCGCCAGAGACCCACCCGGGTTTGATCCTGACTACGGATAATGTCTGTATGGAGTTTGTACATTCTCCGGTGATCTGGTTTCCTTCCAAATTGTAATAGAAAGTAACTTCATTTTTCGAGCATTAATTATATTTTTTCTTTTTGAACAAGAATTTAAATGTTTTGATTTATACCTGTTTGAGAAAAATGGGATTACTACACTAATATTAAAAACTGAATTTGTCCAAGTACCCAAAACATTTATTTCGTTTAGTTTAGAGATACAGCGCGGAAACAGGCCCTTTCGGCCCACCGGGTCTGCGCCGTCCAGCAATCCCCGCACATTAACACTATCCTACACCCACCAGGGACAATTTTTACATTTACCAAGCCAATTTACCCACAAACCTGTACGTCTTTGGAGTGTGGGAGGAAACCGACGATCTCAGAGAAAACCCACGCAGGTCACGGAGAGAACGTACAAACTCAGTACACACAGCACCCGCAGTCGGGATCGAACCCGAGTCTCCGGCGCTGCATTCGCTGTAAGGCAACAAATCTACCACTGCACCACCGCGCGCGCCATCATGCCGTTAATTTCTTATAGCTGTAATATCTAATACTTTGAAGGCATCGTAAACTTTTTATTGTACACCATTTTGAATGCCCATGTTTTGTGGCTGGAATTTCTGATAAGGCACACAGAGGTAATATAAGTGTCAAACTGCAGACTCTAAGTCGTTAATCATGGTGTTTGGAATCAGATTCTATGTTTGTGTTTTGTATGTATAAGCTGTTCCATTTTATCTTGTGTCAGTTCTTGATGGACGACAGTATTTGCTGTTTGTATAGTCTGCAGGAAGAAAACAGAAATTAGTTTTTTTGTTTTGTAATGTCATGCATTTAACATCCTTGTTATAGGCATGAATAACACAAAGGACCCTTAAGCAAAAAGAAAACATTCTGTTACTTTTACTTGATATGAATCTCACAGTACTAAATTTTGTCATTGGTTGCGCCTTGGCGACATCAATTCTACCATTTATATTTCACCTTTGCATCCATGCCTTTGAATTCTGGATGTTTCATGTGTGACATTTACATTTGCTCGGCATGTGACTTTTAGATCTTTCACTGATGTTCCTTTGTGTAGTTGATGTAAAACATATTGGCAATTAATTGCTATTTGTACAGAGATACTGTAACATTCCATATAATGAATTTAAGGCATATCGTGAATACAACAGCAATGGCTCTTGTATTCAGGAAACAGATTGACAACTTGACAAAATTGCACCAAGTGCAGCTTACATTTTTAACCTTTCCCCTGACTCTCAGTGTGAAGAAGGACTTCAACCCGAAATGTCACCTATTCCTTTTCTCCAGTAATGTGCCTGACCCATTGAGTTACGACAGCATTTGTGTCTATCTTCACTATGTATTCTTTGTCATTGATCAATTTAATTGATCGGTTCTAAATATAGCCTTAAAGATAATTTGTTTATTTGGGAATATTTTTACCAGGTGAGTAAGATATTAGATTGCATGGGATCCGAGGAGAGATAGCTGAATGAATAGAAAATTGGCTTCATGGAAGGAAGCAGAGGGTGATGATGGAAGTTGTTTTTTCAGACTGGATGCCTGCGACTAGTGGTGTGCCTCAGGGTTCAGTGCTGGGCCCATTGCTGTTTGTCATCTATATCAATGATTTGGTGAGAACGTACATGGCATGATTAGCAAATCTGCAGGTGACACAAATGTGGGTGGTGTTGAATATAGTCAAGATGGTTGTCAAAAATTGCAGTCGGATCTTGATTGACTGGGCGGGTGGGCTGAGGAATGGTTGATGGAATTTAAAACAGAGAAATGTGAGGTGTTCAATTTTGGGAGGTTTAATATTGACAGGACCTACACAGTGAATGGTGGGGGTTTAGGGAGTGATGTAGAGCAGAGGGATCTAGGAGTGCATGGAAAATAGGTGCAGGAGTAGGCCATTCGGTCCTTCGAGCCAGCACCGTCATTCAATATCATGGCTGATCGTCCAAAATCGAGGTTTCAAGGTCAGTTTATTGTCACAGGTACCAATTAAGGTACAGTGAAATTCAAATTACCCCGTTCCGGCTTTTTCCCCATATCCCTTGTACCGTGCAGGTACATAGTTTCTTGGTGTCACAGGTAAATTGGTTGGTCATAAAGTCAGCACATTGGCCTTCATCAGTCAGAGTATTGAGTAAAGAGGTTGGAAGGTCATGTTGTAGTTATATAAGATGCTGGGAAGGCCACATTTACAGTATTGTGTTCAGTTTTTGGGCACCATGTTATAAGAAAGATGTTGTCAAGCTAGAAAGGGTACAGAAAAGATTTACGAGGATGTTGCCAGGACTTGCGAGCCAGAGCTGTAGGGAGAGGTTGAGTAGAATAAGACTTTATTACTTGGAGTGCAGGAGGATAAGGGGTGATCTTCTCGAGTTGTACAAAATTATGAGAGGAATAGAGCACAGAGTTTCTTGTGCAGAGTAGGGGAATTGAGAACCAGAGGGCATAGGTTTAAGGTGAGGGAGGAAAGATTTAATAGGAACCTGTGGGATAACTTTTTTACACAAAGGGTTGTGGGAGTATGGAACGAGCTGCCGGAGGAGGTAGTTGAGGCAGGTACTATCGCAACATTTAAGAAGCATTTAGATAGGTACATAGGTGTAGAGGGATATGGGCCAAACACAGGCAGGTGGGACTAGTTGTGTAGATGGGGCATATTGGTCAGTGTGGGCAAGTTGGGCCGAGTGTCCCGTTTCCATGCCGTATGACTATGACTCTTTGATTTGACTGTTGGTTATCCTTTCTCCATATTAAGAGGAAATTTGGATCACGTTGCAATGAACTTCGTATAAATTACAATATACAAAAAAGTAATGACTTGACACCGTTATGCAAGACATAAAAAACATAGGTTAAAATAGGTTATGATTTTGGCAAATGAATGTGTTTTTATTACGTGAGACTAAGCATATGCATCTTTCAATAGTTCCCAAGGTCCAGGCCATTGTGTACTCTACATGCTCAGTTTACCCTGAGGAAAATGAAGAAGTAGTGAAACCAGTATTGGGTAGAAAACTAGAAGGAAGCAAAGTGCAACCTTACAGGTACATTAAACTTGAAATACCACTTGCATATTTATAAATAATAGCACAAGATTAAGTATTATGCTGTTACAAAAAACAATCTGTTCCTCGGTGGCTTAATTTGATTATTAGATTCCACATAGCATTTACAGTTTCTCAATAGTTTATTAAGATTTGAGAGACTTTCTTGGCATTCTATTTCATAAGGTATTTTGCACATTTCAAACATTTCTGAGAAATATTTGAAATGAGTCCCATTGCAATTTTAGTGCTTTCATGCAACTCTGTCCACCGCATGTTTCATAACATATAAACGGGCCTTATGATGTGTGGACGTGTGACCAATCAGACACTGGTATTGGTTTATAATTGTCATGTGTACCAAGATAAAGTATAAAGCAATCATACCATGGATGAGTATTTTAGGGAGTGCAAAGAAGAACACAGTGTAGAATATCGCATTATCTTTAGAGAAAAGTGCAAATTAAAAATAAGTGCAGGGCCGCAGCAAAGTGGATTGGAAGATCGGGAATACATCCCTAGCATATGAGAGGTCCATTCAAGAGTCTGGTAAAGGTTATGATAAAGCTGTTCTTGAATCTGGTGGTTTTGCTTTCAAGCTTTTGTTAACCTGCCTGATGTGAGTGGGAGAAGAGAGAATGAGTGTGAAGTCCTTAGTTATGTGGGCTGCTTTCCTGAGGCAGCATGAAGTATGGATGGAGTCAATGGGTGGGGGGTTTGATGGTTGCACTATCACTGTGTGAAACTTGATAACATTCATTTGTAGATGGGACTGACATTGAAAAAAATTACCTAACATCCACTTCACGAGTTCTTACAGGTTTCATTTGAAGTTGATCTGTTAGGTTCATATTACCATTTTTTTGTGTTTCAAGCAGATTCAGTATGTGTGTGCTGTCATAACACGGGTTTCAACTTTACTTATTTTTACTCCTTGCAGGCTGAGTGCTCCTGTTATACCATTGTGTTGTCCAGCAGAAATAACTTGTGCTTCAGATAAATTCCTGAAGATTGAACCATCAGAACAAGTCAATGGCTGTTTTATTGCTGTCTTAACTCGAGAGGTGGGTGACATGTATTTTGTTAAATCTCCTTGTCCATTTATCTAAACTGAAATTCCAGTTCAAAGACAGTACACCAGTTAAATATTGGCAAGAATGGGAATTGTTGAGTTTAGGATTTAAGCAGCTTTGTGAGTACAACATTCATGCAACAAGAAGAAAGTCATGGTGATCCTTCACAGATCAGTAGTTAAGTCACAGTAGAGTGTTGGTGGGTGTGGGGGTGGCACGGTGGATAATGGATGTTGCACGGATTACAAAGGCTTACAGAGAAAGTAGAAGTTGATGAGGGTCTCAACCCAAAATGTCACCTATCCATGTCCTTCAGAGATGCTGACTGACCTGCTGAATTACTCCAGCACTTTGTGTCCATTTGTTTAGTAAATGTGGCACCTGGCCTCAATGGGAGGCATTATAGTTTTTACAATTGGATATTGTAGTGGTTTTTACAATTGGATATTGTAGCCATAAATTTTCCAATCCCCTTGAACAGAGAGATCTCAAAATAAGGGGGCAGACATTCAGGCAAAGGAGCTATTTCTTCACCTAGCCATCAGTCATTTATGAAGACTCCCTGTCTATTGAAGACCGAGACTAATGACATTTTGGATACTGAATTAAGGGATATTAGGTGAGTGCAGAAAAGTAACAAGAGGGTCAGCGACAATCTTATTGAATGATGGAACAAATCTGAATTGCCATTCCACCTATTCTTTTATTTCTTGCATGGTTATGCAAAAATTCATTGTAAATTCAAATTTTTGTTACACATGATTTTTTTGAGCACCTTTCAAAATGCCAATATTATATTAGTCGTAGTAATACAGCAAGGAACAAACCCTTCAGCCCAACTTGCTTGTGCCGGCCAAGGTGCCTATATGAACTATTTCCCTTTGCCTGTATCTGGCCTGGTCCATATCCCTCCAAGCCATGGCAATCCACGAACCTGCATGTACCTGCATGTACCCTCGTCTACCACTTTCTCCAGCAGCTTCTTACACATACTCACCAATTACTGTGCGAAGAAGTTGCCTTTCAGGTCCCCTTTAAATCTTTCCCCACCTGCCCGAAGTCTACCCGTTCTAGTTTTGGACTCTCCTATCCTGTGGAAAAGGCTATTTCCTTATCTACGCACCTCATGATCTAAAATATGACTACTGGCACATAATTAATTTCCCTTAATTAACCTGCAGCATCCCACTATGGCAACAGTAGATTTTGTGTGCAGACACAACCAAATACATCACACTGTGTAACCAGGCTGACATTCTGGCCTGAGCCTCTGTTTCTTGGCATTTCATTATCTTGTCAGTACTGTATTCAGTAAATTAGATATTTTTAAGACCGAGATTTCAGGAGTCAGAGCTATGTAATTATAAATATTTTACTGTTGTGGCTCTCTGTAGGAAGGACTTAGCTAAGGGATGGTCGTTTCTGTGCCTATTTTGTCCGGACAATACATAGTTTAAAAATCAGCTCACTACATGGGATGATATATTGTGACAAATATACATGTCCAAATCATTAGCACAGGCAGAGAACTTTCAGACATTACTGTCTGCATTCTGTAGATGGTGGAAGAAAATAGTGGAAAAACAGCAGATCTGGCAGCAATTAGAGATAAACTGAGTTAACGTTTCTTCAGATGAAAGGTCATCTGCCTGAAATGGAAACTATATTTCTCTCAACAGATGTTGCCTGATCTTCTGAGGATATACAACATTTTCTGTTTTTTATTGGAGTTGGATATTTTTACTCTGTAATTATGGTATATGTCAGGTGATTGCTGGTTTAATTCCATTCTAGATACCTCAGCACAAAACTCTAAAGCAATGCTTCAATGCTGTATGGTGAGAGTAAGGAACTGCAGATATTGGTTTATACCAAATATTGACACAAAGTGCTGGAGTAATTCGGCAGATCAGCATCATCCTTGGAGAAAAAGGGATGGGTGACGTTTCAGGTGGGACCCCTTTCCAGACTGCTTCCGATGTGACGATTCCAATCTGAAGAAGGGTCCCCACCCCACCCATCCTTTTTCTCCAGAGATGCTGCCTGTCCTGCTGAGATATTCCATCACTTTGTGACTATCCTTGGGATTTAATATTGAATTCAACCATGAGACAACCAGCTTTTTCCACTTGTGTCAGAATTGGTCAGTTTAGATGCATTACAATGGAGAAACATTAATTTAGGATTTTCTCTTTCCACACTTTGCCTGGTTCGCTGAGTATTTGCAGCTTTCTCTTTTTTTAACTTTCAATCACTGACAGCATCTCAAGGTTTTGCCGGATATTTTTTTTAACTAGTTTCATTCATCCTCTGAGATCAGCTATAATTAATTAGTATTCATTTCCCCCTCATTAAACAGCACAAAAATAATTTTCAGCTAGACAACTGTGGCATTTTCCCTGTCACAGACATTCCATGTACTCTCCTATCCCCTGCCCGACTTGGTGCCTAAGCCAAGTGACACACTGAGTGCTAGTCCTAGAAGCAGATCTGCAATCATTCATTACAATCGCTCCACTCTTTTAAACCTCTACTCCAACAGCAGCATCTCTTATTTTATCTTGCACTAAATGTGATTCCCTTTATCCTGCATCTACACTGCGGGTGAATTGATTGTAATCATGCATAGTCTTTCCGCTGACTGGATAGCACGCAACAAAAAACATGTGTACATTGGTACACATGACTATAAACTAAAACATGTTTCTTTTCTTACTTTCCAAGTTGTCATAAAGATCTGAAATATCAATTCTGATGTTTTTTTCTCACAGATGGTATCTGACCTGCTGAGAATCTCCAGAGTTTTTCTTTTTTTCATTTCAGATCTGCAGCACCTGCAGTTTTTTGAAATATTTGCAAGGCTAGCGAATAACTACCTCAGTAGGTAGACGGGCAACAGCAACATGTAACTCTGGTGAACAGAAGGTTACAAGTAACACATCCAAACATTGTCTGGTTCTATCTTATTGTTTATTCAAAAACATTGAGGCAAATAATGCTTTGAAAAAGTTCGGTACTTTCACATTTTTTTTTTATTATTCATTCATAACACATCAGTAAATATGTTCTTGTTTCTTTTAGTCGCTCTGGTAGGGTAATGGTGGGTTTGCTGTTTTTCTCCATTGCAATGTTTATCCCTAATGTGTTTCTACAAAGATGTTTGGTTTCAAAATTCCAGATTTTTATCTCAGAGATAACAGATAAACAAGACTACATTTGTGTGTAATGTATGTTGATGATAGTGTTTTCCAAGTCCTTTGTTTCCAGGGTGAAAGAAAATTTGCCAGAAACTAATTTGATCATTAGTTCTAATGTATGTAATTTTCTTAATTCAAAGCGAGACCCATCAGGTTCAGTGTCAGTAAAGGATGTTTTGGCTCGAGCAGCAGCAAAGGGGTTACTGGATGGAGTTGAAACAATCAAAACTCGAAAAAAGGAAGAAAAACGAAAGAAAAGCAAAATCTCTACACCAAAACTTGGGTCTTTCAGTGGAACCCAGTCAAAGATCACTGAATTCTTAAATGAACAGAAATCTGTTACAGTGAATACAATTTCCTCTGGGTTCCAGACATTAACCGGAACTACATCCAGTAGAACTGGATCGAGTACCAAGTTACCCCAGAGAATATCCATTCCTGCATTACCTAATAAAATAAAAAGAAATATTAGTAATGTATCGATAGGAAAGTTAGCAAGTAGAAAAACGAGCTCATCTGGATCAAAACAAGAGTTGAAGTTGGTGCTAAAGCCTGTTGAGATGTTGCTTCCTCCAGTCACAATACGATATCTCAGTACACCTCGGGTCCCAAGCAATGGTTACAATCAGCCTTATCTCTTCCAATACCATGGACTATCTACTCATCCGCCATTTCCCTATTCACGCAACACATTTGTAACTTCACTTGGTGTGAAAAAGCAACGAGATCAAGGTATGTTCATCCCTCGCAGGCAGCCACGCCCTTGGCTCTAAGGTAAAAGATGAACTGTAGGTAAAATTTGATTGGCATCTTTAATGCATACTGGTTTGGATATATAATATACATGATTTTAACATGTTATGTTGGGTAAACATATTTAAACATTGTACTGACTTTAATTCCAATACTGGGCAAATAGCAATCTATGGGTTCATTAATGGTTAAAAAAAGTCAAAGTAGTGAATAATCATACAAAATTTAAGAATGCACCATTACCTTTGCATTTCTGTTGAAATTTCCCAAGATAAAATACTCATGAACAATAACATCAGTTAAATCACTAGCTAAAATGTATTTTACAAAACCCAGAATTAACTATTTGAAAATGTTCTTATATAAGCACATGTTCTCATTCTAATTATAAATATAACTTAATTTCAGGAATGTAAATACTATGGTTGACCAAACCAGTTAGTAAAATCATTGTGACTTGTCTCTGTAAGATCCATTCAAGTCAAAATCTCACAATCTTTCTCTTCTGTCATTTGAAGATAAAGTTTTAACAACTGAGCATCCAAACAAGGGAGAATATATAGCTCTACTACTCCTTGAAATGGTAGGGGGAAATAAATATAGGTGGAATAAAAATATTTGTAAAAGCAAAATATTGTTTGGAAGAAGTTTCCTTAACCTTCCCCCTGAAATAATTAGCCAGATTAGAAGGAGATTGGTAATCTTAAATCTATGACCAAGTGGCACGGATTAGTATTGTTTCACCTGCTATCTGTGGAACCTACATAACATTAGTTATGGAGTTAACCAAACATTTTAAAGAATCATGTTCTTTCTAAATAAAGGAGAATGTGTAGTTACTTCTTGGATAAGACTGGGTGCAGTATAGTTTGAGTTCTACAACAGTAACACAAGTTTTAATGATTCGTTTTGCTGCTTTCATCCCATTTTCAAATTGATGTCTGGGAAAGGATGGTAGGGGGACATATAATCATTGCTCAACAGCAGCTGTCAATGTGGTAAATAGTCTTATAGCAATGACTGAAAGTTACCCATTGGCTTAATACATCAATTCTAAGGCCACAGTGCAGATGTGCAGAAAGCACATGGGGGCTGGTGCAGGCATTGGGCTATGTGCAATGTAGCCCAATGCCTGTGCTGCTTCCAAGTCCATATCAGAAATGAAGAAAATTGAAGTATTCGACGGGTCATGTAGCATCTTTGGCAATAGAGAGGTAAGCTTGAGAATTTTGTTTCTCTATTAAAGATGCTAACTGATCTGAGTATTTCCTCTTTTCTGCTTTTACTCTTACCCCAATATATTTAATATCTAAACCCCAGCTCGACATCTTTGCTGAATAATATCTAAACAAACACTCAAGTGAGTTAGTCTGTCAGATTCATAGTTTGTAGCTTGCACATCTGAAGAGAGGTTCTTTCGCCAAATTAAATAATATCAAGGACCCTTCCTTATTAAAATATAAATCAGCTTTACTTGGGGTAAAGAATTCTCACTGCCATAACCATAAAGAAAAAAAGTAGCTATTTCCCTTGTACATTTTCTTCATTTCCCTTTATCCACCTCTGCATCTCAATTTCTAGGGTCACGATGTGATTGGTTTGCTGGGCATCAATTAGGTAATAGCTGACCAAAAGCTAAAGTTTGAGGTTTGTAAGGTCTGTTTGTTTGAGTTCCTTAGGTAAGCAGTAGACCAATAATATGTTTGGTTCTACAATGAGAAAACTTCAATTTTTTAATGTCTGTATTTGAATTTATGATAAATTTTTCACGTTGTTTGGGACTGACAATTAACCTACAGGCTTGCTGGTCTTTTAATGAAAATTAATTTGTATCCCTTGTCACTTCCCCTGTTGTGTTTTAAATGTTCATAAACACCTCCTACAAGAGAAAAAAAAAACATTAAAAGTATTACAAGTAATGAAACCATACGAGTATTTAATGTTTGGAACCCAAGCTTAAAAAAGCCTGTTCCTTTTGAAAGAAATTAAAGCTTTCAAAGTAAAAGCTTTAACTGTTTTCAAAAAAATGTTTAGTTAGGAGAAAATAGGTAACCTGCAGATGATGCATTAACTTGTATGATTCAGCCCGAGCTTGATCAACATGTCACATTTTATTAGCTGGCATGTTTGACCACCTGAGATATGTGGAATAAACCCAATCAAGAATATTGTAATATTTGTTAAATTCTCACAGCTATTTGCAAGTCGGTTCAACATGTAAACATACTTATAAACATTTCTGTTTTGATAATGGTAAGCATTTAACTTGAAAATATATCAATCAAATTACAATAAAGATAAAAATATTATTAGGTTAGTCCTGAACAACAAGATAAACGAGGAGCTTCAAGAGGGTACAAGAAAACAGATTGAGGCAGGAGATAATGCTGTTTATTTGCAAAAATATTTTAAAATTGCTGATGAAATGCCACTTTCTTCTTAATATATTCCTTTCCTATCTAAATGCCTGTAATGTCATTAAATTAAAATTCTATTACACATTTCTATCTTCAAATTACAATCAGTTGTGTTATCAAAGATAGCTGGAGAAATAAAAATGTTCCAGCCAACTGATTTTGCACTTGCAGTTATAAAACTGTCATGGGAATAATGAGAAACAATTCTTTGAGAGCCATTGAAAGGTTTTTAAGTGGTTGAATATCTATTATTCACGTGTTCTTATTTCAAGACTTGAAGATTTCTATATGCTGAAAATAGTATGCATCATAGCAGAGCAATTGTACCAGACGTGTAAAGCAGAATTCTATTTTTTAAATATACAGTTGTATTATTAGGGTTTAAGTTAAGTTTGATTTGATTATAGTATGGTACGGCAGCTCTAGTTTGAAAGAACTGCACCTAGAATTGGCATTTGTGTACTTCTGACAGACGGACTATAAATTTTCATTTTATTATTTAAAATGTTGCCCCAGGCCTTTTTTACCCCAGGTATTAAATACATTAATTTGATTACACTTCAGATATAACTTTATGTTCTATGGCAGTAAATGTTCTTTCACAGCAAATTCTTAAAAGAACAGTGAGAGGGGTGGATTATCTTTTAATGCTATCTTTTCCAAGACAAGCCTTATTGGCGATCAATTGTAATCACTTTAATGCTGAAAACTAAGCTTTTGCCAAAGATCTGAGAAATAAAATCACTCTTTTCTCTGCAAAGAAACTGATTCACGTGCAATCGAGTGCACACAATAAATAGAATTCTGCCTACATTCTCTTCAATACATTTTGATTGTTAAATCTTTTATTGTATTGTGATTTGGATAGGTTTGAACTTGTTTTCTTTGTATGCAGTATTACATTTTCAATTAAAATTGTAACAAACGCACACTTTTGTACTAATTTCTAAATAAGTTTTAAACGATTTTACTTTGACAAATGAATCGTCTCACATTATTTAATTGAAAGTGAAATTTATGACTTTTAGGTATCAGAAGCACTCCTGGAAGCATGAAGTGGCATGGCTTTAAAGAAGAATGTTCTATGTGTTCACAGGCATATTCCACTTGAAGGCTGGATGTTCTCTGTGCAAATTAAAAGATTGGGCTGCAGAACTTTCTGTATGATCACCATATTTTCAAGCACTGAGCCTGTACAATATAGAATATGGCAATAGAGAAAGACCTAAAGAGGCAGATTTGTTTTTCATCCATTTTCATATTGAAATGAATGAAAATGACAAGAGATGTCTATTTCCCACCATGGTCCAATTGTATATGTAGGAGATGGAAAGGGCAGAGTAGATTTAAAGGTAGTAACAATAGCTTTGGCAGTAGTTGAAGGATAACTGCTTCAAACTAGAAACTAGTTCTTGGAATGGAAGCTTTCCAGAAGTCAATTCCACGCACTTGCAGTACTAATGCAGAATGGTTTTGCACAGAACAAAATATGGAAATTTACACCCATTATTTTCTACTGCTAATTGCTTAAATAAGGACTGTTTCAATCTTTATTCACAATAAATTCATGGCAAGCTTTTCAGCCTGCAAAGTGCATACTCAAGCTCTAAACCAAAAGCCCAGTTTTATTGTTAAGCAATGTTTTTTTCTGATTGTAAGTTTACTGCCAATAGAAAGTTAATACTCCAATGCGATGAAAATTAGATTTCTGAACATCTTAAACAACTTTATGTATTACTGACTATCCTTTTGGTTTTATACAGACCTCCCAACATTAGATTTTACAAATTCATAATTTTGATGTCTAAAATTCAGAATTTTACACATCAAAATTCATAATATGGCACGTAATGCAACTTTTCAGCAAAAGAAAGTATGTATGCCAAATGCGCATAAGCGTTGTTTTACATTCATGTGTGAAAAATGACTTATTTCCAACAGTCTGTAGTTCTTGGACTACATGTACAATGTCAGGCCAATAATGAGTATATTCTGCTATTTATAGAAAGGTTATTGAACAGAGATACTTTTTGCATTCTAAGCGATTCGGTGCATCATCCCCTAGATTTTGATAGCCATTGAAATGTTTGAATGGTTTTCTTGCTGAAAAGTTCAGATCCCTTTCAGATTTGTAATTTTGTTATGAACTAGGCTTTCAAAATTTCCAGCTTGTTACTGTTAAAAAAAATCGCACATTACTATGTAAAATGACATGGTCCTTAAAGTGAATAGTACTTACATTGTTATTTCTATTTTTCCAGAAATTATTTTGCTTCATTATAAAAGTAGGTGCAGAAATACAAGACATCTGAGCCATGAACGAAATCTGTTAACATGAGGACTGTCTTCTTTGTAATTTGTTTGCAAAATCAGAGGCAGAAGTTATATATTTTGTATATGTAGTTTATTCTCACAATGGATTACATTTACAGGTGTAAAATCGGTAGGAAGCAGAATAGAACAGCTATTATACTGTAAATCAGCTGCTTAAAAGCCTAATATACAGCTCTACGTCTTCCATAACAATAAATGTACATAGTTATGAGGAGTAAAATAAAAGATAAAACATCAGGCTTCAGTGGCTTCTGAGCTGCGCACTCAGGCTTATACCAATGTTACATTTAATATAGTCAAACGGTTTGGAGGGCTGCTGATATCAAAGCTAAATCCACAATTTCAGCAGCGGTTGGAATGTAGAACGCAAGTCACTCCAACAAGCACTTCTAAATGAAGAGAAAGACAACCATATGTTGCACTTGGCTCTGCACTGTGCACCAACATTGTATCATAAAGAGGAGCCATGGCTCGTGAGCCAGCCACCTCCTCACCGCAGGCAGGCTGGATTTCTAAGGGGAGTCCATCCTCTGACTGACATATAAGACAACCTGTTCTGCATTTTACTTAAGTCAGTTAATGCGCAACAGGAAATAAAAGTCCAACTGATCATGGTTCAAAAACTCAGTCATTCTCTGTACATACAAACAATTAAGTAGCCTTTGTTGCTGCCACTGAGCACATTGTAACTTTGTGAAGAACATGTGTACTCTGGTCCAAGGCTGACTGCCAGCACAGCACGCTGGTAACTGGCACTACACACATTAATTAAAATAAAATAGTACCATGGGTATAATCAAAAAACTGCAGAAGCTGGAACTCTGATACTTTCAAATTGAAACATCAACTGTTTCTCTTTCCACTGATGCTGTCTGACCTATTGAATGTTTCCAGCATTTTTTGTCTATGATAGTACCATATGCATATTGCAAATTCCCCCAATGCAATTTTAAGAAAGAATCACAATATTTAGCAATCATATCTTTGGAACACAATCGTCTTGCACTCTTAACCCCGCAATAAATGCTTTTAGGAAGAGAAAACAGGCCACAAAAATACAACTGTACAAACTTGATTCTCTGATCGGTATTCCTGGTTATAAGAACTAGATAATAGAATTGCCTTTTCAGGGTTTATTTAATTTGCTACTTTCCTGAATAAAATATTAGAAGTCAAAGGGCAAGTTACATAATTAGCGGCTCCCAGCCATTCTGCGCGAGTTATTAAAACTGGACAGCCATCCACAGAATCCATGATTACATTCCACATTCACCTGGGATCAACGGCAAAGCTTATGTGTGGTGAGACAGGCACAAATACCAAATAATGATTATCAGATAATATACATTGGGATAACCAAAATAATTTCTGAAGCTGCTAAGTGCCTATATTATGGCACTAAAAGTTAAAAAAAATACCAGTTAACACATAATTAAAACAGGTAGGAGGGTCGAGAATCACTACGGGAAATATCAGTGGCAACCTATCTGATCATTTCCCAGTGTTTACTTCAAGACCCACAATTGTTATAAACCAAATCATCTTCAAGCTGGCTTTGTTCCTGTATCACAACAGTACTTTGGCTCACTATAATGAATGAATACAAAAACTGATCTTTAATAACCTTTGTGTCAGTCTACAGTATTTAGAGATATTAATTAAGTGCTAGCTACACTGTGAAAACCTACAATAGAACATAATACAACATAATTAGCAAAGTTCAATATAAAATACAATAAATAAAATAAAAATATTTTCAGTAATATATTTTTTGAAAGATCACTTGCTGTCTTGCTTACAATGGCTATATAGCATGCAAAGCAGTAATGCAGCAATTTTGCTAGAAAGTCACTGCTTATAATGGATGCATAGATAATGTCTATAATCTAGATACAACAGCTAGTCTACTTGTTAAAAAAATAAAAAATAAGTACTAATATTTCTCTACAAGTTTTACCTCCTATAGCAACAGAAGAAACAATAAAAGAAATGGCTTTGTTACAGTAATTTTACCAAATTGACAGAAAGATTACTTCCAAATACAGAACGTTTGGTCAAATGCAATCTGCATTTTTAACACAGTTGTGTTTTCTGCAATATCTAATTTAAGTACAAAAGCTCTACCTACATTTTTTTTCTGATCGCCAATGTTACATACAACATCCTTCTACAAACTGCAGCTTCTATCTATGAACTGGCAGCTTGCAGACATTTTGATTTAAGCAATTACAACTGCACTTGCAGTATCTCCTTCCTCCCAAGGACAACAATGCAAACTAGATTTCAAAAGAGAGCTTACAATTTGAATTTGTTTTTCTGAACAACTGGAGATGAGCAAAAACATTTACATTTTGTTCAATTTAGCGTGAAATAAAAAAAAGTTATACATCAGTGTTAACTCATTTTGAAGCTAGCAAATTTTTTTGATACAGTTAAAATAGGAAGTAAGACTGGGATTTCTTGAAAAGCGTTAGCTACAGATAATACACTACTAACACCCACCACCATTCTGTGAGGTAAATTGATCTGAAAGTAAAATCTGTTTAGTAGCTCTTTGGGTTTACTGGTCACTCACGAATTGTGCACGTGCTCACAGTCACAGATAAGAAATCTTCATCCCTACGGTTACTACTGCCATTAATTTCTACATTAGCACCACTCACATTGAATTGGATGTTGCATTGTTAGCAATTTTCATCTCAGGTGAAACCTATTTGCCCCCTGATCTGACTCATGTACCTTCTATTCCTTAGGAGAATTACATAAATTTGTTACTTTTCGTTGTACTATGTAATTCTATTATTCATTCAGTCTTTAATTCACATCCAAATTCCATTGGTGAAGTGAAACAATTGAATTGCATTTTTGTAACAACAGTTGGTTTACAACTGAAAACTTTGCAAGGAATTCAACTCAATTCACACGATGACAAAAAAAACTCCACTCAAATGTTTAGAATTATTTTGTTTAAAGCATTTAGCAGTTCAGGTCAGTCTGGCCGTTCAGTACAAATAAAATGTGATGATTTCAAGTTTCCCTGTTCTGTGATCTGTGAAATAGTCTCTCCACTTTATTCCTTCCCTATTACCTCTCTTATTCTTGACATCCCGCTGCTACTACTGGCATCTAGTCTATACAGTACAGCTGGGATAGATAAATGTGGTATTTAATAAATGGAACATGTCCATTCCACAGTGGGCTGGAATATCCCAGGTATTCTTGGCATATTTCTGAATATGACATAAGGCAATAATGCAGAATTCATCAATGAATGGCCCAACCACTAACTAAAATGTTCAATTATCAAAAATGTAATATTTTAAATAAAGCTGATACTGAATAAAAATAAACCATTAGGAAAATAAAAATACTTAACAATATAGGTTTATGGCTAATTTTTCCTCTAGTTTCCAGGGAAAATTTATATCACGGCAAGAACAATGATTATGAAATGAGCATATTAATGCTGACTAAACAGGTAAACTATACATCCCTGTTTCAACATTGGTCTAATTTGATTTAGTTTGTACTTCTTCCACAAACAGAAAAATCACAGGGAATCACCGTTGCTCACCTTATTAGGTACACGCGGTAACACAATTGCATTGGCCAACAGGTTTCTACAGACTGAAAAGAAAGAGTTCTATTATAGACCATACACCACAATGTTACACCAGTGACAGTGACAGAAAAAGTGCACTAGTAAATACTTTTGGTGTAATGTTGGTTGTGTGAATTCCAGCTTTTGTAATCAGTGAGACAAACTGGGAACCACTTAATCCAGGGTTTACAGAAATTCCAGACACCTTCCATCAATTAATTAACTCAAATGCTGTTAGCAGAAAGTTATTCATGCGCCTCTCAATACGATGCCATGATAAGGAATGAAATAACATGCTTACATTAAATCTGACAATAAATAATATATGTTGAAGAGGATCAGCATATATAACTCGAAGGCCCAACATCTGCATGGATCATATGTTATGTCAGTCATTACTAGACTCTGGTGTCTAAAAGCATCTATCTAGATTCTCTTCATGGTGATTCAGATACTGGCCGCTTTTGTTTCAAAGTGTCAATGAGGGATAAAACTCCACGTTTTACACTGGTTGTGACACGCCTTGTCATAGAGTCTGTTGGAGGACCAGTAGGATACATCCTTGGGGGAGGTGGTCTGGCTACTAAGCACTTCTGGTACCGAAGCTGCAAGTCAGACACAAAATCCAATTAGTTGCAGTTAACAACTTCAGATAATCAATCAAGTGAAATAAAGATCAGACTAAATTGCTTTACAACCATTAATTAATTTTTGAAAAAAATATTTATTTGTCCTTATAATATTTTTCGATTGAAAGTCTTAAGTTTTAATACAAAGGTTTTAAGAAACTTACCACATATTCATTTTTTGTGTGCAATTATGCAGAAATTAAAAAGTATTAGGTGGCTTCACAGGTTTAAAGGTGGATAAATGTTCATGACTGGATGAAATGTATTCCAGGCTGCTCTGGGAAGCAAGAGAGGAGATTGCTGGGGCCCAGAGAGAGATCTTTCAAATATGTTCACTGGTCACAGGTTGCAGATTTACTCAAGGTCAGCAAATAAGATACTCTTAATTCAAGAATGGCAACAGGGATAAGCCAGATAATTGCAGAAACACAAGTCAAAGATAATTACAGAGATTTTGTTAGGGGGAGATAATGTCGACACAACTTAAATTTTTAGAAGAGATAACAAAAAGAATCGATGTGAGCAGTGTGGTTGGTGTAGATTACATGGACTTTACATAGAATATAGGTGGAGGAGGAGGGCATTTGGCGTCTATTTATTGAGGCATTTGATGAAGTCCTGCTCATGGCTGACTGGTATAATCATGATCATAAGTGATAGAAGCAGAATTAGGCCATTCAGCCCATCAAGTCTACTCCGCCATTCAATCATGGCTGATCTATCTCTCCCTCCCAACCCCATTTTCCTGCCTTCTCCCATAACCCCTGACACCCGTACTAATCAAGAATATCTATCTCTGCTGTAAAAATATCCATTGACTTGGCCTCCATAGCCTTCTGTGGCAAAGATTTCCACAGATTCACCACACTCAGACTAAAGAAACCCTTCCTCATCTCCTTCCTAAAGGAACGTCCTTTACGTCTGAGGCTATGACCTTTGGTCCTAGACTCTCCCACTAGCGGAAACATCCTCTCCACATTCACTCTATCCAAGCCTTTCACTATTAGGTACGTTTCAATGAGGTCCCCCCTACTAAACTCCAGCAAGTACAGGCCCGGGGACGTCAAACGCTCATCATATCTTAACCCACTCATTTCTGGGATCATTCTCGTAAATCTCCAAAGGATCCTCTCCAGAGTCAGCACATCCTTCCTCAGATATGGTGCCCAAAATTACACACAATATTCCAAATGCGGCCTGACTAGCACCTTATAGAGCCTTAGCATTATATCCCTGTTTTTTGTATTCAAGTCCTCCTGAAATAAATGCTAACCTAAATGTTTGCCTTCCTTACTACCTTTTGGGATAACTTTTTGGGAATCCTGCACCAGAACTCCCAAGTCCGTTTGCACCTCCGATCTCTGGATTCTCTTCTCATTTAGAAAATAGTCTACGCCTTTATTCCAACTACCAAAATGCATGATTCCACTCTTTGCTACACTATATTCTATCTGCCACTTCTCTGTCCACTCTCCCAACCTGTCTAAGTCTCTGCTTTCACTACAATACCTGCCCCTCCACCTATTTTCGTATTAAAGGTTGTAGACCATGGATCCAAGGCATATTGGCAAATTGGATCCAATATTAGCATGGTAATAGGAAGCAAAGCATGAATGTTTATGTGATTGAAAGTCTGTGACCAGTGGTGTACCACAAGAATCGATGCCAAGACCTTAACGTTTGTCATACACATCAAAGATTTGGATATGACGGCAGGAGATATGAGTAGCAAGTCTGCAGATGGTATAAAAATTAGTGTGCTTGACAGTGAGGAGCACAGTCATAAATTGTAGGAAAATATTAACCAGTTGGTTCCTCTCCAGAGTCAGCACATCCTTCCTCAGATATGGTGCCCAAAATTACACACAATATTCCAAATGCGGCCTGACTATGCATTCCCTCTCTCTCCGCCCCTCTCCCACCCTGGTCACCCTGCCAGTTTGCATCCAAATATCCCTTCGTGATCACCTCTTCCACAGCCAACAATGGACCATTGTGGGCCCCTCCTTTCCTTGTGCCGGCTCTGATTTGTTCTGAAACTTTTAGATTTTTTTTAGATTTAGAGATACAGCGCGGAAACAGACCCTTCGGCCCACCGAGTCCGCGCCGTCCAGCGATCCTCGCACATTAACACTATCCTACACACACTAGGGACAATTTTTACATTTACCCAGTCAATCAACCTACATACCTGTACGTCTTTGGAGTGTGGGAGGAAACCGAAGATCTCGGAGAAAACCCACGCAGGTCACGGGGAGAACGTACAAACTCCGTACAGACGGCGCCCGTAGTCAGGATCGAACCTGAGTCTCTGGCGCTGCATTCGCTGTAAGGCAGCAACTCTACCGCTGCGCCACCGTGCCGCCCCTGGCGGTTTTCATACCTCTAGTTTCCCTCTCCCCTCACTCTCAGCCTAAAGAAGGGTTTCAACCAGAAACATCATCTATTGCTTTTCTCCAGAAATGCTGCCTGACCCGCTAGGTTACTCCAGCATTTTGTGTCTATCTTCACTAGTTGGTAAGATGAGCAGTGCAGTGGCAGGTGGAATTTAATCTGATATGTGCGAGGTGATACACATTAGGATGTCTAGTGAGGGTAGGACGTACACAAAGAATGGTAGGGCCTAGAGGAATACTGATGAACAAATCAAAGGGTACCTGAAGTTGGCAGCACAGATACGGTGGTGAAGGCAGCATTTGGGATACTTCCCTTCATTACCTGGGTATGGAATATGGTACAACTATAAAATATTGGGTAGGTCACAGCTGGAGTACTGGGTATAGTGTGGATGCACTGGCTGAGTGGATGATGGATGCAGGTAGTCACACAACATCTACATGTCTAGGTGAGCACCTGGATCATCAGCATATGGAGGGCATTAGAACAAGTGACAGTAATTGGGATTAATATAGATGGTTATTTGATGGTCAACGTGACCATTGTAGACTTGAGCGACTAATTCCATGCATGATTCCTTTACTCTTGGTTGTAGTGCATTAAGCAGATTAGATTTTAATAAAGCTAGAAAGTGATACAAAATAAAAACATTTAAAAAGGTAGAATAAGCAACATATTAATGTGTGAATTACAGCATAGTTGTGAATGTCAGAGGAAGTTGCTGTGTTAGAAAATTATGCTGGTATTCATTTACGAAGCCAGAACACCATGTTCATAAACTTACTCATTCTGAGCACATCATGAGCTTAACGCTTCACAAGCTTCTTAATTTTGTGTGGAAAATGTTCAGATATATTAACCATATAGTTTAACAAACCACTACAGCCCACAAATTGGATTTCATCCATTTCAATTTGTTACGTGGATGCAATATTTTGCTTTCAAACCAAAACACATAAAAAAGGAGACAATAGGGCAAACTTGCTGTAAGGAATCACGACAAAAATTATGTCCTGTTGAGAGAGGTTAAAGTCAAAACTACAATAAAGCAGGCAGCTACTGTGTTGTTTGTGCACTGATCAATGGGATGCAAGTCTGCAGCTGCCAGGGAGATAAGGAATAATGGTGCTGGAGTAGAGTGGAAAATGATGGGGGGATGGGGTAGACAGTGGTAAGGTGAAGGTGATAGTTGGAACAGGTGGATCCTACTCCATATGGACACGAGCACAGTCTGCATGTGCAGATGCTGGAATCTGGAGCAAAAATAAGCTGCTGGAAGAACTCAAGACCATTAGGCAGCGTCTGTGGACGCAAAGGGATGGAGATGTTCAGTAGGTCAACATGACTGAAAAGGGGTATTAAGACCCCTGCTAATATAAACTGATGAAGGGGGGGGGTGAGGGGGAGGGAGGCAGGGGCTAGGAAATGAAGGTTGATTAAGAAGGTTAAATCGTTGGGTATTAATAGTGAGGTTGCAAGATGGATTCAACAATGGCTGAATGGGAGATACCAGAGGGTAACGGTTGACAATTGTATGTCAGGTTGGAGGCCAGTGTCTAGTGGAGTGCCCCAAGGATCTGTGTTGGGTCCACTGTTGTTTGTCATTTACATTAATGATCTGGATGATGGTGTGGCAAATTGGATTAGTAAATATGCAGATGATACTAAGATAGGTGGAGTAGTTGATAGTGAGGTAGATTTTCAAAGTCTACAGAGAGACTTGGGCCTTTTGGAAGGGTGGGCTGAAAGATGGCAGATGGAGTTTAATGCTGATAAGTGTGAGGTGCTGCATTTTGGTAGGACAAATCAAAATAGGACGTACAGGGTAAATGGTAGGGAATTGAGGAATGCAGTGGAACAGAGGGATCTGGGAATAACTGTGCATTGTTCCCTGAAGGTGGAATCTCATGTGGATAGGGTGGTGAAGAAGGCGTTTGGTATGCTTGCCTTTATAAATCAGAGCATCGAGTATAGAAGTTGGGATGTAATGTTGAAATTGTACAGGGCATTGGTGAGGCCGAATCTGGAGTATGGTGTGCAGTTCTGGTCGCCAAATTATAGGAAGGATGTCGACAAAATGGAGAGGGTACAGAGGAGATTTACTAGAATGTTGCTTGGGTTTCAGCACTTAGGCTACAGAGAGAGGTTGAACAGGTTGGGTCTTTATTCTTTGGAGCGTAGAAGGTTGAGGGGGGACTTGATAGAGGTTTTTTAAATTTTGAGAGGGACGGACAGAGTTGACGTGGGTAGGCTTTTCCCTTTGAGAGTGGGGAAGATTCCAACAAGGGGACATAGCTTCAGAATTGAGGGACAAAGGTTTAGGGGTAACATGAGGGGGAACTTCTTTACTCAGAGGGTTGTGGCTGTATGGAATGGGCTTCCGGTGGAAGTGGTGGAGGCTGGCTCGATTTTATTATTTAAGAGTAAATTGGATAGGTATATGGATAAGAGGGGATTAGAGGGTTATGGTCTGAGTGCAGGTAGATGAGACTAGGTCAGGGAGAATGGTCGGCGTAGACTGGTAGGGCCGGACAGGCCTGTTTCCATGCTGTAGTTGTTATATGTTATATGTTATATGTTCCAGGTGAGGAGGATTGATAGACAGATGCAATGAGGTGGGGGAAGGAGGGTGCAGGCAGGGAGGTGACGGGGTGGACAGTCGCTGTGGGGTGAGTGAGTGAGTGAGTGAGTGAGTGGTGGACAGACATGGCTGGTGGGGGAGGGGAAAGAAACAAAGTGATATGAATGGTGGAAAGAAGGGAATATGTGAGAGGACCTGGATGGATCTGGAGGAGTGAGGAACACAGGGGGTTACCCCAAATTAAAGGTCAATGTTCACGTCACTGGGTTGTGGATTACTGGGGTGAAAGGTGAGGACCAAGAACTCTATCAGTGTGTTGTCTGGGGAGAGATGCAGTGAGAGCAAAAGTGCAGGAAATGTGGATGAGCGATCCATCAACCACAGTGGGGGGAGGAGCAGCCACGTTTTCTGAAAATGGAAGACATTTCAAAGATATTGGAAGTAGTCCAAGTGAATTTGAAGCAGGATGGAAGTTGGTGACGTTTACAAAATTGATGAGTGCAGGAGGCAGCACTAATGCAGTCCTCGATGTAGCGAGGAGTAGTTGGGAGTAGTGTCAAGGTTGGTTTGGAACAAAGACGGCTTAATGTAATCGATGAAAGGCAGGTGTAGCTGGAGCCATGCAAGTGCTCACGGTTATACCTTTGATTTTCAGATAGTGAGAGGAATCAAAAGAGATGTTCATCGTGAGAGTGTTCCCTCAGGCACTGGGCCACAGATGAAGATATCAGTCAACTGAAGGTATCAGTGGATTGATGCTTTGATCTGTGTCAAGGCTTCTGGTAGTGACATTTTTCATACATTAAAATGAGGGGCTGGGTGCCTGGCAGGAATTCTGTAAGATATGGAAACATTACATGATTTACTCCTTTCAGTGTGATGCACGTCCTTAGATTTTCAGTAGAATAAGATCATAGGATGTGATCTTTTGATTCATTGCCAGTAAAAAATGAACTAATTGCATTGCATACATATGTTTAGATTGGGAAAATATCACTTTCTTTAGAAAGTATTCCGTCGACTGTGGAATTCTAACAGGAAGCAAAAAGCTTTTTACACAACTGCTTTATTTTCAACGGGCTTAAAAACAATAACTAGAGAGGATTGCTGAGCTACTATCTACTACATTACTACCAGAAGCCTCAGACCATTTTTGATAGGACTTTACCTTGCAATTGTTTTCAATTGCCCTGGCAATATCAATTGACTTAAGGCACATTGCAGAAGTAATTTACTGGAGTGGCTCTCAAGAAAATAACAACTTTATTCAAAGGGTACACACCATACAAGCAGCCTGCACAGCCTCAGAAACATTTCCTGCATTCGGCTCACACCAGAAGACGTGACATTCAAAGCGCTGATTTCCTGCGTCCATAATAAAGGCAAACGTATGGATATCCTTCCCCACTCCAATAAATGACAGGAAACGAACACGGCACTCCAACAAAACCTCATCTTCATCCTGCTCCAGATGTTAGGAGAAAAATTGGTTGTAATATAAAAAGAACAATCTTGAGATTTTTCCCTTTATTTAATAGAAACATTCTAGCAATGCATTAAATTAAGACTTGTACAATGCCCCTGAAATGCTACATAACAAAACAGAGCAAGAGTCTGAAGAAGGGTCCCGACTCAAAACGCCATTTCTCCATTCCCTCCAGAGATGCTGCCTGACCAGCTGAGTTACACCAGCACTTTTGTGTTTTACTAAAGCACAAGTTAAACTGATCGTTCTGAACCGTTTTGATATCTGGTGCTAGGTGAAGCAACAGGGTTTCAAAATTTGAATAAACGTCTTATACATTGATACTTAGACAATAGGTGCAGGAGTAGGCCATTCGGCCCTTCGAGTCAGCACAGCCATTCAATGTGATCATGGCTGATCATCTACAATCAGTACCCCATTCTTAGCCCTAAGAGCTCTATCGAACTCTCTTTTGAATGCATCCAGTGAATCGGCATCCATTGCTTTCTGAGGCAGAGAATTCCACAGATTCACAACTCTCTGGATGAAAACGTTTTTCCTCATCTCAGTGGACTCCCCCAACATCGGGAACATTGATGTAAGTATGAAAGCTTTGCTTTATTAGTATACTCCTTTTAAATGTTATTTAACACAAACTTTAACTAGAAAAACAAGAAATATTCGAAGGATATTATTTGATAGAATTGTAGGAATTTGTAGCCATTAACGATGTTTCCAGTGCTTACCTTCTGCCTTATCACAGTAACAGTGGCATCAGCAACATTCATAATCACAGAAATCCAGTCTTCCTTGTTGGTTGTGGTCATTATGCTCTCAATGGCTCCATTCAATATTTCGATTCCTTAGCAACAACAAAATGCAAAGATTTATTAATTTTCATTCTTCCAACACAATAGGCTCAATATTAACTTAGAGACAAAGGCTAAGACAAAGAAAAATTTGGGACCAGAAAACCTGGTGGCTAACTATAAATCCCACCAAATTATGCAGCAGGATATCTTACTACTTTTTCACAGGTTTTACACCCAATGATCAGATTAGTCAGAGCATGGAAACAGGTCCTTTGGCCCACTATTAGCTGGTCGGCTAAGTGTCCATTGTTGAATTCAACCCATTTGCCTACATTTGGCCCATTTCTTCTAAAGTTTTCCTATCCACGTTACCTGACTAAATGTTTTTTTGAACAACTCCATTGTACCTGCCTATACATTTACCTCTGGCAGCTCATTTCATTTATGCACCACCCTTTGCATAAATAAATTGTCTCTCAGATCTCTTAAATCTATCCCCTTTCACCTATCGCCATTAGTTCTAACCTCCTCTTCCCTGGGAAAAAGACGAGATGATTTTGTACCCCCCTCATCCTCCTTCGCTCCACTTGGTGGCCATCTGGATGGAGGGCCAGTGGATGATGATGGTTAAGTTTATTGTGATGGAGAGAAGATTGGGGAAGTGAGAGAAAGGCTATTTGATTTTTGGGACAGGGTATGATACTGTGGGAAATCTTCTCCAAGTGTTAAAGGCTTAAATTAAAATGGAAGGCTTGCAGCTTCTTTGATAAAATTCACAAGATTGGATTGGTCAATCACCTTCATCTTGGAAGGTAGAACTAGGAATATTGGGATTGTGCTTAAGGCTTTAAAATATTTACCTCCCCCCCCACACATCTGTCCTTGGGAGTCAAAATTCATGAAAATGTTTTCTTGGATTCTTTATGCTTCATCTTATTTTTAGGAACAAATGTTTCAGTTGTTTGGTGCGTCAAGTTAGAAACGCCATAGACAAAAGAATAAATAAAAATTATTTCTTGATCTCAAAATAGTGGAGCAAATTATAGCAGATGCAATTAAAAGTGATACCTGGATAGAAAACATGAACATTATTTTATTCAGAACTAACGCACGTCATAGTGGTCTGAAGAAGGGTCTCGACCCGAAACGTCACCCATTCCTTCTCTCCCGAGATGCTGCCTGACCTGCTGAGTTACTCCAGCATTTTGTGAATAAATCATAGTGGTCCAGCTTTTGCCCAATATTTCCTGGGTATGTGTTCCCTGTATGAAACCCATGGTTGTGCTAACCTTTTGTGACCTATTCTTGTGGGGCTATTCCAGTCCCAAGCCTGACCAGTGCTGTTATCCAAGTGAATTGTCCTCAAGTGACAACTGTGCATCAGGTCCATCTCTCTGATGGCCATTTGAAAGTTCATGCAGTTAATAGCTTTTTTCAAACTGCTCCAAATGGTACATGGATAGGAAAGGTTTGGAAAGATATGAGCTGGTTGGACTAATGTAGATGGGGCAATATGCAAGTTGTACGGCAAGTTGAGCCAAAAGGTTTGTTTCCATACTGTATGACTATGAACCTATGTCACAGACACATTTATGAACAGTATAAATTGTTTTAAAGAACCAAGCACATCAAGTGTTATCAATTTCTTGTAAATATTTTAGAGATTGTTTTACAACATAAATATTAATCAATAAAACCAGACCTTCACTCATTTTCCTTCCAGATTGGCAATCTCATACATGGGGAAACTACCTACATCAGTTACAAAGTGGATGTAGCTCTCCACTCAACATCTGCCCCATGACCTGCTGCCCTGGCATCTGATCTTAACTGAGTTTCTGGATTTAGTGTTTTGTTGAGGCCACAGATTTCAGGAACACACTGACTTGTGAGGCGGACCTTGATGTGCAATGTAAGGTTTAAAACAGGCATTTCAGCTAAACTGGAGCTGTTTGCTAACTGTTCCCATGTTAGACAAGCAGGCTCATTTGGGAATGCAAGTAGCCCAAGAGGCCTTGGATCATGCAACTGCAAGAACACATCATAGTAAGGTGAGATAAACTTCTACTTCCCAGAGACAGCTGAGGCTAGTTTGGTGTCTGATGTAATAAATAACATCTTAAACCTATGGCCTTGCTTTCTGAATGAGAAGGGATAGCTAGTTTTAAAACATAGTTGATTGTTGTTGGTAGATTTGGGAAACAATTGCAGGCATATTGATTATATTTGTGCACGGTGTGAATGAGCACATGGAACTTGTTAACGATGCCAGGAATGATGCAATTTCTGCCCATTGTTTTTAAATCCAAAATTTACCTAATGGTTTGGCCACAGGTAAGACACCGAGATACTGAACGTGAAATTTCTGTACCAGCTCCATCTTTGGTGTTGGGAAATCTACTACAGAACATAAACAAATTTAGGCACATCAAACTAAATTTTCATCTGTTACATTATTCAGCAATGTCAATGTACAAATGCCGCAGTCAGAGACACGTACAAATAGAAAACCCATCTGCTAAACACATGAAAATGTATTCAAAATGCAAATCACCATGGATTCATTCAAATCCCAGATTAATTTTACAGCCTGGTTGAAAAAAAAAAAATGCATCCATGCATTAAAAGGTCATTAATAGAATTCCCTCCACATTAGAAAAGTAAATGAATATATCTAACACATGCATGCTAAAAAACATGATTCAATTCAATTTTTGTTAAAAAGAAACATGGTTAAAATGTAAAACTTTCTTTTTAAAATATAGACTGGTCTGAACCACATTCTGTCAAAATGGTTTAAATTTTCTTTTATTATACTCATTTTTATAGTCAGTGGTAACTTTTGCTTTTGCAACCAAAGCAATTAAGTACAGACATTATACAAACATTTGGATTTCGTACTGTGCCGTTCTAGATCTCAGGTCAGCCTGCAATATTTCACTCCAACAAAGTATCTTTAAAGCAATGTTGGAAATTTGCATGTGCATCAAGTTCCATCAAATTGTAATTTCAAAATAACCAGTTAATCAGATTTTAGTGACGTTCGTCTAGCTTCCCTTCCTCTGGCTTCACATTTCACTCCACTTCTCTGCTTATTTTACATCCTTTTGTTTCCCTTTCATCTCCCATCATTGTCCACCATCTGCCAATCAAACCCCCTCACCTGCATCCACCTATTACTTGCCAGACTTTGTTCTGCCCCCATTTTTTTCCAGCTCCCCCCACCACTTACAATCACTACAGAAAGTTACTGAGCCGAAATGTCACCTATCCACATCCTTCAGAGATGCTGCCCGATCTGCCGAGTTTCTCCAGCACCATGTCCTTTTTGTAAAATAGCACCTGCAGTACCTTGCTTCTCTCTCAAAGATAAATATTTATTACCAGAAGTATTCCCTGCGTGTATTTCAAAATTAACGCTGTTTTCTCTTTCACATTTAAGTTATATATATACTTGGATATAAATATAGATGGTTTGGTTGGTATGTTTGTGGATGACCCCTAGATTGCTGGGGTCACAGACTGTGAGGCAGGCTGTCAAAGTATACAGAGAGAGTGGGACTGGCACACTGTGGGCGGCACGATGGCGCAGCGGTGGAGTTGCTGCCTTACAGCCCCAGAGACCCAGGTTCAATCTTGACTATGGGCACTGTCTGCATGGAGTTTGCATGTTCTCCCTGTGTCTGCGTGGATTTTCTTCGGGTGCTCTGGTTTCCTCCCACACTCCAAAGACATACAAGATTGTAGGTTAATTGGCTTCAGTAAGAATTCTAAATTGTCCCTAGTGTGTCAGATAGTGCTACTGTACGGGAATCTCTGGTCGGTGCGGACTCGCCGAAGGGCCAGTTTCCGCGCTGCATCTCTAAACCAAACTAAAAAGATATAGATCAGCTAAAGAAATGGGTGAAGAAATGGTAGATGGAGGTGCTGCACTTTGGGAGGTTGAATGTAAGTGGGAAATATAGAATTAATGGCATGAGGGTGGCAGCACAAGTAGATGGGGCAGTAAAGAAGGAGATTTATCCACCGAATATTTTTAATCTTGCAAAAAGTTCAGATTATGTTTGTGTCTCTGGAGAGGGACTTGAAGTCACAACCTTATAGTTCAAAGGCAAGACATCCATCACTGAGCAACAGCTATCACCAACTATAGAACTTTATTACCAAAATGTACTTTCTCTAAAAATATAACCTTGCAGAGGAACATCAAGGTTCACGTTGACTCTTTCCTGAGAGACGCTGCACGCCACAGCTTTGGCGTTTCTCCGTTCTGCCATAATCTGCAACATTAAGAAAGGTACGGAGGACAGTTATTGGTTATTTAAATCCTTACCCTTTCTTCTTCAATCAGTCTGAAGTCAAGATTGCTCAGTTCACATTTGTAAATACAGGGAGAATAAGTAGACTAGAGATAATTCTAATGACAAGCGGAGCTGTCATCTCTCTTTGGTGTAGCAATCTACTCGTCCAGTATAGTTGCAGTCTACATCTGTATGTCATTCATGCAAAATTGCAACCATTATGTTTCACCCTATTCTCACTGTTTACCTCAATTAAATTTAGTGATGATAACTTTCCCTTCTACCCTTGAGAAAATAAAGGATTAATACCCATTTCCATTTTCAGTTCATTTTTACCTTTCTGGTTACTTACATCATCATGAAAACTCAGGTATCTTAATGATGCAAATACCTCTCAAGGTAAGGGAACAACGTGCGATTATCATTTCCTTCAAGACTTTCGAATGGAATGGAATTCTCTCACCTTTGAGCAGATTTCGTGAAGACTGGTTGCGATGGCTTTTGCTGGTGTATCACATCTGAACACATGGCATTTTAGAATCCGTGTATCTTTATCTCTTGCTACATAGGCAAAATCCCTGCACAAATAAAAGTATTAACCATTAGCTACAATTATTTGATGCAAATATTTGAACTTATGAAAGGATCAGGTTTACCCAAGCTTTGAGTGCCACATTCAGCTTGTTGTTGCCTTTCCCAGGCGAGTGTCCGTAGTATTTTGTCATTGCTGAATGCACACCCTCTTTCCTACAATAATCATATTCTCAGCTTCCCCCATCATTTGCTGGACCAATGCTCCAATTACTGGACTAACTCCCCATTTATCTGTCTGATTCCACCCTATACCAGAGTGTTGTGGCAGCAATACAGAGGGTGCAGAAGAGACTCGCTGGGATGTTGCTTGGAGTGAAGGGCAGTAATTATAAGGACAGTGAATAGTGGTGTGCCTCAGGGTTTGGTGCTAGGCCCCTTTGCTGTTTGTCATCCATATCAATGATTTGGATGAGCATGTACATGGCTAGATTAGTAAGTTTGCAGATGACACAAAAGTGGGTGGTATTGCAGATAATGAAGATGATTGTCAAAAATTACAGCAGTATCTTGATCGATCGGACAGCATTCCCCCCTCCCCCATATGGTCTGTTACAACAAGGGTTTACTGTATATCTTTTGGCAGAACTAGAATTCTGATTCAAGACATTGGTTAAAAAAATGCCAATTGAGCTCTGCAGAGAAAGTTTCTTAATAGCAGAGTTTGATCTGGAGGACACTGTTAAAGGGTGGTAAGTGTGATTCAACCATCTGCAAAAAGGAACTGAATGAGTGTTTGACAAATAAAATAGAGGCTAATGGGTGAAAAAAGCTAGGGAACGGGGCTATCTGGATCGATCTTTGGATGAGTTGGCCTGGACCTGATGGGCCAAAGGGCAATAGATCTATAATTTCAACAGCTTTTATCCCATTAAGTGCAAATTAAATATTGCATAGAGCTTTTGATTTAACAAGAGAGAAAATGCATACATTATCTCAATGCTGGGACATGGTCACCTATGCATAACAGCACATCTTCCTGAAAATAATTGTTCAATTATTTTTGTTTACATACAATTAATGAAATAGTTTTCAGGTGAACCATAAGCCTAGAAGCAGGCAGTGACAATATCAGTGGGCAGTACTTAAATGTGTTTATGTTCTGGCGCTGTTTCGGGACAAGCATCAAAATGTTGAAGCAGGAGAGAAGTATTGTCAGAATGCATTTGCTATTCCTCTGCTGACAGCACCACTGGTAATTTAACACCCACAAGCAATAAACTTTAACCCAGACAAATACATAAAGTGCTGGAGTAACTCAGTGGCTCAGGCAGCAATTCTAGAGAACATGGAAAGGTGATGTTTCCGGTGAAGACACTTCTTCAGACCAATTGTGGGAACTGGGGAAGGGGGTGGAAGAGATGAGGGGCAGGGCAAAGCCTGGCAAGTGACAGCTTGATACAGGTGAGAGGTTTTTTTGTTGATAGGCAGATAGTTGGTCAAAGGGCAGAGATAAAAAGACCGGCTCCTTTGGTTTCCTCCCATATTCCAAAGACATGCAGGTTTGTAGGTTAATTGGCTTCCGTAATTTGCCCCTAGTGTGTAGGATGCAAAACTGGGATGACATAGAACAAGTGTACAGGAAATTGTTAGTCGATGTGGACCTGATAGGCCGAAGGACCTGTTTCCATGCTGGATTTCTAAACTACACTAAAATTAAAAGATTTTTTTGTAGTTATGTAAAATTGGAGAATTCAATGCTCATGCTGTTGGGTTGCAAGCTACCCAATCAGCATATAAGAAGCCATTTCCTCCAGTTTATGTACTCCAGTAATGGAGGCGGCCCAGGATAGAAAGGCCAGGAATAGGAAGAGTAGTTAAAATGGTTAACGACAAGGAGATCCAGTAGGTTTTGGCAGACTGAGCGCTTTGGAAACACCGGATGCAGTAAATGAGGTTAGAAGAGGTTCACGTGAACCTCTTTCACACCTGGATCTCATGAGCAATTCCTCCAACCTCATCGACTGCATTCGAAGTTCCCTGGGGATTTTACAATCCTCTATTCTACATAATAAACAAAAAGAGACATGGTTCTCAAAAAGGACAAAGTATTTGACAGGCACAATAACAATATTTAATAATCCTATGGACAGGTACATGGATAGGAAAGGTTTGAAGGGATATGGGCCAAATGCAGGCAAAAGGGACCAGCTTAGATGGGACATCTTAGTCAGCATCGATGAGGCGGCCTATTTCTGTGCTGTTGGACTGCAAGTAGCAAGTTTGTAAAGTCTGAAGAAGGGTCTTGATCCGAAATGGCACCTATTCCTTTTCTCCAGAAATGCTGTCTGACCTGCTGAGTTACTCCAGCTTTTTATGTCTATCTTCGGCTTAACCAGCATCTGCATTTCTTTCCTACACAAGTCCACTTTTCCATTCCTCCCAAATAAAATTACAATAAGAGACTACTTGTTGGAGGGTACAGAGTGAAGCTTCATTTAGACTCTTTAACCCATTAACTGAACAACATGGAAATATGCATGAGTTGCCACTATGGCAAAGGACACTTTGTACAATTTTAATGGGAAAAAGAAAGCAAGATCTAAATTGAAAATCTTTGCACGTTCCTGATATTTTGAAAGCTCAGGATTAAAAGCATAAATTTAAAAATAGCTCAACATTTGTCTTGATTTTGAGGATAAATTTGGTACACAAAATCCATTCGTAAAACACCATCCAAGTACCTCAGGACTGAGGGATATCAATTTACTGGAAAAGGCTAATTTTCTAATATTTCAGTACATTAATTAAATTATAGATCTAGATTATCAATGTATCACTGGGCAGAAAATGAACGCTTTCACATGAAGAAAACTAAAATGAACAAGCCTATTTCCAAATATTTCTACCAAAATGGTTAATGCTGAGTTAAAATGGCACTTGGTAAGTCATGTGATGCTGACAACCGTGTGCAACTGTCAAGAGGTAACAATGTATTATCTAATGGTGCTTCTAAATCGGTCTCACATTGGAATCCAGGCCTTAAAAAGAATCAGAGCAGGGCCAATAATTTAGTTGCTCTCAAACCCATGATCAGTTGAAATGAAAAGACAATTTGATTGTGGAATCCTTGATTGGTCAAAAACTGTAAATATGTAAACCAAAACAAAATATACAGTTAAACAGTCCACGCAGTTATCTAATGTTAACATTAGCATCAATGGATTCAGATAATTCTGCTCCGGTTCTTTCATCACTCCTAGATTTTGAAGAGTCTCCTAACTTCAGTTGTAAGCCACTGGGGCTTTTATTCAATGCCACAGTTCCAGTTGCTTGAATATTCTAATGACTGATATCAAAGATAAGAAAATAAGTTCCAAAGAGAAGTATATATAATGGTGCAGGTCCATTGATAATTAATTGATATTCCTGAATATAGCTATTATTGGGCATAATGGTCATCATAAGTGATAGGTATAGAATTAGGCCATTCGGCCCATCAAGTCTACTCCGCCATTCAATCATGTCTGATTGTAGGCAAAATTAGAGCACATGGTATTGGGGATAGGGTGTTTAAATGGATAGAGAATTGGTTAGCAGGCAGGAAACAAAGAGTAGGAATAAACGGGTCCCTGTCAGAATGGCAGGCAGTGGCAAGTGGAGTGCCGCAAGGTTCGGTGCTGGGGCCACAACTATTTACAATATATATTAATGATTTAGATGATGGAATTAAAAGCAACACTAGCAAATTTGCAGATGACACAAAGCTGAGTGGCAGTGTGAACTGCGAAGAGGATGCTAGGAGGTTGCAGGGTGACTTGGACAGGTTGAGTGAGTGGGCAGATGCATGGCAGATGCAGTATAATGTAGATAAATGTGAGGTTATCCACTTTGGCGGCAAGAACAAGGAGGCAGATTATTATCTTAATGGTGTCAAATTAGGAAAAAGGGAAGTGCAACGAGACCTGGGTGTCCTTGTACACCAGTCACTGAAAGTAAACATGCAGGTACAGCAGGCAGTGAAGAAAACTAATGGCATGTTGGCCTTCTTAACGAGAGGATTTGAGTACAGGAGTAAAGAGGTCCTTCTGCAGTTGTACAGGGCCTTGGTGAGTGTACATCTGGAGTATTGTGTGCAGTTTTGGTCTTCTAATTTGAGGAAGGACATCCTTGCTATTGCGGCAGTGCAGAGAAGGTTCACGAGGTTAATCCCTGGGATGGCGGGACTGCCATATGAGGAAAGATTGGAAAGACTGGGCTTGTATTCACTGGAATTTAGAAGGATGAGAGGGGATCTTATAGAAATGTATAAAATTATAAAAGGACTGGACAAGCTAGATGCTGGAAAAATGTTCCCAATGTTGGGGGAGTCCAGAACTAGGGGCCACAGTCTAAGAATAAAGTGGAGGCCATTTAAAACTGAGATGAGAAAAAACTTTTTCACCCAGATAGTTGGGAATTTGTGGAATTCTCTGGCACAGAAGGCATTAGAGGCCAATTCACTGGATGAATTTAAAAGAGAGTTAGATAGAGCTCTAGGGGCTAGCGGAATCAAGGGATATGGGGAGAAGGCAGGGACGGGTTACTGATTGTGGATGATCAGCCATGATCACAATGAATGGCGGTGCTGGCTCGAAGGGCCAAATGACCTCCTCCTGCACTTTTTTACGTGTCTATTTGATCTATCTCTAAGCTCTTAACCCCATTCTCCTGCCTTCTTCCCATAACCTCTGACACTTGCACCAAATATAATTAAAAAGATAGAAACCTGTATTTTTAAAATGTTTTAAATTAATTCTACCTGGTTCTCTGCGATTATTATAAGCTATAATTTTGACATATTTATTAATTTATGCCAAATAGAGTAGCTTAAAGTAATTTTCAACTTAAGCAACTAACTTCAGGGACACCGCGGTTACTTGAAACCACTTTACGGCTAACATTACTTCTGAGTATTCTGGAATATTTTCTTATCCAAGTGATAAAATTACATCTGGTATTTGTTGGGTCAGGTTACAAGTGTGATTGGCACCATCTATTTATGAAGTATATTGGAATCTCTTTAAATACTGCAGGTGCAATATAAATGCAAGTTGTCATTGCTGCATTCCAGATATATTTAATGTACTACTTGTAACACATCTTTAAATTTTGTGTTCTCTATGTCTGGTACACTGCCATGATGATTTGTATGGCTGATGACCTTTGAAGTTTGCCTGAGGGAAGGATTTACTGAATGGCACATTTTTAGTTATGGGTTACGTGATATTTACTCAAGGACTCAGGCACAATAGAAGCTTCATGCAGTCGTTCTAAGCCAGAACAGTTATTGGCCCATTGCACCAATGTCATTGTGTCTCAATCAGAAAGGTGATTAAGATTTCAAGGCAAGCCCATGTCTTAACAGGAATGCAGTGCATGTTCTATACTGCCTTCTGAAATAAGGGGCTTAATCATACGAGGAGAAATTCAGTGGACTAGTTCTAAGGGTGTCAAAGGTTATGGGGAGAAGGCAGGAAAATGGAATTGAGAGGGCAAAATAAATCAGCCATGATCAAATGGCAGAGCTCATTATGCAACGAAGCAGACTCAAGGGGTTGAACAGTCAACATATTACCCAAGATCTTAAGTGACACAACTGATGAGTTGAGAATTGTGGAACTAGTTTTGAGAGCAAGAAAGACCTCAGCTGTGGTTTATGAAAAGACAAGAAATCTGGGAGCTATGTCTCAGGATGGAATTAATAATGTCAGGCAATTGGGAAAAAAACGTGAATAAAATTTTCAAAGTTTTATGTTCAGAAGAATTGTTTTAACCTTCTCAAAGTCAATTTTAAAGTCAGACTTTTTTTGGCTAATGATAGTAATGATAGCTCTGACCAAACAAGACACATCTTTAAATTTCAAACTTCGGTATTTTTCCAATAAACTATTCAGTGGTGTTCCCTGCTCATGGTAAAATATATTGTGAAGTGAAAGAAGGTTAAAACACATCTGGCTCTACAATATGGCTTGAACTAACTCTAAAACAATCAGTAAGTCTGATCACCTCTTCTGTACCATAAAATTTCCTAGTCGTGTATTGGAGGGAAAAGGACAAAATGCTGAATTACAACAAACTGAAATTGCAATTCTCCCACTCAAATTCAAGTTTAAGAACTCATCTGTTCACATTTGCAGAACGAGGTGCAGCACACACACCCCTTTGGGAATATGAATAAATATCAAAAATGGAAAAATTACCTCTCTCTGAGTCCAGGAAAGCAGAGGAAAGAAATAAGAAAGAATGCAATGAACATCAGGAAAATTTGTAAGCCTAGATGTTTACAGCAAATCAAAAAAACATTCATCAATGATTTCCTCCAATGAAGTTCCCACAATTGGTTGCTAAGATATATTACCAGTACACCATACACATTAATGAATAAAGCCAGTTCTATTTTTCATATAGTAGCGGAATGTGAACAGAATGTGACAATAAATCCTGCATACAATTTGGAGATCACAATTTTATCAGTATTATATATAGAATGCACAATATGAGAATGCTCAGCAAATTCCACTGATAAACAATTCTAAATCCACCTCATTACTCAGTCACTTGTGGGCTGCATAATCTTTGTGCCTGGATTAACACCATGTTGGGCTTTTCTTTCAGCACAATATGCCCCGATCCAAAGCATGTTATGCATCCCAAATGAATCAAATGCATACGATTTTTCATACAAGTTGGATAAAAAACTATTGTTAGCCCTGCCAGCAAAATGGCTTAACCCGAGACTGAATTAATTTCAAGTTGCAAGGCTTCACTTATTCACCTCATTTGTGGGTTTTTAAGACAACTTTTAAAATGACATGCACATTTGTTTATTTCTCTTTTATATTTCCAATTTTTTTTATTTTCACCAGAAAGATATTAAGAAATGTGTCTTTAAAGTATTTGAAAATGTTTTACTTTTTACAGGGAATTATCTTAAGAAATGTTTCCAAATGGTTTTTCGTTGAAATTATTTTCATTTATTTGGATTACCTGCAGATGATTAATTCAATATTTTGATTAAATATGACAATGTAATAAACAGCCATTCAGCTCTCTTACTCAAACCACAAACTTACTCAAACTAAAGGGCCTGTCCCACTTTAGGCGATTTTAAGGCAACTGCCGGCGACTGTCAACGTGGTAGCAGATCGCCGAACTTTTCTTTTACCCAACGACAATGACCACGACAATGCTGAGTCAGGTCGAGATTACACCGTCTTCGGAAACATTGCAAAATTCCCACGCTATCAATGCTTCTCCGGCGTCCTAATTTTCGCTTAAATCACTGACAAGTCGGTAAGTACTTGAGAGTTTTGAACTATAACATCTTGTATGGATTACTTAAAAACCAAGCTTCACTGTAACAAGGCATAAACTGGCTTTACTTCCAGTTTACTAATAGTAGTATTAAAAAATAAATGTTTTAAGTGGTTAAATGGATTTTTGTGAAAAGTGTGTGGGCATTCGTTGAAAATGTACGGGAGATGCATATCTGGTTTCTGGGTTGCATATCTGGGTTGGGAGCCCACTTTAAACGTAATGGCTGATGGCCATAAACATCGCAAAATTCCCACGCTTACCTGACCGTCAAACTGTCGCCTCCAATCTACCTGTCAAATGTCCTGACGGTAAATAAATTGGTTAAACACAAGCATTTTATGGTATTTTGAAATTACTTTATTTATTTTAATATAATGTGCTTCTAAAGGCATCTAAGAGAACCTAGCAAACCTGGGGACAGCATGCGACAGCGCCCGCAATAAGCAAAGATACC
Organism: Rhinoraja longicauda; assembly: GCF_053455715.1. Lineage (NCBI taxonomy): Eukaryota > Metazoa > Chordata > Chondrichthyes > Rajiformes > Arhynchobatidae > Rhinoraja > Rhinoraja longicauda. The sequence goes on along the minus strand of NC_135953.1, from coordinate 67,717,123 downwards.
TGGCGACAAGCCAGCTGTCGCTGAGAAATTTCACTCCGGATAATTTCTCAGCGACGCACTGAGATCCACTACGATTCTTGGAAGACTCCTCACGATCATGCCCGCGACACCCGGCGAACTGTCGGCGACAGCCTAGTCACCGGCAGTCGCATTAAAAACGCCTAAAGTGGGACAGGCCCTGAAGGCACCCACACACATTAAAAAGAACACTTTGTAAAATTAACAATTCTGAAGAGCTGTGTTTAGCACCATCATGTGATTTGGGTGGCTTATAGCAGATGACAAGTTCAGTCATTGCAAATGAGTTAGAGTGGAAACGAAGGGAAACAAGACATGCCAAAACCAGAAAAATCTTGGCTCATTTTTATTTATTCATTTTTGTTAGATGTAAACATTGCTGCACTGCACCTTTTTGTCTTATCAGATTGCACCAAGGCACCAACTTGTCTCCGCCGCTTTACCTTCAGCTTTGGTTACTATCTCCACCCTTGGTTACTATCTCCACCATCTCCCCACCATCTGACACATATGCACATCAACTCTTCAGCTATCAATTGCCACTTCTTCCCTCATCTCTCTCTTTCCTCTTCTCTAGTCTGAAGAAGGGTTACGACCTGAAATGTCATCTGTCCAGTCCCTCGATAGATGTGCCTAACCTGCTGAGTTCATCCAGCAGTTTCATTTTTTGGTCAAGATTTATCACCCTTCAGATGAAGGAGGCAACGCAACTTGAATTACTGCAGTAATTCTGGTAAAGATACTCTCACGACAATGTTGGCTGGAGAGTACTGTGATTCTGACCTAGTGATGAAGGACCTAGTGATATATTTCCATATCAAGATGGTGTGCCATTTGCAGGGGGAGTCTTCAGTTAATGGTGTTTCCATGCATCTGCTGCCCTGGTCATTCTGAGTCCTACATAGATTACTGCTTTCCAAGGTGCTGTTGGTAGTAGTCTAGAAGAGCAGCTGTATTACACACAGCTGTATTACATTTTTAAGATGGTACAACCAATGTCCACTGTATACCAATGATGGAGGGTATGAATTGTTAATCAAGTGGGCAGCTTTACTGGATTGCCAAAGCGCCTGAAATGAAAACTCTATTACCTATAAATAGGTTAAAAAATGCAAAGCTGGAGACAGAAAAAACAATTGCTTCTTTCTTTGGTACAATTGCCTAACGCTTAATTAAAATTAACTGTAATAATTACATAATTTTAAACTTTCCTCCTCCCAGTTTGCAAGCTAATACACGGAGTTGCATTTGTGACTTACAATGCCCGACTATAATTATAGAACTGTCGCAAATTGGGGATCAGACACTGTTGGATCATTTCACCCAATTACAATGAAATGCCTGAACAAGCACAGAAAGTCACAATGCTTGCACACTGAGATACAGTATAACCTTGGGGACTGCTCAGTACAGACAAGAGAAGCTATGACAAATGGACTCTGCCGGCACTGTTAACTGCTTATCTTATTTTTCAGACCATGATCGATCAGCAGTGCAATTCCAACATCTGTTTTTAAATGTCCAGCATTTACTTTTTTTTTAAACACACTCTTGAATTCACAAATTTTACTGATACCAAATAGTCTTCCAAAGTTTGCCTGGCAACATGCATTATGACAGTGTATGTTGCAAACGATACTTGAGCTAAAATGTTAAAGATAAAAGATCAAACCCTGACAGTTAGAATGAACAGATGTCAGTTGCGGGGGTGGTGGGGATTGGGTCTGGGGCGTGAAAAGGGTGAATGAGATTCAAATGCAAAGACATGGAAATTACTGACACTGTTTTTCTCCAAAACAAAGCCAGACATTTCTATTGTAGAATAACGAGTTGTTGAAAATAAAAGCATAAAAATTGATTAACCAGAATTTCAATGTAACATATAGTAGAAAGAAATACTCCATTTTCTTTGATGCCATTCTCTGTTTAGTTTAGAGATATAACGTGAAAACAGGCTGTTTGTCCCAATGAGTGCGTGCTGACCAGCCATCACCCATTCAATTCTACACACTAAGGTCAATTTACAAAGCCAATTAACCTACAAACCTGCACATCTTTGGAATGTGGGAGGAAACCAGAGCACCCGGAGAAAGCCCAAGCGGTCACAGGGAGAATGTACAAACTCCGTACAGACAGCATCCATAGTCAGGATCAAACCCAGGTCTTGGGCACAATAAGGAAGCCACAACACCACACGATGTGGTATTGAAAAGCTAACCCAACAATATAATTAAAAATAAAACTGATTAATGTATTTGAGGGATGGACATGTTGTTACATCTTCTGCAAAATATTGTCTGTCCATGTTTTCCAGAGATGCTGCCTGACCCACTGAGTTACTCCAGCAGTTTGTGTCTTTTTTTTGGTTCATGGATTTAATTGGCAAAACAACATGCCTTTATATATAACTCTTAACACAGGAAAATTGACAGGAAAAATATGACCAAAAAATTCTATTCAAATTTGTAGACTTAAAAGAACATTTTAAAGAAGGATAAAAGAGATGGAGAGACGGCAGGATTGGAGGGAACTCCAGGGGTTGTAGCCTGGGTAGTTGCAGGCAGGGACGATAAAGGTGAAGGAATTTACATCAGAGGTATACAAAAGATATGATTGAAAAAAGCAAACTTACACAAATTTACTAATAATGAAGGCTGTAACAGTGTGTGGTAATGCGAGGATTATATGGCTGAAGGAGTTTACACATATCAGCATGGGCTAAGTGGACTTGAAAACTAGGATGTGAATTTTATAATGAAAATATTACTGGACTGGGTAGCAATGTTAAATAGTAAGTGAAGGAGGCATGGCTCGGTTGGATACCAGTGATCAGGTTAGATACAGTAGGTAGTATTTGGATGCTAACTAGCATAGGTTAGAGTAGTTAAGTTTAGAGATAACACATGCACAATTAAGAGTTGTACATGTGAGATGAGCTGGTGAGCTGCTCTAAGAATGCAGTCAGGTGGATTAATGGAGCAGGTGAGTAGCAGGCTTGATGTTGGAACAGACGTGCTTAAACCTCACCTCATGAGAAAATACAGTATTAAGGGGGCAAACAAATAGTCTGATTCTGCAGTGAAAATATGGCAGGCAAACTGCTGTGAATGGGTGTCAATGGTTAGCATGGACCCAGTGGGCCAGAGATCCTGTTTTCATGCTGTATCTCTAAACTATGATAAAGCAATTCTGCTCATTTAATGCTGGATTGCTTTGTGGTGGGTATTGAAGTATAGCTGAGTATTCCCAGTATACATTCACAAAATGCTGGAGTAACTCAGCAGGTCAGGCAGCATCTCGGGAGAGAAGGAATGGGTGACGTTTCGGGTCGAGACCCTTCTTCAGACTGATGTCAGGGGGGCAGGACAAAGGAAGGATATAGGTGGAGACAGGAAGATAGAGGGAGATCTGGGAAGGAGGAGGGGAAGAGAGGGACAGAGGGACTAACTAAAGTTGGAGAAGTCGATGTTCATACCACTGGGCTGCAAACTGCCCAGGCGAAATATGAGGTGCTGTTCCTCCAATTTCCGGTGGGCCTCACTATGGCACTGGAGGAGGCCCATGACAGAAAGGTCAGACTGGGAATGGGAGGGGGAGTTGAAGTGCGGGAGATCAGTTTGGTCAATGCGGACCGAGCGCAGGTGTTCAGCGAAGCGATCGCCCCCCTTTGTCCCTTTGTCCCGCCCCCCTGACATCAGTCTAAAGAAGGGTCTCGACCCGAAACGTCACCCATTCCTTCTCTCCCGAGATGCTGCCTGACCTGCTGAGTTACTCCAGCATTTTGTGAATAAATACCTTCGATTTGTACCAGCATCTGCAGTTATTTTCTTATATTCCCAGTATACACATGGAACCCAATGGATAAGGGAACACAGGGCAGGCCAGCACATAGGTGGGTTAGAGAACAGGTAATAATACAAGGCTTCAATGTCCAATGGATGCTGCTAGACATGTAATTGTATAGAAGCAGGAATAAAAGCCACTGCAGTGGATACCTTGGCCCCTGGTGGATGGACATGAATTAAACTAGGCCACATTTGTCCCACTTTCTCAGATAATGGAAATGAGGCAATGTGCAAATATAGAGCCAGGAACTATGGTCAGGTTTCCACTCAGGTTAACAACTTCACACTTGCCATTACAGAGAAGACAGCTAAAGGGATTTTCAAGATCACAAGTATTCTTGTCTTCTTTAAAATGCAAGACTTCACAGTGGGATCAACCCAAATAATAAGTATTTTGTTGTAAATAAACAATACTATATAGATTTGTCTGGAAAAATGTTTAAAAGAACGAGGAAGGCAGCTGCAGTTGGGACTGAAATGTACTCAATTCATCAACCTGATGGCTGTAAGGATAAATCTATTTCTGGGTCACAAACCATTAATAATTACCTACTTAATAGCGGCCTGGGGATTTCTTTACAGCCTTCATTAATTATGCATTTTTTATGCAACAGAAATGTTTCAAGAGAATGTGGAGTAATAAATGTACTGTGGACTTTATATATGAATGAATATTCCACACTGTGATAATGGGAATTAGGCAAATTAATATTAAATGTATTCTATATTTAACTGTGGAATATAATCATTCAGCATTGATTTTCCACTCTAGTTCACTTAATTTTCCTGTGTATTTCTCTATCACAAAATACCACACGGGCATCATAAAGCTACACAAATGGCATGAGAGCCAGGTAACATTTATTTCTGTCATATGATATTTGTTCAATACATGTCAGAGGTAATCATGATTCACCAGTCAATGGGAGTGCACCAACCTCACTTTGTTCATGCAAAGCTTTGTGTTATTGCCATAAAAGATCACCCACCCACCACCAAACAATGCATTTGCAATCCTTGAATATACATACTTTTGGAAGAAATGGTTCCTCTGGACCCCCCCCCCCCCCCCATACTCAATCATTTAACTTTTTTTTCAAACTCATATTTATTGTCTGCAAGTTGCTTAAATTTCTCCAAAGATGAATCAGAGAAAAAATCGTGAGATGAAGCCAGAAATTAATCATTAATATGCTCTCTCATCGTAAGGTGGACTTGCAGTTGAACATATGGAGTTAATTCAGTTAAACTTGTGTTTTCATAATAATAGAAAATAAAGAAGAGGGTCGTACTTGTGTGGGAGTGTGTACCTTACATGACATTAACCAATTGAAGATCAATTATCTTTCAGCATTCCTAATTAGACAGGTACAGGGATAGGATAGGTTTAGAGGGATATGGGCCAAATGCAAACAAGTGGAACTACTGTAGATGTGGCCTGTTGGCCGGTGAGGGCAAGTTAGGCCGAAGGGCCTGTTTCCACACTGAATGACTCTATACTTAGAAAATAATCTTTCCTTAAAAAATCTTACAATATGCCAGTGTCTCCCTCTCTGAATTTTATCTCTGAAATCACAAACTAAGACAGCGTGAACAAGGTTATTTGATCAAAATAACATACAAATTACCTTTTTTGATTATGGTCATTGTTTTGAATGTGCTTACCGCCTTTTTTCTGGTCTTATTTTGTGATAAAATCCTGTATTCATTTTGCTATGAAACGCCAATATTAAAAGTCAACTTCCAAACTCAGTTCAATGGAGCACTGATGAAAATTACTACTATACCGTATCAGTATAATCTTGTGTTCTTTCCACATCACACCTGCAAAGCAGACAGCTTTGCATGTTAAGTGCAATTATTATGACAAAGATTCGCTCAGCAGCAAATTTCTGCACCTTATTTTGAAACGCAATTACTTAGAATTCAATACTTTGTCATGTATAACAGGCATTCAACAAAACATTGCTGAAATGACTTTAACCATCATTGTCAGAATTCAATCTTGTGGTCATGCAAGTTGATTAAGTAGAATATATACAGTGCCCTCCATAATGTTTGGGACAAAGACCAACATTTATTTATTTGTCTATTCACAAAATGCTGGAGTAACTCAGCAGGTCAGGCAGCATCTCGGGAGAGAAGGAATGGGTGACGTTTCGGGTCGAGACCCTTCTTCAGACTGATGTCGGGGGTGGGACAAAGGAAGGATATAGGTGGAGACAGGAAGATAGAGGGAGATCTGGGAGGAGGGGAAGGGAGGGACAGAGGAGCTATCTGAAGTTGGAGAAGTCGACGTTCATACCACCGGGCCGCAAACTGCCCAGGCGAAATATGAGGTGCTGCTCCTCCAATTTCCGGCGGGCCTCACTATGGCACTGGAGGAGGCCCATGACAGAGAGGTCAGACTGGGAATTGGAGTTAAAGTGCTGGGCCACCGGGAGATCAGTTGAGTTAATGCGGACCGAGCGCAGGTGTTCAGCGAAGCGATCGCCGAGCCTGCGCTTGGTTTCGCCGATATAGATAAGTTGACATCTAGAGCAACGGATGCAATAGATGAGGTTGGAGGAGGTGCAGGTGAACCTCTGTCTCACCTGGAAAGAATGTTTGGGTCCTTTGATGGAGTTGAGGGGGGAGGTAAAGGGACAGGTGTTGCATCTCGTGCGGTTGCAAGGGAAAGTGCCCGGGGTTAGGGTGGTTTGGGTAGGAAGGGACGAGTGGACCAGGGAGTTGCGGAGGGAACGGTCTCTGCGGAACGCAGAGAGGGGAGGGGATGGGAAGATATGGCCAGTGGTGGGGTCCTGTTGTAGGTGACGGAAATGTTGGTGGATGATTGTTGGATTCGCTGGCTGGTGGGGTGGAAGGTGAGAACGAGGGGGATCCTGTCCTTGTTGCGAGTGGGGGGATGGGGAGCAAGAGCAGAGCTGCGGGATGTAGAAGAGACCCTAGTGAGAGCCTCATCTATAATGGAGGAGGGGAAGCCCCGTTTTCTGAAAAACGAGGACATCTCGGAAGCCCTAGTCTGAAACACCTCATCCCGGGCGCAGATGCGGCGTAGACGGAGGAATTGGGAGTAGGGGATAGACTTTTTGCAGGGGACCGGGTGGGAAGAAGTGTAGTCCAGATAGCTGTGCGAGTCGGTGGGCTTGTAATAAATGTCCGTCACTAGTTTTTCTCCTGTGATGGAGATGGTGAGGTCCAGAAACGGGAGGGAGATGTCAGAGATAGTCCAGGTATATTTAAGGGCAGGATGGAAATTGGAGGTGAAGTGTATGAAGTCAGTGAGTTCTGCATGGGTGCAAGAGGTAGCACCAATGCAGTCATCGATGTAGCGGAGGTAGAGTTCGGGGATGGGGCCAGTGTACGTCTGGAACAGGGATTGTTCGACGTACCCGACAAAGAGGCAGGCGTAGCTAGGGCCCATGCGAGTGCCCATAGCTACGCCTCTGGTTTGGAGGAAGTGGGAGGAGTCAAAGGAGAAGTTGTTGAGGGTAAGAACCAGCTCTGCTAGGCGGAGGAGAGTGTTGGTCGATGGGGATTGGCTGGTTCTACGGTCGAGGAAGAAACGGAGGGCTTCGAGACCATCCTTGTGGGGGATGGAAGTGTAGTGACTGGACATCCATGGTGAAAATGAGGGAGTGGGGGCCTGGGAACCGGAAGTTATCCAGGAGATGGAGAGCGTGTGAGGTGTCTTGGACGTAGGTGGGGAGGGATTTAACCAGGGGGGATAGGATGGAGTCAAGGTAGGTAGAGATAAGTTCGGTGGGGCATGAGCAGGCAGAGACAATGGGTCTGCCTGGACAATTTTGTTTGTGGATTTTGGGTAGGAGGTAGAATCGGGCCGTGCGTGGCTGTGGAACTATGAGATTGGAGGCACTGAGGGGTAGATCGCCGGAGGTGATGAGGTCGGTGATGGTGCTGATGATGAAGGTCTGGTGTTTATCGGTGAGGTCATGGTCCAGGGATAGGTAGGAAGAGGTGTCTGATAGTTGTCGTCTGGCCTCGGTGCGGTAGAGGTCAGCACGCCAGACTACCACAGCCCCTCCCTTGTCAGCGGGTTTAATTATTAAGTCCGGGTTGTTGCGGAGTGAATTGAGGGCTGCACGTTCAGGAGGGGAGAGGTTGGAGATAGTCAGGGGAGTGGAAAATTTGAGGCGGCTGATGTCACGCCGGCAGTTTGAAATAAAAAGTTCTAGTGGGGGTAGTAGGCCATACTGGGGGGTAAAAGTGGAGGGGGTCCGTTGGAGACGGGAGAAGGGGTCATCAGTGGTGGGTCGGGACTCCTTGCCATGGTAAAAGGCTTGGAGGCGGCGGAAGAAGAGCTCCACGTCATGGCGGACGCGGAACTCGTTGATGTGGGGGCGGAGGGGAACAAAGGTGAGGCCTCTGCTGAGGACAGACCGTTTGGTGTCTGAAAGGGGGGAGGTCAGGGGGGATGGTGAACACCCGGCAATGGTGGGGGTTGGGGTCGGATGGAGGCAGGGGGGCAGGTGGAGGGGATGTATGGTGGGGGGGTGGTGGGTTAGCTGGGCAGAGGGGGGCATGAGGACCGATGTGGGGAGTACTGGGGGTCGCCTGGCTGGAGGGGGAAGGGGGAGACCCAGTGGAACCCCTGCTGCAGTTACCTGTAGTAGAGGGTGGGCAGTAGGACCCAGCAGTGCTGAGGGGCTCTGCCTGGTGGGGGCTGTGGGCCCAGCGCGGTGTGTGTGGGCCAGGTGTCTCTGTACTCCACAATTTGAGATTTGTAATAGAAAAAAAATCACTTGTGGTTAAAGTGCACATTGTTCAATTTTATTTATGAACATGTAGAAATTACATGTAGAAATTAAAGCTGTGTCTATACATAGTCCCCCCATTTCAGGGCACCATAATGTTTGGGACACATGGCTTCACAGGTCTTTGTAATTGTTCATGTGTATTTAATTGCCTATTTCCAGAATTGAGAACAATCTGATTAACTAATAAAGATCTTTATTAAGTTTGGGGCGGGTTGATGGCGCAGCAGTAGAGTTCTTGCCTTAGACAATAGACAATAGGTGCAGGAGTAGGCCATTCAGCCCTTCGAGCCAGTACTGCCATTCAATGCGATCATGGCTGATCACTCTCAATCAGTACCCCGTTCCTGCCTTCTCCCCATACCCCCTCACTCCGCTATCCTTAAGAGCTCTATCCAGCTCTCTCTTGAAAGCATCCAACGAACTGGCCTCCACTGCCTTCTGAGGCAGAGAATTCCACACCTTCACCACTCTCTGACTGAAAACGTTCTTCCTCATCTCCGTTCTAAATGGCCTACCCCTTATTCTTAAACTGTGGCCCCTTGTTCTGGACTCCCCCAACATTGGGAACATGTTTCCTGCCTCTAATGTGCCCAATCCCCTAATTATCTTATATGTTTCAATAATATCCCCCCTCATCCTTCTAAATTCCAGTGAATACAAGCCTAATTGCTCCAGCCTTTCAACATACGACAGTCCCGCCATTCCGGGAATTAACCTAGTGAACCTACGCTGCATGCCCTCAATAGCAAACCTATGCTGCACGCCCTCAATAGCACCAGAGATCCGGGTTCAAACCTGACTACTGGTGCTGGAGTTTGTATGTTCTTCCTGTGACTTGCCTGGGTTTTTCTCCAAGTGCTCCAGTTTCTTCCCACACTGTAATTTCTACATGGTGAAACCAAAATGTATAAAATTGTCCTTGGTAAAAATTGTAAATTGTTCCATAGTGTGCATAGGATGGTGGTAGTGTGCAGGGATCGCTAGTCAGCGCGGACTCGGTGGGCCGAAGGGCCTGCTTCCATGCTGTATCTCTAAACAAAACTAAAGGGTGAGCAGCCACATAGCTCTTACTTCTTTAAAGTACATTAATATTACTTTAATTTTATGTTTAATTTATCTCTACTCTGATCTAAGAAAGTACCACTGGATGTATGGATAAACAGGAAGAGTTGAAGGAATAACCGGTAATTTATTATGTTATTTTAAATAACATAGGTACAGTGTCGTGACATAATTACCAAAGACAACCAATTGAATATTTTTGAAATGACACATCAATAGCTATAGATCCAGCCATAAAACAAGGCAAGTACCAACACCATCTGTATTATTCTAGTTGAATGGTAATTACATCATAAAATGACAATGTCGACCATCATTCAATGAAAATGCATATTATCTTGTTTTGGAGGCATTTCTCTTCTCTCGTCTTTTTTTTAAAGGATTCTGGACTCCCAATGTCTTCCTGTCTGATCAACAAGTGACCATGATGCCCGTCAGAGGCTGACAGATTGCTTGGGACTTCATGGGCAAACCACACCTAATTCTTGCTCAGTGTTCACATGCTCACACTTCTAGGAAGGCTTTCTACAAAACCACCAACTTCTTCAAGTATTAAACACCATTGTGCTCAACACAGAGGCTAATTGCAGTGACCAATTGTCACCCTGCCTGAAACCATTTAACTCAGAAGATAGACACAAAATGCTGGAGTAACTCAGCAGGCCAGACAGCATCTCTGGAAAATGGAACAGGTGACGTTTTGGGTTGGAACCCTTCCTCAGACTGAAAGATAGAGGTGCGAGAAGGGGGTGGGGAACTGGAAGCGAGAAAAGGCAAGAACAAACCAGAAATGCTGCCTCACTCGTTGAGTTACAACAGCAGTTTGTGTCGGAAGGAACTACAGATGCAGGTTTAAACTGAAGATAAACACAGGATAGACACAGACTGAAGAAGGGTCTCAACGTGAAACGTCACCCATTCCTTCTATCCAGAGATGCTGCCTGTCCTGCCAAGTTACTCTAGCATTTTGTGTCTATCAGCAATTTGTGTCTATCTTTGGTATAAACTTGCATCTGTAGTTCGATCCTGCACCCTTTATCTCAGCACAATTTAGATATCAAACATGTGAACTCAGTCCTTATCACACAGCAACAACAATAACTCAGTTATGTAACTCTAATAGTGCCATGGCACGTCACAGAATGTAAGCCACATAAATTTAACACTTAACCAGATAAATTATCAGATAATTTGTCAGTTTTAATTTGCTTCTTAAGCAAGAAGGTAGAAAAATGGGAAAGTTTTGGGAGGGGATTTGTGCAGTGATCAAAATTGAGGATGACCAAAGGACCCCGAGTATAGAAATCGTGAGGTGATGTTGCAGTTGTATAAGATGTTGGTGAGGCCGCATTTTGGGGATTGTGTTCCATTCTGGGCACCATGTTATAGGATAGATATTGTCAAGCTGGAAAGCGTACAGAGGAGATTTACGAGGATGTTGCCAGGACTAGAGGGTCTGAGCTATAGGGAGAGGTTGAGTAGGCTGGGACTGGCTTCCTTGGAGCACAGGAGGATGAGGGGTGATCTTATAGAGCTGTATAAACTCATGTGAGGAATAGATCGGGTAGATGCACAGTCTTTTGCCCCGAGTAGGTGAATCAAGGACCAGAGGACATAGATTTAAGGTGAAGGGGAAAAGATTTAATAGGAATCTGAGGGGTAGCTTTTTCATACAAAGGGTGGTGGGTGTATGGAACAAGCTGCCAGAGGGCATAGTTGAGGCAGGGACAATCCCAACGTTTAAGAAACATTAGTGAGGTACATGGATCGGACAGGTTTAGAGGGATGTGGACCAAACGTGGGCAGGTGGGACTAGTGTAGCTGGGACAGGTTGGCCGGTATGGGCAAGTTGGGCCGAAGGGCCTGTTTCCACAATGCATCACTCTATGACTATGACCAGAACTGAAGGAGTGGACAATATCTCAAAGATATTTCACTCTCCATTTTCTTTATGATATTTGCTCTCCAGGCAAATCTTAAATTCAGCAAATGCCTTATTTATAAACTCCCTTTAATTAGTGTAAGTAAAATGGACAGCTTTTTTATCATCATGACCGCTCAACATAGTTGGTCAGCAATCATAGAAATAATGTTGATAGAATGGCTGAGTTAAAGGGAACTGAAAAAAAGCATTGTAAATGTCAAACAAAATGTGTTTATTTGAAGGAGGGTCCTGACCTGAAATGTAATCTGTCTATTCCCTCCACAGGTTCTACCTGATTTGCTGAGTTCCACCAGCACTGTTTTTTGTTAAAGTATTTATAAAGTAGCAATTCATGGATAATCCACACTACCACAATTGATACAATTTGCATGCACAATAGAGCTTAAGGCTAATACAGCCAAGCTTTATTCAGTACCTAATACGATTAACAGAACAATCCCCAAAGCATTTCCTCAGTTTGATGAAAAATATGATATTTGAATCATCTATTTTGGAATGGATTTAGAAAAAAAAGGGCATCCTCTTTAAAAATACACTGATCATATGCTTACAGAGCATTTAAATTGTAAAAGACCATTGATGACATTGTGCTCACTGTACCATTGAGTGGAAATAACTACCAATACATTGAGAGTTAATGCATAGAGGTGGGGCACACAGCAGTTCATTCAGTACAAATTTACAAACATTTACAATGCTTTTTTCAGTTCATTTTTAACTCAGCCACGCCATAAACATTATTTCTGTGTTTGCTGACCAATTAGGTTGAGCGGTCATGATGATAATAAAGATGATTCAATTTTAGTCACACTTAATTAAAGGGAACTTATAAACAAGAGGTTTGCTGAATTTAAGAGATGCCTTGAGAGCAAATATCATGATGAAAATGGAGTGTGAAGGATCCAAAGCTGTCAGTGTCTTACAAATTATTATGCCAATGGCTGTTTAGGGGTAGCAGAAATATTGTCTTCCTGGTAACAGGAGGAAGAAACCACAGATTAGACAATCAGGAATGTAGATCCTTGATTCTACATTCAATGTCAATGGCAAGTTAAATTACCTCAACAGATCATGAAAGAAAATTAGATTACACGTTCTGCAACATGCCAAAATACATATCACTAATCCCCTCAATCTCCCTTCTTGTGTCTACTCAAATATTTAATTAGCATTAGTCCTTTGGGAACTGAAATATCTACCCTGCCAATATCACCTACTCTCTCTGCCCCACATGCCCAGCCACCACTAACATTGAACCTCAGATTTATGCAACATCACGCTATCCCTCAGTCTCCCAATAAACATTCTACATCCATCTGTTCACCCAGTGCTCTTGGTCACAAGCTGCAGTCTCTTCGAGTGGGAGGGAGGACAGAAGATCAAGATGACTAAAAATTGCAGTGGTGCTCCATATATCTCCACACTTACATATGCAGAGAGTGTCCTTGAAATAACAAGGATCCGCAACTACATGTCCGCTAGAGACAGGTCAGTCTCACAGCTACCCGAAGATGGAATTCAATATTGGACAGCGACATTATATTTAACAGCCATGCAGACTTGATGTCAACAACAAGTAAAATAATGAATGTTTTAAGGTCATCATCTGCACATACTCATACTGTGGCATTTTATTTCTGTGCATCTTCCACAGGGCTCTGACCTATTCCTCTGGAAATGTAGCTAACCGATGACTGTGACTGCAGCACGGTAGCGCAGCGGTAGAGTTGCTGCTTTACAGCGAATGCAGCGCCGGAGACTCAGGTTCGATCCTGACTACGGGTGCTGCACTATAAGGAGTTTGTACGTTCTCCCCGTGACATGCGTGGGTTTTCTCCGAGATCTTCGGTTTCCTCCCACACTCCAAAGACGTACAGGTATGTAGGTTAATTGGCTGGGTAAATGTAAAAATTGTCCCTAGTGGGTGTAGGATAGTGTTAATGTACGGGGATCGCTGGGCGGCACGGACTTGGAGGGCTGAAAAGGCCTGTTTCCGGCTGTATATATATGATATGATATGATATTCCTTCTCAGAGGAGTTGAATCACTTCTGAGGCTCCACCAGTACAGGACAAATGCCTACTTTGCAACAGCATAAATATTCACACTTATGGCGAGTTTGGCAAGGCGTTTGGGTTTTCAGCTCTTGACACAATTGAACACATCGCTGAAGAAGACAGGGCAGCACTGGAAAGTCCACACAGGAGGCCACAAAATCCTTGGGCTTAGTTCAGCTGTGTGTGCGTTCAGCAGGTGGGGAGCTATTGATTATAGAAGTTCTGAATAATGCTGGTTACAATGGCAGCTCTCCCAGGACCACCTAAGATTGGAAGGATCGGAGTGAAGCCTTTGTTGCATTACGTCCCAAGCCTTGGTCAATGGAATTTCATAACTGCAATCCGTTTCAAAACTTACAACTATTTATTTTAGTAAATATTTGCACCAACTCAAATCGTTACGTTAATGGTTAAGGGCAATGGTAAGCTCCAATAAATTTCCTGCACGAGTGTGAGCAAGTTTATCTTGAACATATAAGATGTAACGTATGTCATGTAAGGGTTAAACAGACAGTGAGCTGAAATGGAGCCGTCAGCTAAATTAGCAGAACCGCATTTCGAACCCTGTTTAGGAAAACAGCTAGATGTTTTCGAGGAATGCTTGGGCTAATTCAAAGGGACCAGTAGATCAAGATGACACCTGCGAGATCACTGAGATAAGCTTTGCTCGCACGCCATTATGGTACCAAGGAGGATAGCTAGCTTGACACATGAACCTGTTGTTCTTAGAGCTAAAATTATTATTATATAAATACATGCTTCTACCATGAGAGCGTGAGCTTCATCTTCAGGGAGAGAAAAGAGCTTCACCAAGGAGGGAGGGAGAGAGGGAGAGAGAGAGAGGAAGGGCTTGGACCATGCTGTGTGCTGGTTCCAACCAGTGCAGACAGGAGATTCAAATACGCAGAGGGGCTTAAGAAGTACATTGCGTTGTTTCTTTATTGATAGTTGATAGTTTTTTTGTGTTTTACTTGTATTTACTTTATGCTCTTCACCATGTGCTTCCTCCATTCATTTATCCGAATCTTTGAATCCTGCATACATTTCATTACAACGTGCTCTTTTGGGGATAATTGCCTTGACGATTTGTGGTATTGGGGCTATAACAAAATAATCATCAACCAATTTGATTATTATTCTGTAACAAACCCGATCCTGCTGCTTCATTGATTAAAATGCCAAGATCACATTGAATGGTGGTGCTGGCTCGAAGGACCGAATGGCATACTCCTGCACCTATTGTCTATTGTCTATTGTCTAAAACAAGATGGCAATAGGCCCTTTTGAATCACAGGCTCGGCTCACATAGGAGGAATGATCATATGGAGAAGGTACTGGGGAATTGTAACCCCAGAGTGAATCAGCATGCTTAGAGGAATGAATTTATAAATACAGATGGCAGTTCAACTCACTCCAGATATTTGAACAGAAAATTAAGGTTGACACTTTAATGCAGTCCTTAAGAGGTTTTACATTCAGTAATGTTCTGAGGTTATGAAAGTGTAACATAAATGTAGGCTAATTCCTCCCTTATTTCTTCAGGTCAGGTGGAGCAGAAAATGAAAACTTTCCAAAGTGAATGTACAGTACGCAACAAGATCCGAACAGCCAGTATTCAAGCATTATTTAAATGCTCTTATTGTGGAAAAAAAGAGATCTTCTTTTATTAATCAACTAGACCAAGTGGACCCGTTGGGCCCAAACCTCTCCTGCATTGCTGCAGCACCCTCTTCTCCCCCCTCCCCCCCTCCTCCCCCTTCCCTCCACCCTTCCCCTTCTTCCCCTCCCCCACTCTTCCCCTCCCCCCCTCTCCCTCTGAGATAGATTTAAACTTTAAAATGTGAATAACTAAAAATATAACACCGATTTCAATGAAACTTCTTCCATTAGCACCAAAGGGACGACGGTGAGTAAAGTAGGCCTAAAATTGTCGCGCTATCGTGTACCGTTTTGGCTGTAGTTCAGGAACAAACAAACAAACAAACAAACAAACAAACGAGAGTTTTAGTATATAGATTTCAGTGTTCCGACATAGCCACACATTATTGTTCTCTCTGACCTGCTTTCCAAAGCAATATTCTTGACTTTGGAACAAATTGAAAAGGTGATCTGCAGTAATTTTGAAACACTTACAATTTCTAGTAAAATTTTAATTCTGCACAGGAGAAAGAAGACAAACAAATAAAAACTGGATCAGCACTTTACACTGAACTCAAATATTTTCCTTTGTTTAAAATGTGGTGAAAGTAGCTGGACACACAACGTGTTCTTTAAGATTTACATGGAAGTGCATGATTAACACATCTGCAGATGTAACAAAATGTCACTACATGTTTGAGAGCACAAGAATATCTCATTTACAAATTATCTAAATGAACACTTGATACTTTATCACCCACTAGTCTGAGGACCATGAGCAGAGAAAGGAAATCTGTCTGAATGGTAATTCTTTACTTAGCCTCAATGCTTCATTTATCTGAAGATTATGTAAAGCAGCATTGCTGTGATTGACTAAAATGCAAAATGATTAGCGGTTTTTGACCAATTCAACCAAGTTATTCTAGTAGGAGATTTATCTGGAGGGTATTGCCTGTCATTAAACTCAGATAATTACAAATACCAACCAGCCTTCAGATTGATTCCTCAATGGCATTTAACATTGCTAAAGTCGTTTTTACATATGACCTAATGCGTCCATATTTCCTCAGATATCACATTTCCTTTAATGAGGAACATAACTGACAGCAGAATAGGTCATGACCTGTCTAATAATTGATAAGAAGTGCTTAGAAAATATTTAAAAAGGAATACAAGTATATCTTAGGCTGGCAGTATCAACACTCAAATGGCTTCCTCCTGTGGTGTGATTTCTTCATCTCCCCCTTCACCAGTGCTCCGTGCTCTAATAACTGCTTCCACAAAACCACCAAGAGTCTCAACTACAGTGGAACCAGAGATTGGAAGATAAATCCAATAACATCAATGAAAGTGATATGAACCACTGGTGCATAATTCCACGTCAGATGGTCAGAACATCATTCAACAAATACCCAAAGAAATGTTGTAACCAAAATGGGCAATAGTACTCCTAGCATGTCAACATATCTGCATGTGATGCCAAGGAAGGGGCGGGGGGGGGAGATTCTGAAATCACCAGGGAGGTTGAGAGAATTTATGAGGATTGTACAGACAAAAAAGGCACATATATAAATTGTGGGAAAACTAGATCTTATCTATGTACTTATAAAGCAGCTTTACAACAAAGCATTTCTAAATTATATCCTTAACAAGAACCAAGGCTAGGAAAGTCAATATCCACTAAAATGCTTTAATTTGCCAATACTGGGTAGTTTTTTTAATTACCCATCCACCAACCCACAGAAAGTACTTATCTGCACATTTTTATAAAAGGCGAATACAAAGCATTAAAAAAAGTCCCAGAAAAATAATTATCCAGGCGTAGGCAGCAGACAAAGGGGAAGTGCTTGCAGTAGTTTTTAAATTCATCAATCTGAAATGTCATGCTCAGACTGTTGCCAGCTGTAATTAATCGGAATCAAAGAGCCAGTTTCTAATAAAAGCAGCGCATAAACATTAAAAATATATTATTTTGTCAACACCATAGAGCTTACGTTTAACGAAACAGAATCGTTTTGCAAAGTTTTCTTCATTCTAATTGCAAACCCTTCAGAATGTTTGCCCTGGTAGAAATCTAAATTACATTAGTTCAATATTGAATGGGCTTTAACAGTGCAGTATCCAAGAAGAAATTAAATGTTTTTCAGACAAAAATGCTGCTATTCGAAACCTCAATATTTAGTGACATCTTAGGCTGGATTAGTAATGAAGTGGCTACAATTACTAACAGGTATTTTATTTTCCATTTCACAAAGGAGTGACCTTTTGTTTTTTTAACAGTCTGGTCCAGTGCACTCGAACCTCACATTTCACACATAATATCCCAGCCTCACAAATCCATTTTACTTCAAGCTTTCAAAACTCAATCTTGGCACCGATCGCTCAAATGACCGCAACACAGCTGCACACACTGCCAGCAGCTGCCATAATTGAGTTTTAGATGGTTTATTGCAATAGTTCAATTTAACCTCTGACACAACCATGGACATTTTTACCAGTGCATTGTCATCCAAAACAGTTCTCAATGGACATATCCTTTGTGCACGCTCACCACTATAGAATGATTAAAGCCAGAAAGTTAGCTATTATTTAGAACGGTTGTACTATATACGAGTTACATCATGCACTATTGTAATCACCAGTACCATATAGCGTGGAAAAATAACATGCTCCAAGTACTTACAGTACTGCAGATATATCTCTCTACGTTAGAAAACTGCCAGACCGGGAGATTGCAAATGTATTTCTTTATCATGCTCGAAAGTGCAATCTTCATTTCAGTCTAGCACATGGTGTCGTGCCGAAGGTCTAAAGAGAAAATAAACTGCTCTATGTAGCATGCTGCTATTAATTTTCCTCTCTTACCCGCTTCAATTACTGCAGCGGAAAGGAATTAAATTGCCGAGCACGTCAGATGCCTTCACACTACAGACAACACGCTGACTAGAATTATTCCCACAGGCTTTGGTATGCATCAGGTGATGTTGAGTGCTCCTGATATAGCCATGTACTTCAATGAACTGTGGAGAACCTCCCGAGAATGACAGCTTATTCATTTATTAATATGCTGATCCAATTTCTTTCAGTCTCTCTGCACTCCCATATCAGACAGTAGCCTGGTTACATCCTCTGATGTGTCTTACCGATTACAAACAGGTGCTGTGAGTGGAGAGAATCCTCTTTTCAATGCAGTGCACACCCTACAATCAGTTTCCATCAATCTGTTACTACACATAGAATTGTTGCTTTCAAATTTGCTAGAGACATTCCTGTAATGAACAGGTTCTGCAAGAGTGAAAAAATGTGTTGTCGCATTTGCAAAATACTATGACTTTTCTCATTTATAAAATCCTCTCTAATTTATGCAGTTTAATGGCCTGCTTCATTCAAAAAAAGAAGAGAAAAAAATACATGGATTACGATGTCAAAATAAATCATGGGATAAATACAAAAGACATGTTTAGATGACACAATGGCGCTCCTGGAACAGCAACTACCTCACAGCTCCAGCCACCTGGGTTTGATCCTAATCTCCGGTGCAGTGTTTATGGAGTTTGCACCTTTTTCCTGATCATGTGGGTTTCCTTGAGGTATTCCAGTTTCCTCCCACCTACATCCCAAGGCAGTTGGTAAGTTAATTGCTTGCTGTAAATTGCCTCAAGTAGGTGAATGGTAGAATCTGGAGAGGAGATGGAAACATAGGCAGAATATCAAAAAGAAAATGTAATGAGTGTAGGTTTGGAGTAGATGGATGCTTGATAGTTGGCACAGACATGGTGGCCCAAAGCACCTATAGATTGGACAGAAAACAGAGCAAGGATAAAAAGGTCTTTTGATGGGGAGGTTGTGATTAGTGAACTGCCACAGGGATTGGTGCTGGGGACCTCTCTGTTCACAACCCCCATCAATGATTTGAATGAGGGGGATCAAGTGCAACGTATTCGAGTTTCCTAAAAAAACCCAAATGGCTATGTGGAGAGAGGATTCAGGGGATATTACAGACTAGGTTCATGACAGGGGAAGAAAATGTGAAAAAATGTGAGGTCTTCCATCTTAATAGAAAAAATAGAAAGACATATTTTTAGACGGTGAAAATAAAATTGTTGGTGTTCAAAGGGACCTAGGTACCCTTTTGCACCAAACATTTAAGAAGGCAAGCATTATATCAACCTTTATTGACAGAGGCCTTTAGCTTAATGAAATTATATAAAGCAGTGGTGAGACTCGGCAAGTCAGACAGCATCTCAGGAGATGCTTACTTTGAAGAAGTTCTCCTCCTCTCTCCTGAGACGCAGCCTGACCCACTGAGTTACTCCAGCAATCTGTGTCTTCTTTTATAAACCAGCATCTGCAGTTCTGCGTTTCTGCTGGTGAGACTTCACTTGGAAGACTGGGTACTGATCAGGTCCCCCTTACCCAAGGAAGGATATACGATTAAAAGGCCCCAAAAAGGTTAAGCCTAACCAGAGCTTTATACAAATATATACACATATAACAGAACCTCCCTAACTCGTGTCTTTAGACTTTAGACGTCAATAAAACTTATTTTTCAAGATTTAAATGATTAAACATGCTGCACAATATTTGTTATGTCTTCTCACAAAATGAAAAATAACGTTCTGGAATTTTTTTTCTCCCAAATAATATGTTTTGCCATATTTTATCCCAGGGCATTATTGTAAGGATTTGATATTGAGGAAAAATTATTTAGTTATTTCTTGAATTTTTCTTTTTTTTTAACCTGTTGTTGCTATTAGTATTATACTTTGATGTTGTGGAATTAATTGATGGAGATATAAGAGACTGCAGATGCTGGAACCTGGAGCAAAAAATAACAAAGTAATGGAGGAACTCAGTGAATTGAACAACACCAGTGGATTTAACGGCATGAAGCTGACGTATCAGGCCCCTGACTTTCAGCCTGAAGAAGGGTCTCGACCCGAATCGGCACCCATTCCTTCTCTCCAAAGATGCTGCCTGCCTCGCTGAGTTATTCCAGCATTTTGTGTCTATCTTCAGATTTAGACCCTCCTTTATGGCTGAGAGTAGAGAAGAAAGGTTGGCAGAATAAGGAAGAGAGAGCAAATGGCGAGACAAGGGCTGGTAGGTGATAGATGGGCTGAGGAGGGTTGAAGGATAATGGGTCGATGGCGCCAGATGTGGGAGGGAAAGGAGTGGAGTTAGGAGAAGGTGGAGATAAAGGCTGAAGTGTGATAAGTAAGGAGGCAAAGGCTACAAACCCTACAATCTGATAGGTAGGAACCTCTAAGGGATAAATAAAGGGCAGTTGAAACCAGATTGGGGAATCAGTGTGTGGATAAGTAAGTGGACAAAACCAGGTTGGGATAGGAGGGAGGGTGGTTGGGGGGGGTGGTTCTGGGTGGAGTGTGGGAAAGGGAACTTGTGAGGACTGCAGATGGATTGGAAGAGAGGGTGGAGAACAGAGAAGAAAGGCAGGAAGCAGGGATTATCTGAAATTAGAAACATAGAAAATAGGTGCAGGAATAGCCAGCACCGCCATTCAATATGATCATGGCTGATCATCTAAAATCAGTGCCCCGTTCCTGCTTTCTCCCCATATCCCTTGATTCTGTTAGACGTAAGAGCTATTCTCAATTCTCTGGCTGAAAAAGTTTTTCCTCATCTCAGTCCTAAATGGCTTACCCCTTATTCTTCAACTGTGACCCCTGGTTCTGGACTCCCCCACATTGGGAACATTTTTCCTGCATCTAGCCTCTCCAATCCCTTAAGAATTTTATATGTTTCTATAAGATCCCCTCTCAGCCTTCTAAATTCCAGTGAATATAAGTCCAGTCGATCCATCCTTTCATCATATGTCAGTCCCGCCATCCCGGGAATTAACCTGGTGAACCTACCCTGCACTCCCTCAATAGCAAGAATGTCCTTCCTCAAATGAGGAGACCAAAACAATGGAGACCACACAATGTTCCAGGTGCAGTCTCACCAGGGCCCTGTACAACTCCTTGCTCCTAAACTCAAACCCTCTCACTATGAAGGCCAACATGCCATTTGGTTTCTTCACTGCCTGCTGTACCTGCATGCCTACTTTCAGTGACTGATGTACAAGAACACCCAGGTCTCGTTGCACCTCCCCTTTTCCTAATCCGACACCATTCAGATGATAATCTGTCTTCTTGTTCTTGCCACCAAAGTGGATAACCTCACATTTATCCACATTATACTGCATCTGCCATGCATCTGCCCACTCACCCAACCTGTCCAAGACACCCTTATAGCATCCTCATAGCATTCTCCTCACAGCTCACACTGCCACGCAGCTTTGTGTCATCCACAAACTAGGAGATGTTACATTTAATTCCTTCATCTAAATCTTTAATATATATTGTAAATAATTGGGGTCCCAGCACCGAGCCTTGCGGCACCCCACGAGTCACTGCATTTAATGTTCAAGTAGATTGATGATGACAATATGTAATTCATTCAAGTGGCCTAAAGACCTTGATGAAATGATTAAAGAGCGAATTTCAGAAAAACTCCAAGTAATTTTTGTTACTAACATCAGATTTCACAATTCCAAATCAAAAAAGTCTCAGGAAGAACGAAAGTGGTACAAATATTATGACTTAAAACATTTCTGTCAGTGAAGAGGTAGCAAACACTCAGCAGGATTAAATTTTTATCAGCAGCTAACTATAATTCAACAAACTTTCATTATATTCTCTTAAAAAAAATGTGGTCAGAAAATGTTAGCAATATTTCCATCAAGTGCAAAAGTGGTTTTGAAATATAAATCAGTAGGAACATTACACATTTTAATAAGACAGTCTCAGCAGCAATGATTTTGTGATGAAGCTTTCTGCAACAATAAAAAGTCTGCACAGGGAATTTTTTATGATTACAGCGACAACATAATACTGGCATCGATGCAACACTTTTAATGAAGTAAAACATCCCAAGGTACACAACTGTGAACACTGAGCCCATATATTAAGGCACATGACCAAAAGCTTGGTTAAGGACATCTATCTATCTATCTATTTATCTATTGCACAAAATGCTGGAGTAACTCAGCAGGTCAGGCAGCATCTCAGGAGAGAAGGAATGGGTGACGTTTCGGGTCGAGACCCGTCTTCAGACTGATATCAGGGGGGCGGGACAAAGGAATTCTGGGTCCCACGTGGGGGAGCGGGACCTGCCCGAGTGACGGGTGTGGCGGCCAATGAAGGGGGGGGTGAGGAGACCTCTCCTGCTGCTGGCTGACGTGAGAGCCGCCCGGGGCCGAGGTGAGTGCCTCCCTCTCCCCTTTCCTCTCCCCCCTTGCCTGCCCCTGGCCCCGGGGGTAGGTGAGTATCGTCAGTTGGCAGGCAAGTTGAGGTTACAAAGGTGGAATGGGTGGTACTACTGCTGGTGAGGATGTGTGGTCAGAAACTAAAATATGACACCAATGTTGAGTAATCTGGTTTGGCCAAACCAGTTGCCAGAGATAGGAATAAGGTCATTAACTAGGTAGTGAGGTTTATGGCAGTCAATAGGCTTAGCTTCACAATGTGCACATATAACATTTTTAAAGGATTGGACAGGTTAGATGCAGGAAAAATGTTCCTGATGTTGGGGGAGTCCAGAACCAGGGGTCACAGTTTAAGAATAAGTGGTAGGCCATTTAGGACTGAGATGAGGAAAAACCTTTTCACCCAAAGTTGTGAATCTGTGGAATTCTCTGCCGCAGAAGGCAGTGGAGGCCAATTCACTGGATATTTTCAAGAGAGAGTTAGATTTCGCTCTTCGGGCTAAAGGAATCAAGGGAGATGGGGAAAAGGCAGGAATGGGGTACTGATTTTAGATGATCAGCCATGATCATGTTGAATGGCGGTGCTGGCTCGAAGGGCCGAATGGCCTCCTCCTATTTTTCTATGTTTCTAAGACATCAGATAAATAATCTAGGAATTTGGATACAGTTGAATGCTTGAAAGAGGTAGAGTTAGTGTTGTCAGTGCATCTATGGAAACTGAGTCTTCAAATGAAGATTTTGGGGGGAAACGTGAGAAATAGGAAGCTGAATAGAGATCTTAGAGGAACACAGGGGGCAAACCTGAGGTTATGGCAGTTTGACAATCAGACCAATTAATAACATAATGGGCATTCATAACCATGCTAAAAATGCATCCTCTAGCAACAGTATAGGCATTTTAGTTACAACTGCCAGATCTATTCAAAGCATAAAACAAGACTTCTGATAAGGAAAGACAAATCTTAATATGATGAGCATTAGCAGTACACCTACTGTTCTATCAGAATCAGAATCAGAATAGCCTTTATTGTCATCCAAAAAAACAAGTCTTTCGGACAAAATTCCATTACCCACAGTTCAACAATAAGAGCAATAAAAATAAGCAATAACACACACAATCACAAACCAACACAAAACAAAAAAAAGAAACATCCATCACAGTGAGCCTCCTCCAGTCACCTCCTCACTGTGATGGAAGGCCAGAATGTCTTTTCTCTTCCCCTGCCGTCTTCTGCCGCAGTCAGGCTGTTGAAGTTGCCACGTCGGGGCGGTCGGGGCTCCCGTCATTGAAGCCCCCGCCGGGCGGAGAAAATCCCGTGGCCTGTTTCAGGCTGCACCTGACGGTGAAAGGTCCGCAGCGGGCCGACCCAAGCCCCGCGATTCGGGGCGGGCGAAGATGCTGCCGCTGCCGGAGCTCCCGATGTCGGCCCTCACCCAGGGGCCAGCGAGCTTCCGATATCCACTTGGCCCGCGGCCGAAGTCTCCGGAGCCTCCGAAGGCGAGTCACAGCCGCTCTCGCAGCGCCACCACAGCCTTCGAAGGCAGCCAGCTCCGCAGATGGTAAATCCAGTCTGCGGGCTCTGCGAACCAGAGCCCCAGGTAGTCCCAGCTGGAGGCCGCCAGCTCCAGGTGTTTGGCCGATGGTAGGCCGCAGCGTGAACGGAGACATGACCCAGAAAAAAAGGTTGGGTCTCCGTTCGGAAGTGACAATTTTACAGTTTCCCTCTCCCCCCCCACACATAGCACACAACCACAAAAAAACACTACATCACACTACAATTAAGACAAAAAACAACAAAAACCACAAAAGACAAACGGACTGCAGGTGAGCCGCACCTCCTGCGCAGCACCGCCACTTCCTCATCTCTGGTCCCTCATTCACAGCCTGTTTAGTAATGAAAAGGTATTGCTCGCAAAAGCAGCAAACACTTTTTAAAGAAACAAGATTATACATGAAAAGAAAACTCTACATTATTTCCTTACAATCAAAGGATCTAGCCATCACTTCAAAGCAATCACAAGAACCAACCAACCAGGTCATTAAGATCAAGGAAGTTACCAATGACTTAACATTGAGCACTTTTCAATTATCATAATTTCCCACTTCTGCAATAGTCATAGAGGCAAAGAGTCTTACAGCCCGAAAACAGGCTTTTTGGCCCAACTTGCCAACACCGGCCAACAATTCCCATCTACACTAGTCCCTCTTGCCTGCATTTGGCCCATATCCCTGTAAAACTGTCTTATCCATGTACCTGTCTAAATGTTTCTCAAACGCTCTGATAGTGCCTGCCTCAACTATCTCCTCCGGCAACTTGTTCCATGCACCCACCACTCTTTGTGTGAAAAGGTTACATTCTTTCCCCCTTCACCTTAAACCTATGTCCTCTGGTTCTCGATTCCCCTACTCTGGATAAGAGACTCTGCATCTACCCGATCTATTCCTCTCATGATTTTGTATAAGATCATCCCTCATCCTCCTGCGCTCCAAGGAATAGAGTCCCAGCCTGTTCAACCTCTCCCAAGAGCTCAGGACCTTGAGTCCAGGCAACACCTTTGTAAATCTTCTCTGCACCCATTCCAGCTTGACAACATATTTCCAATAACATTGTGCCCAAAACTAAATGCAATACTCTAAATGTCTTATACCCATGACATGACCTCCCAACTTCTATACTCAATACTTTGACTGATGAAGGCCAATGTGCCAAAAGGCTTTTTGACCACCCTATCTACCTGTGATGCCACTTTCATGAGCTATGTACCTGTACTCCTAGTCCCTCTGCTCTACAACACTCACCAGAGCCCGACTGTTCACTGTGTAGGTCCTGTTGATGTTAGTGTTCCCAAAATGCAACACCTCACATTTCTCTGCCTTTTATCCTTATGCTACCTCTTGGTCTAATCTTCAAAATTCATGGAAAATGTTGTACCTGCCTTCAAACGGCTCAAAATCCAAGAAATTAGAAAATGTTTATTTTATTTAAGGAAATTGTAAGTACAATGGAGTGAGGCACCATGAAGGCAATTTCCTTGTCATTTTGTACCACTCAGAAAATTGAACAAGCATTCCCTCTGTTAGTTGATCCTCCGTGTCTCGTCTTCATCAAATGATACTATTAGTCCTAATGGGGAGAGCTACTGTTGGGTACTTCCTGGACAATCATATTTTCATTGTCCAGCACTGACTTGGACCAAACTATATCCCATACCTACTCTTCATCCTTCAGACTCTCCAAAGGTAATTGCACTCACACTGCCCAGCAATGTCAGCATGGATTTACGAAGGGGAAATCATGCTTGACTAATCTTCTGGAATTTTTTGAGGATGTAACTAGGAAAATGGACAGGGGAGAGCCAGTGGATGTAGTGTACCTTGACTTTCAGAAAGCCTTCGACAAGGTCCAACATAGGAAATTAGTGGGCAAAATTAGAGCACATGGTATTGGGGGTAGGGTACTGACATGGATAGAAAATTGGTTGGCAAACAGAAAGCAAAGAGTGGGGATAAATGGGTCCCTTGCAGAATGGCAGGCAGTGACTAGTGGGGTACCGCAAGGCTCGGTGCTGGGACCGCACCTATTTACAATATACATTAATGACTTGGATGATGGGATTAAAAGTAACATTAGCAAATTTGCAGATGACGCAAACCTGAGTGGCAGTGTGAACTGTGAGGAAGATGCTGGAGGTTGCAGGGTGACTTGGACAGGTTGTGTGAGTGGGCGGATGCTTGGCAGATGCAGTTTAATGTGGATAAATGTGAGGTTATCCACTTTGGTGGTAAGAATAGGAAGACAGATTATTATTTGAATTGTGTCAAGTTAGGAAAAGGGGACGTTAAACGAGATCTGGGTGTCCTAGTGCATCAGTCACTGAAAGGAAGCATGCAGGTACAGCAGGCAGTGAAGAAGCCAATGGAATGTTGGCCTTCATAACAAGAGGAGTTGAGTATAGGAGCAAAGAGGTCCTTTTGCAGTTGTACAGGGCCCTAGTGAGACCACACCTGGAGTACTGTGTGCAGTTTTGGTCTCCAAATTTGAGGAAGGATATTCTTGCTATTGAGGGCGTGCAGCGTAGGTTCACTAGGTTAATTCCCTGAATGGCGGGACTGTCGTATGTTGATAGACTGGAGCGACTAGGCTTGTATACACTGGAATTTAGAAGGATGAGAGGGGATCTTATTGAAACATATAAGATTATTAAGGGATTGGACACGTTAGAGGCAGGAAACATGTTCCCAATGCTGGGGGAGTCCAGAATCAGGGGCCACAGTTTAAGAATAAGGGCCATTTAGAGCGGAGATGAGGAAAAACTTTTTCAGTCAGAGAGTTGTAAATTTGTGGAATTCTCTGCCTCAGAAGGCAGTGGAGGCCAATTCTCTGGATGCTTTCAAGAGAGAGCTAGATAGCGCTCTTAAAGATAGCAGAGTCAGGGGTATGGGGAGAAGGCAGGAACGGGGTACTGATTGTGAATGATCAGCCATGATCACATTGAATGGCGGTGCTGGCTCGAAGGACCGAACGGCCTACTCCTGCACCTATTGTCTATTGTCTATAATGTAGGCAATAATTTGGATCTACACTCCCTGTTGATCTGTTCCTTTTCTGCTTATTTACAAAAGGCATTTTATGCAGAATGTAAACTGGGGACACTGTAAAGGCGGAAATCATAAATTTCCGGATCCAGGTTTAATTGTGTTTTGGGCAGGGATATCAAAGAAATGGAAACAAAGGTGACCATGGCTTTAACAGGTGGGATGACAATTGGGGGGTGTGGGGGGGGAGGAGGTTGGTCTGTTTGCGTGCTTGAAGTAAAACAGAACACAAAATACAGATGAAGCAGGGAGTAGTGAGGGTGGGGTGGGTGGGTTCAGTTTTGTAGATTTAAAGATTGAATTTCAAGATTCATTAGCGTATTTGGGAGGGACATGGCTCATTGATAATCACACTATAAACTGAATTACATGGAATCTATATTGCAGTAAAACGAAACATGGCTCAAATGGTCCGTAGCATACTTATATAATCAGACAATTTTTCTACCACTCTAATAACTTTGTATCACCAGAGCCAGATTTGTCTTGTTACTGGCAATCATTTTGAAGGTTTTTATTTTAGCTTTAGCGTCTGAATCCATTGGAGACCATTACTACCTCTCGAGCATCAACAACCATTTATCTGCTTGTACAGCCGCTCAGGCTTGTTGCTGAATACTGGAGCAAATGATCTCAGAATCTCTAGGTGTGCATAATAGCATAATTTGGCTGATTTACTGGATGAGCCCCTGACTTCTTCCAATAATTACCATTCAAGAATGACCATAAAAGTCACCCAGGACTGAATTGATGGAAGAAGCAGATTAAATAGTTCAATTAAAAAGTAGTGGAATTCTCTTTAATCTTATGACGAACAAGACACTGTTTCAGATATCATACCACCAATGCGTTGACAAATAACAGGAGACAACAGTTCCTATAAAGTGTACAGGAATTAAATACTTTTGTGTGAAACGAATGGTGGCATTGGAATGGAGTGAATGGACAAAGGGAGGAGGGGGAATTAAGATGATCTGCTTCAAACTCAATAACCAAGATAATAACTGGGAATAATTCATCAATCGTTGTAAGCACACTGACACTATTGAATCAAATCATTGGTGCCAAATCGTTGGTCACAATCCTTCATTCAGCAATAGAAAACATGTCTGCACAACTCTTCAAGGGAGCATACCGACGAGCCGTCAGTCTTTTCCCACCTCATTCTCCTTTCCCTAAAAGGGAAAGTGTCATTACACAAATCCAAACATGTTAAAATCCTTTTTAATCGATTATGAAGCAACCATCCACATGTAAGAGATGGCTCGCAACCATAATCACAACGATCAGACTCTTCCCTCAAAGGAGGAAGGGAATGACTTCCATATGGAATGCACAAAGAACTCAAACTGTCGAAATTGAAAGAACTGTTGAAACTGAAAGAATTGACGACTGATATGAGCTGATATGTTTTTCTGCAAAGGAACTCCACATCATGTAGCCAGTGGCATACAACTGAAATTTTTCACAAGCTCATTTTCCAGTGTGGAACAGTTTGAATTGAAGAAATTCATGCAAACGTAAAACACGCAGCTAACCTTACTAAACATCCTTTGATATTGCATTAAAATTCCTCAAAAAAATGTGGTGTGGTCCAGCAGATTGTTTAGGTGGAATTCTACAAAGCGTAATTTTCTTGCCCAACAGGATATAAAAGACTTTGGAATATAACACATCAATATCTGTACTTTTAAAATCTCTTAAATAGCTGATGTTCTTCGACAAACATTTCAGAGTCAACACAAACGAGAGAATGGAGATGATTCAGGATTTAATGCAGATCTGCTTGGTAGTTATCTGCTAGGTCAGAGCAGCTACTGGCAAGGGCTCGGATAGTTATATTTATGAGCGGCCTTGACTCATGCAGCAAAGCTGCACCATAAGTAATGAATCATTTGGACTGCCAGTGGCTTAAATTACACTTTCTATGTGAGTTCCTGTATGCCCAGAGGATTACATTTTCATATATTTTGAAGACACTTACCTATCCATTAACTGCAGAATGTCAGTGTTGACAATTTATCAGTGTATTTTAGCTGTAATGGATATATAAATATTCAGAACATTTTTTGCATATATTTCTCAAAAATTGGCTTTTAACTCAGAATGCTGCAACAAATGTGTTCATGCCTTCCTCTATTTTCTCATCGTGCTTCCAAGTTTACTAAGCTTATTCTTGAGTGTCAACTCAAGAGTGTTTAATTATCAGAAGTATCAGCAATGGAACAGCAAATTCTTGATGTAGTTTTCAAGACCATTAACATGATGGGGAAACTCACAGAAATGTATTGTATTCCCTTTCTATTTCTCATTGCTTTTTGATGAGGCAAAGAGCAAGAATTAGCTGAATAGGTTAGTGTCAGACTGCAGTGAATATGAATCTTATAAATGCAAACTGATTTGTACAAAACACAAAGTGCTGGGGAGGAACTGAGCAAGTCAGGCTGTGTGGAGGGAATGGACAAGTAACATTTTGGGTCTGGCCCTTCTTCAGACTGATGGAGGCGGGGAGAAAAGCTGGAAAGAAACATAGAAAATAGGTGCAGGAGTAGGCCATTTGGCCCTTCGCGCCTGCACCGCCATTCAATATGATCATGGCTGATCATTCAACTCAGTATCCTGTACCTGCCTTCTCTCCATACCCCCTGATCCCTTTAGCCACAAGGGCCACATCTAACTCCCTCTTAAATATAGCCAATGAACTGGCCTCAACTACCTTCTGTGGCAGAGAATTCCACAGATTCACCACTCTCTGTGTGAAAAAAAACTTTCTCATCTCGGTCCTAAAAGACTTCCCTCTTATCCTTAAACTGTGACCCCTTGTTCTGGACTTCCCCAACATCGGGAACAATCTTCCTGCATCTAGCCTGTCCAACTCCTTAAGAATTTTGTAAGAGTCTATAAGATAGAGGTGTGATTGGCAGATGAGTGGACAATGACAAAGGTTAAATTTGGAAAAAAGGAGTGAAAGTGAAGCTGGAGGAGGGACATGAGTATCGAGTCAAGAGTGGTTTATTGTCATATGTCCCAGGCGGAACAATAACATTCTTAGTTGCAGCAGCACACCAGAATATGTAAACATAGTACTCTGTAAACAATATATTAAATGAAAAAAAGTTCAGTATATGTAGAAACATAGGTGCAGGAGTAATTCATTCGGCCCTTCGAGTCAGCACCGCCATTCAATATGATCATGGTTGATCATCTAAAATCAGTACCCCGTTCCTGCTTTTTCCCTTGATTCCTTTAGCCCTAAGAGCTAAATCTAACTCTCTCTTGAAAACATCCAGTGAATTGGCCTCCACTGCCTTCAGTGGCAGATAATTCCACAGATTCACAACTCTCTGGGTGAATAAATGTTTCCTCATCTGAGTCCTAAATGGCCTGCCCCTTATTCTTAAATGTAGGCAGGAAGCAGCTCCGATACAGTCATCCATGTAGCAGAGAAAGACTTGGGGAATGGCACGGGGTACATTTGGAACAAGGAGCGTTCAAGGTAACCAACCAAAAGACAGACATAGGTGGTGCTCATGGCTCCACCTTTAATGTCAAGAAGGTGCGAGGGGTCAAAATAGAAGTTGATAAGTGTGACGTCAAGTTCTGCCGGGTGGAGAAGAGCGTTGGTTGAGAGGGACTGATTGGAAGAATTGGGGAGCCCTGAGGAACTAGTTGTGTTTTCCTTTACAATTAGGGAGTGAAGAATCTTAACCAGTCAGTGGTAAGCTTTTTTCCAGATCAATTGAGGTGCTGTCTGTGATCACACCCTTCAGTTATCTGTATTTAGGATGCACTCTACCTTGCAGTGTATACTATGGAGTAAGTATAAGATTCATTATGTACCTGCAAAGCAAAGAATTTGGCTTCATTAAGCTTTGATAATCATTTTTTCTACGTTAAGAGCAGAAAAATTCTGCACCACCTCTCTTTCAGTCTTGGCTAAGTTATACAATTAAGATGGAATCGTGTAAATTCAAGCCTCATTTCAGAGACTTAAATAATTCAGGTCGGTCGGTACTTCTGTATACAGCTGTGGAAGAAATGATTAGAAGGAAAAAGGTGGCACTGGGTTACACGAGCAAATAATTTCCTTTAGCTAATCAAAGGGTTAATTGTTGCAGGGAAAGCTGCTGGTCACACAGTCCTTGAAGTACATGTAGTTATCTAATCGTAGGAAGGGTATTACGAAAGCAAAGACACGGAGGGGGCAGCAGTGCAGATGTAGAGAGCTGGAGGTTGAAATGAAATGTTAAACTAAGGATTGTCTATCTTAAAAAGGTGACTGTGTCAGATCCAGCGATAATAATTAAAAGTAAGGGAGTTCCCTCGGTGAAACAGAGAACAATTCTCTCTCAAGATAGAAAACATGACAATTTATTTCATTGATATTTCTGGGAAACTGTTGAAGTGGAATTGGCTGCCTTATTCCGAGACCAAAGTGGCGATGTTTCAAAATTAGTTATTTGACATCTTTGAGTGCTTTGGCATCTCTTGAGATTGTGAATGTGTTGATATTTCAGTATTCAGTGTTAATCTTCCTTTAACTGACTTCATACACTTCACCTCCAATTTCCATCCTGCCCTTAAATATACCTGGACTATCTCTGACATCTCCCTCCCGTTTCTGGACCTCACCATCTCCATCACAGGAGACAGACTAGTGACGGACATTTACTACAAACCCACCGACTCGCACAGCTATCTGGACTACACTTCTTCCCACCCGGTCCCCTGCAAAAAGTCTATCCCCTACTCCCAATTCCTCCGTCTACGCCGCATCTGCGCCCGGGATGAGGTGTTTCACATTAGGGCTTCCGAGATGTCCTCGTTCTTCAGAAAACGGGGCTTCCCCATCTCCATTATAGATGAGGCTCTCACTAGGGTCTCTTCTACATCCCGCAGCTCCGCTCTTGCTCCCCCTCCCCCCACTCGCAACAAGGACAGAATCCCCCTCGTTCTCACCTTCCACCCCACCAGCCAGCGGATCCAACATATCATCCACCAACATTTCCGTCACCTACAACGGGACCCCACCACTGGCCATATCTTCCCATCCCCTCCCCTCTCTGCGTTCCGCAGAGACCGTTCCCTCCGTAACTCCCTGGTCCACTCGTCCCTTCCTACCTAAACCACCCCAACCCCGGGCACTTTCCCCTGCAACCGCACGAGATGCAACACCTGTCCCTTTACCTCCCCCTTCAACTCCATCCAAGGACCCAAACAGTCTTTCCAGGTGAGACAAAGGTTCACCTGCACCTCCTCCAACCTCATCTATTGCATCCGCTGCTCTAGATGTCAACTTATTTACATCGGCAAAACCAAGCGCAGGCTCGGCGATCGCTTCGCTGAACACCTGCGCTCGGTCCGCATTAACAAAACTGATCTCCCGGTGGCCGAGCACTTTAACTCCCCCTCCCATTCCCAGTCTGACCTTTATGTCATGGGCTTCCTCCAGTGCCATAGTGAGGCCCGCCGGAAATTGAAGGAGCAGCACCTCATATTTCGCCTGGGCAGTTTGCAGCCCGGTGGTATGAACGTCGACTTCTCCAACTTCAGATAGCTCCTCTGTCCCTCCCTTCCCCTCCTCCTTCCCAGATCTCCCTCTATCTTCCTGTCTCCACCTATATCCTTCCTTTGTCCCGCCCCCCTGACATCAGTCTGAAGAAGGGTCTCGACCTGAAACGTCACCCATTCCTTCTCTCCCGAGATGCTGCCTGACCTGCTGAGTTACTCCAGCATTTTGTGAATAAATCGATTTGTACCAGCATCTGCAGTTATTTTCTTATATAATCTTCCTTTTGTCAGGTATTTCCTAGTTCTTTAAAAGTGAATTGATATTTGTTACCAGAACAACACCTCCAAATTCTACAGGGGTTTAAGGTAGGAAGAGATAGCAGTGAAGATAGACACAAAAAGCTGGTGTAACTCAGCAGCTCAGTCAGCATCTCTGGGGAAAAGGAATAGGTGATGTTTTGGGTCGAGACCCTTGTTCAGACTGAAGAGGAGTCTCGACCCAAAACGTCACCTATTCCTTTTCTCTAGAGATGCTGTCTGACCCGCTGAGTTACTCCAGCTTTTTGTGTCTATCTTCGGGTTAAACGAGCATCTGCAGTTCCTTCCCACACAAGAGTTAGCAGTGACTGGGCAAGGAAAGGCACCTCAACATCACTGTAAACAGCAAGCCAGTACATACTTTTTCAAAGGGCCCATTCCTGCAGTATTGTATTGCGCACAAGCCTTAAGGAAGCTGGAGTGGATCTTGGGCATCATGCTCTGCCATGGGCTGCTTGACTTCCCACTAAAGAGCTCCAACAAAAGATATTTTAATCCTTAGATGCTGGACCCGAGCATTGGATTTTGCAGGCCTTTACATTATGGTGAAATAGATCTTGTACCGTATAATAAGCTGCTTTTGCAGAATAAGCCCATGTTAACAGCAGGCCATAAAAGGCAATGAATATAATGGAAGTGGCATCCAGCCATGGGTTGCACACCACTGGATGCTTTGTGCCTAAGGCCAGGTGCCCACACAGTAGTAACAATTTATGCATGGAGGACCCAGAAGAGAAATCGCAGATTACTTCGTAAGAACGCCAAGTACCCATAAAAGTTGTACTAGGCTCGAACATTTCCATATCAGTGCTCCTGGTATCAATTTGCCTCATTACTTTGTAGCCCGATAATTTAAACTTGTTAGTCTCCTTTCTAAAAATGGTCAAGTTATCCTCATGACAAAAATTATTTATAGCTGAATTTCCAGTCATTGCTCATTACTCGTACTTCTCTGGAGCAATCCAAGTTTTCCTGTGAGTAGATGACCAATATCACACACAAGACAATAAAACTCCTGTAATCCATCATCTGGTTATTTGGAAATCCTGATGGTTAGGCTTTCGGCTCAACAGGCAATGTTTCCCGGATTATCTTTAAATTGACTGTGGCCCTTTAACTCTACTAGGTTCAATGGAAAATTTATAACACTGTGTTATGCTGTTTTAATAAATGAATTAAAATTGTGATGGGGTAGTAATAGAAATAACATTGCATAGTCCTGAAAATCTGCCCAGTCAGTTAGAGTTCCAGGTGTACCAAATTAGTGGAGTTTTACTGTATTTCAATTAGTTTCTGTCCAGCAATATATCTGGTTGCCAACTTTCCTTCTTTGTTCTTCAAAGCAGCACATTGATCTCTGCTATCTTCTTCTTGCGTTTGAGGCAGCAGAAATTATGTAACGCCCTCCAGGCGCTGCAGCCAGTGCAATCCAAAATGACGTGCTGCGCTGTTTGCTGGTCTGCTCCACACACGCAGGCTGCTGATGGACGCAACCCCCAACGATGCATGTTGGCGTTGAACCGGCCGGCCTCTCTGCTATTGTAACTCAATACTGCCTTTATCTTTTTTTTAAAATGTACTTTACAGGACATGGACTGCCAACGTAGCCATCAGTTAGTGCACATCACTAATTGTCTGCGAAGTTGGTGACACTAAATCACAGTAATGAGTTGCTACTCTCCTGCATGTGAAGGTACGCTTACAGTCTTGTGGGGAGGGAGTTTCAGAATATAGACCCAACAGCAACACACTGTGTTGATGCACTTTTTGTTCAACTTGGCCTTAGATATTTTTTCCTCATCAGCATGCCTTATCATCATCCTAGAATACCATATTAGCATTTACATTTTTTTTACACCTCCACATTCAACTGCATCTATCATTTAATAGTTATTGGATTTCAAATACTATAATTAAGATCACACTGGTATGTTTTAAAATGCAACTGATTCGGTATTTTAATTATGAATGTGACTAATTATGATCTAATACACCCTAATTTGAGGAAGGATA
Source organism: Rhinoraja longicauda (assembly GCF_053455715.1). Lineage (NCBI taxonomy): Eukaryota > Metazoa > Chordata > Chondrichthyes > Rajiformes > Arhynchobatidae > Rhinoraja > Rhinoraja longicauda. The sequence goes on along the minus strand of NC_135953.1, from coordinate 67,682,071 downwards.
TTCTTGCTATTGAGGGAGTTCAGCGTAGGTTCACGAGGTTAATTCCAGGGATGGCGGGACTGACAAATGATGAAAGAATGGAGCGAGTTGGCTTGTATTCAGTGGAATTTAGAAGCAATTTAGAAGGATGAGAGAGGATCTTATAGAAACATATAAAATTATTAAGGGATTGAACACGCTAGATGCAGGAAACATGTTCCCGATGTTGGGGGGGGTGGGGGGGTGGAGGGTGGGGGGGTGGAGTCCAGAACCAGGGGCCACAGTTTAAGAATAAGCGGTAGGCCATTTAGAACTGAGATGAGGAAAAACGCTTTCAGCCAGAGTTGTGAATCTGTGGAATTCTCTGCCTCAGAAGGCAGTGGAGGCCGATTCCCTGGATGCATTCAAAAGAGAGTTAGATAGAGCTCTAGGGCTAGCGGAATCAAGGGTTTATGGGGAGAAGGCAGGAATGGGGTACTGATTGTGGATGATCAGCTATGATCACATTGAAAGGAGGTGCAGGCTCGAAGGGCCGAATAGCCTACTCCTGCACCTATTGTCTATAATGTAGGTAGTAATTTGGATGTACACTCCCTGTTGATCTGTTCCTTTTTGTCTATGTACCTTCCAATGGGCCAATTTACTAAACATGATTGATCACTTTCACAATAACACCCCCTCCCCCACCCATATTGAATTAATCTGCAACTTCTTCTCTAAACTGTCCTGCTTCGTCACCTTGGCTGAAACATTGGAACAAAAGCAGCAGCCCTATGGACCTGCTCCATCATTTAATGGAACGATGGCCAATCTTTTGCCTCTGCATCACTTTCCTGCACTAGCCCTGTACCTGTCAATTCACTATACATCATTAAATCTACTTGTCTGTTTTTAAGTATATTCAACAACTAAATCTTTAAAACACTCTAGGGAATTTCATTAATTACTACTCCCTATGAGAAGAGATTTCTTCTAATTGTTATCCCAAATCAAACCCCTTTTACGAGACTGACCACTGGCTGGCACCGTGGCCCAGTTAGTAAAGCTGCTCCTTCAACCCTCCAGATATCCCAAGTTCAAACCCGGGGGCTGACCTTGTGGGTTTTTGCTGGATATCTAGTTTCCCCCCACGTAGCATAGACTTATACGTTGTAGGTTATTTTGCTGCTATAAATTTCTCTTAGTATGTAGGTGAGTGGCAGAATCTGGGGGCAATTGACGGGAATTTGAAGTGAATAAACATAGATTGCAGTAGGATTTGTACAAATGGCAGTGTGGACTCAGTGGGCCTAGGTTTCCATGTGATGTGGTACGATTGGTTCCAGACACTCTTGTCAGGGTAAACATCATCCTAGCATCCACAATGGCAAGGCCTGTAAGAATGCAATAGGTCTCAATTATTTCATTTTTCTTTCTTTTAAACTCTGCAGATTTTAGGCCCAGTCTGCTTTGCCTTTACTCATGAACCAATTCAACATCCCCCATCCTGCCCATCAATCTCTGGAAAACAAAACTCCAGTGAACCTTCATTACACTTCCGCAATTGCAAATATGTTCTTCCCTAAGTTGGGAGCCGAGACCTGTTCGGAATATTCCAGATGCAGTATCCACCAGCTCCCTATGAGATTAGAATAGAAGCATCCTATTCACAAGCCATAATTATACCACTGTATCATTTGGAAGCCTGTCTATATCACACGGCCCCTTCAATCAACATTGATGTACACTGTGAAGAGCTGGGCCCAAGCAATGATAATTGCAGCACTCACTGGATATAACCTCAACATGAAAATCACTAATTTAATCCTACTTGGTATTCTTTCCAGTCTCCAGTCTTCTATTCACACCAATATATTACTCTCAATCCTGAATGTTCCAATTGTGTGGCAAATGACTGAAGGCTTTCTTAAGGACCAAAAATATACCATCCACTGGCTCGCCCTAATCTATTCTGTAAATAGAACCTGAAAAATGCTTAGCAATTTGTCAAACATGATTGGCTATTGCCAGTTACTCCTTAATACATGCCCCTTAATTAATGCCAAAAAAAGTCAAACAGGGAGTTGACGAGTCTGTGTGAAAGAGAATAATTTGCAGGAGTGCAGGTATAAGCGGAGGCAAGTTTGAATGAATAGAATTTCTCCCTGGGAGCTGGCAAGGACCTGACGGATTAAATGGTCTCTTTCTATGTTGTTACAAGATGCAAGGTCAAGCTAGACTTCACTTTCTTGAAAACATCAACAGCTTTGGGCATAGTTGACATTTTTTAAGTACCCTGTTAGCATTCCCTTGACAGGAGCCTTCACATTCTCCCCACAACTGATGTCAGATTAGCATTGCAGTCAAGAAATCTGTCAAAGCAACATGGGCCAGATCTTGAAAAGATATTCTGCAATTTTCTGGAAAGATTTCTGTAAAACTGACAGAAGATTCTTGACCTTAAAAACAATATATGGGAATTAATTGAGCTCACTGGATCATAAAATCTTCCAGCAACTGGATAGCTGCCAGCAGAAAGGACGCGTCACGGTAAGAGGCTGCTAAAGTGACAGCAGTTAATTTGCATTCTTCTGCATATGAGGAAGGTAGGGCAGATCATGTTGTGTTAACAAATTAAAATTACTGACAATTTCACTTTTAATTGATTATTTTGGTTTGGCAAGGAGAATTGTGTGCTCCTATCCATTTCTTAGCCTTTTAGGTTCAAGATCTGGGCTTTCTTTACCTTGCCATTCAAAGTCTTACTTCAATAAATCACTCAAGTAATGCAAGTAAAGGGGGGGGGGGGGGAGAACTGATTTCCTTCCCTGGGAGTTGTCAATAATGAATAAAATGTTAACATTCAATGCAACACTTAAATAATAAATATGATTGTTGGCATTTTATTCACTCCCCAGCTGAGACTGCCTGCCCATCTTCAAATCCAAAACACCACTGAATATTGGCCTACCCTATCTCTTTTGTTGGTGAAATCTTCTTTACCTTCAAGTCTAGCTTTTTTAACACATCCCTGCCTCCTCTCTTTTCCCAACCTCTGAACCTGAAAGCTGTGCTCCAATATCCTAATTAGCACCATCCCAGTCATCCGATGATGGGATGGTGGCCAAGGCATTTAAATTCCTTTAATTCCAGCTTCTGCTTATTCCTTTACCTGAGCAGGGCAAGGTGTTTGTTTACACATAGGGTGCTGAGTGTCTGGAATGAGCTGCCAGGGGAGGTGGTGAAAGCAGATTTGATTGTGGTGTTTAAGACGCTTTTACATGGGCACAGTATGCAGGTATGGATGGTTATAGATTATGTGCGGGCAGATGCCAAATTAAAGGACTGGTTCAGCACAGATATCAAGGACCAAGGCGCCGGTTCCTGTGCTGTGCTGTTTAATCCCACCAAAAAATGATTTACCCTTGAAGACTCGATTAGTTTATTGCCATCTTCACCAGGGCAAAATGAAATGCCTTGTTTCATGGAGCTCACAGAGTAAAGAGTACAGTAATTATAAACACAGCAATAAATAAATACAACAAATAAATTCAGCTCTAAGCTTTGGAACTCCCTTCTTACATTTTTTCACCCAGCTCTCCCACCTTTCATCCTTTTGACCATTTGCCCTAAAATCTCCAAGCTATTGTGTCAAGATTTTAGCTTGATAGCACCTCTATGAAGTGGCTTGGGATGTTTTTACTGCGTTAAAAGATGCCAAATAATTGAAAATCATTATACCCACTAGAAAATTGAATAATTATTCAGTAAGTTAGTGAACACAATTATAAGCTGATAGATTCACGGCATGAGATTCCTCACATATTCATAGAATCCACTGAATTCTGTGCAATAAAAATAAAATGTAATATTTACGGTCATTTTAAAACAGAAAATTTGATCATTTATTAACAGATACTAAAAAGTAGACAGCTGTTAGTTTCAGGGGAAATAATGGGAAATAAATGCATCTAGATTATAACAAAATACATCTACAGCTCAACTTAGCCAACCATTACTTATGATTTGATTATCTTTAAGAACAAAATAACATTCAAGCTGATTATCTGCTATTAACAATGTTTCCTTCTAATGATGCTTTAGCTACACAAAATACAAAACAAAAGCAGCAGAAAATAAATGCAAGATCTTCAATTGAAAGAAAATAGCAGTCAGGGATGGAAGATAAATGTATATAAATGGCACAAAGACTATAATTAACGCTCAAGACCAGACAAGGGAAGCTATTTTATTTCAAATATGGGATGAAAAATAAGGATTCTGCAAAATAACACAGTGCAAATCTCTACATTTTCAACGTTAACCAATCTATACCATCAGTGTTGTTAGTTCTAAGCATAGTAATGTTATAACAAATATTATTATTTATATAGCACTATTGCCATTCACGTGCCCCCCCCCCCCCCTCCCTTTGTTAATACCCCCTTCTGTTGTTTGAGGGCAATTCCCACTGAATTCCCACTGAAACACACTTCTAGTAGCAGAAGGACACTACGCTATGGTCCTTTCCTGCCTCCCTCCCTCCCAGAGCCTTTGCATCAAACTTTAATGCATCCCTTACCACGTACTCCTGCAGTCTGGAATGTACCAGTCAGCAGCATCCATTTAGACATCTCACTGTGCTGGAATACCAAAGAGCATCTTTCACCGGGGTTGATGCTTTACCTCCAGTAGCACTTGATGCCAGTCCCTGTGTGTATTCCTGGGAGCAGTCCTGGCATCAGAGTTTAGTTTAGTTTAGTTTAGTTTAGAGACACAGTGTGGGAACAGCCCACCAAGTCCCTGCTGACCAGCAATCATCTGTACACTAATTCTATCCTACACAATAGGAACAATTTACAGAAGCAAATTAACCTACAAACCTGAACGCCTTTGGAACGTGGAAGGAAACTGGAGCACCAGAGAAAACGCACTAGGTCACAGGGAGAACGTACAAACTCCATCCAGACAGCACCCATAGTCAGGATCCAACCTGGGTCTCTGGCGTTGTAAGGCAGCAACTCTTCTGCTGCACTACTGTGCCGCCCTGTTTTGTAGCTGCTCAGGTTGAATCTTGACAAGGGCACGTGCATCCTTCTCTACACCTCACTTATCTCTGACACCTTTCTTTATCTCCGTCCCCATCACATAGGACAGAGTATTGACTGACATCTACTATAAACCCACGGACTACCCTCACTACAGCTCCTCCCTCCCTACCACTTGCAGAAACACCATCCTTTACTCAATTTCTCTGCCACACCTGCTGCCAAGATGAGGCGTTTAACTAGCATATCCAAGTTGACCTCCTGCTTCAGTAAACATGGCATCCGCCCTGCTTTTGTGGATGAAACCATGACCTGTGTCCCCTGTGCCCAGCAGTTCTACTCTTGCTCCCCCCATCCCAAATGGAACAAGGATAGAGGTTCTCTAGTCCTCACCTTCATCCCAACAGCCTCCACATTCAACACTTTATTCTCTAACATTTCCATCGCCTTCAAACTGATCCCACCACCAGTCAATCTTCCAGTTCCCATCCCTTTCCAATTTAAGCAAAGACCACTTTCTCTGCATCTCCTTCGATCACTCATCATATCATATCATATCATATCATATACAGCCGGAAACAGGCCTTTTCGGCCCACCAAGTCCGTGCCGCCCAGCGATCCCCGTACATTAACACTATCCTACACCCACTAGGGACAATTTTTACATTTACCCAGCCAATTAACCTACATACCTGTACGTCTTTGGAGTGTGGGAGGAAACCGAAGATCTCGGAGAAAACCCACGCAGGTCACGGGGAGAACGTACAAACTCCTTACTGTGCAGCACCCGTAGTCAGGATCGAACCTGAGTCTCCGGCGCTGCATTCGCTGTAAAGCAGCACCTCTACCGCTGCGCTACCGTGCCGCCCCACTCATCCCCTCCCACCCAATTGCAATCCCCAGGCACTGCAATTGCACGAGACATGACGCTTGTCCTAATCCTCCTCTGTCACTTCCATCCAGGGACTCCAGCAGCCCTTCCAACTGAGACCAAGGTTCACCTGCACCGCTTCACTCTTCAATGCCCCCAACGTGGCCTCCTTTACAAGGCAGAGAGGAAGCGTAGACTAGACGACTGTTTTACCGAACACCTGCACTCAGTCCACCAAGGCCTGTTGGATCTCCTGGTTGATAAGCATTTTAACTTGCCATGACATTCCTATATCGACTTTTCTGTCTTTGGCCTCCTGCATTGCCAGTGTGTGGCCACATACAAACTGGAAGAACAGCACCTCATTCCACTTGGATAGCTTAAAACCCAACAATTAACGTCTTCAATTTTAAGTAATACCCCTCTCTTCCCTTTACCCCCACCCCAATGGGCACACATTTCTCCAGCCAACTTAGACCACCCTAGTCACTCTGCTCCTTTCCCTTCCGCATGCTCATCTCCCATATTTCCCTCTTATCCTTCCCTCCAGCTTTACATTTCACCCCTTCTCTTCTTTCCTTCTCTAATACGTTTGTCTCCTTTTCACTTCTTGCCTTTGTCACTGACCATCCATCTGTCAATCAACCTCCTCCCCCCCCCTCCACCCACCTGTATCCACATATCACCTGCCATGCTTTGGCAGGCAAGACCATGCAAGATTTCTGTCCGAGAAATTGCAGAGTTGTAGATGTAGCCCAGTCTATTACACAGACAAGAATTATAGAAAATAGGCGCATGGGGAGGCCATTCGGCCCTTCGAGCCAGCACCGCCATTCATTGTGATCATGGCTGATCATTCACAATCAGTAACCTGTGCCTGCCTTTCCCCATATCCCTTGATTCCACTAGCCCCCAGAGCTCTATCTAACTCTCTCTTAAATTCATATAGTGATTTGGCCTCCACTGCCCTCTGTGGCAGAGAATTCCACAAATTCACAACTCTCTGGGTGAAAATGTTCCTTCTCACCTCAGTTTTAAATGGCCTCCCCTTTATTCTAAGACTGTGGCCCCCTGGTTCTGGACTCCCCCAACATTGGGAACATTTTTCCTGCATCTAGCTTGTCCAATCCTTTTACAATTTTATATGTCTCTATAAGATTCCCTCTCATCCTTCTAAACTTCAGTGAATACAAGCCTAGTCTTTTCAATCTTTCCTCATATGACAGTCCCGCCATCCCAGAGATCAATCTCGTGAACCTACGCTGCACTGCCTCAATTACAAGGATGTCCTTCCTCAAATTAGGAGACCAAAACTGTACACAATACTCCAGATGTGGTCTCACCAGGGCCCTATGCAGCTGCAGAAGAACCTCTTTACGCCTGTACTCAAATCCTCTCATTACTTCCAATCATTGACTCCATCTGTACCTCACACTCCGTCGGAAAAGCAGTCAATATAAATCAAAGACTTGCCCCACCCGCGTAATTCTTTCTTCTCCCTACTCCCATCCAGCAGAAGGTACAGAAGCTTGAAAGCATGCACTCCTGACTCAGGAACAGCATCTTGTCCTCCGTTATCAGGCTTCTGAATGGTCCTTCCATACGCTATGATACTGTTCAATTCACAATGGTAGTGACCCATTGTGGACATTGAATTTTGTCTATGGAAATGATGTGCCAAAATGCGCTCTATATCTTCCCCTTTGCTCTATCTATTGTACTCTAGTTTGACTTGGTTGTATTTATGTATGGTATATCTGATCTGTTTGGATAGCATGTAAAATAAAGCTTATCACAGTACCTTGGTGCACATGACACTAATAAACTTAAATCTAAACGTTTATGAAATGCCTGAAATAGATTGTAAACACTGGCTGACATGCAAAGGTATTCATCAGTTGTTACCACACCGTGAAAATGCATGAACAAAGAGACACAATAGTTTCTTCTCTTCGTCAACAGAATTGTTTCCTGATGCATAAGCAAAAAAAACCCACTTTTCTGCTGACTAAGTTGCCGAAGATTAAGTAGATTATGACATTGCAGCTGGGGAAGACACAAGGTTGGAATTCAGTACATAAATGTGCAAAAGGATTTGATTAATCTAAAAGATGCTGGAGCCTGGTGCCAACTCTGGTTCAACGGCACTAAAGAACCTGTTGGGAATGGTACCAAATGTACCTAAATTGAGCACGAACCTGACAGCACAGTACAGACTTCACAGCAGGGTACCATATCCTGTGATCGATTTAGCCAATTAATTATTTTAAAAATAAGCATTTTGCTGAAAGTTTGAATTAACTTAGTTGATTAGAACAACTGACGTCGATATGGTGTGGATAATTGGTTAAACAAAATAATCCACTCAAAAACGCACCACCACACTGGAAATGCAAAATTTGTCGTCTGGATATTCACTTTATTCATTTGGCTTTTATCTATATGTATTTTTCATTTTACAAGACCATCACTTTTGTCATAATTAAGCACGTCACAATAAAAATAGCAGCTCTTCCACTAGATCGCACTCTTCCACTAGATCGCAGCTGATCCTGTTCCTGAGCTTTGATTTGTTTTGGCCAATTCCCAATCTTCATATCTTTCAAATCATTTAGTGTCCAAATCTATCAACCTCTGCCTTGAAGATACTCAATAGCAGAACATCCGCAGCCCTGAGGTAGAAAATTCCAAAGATTCAAACGCATCTGTAAATAAATGTCCTGTCAACGTCAGATAGCTTAAGTTGAGACAGGAAACCTTAATTTTAGACTCTCCACGCAGAGGAAATAACTTCTTAGCATCTACCCTATCAACCCCCCTCAATAGTGTGTTGGATTCACTGGGATAATCCACTTTCTTCTAAACTCCAAAGTGTACAGGCCGATTGTACATATCTTTTCTTTTAGGACAAACCTTCAACTGATGAATCAATTAAGTGCATCACACAATCTTCAAAGTTAAATCTCATTGATATCTACAAAACCTTCGCCAGACTTTCTTACATTTGTATTCCAACCATCTTGCAAATAAAGGCAAAAATACCATTTGGCTTCCAATTTATCTTCTGTATATTAAGCATTACTCCAGTTTATCCAACCGGCAGACAGGATGTGATTACATGAGTTGGGGACTGGTCAGGGCAGATATATATGCTTATGAATCATTTGCGGTTGGGCCTGATAGGGCTATGCAGGATTAGGTCAACATGATTTGCAAGCCAGATGCCAGAATGTTTAAGAGTGTTATATTTATGTCAACGCTTTGTTCTAGAAAAATAAATACTTATACTCGGGTCATGTTTGCATTGACCATGTTTTAATTTTATACTCAAGCTCCTTTTTTTATGCATGGGACTTGAAAATCCAAAAACCTCCACGCTACATTCCCAAAAAAGAGGATTTGTCTTCTGTAAAGGCATATTTGTTCTTCCCAATTACGCTCTAGAAGGGCATACAGACAATCACTATGTCCTTAATTATGGATTTAAGAATTTTGCAAATAACAAATATCAGGCTAATTGTCTATTTTGTCTCCCTTCCTTCTTAAACAACAGTGCTGCCTTTGCTAGCTTCCAGTCTATTGGGACTGTATCTGAATCCGTTGGAAAGCATCACTAATGTGCCCCTTCTCTGCAGCCACTTTAGACTTCTGGGATGCAGCCTCTCAGGTCTGAAGAAGGGTCTCGACCCGAAAAGTCACCCATTCCTTTTCTCCAGAGATACTTCCTGTCCCGCTGAGTTAATCCAGCTTTTTGTGTCTATCTTCGGTTTAAGAGTGGGAATCAAGAACCGGAGGACATAGGTTTAAGGTGCAAGGGGGAAAGATTTAATCAGTAAATTAAATAGATTTTAACTTATAAAAAATATTTTTAATATTACCTATATATAAAGTTAAAAGGCAACTTTTTCATGCAAAGGATGGTGGGTATATGGAATGAGTTGCTAGAGAGGTGGTTCAGGAACGTACTGTAATAACATTTAAAAGGCAATTGGACAGGTATATGGTTAGGAAACATTTAGGGATAAGGACCAAACACAGGCAGATGGGACTAGCATTGATGGAGCATCGGCAAGTTGGGCCAAAGGGCCTGTTTCTGTGCCATACAAGTCTTTGCCTGCCTATGTTCCAAATAGTTTTATTTCTCTAATTGTCTTGCTCTTTTATTTGCTATAAATACTGGCAACTTTAAATTTTATATACAAGAGAGTAAATGGAGGATTGTTTATTTTAGTCCAATTGCATGTTCCTTATAAAAAACCACCTTGCATTCAGACCATCTTTGGTCTTGATGATATGAGTGCAGTGCCATAGGAAATTAATTACTGTGTACTTTATGTAACAGGAAATGTGTGCCTTGCATGTGGATAAATGGATTTGCAGGTAACACATTTGCTTTTGATTACACTCTTGCACTTGTATTGGTAAGCTGGATTGATTGTTCCAACGTGCAACATTGCAGGGCAGTGGATAAAGGATACAGCATTTTGAATGAGTACTAGCTGGAAGAAAGCCAAGACTATGAACTCACAAAAGATTTGGAACCTGCTGAAACTGGTACTGGTCGAGTTTATTGTGCTGTCACTATGAAAGTATTTGACTAGCAATGAAGCACTTGTCACAAGTACCCATGGCACCGAAAAACTGTTAGTCATCAGCTAGACTAACACAATAACGCAAGAATGCACAGAACAAAAGAGAAGGTGATTCAGCAAACAATTGAACATGCTTAACTATTTTAATATGGATTTTATTCAGCCTGATTTATTTATCATAGTCACGGAGTGAATCACTCCTGGAAACATAGAGCACTGAAAACAGAATGCAATCTCACCACGTCAATGCCTGTCAACAAGAGTCACATGTGCCAATCTCTTTTTTATCCCAACATTTAGTCTGTAGTCTTCAAGCTACGGTCATTTAAGTACTCATCTAAATATTTGTTAAATGTTGTGAGTCTTTGTTCCTAAACCTTGCATCAAGGCTTAAACCTTTCCCCTTCGGTTTTATACACCCCTGCAATGGGGAACAATTCTTAAGAACGACTCTAATTATGCCTGTCATCATTTTGTATGCTTCAATCAAGTTCCCATTCAGCCTTGTGCATTCCAAGGAAAACAAATCTCGGTTCTCCCATCTCTCACAATTGAAAGGCTCTATCCCAGACAACATACGAGTGCTATTCCTCTGTATCCTCTCTAGTGCAATTACTTTCTACAGTATGACAAGCAGAACTGCACAGAGCATTCTAATTGTGGCCAAACACATATTTCATATTCAGCTCTACCTTGGGTGCTCTACTTTGCTTCATTAGCTATGGCATGGAATTTCTATCCCGTATGCCTTCTTAAACATCTGATCTATGTGTGCTACCACTTTCAGAAATTCTTGGATGTACTAAGTCTCACTCCTCCTCAATGCTCTGTCAGGTCCGACCATTTAATATGTCTATCCCAGGCTTATCAAAATGCATCACCTCACACTTATCAAGATTAAAATCCACCTGTCATTACTCTGTACACCACATTAACTCACCAATATCTTAATGTGCCCAAACACTAAACTCCTCACATTATTTTCAATCCTTGAGTTTTACAGAACCGTATAAAATGCCAATGTTTTCTGAAAGAGATTGTAAAATTCTGACCCGCCCGCCCGATATGAATGGATGCCTTGGTTACAACAGATTTTGTCCACTAAAAACGGAATTCGTTATGAGGAGGTCCGTAATAACAAAGGTAGACTGTAATAATGCACATGATAAAACTTGCATTACTGGTCAGAGGTTTACAATAACAAAAACACCCTTCATCATCATTCTCTTGTCTCCAATTACCAAATCAACTTTGCCTCCAATTATCCAACTTGCATGCATCCCTTAGGTTCAACCTTTTGATCTAGTGGGATCTTGCCAAAGGCTTTACTGAAGTCCATGTAGACCTTTTCAATCACAGTGCCAAGTTTTAAAAAGTTTTATCTTTGTTCTAGATATAATACTGCAGCATAACTTCTGAGATTTCAACCTTAAATTTGTCTTCTTCAGCAGCCCAGGGACTATCAAGTGCTTGAGGCTATTTGACAATTTTAATCCATATTTTTATCTTTTTAAAGTATATTGCAAGGCTGAATAATCCAATCAGGGACTCGCTCTATGTTCAGAGGCATGAATTGCAAGAAGATAATGCTTAAAAATTTATGATCTAAAAATCTACAAAAAAGCTTTAGACAATAAAACTTCAAAGCAAGCTTAAGCAAATTTACAGCATCAATAGAGTATTTTCACTGTCATTATGCTCCTCACTCTGTAACCAGTAGCAGGCATTACATGACAATAAACTAGTAATAACAGGTCTTATTTTGTGTAATTTTCATATTCCTGGATTCACCCAAACCCAAATTAATGTTCAACATCTGCACACATCAGTGATCTTGAGCTACTAAGCCATCTAAGCTACTAATTTGATCGTGTTTGTCCCAATATCCCTCCAAACCTTTCCAATCCATTTATCTGTCCAAATGCGTTTTAAATGTTGTTATTGTACCTGCCTCAGCTATTTCCTCTTTTTCCATATACCTTTTACCCTCAGTGTGGAAAAAGTTAACCCTCAGATTCCCATTGTCCTTCCTTTCTCACCTTGTCCTCCTGTTCTTGATTCTCCTTCCCTAGAGAAAAAGACTCTATGCATTCATCCTATCTATTCCTCTCATGATTTTTATACACCTCTGTAAGATGACCACTCAGACTCCTGCACTCCAAGGAATAAAATCTTAGCTTGCCAACCTCTCCTTATAGTTTTGGCCCACAAGTCCTGGCAACATCCTCATAAATCATCTCTGCACTCTTTCCAGCTTAATGGCTTCTTTCCTACAGCAGGTTGACCAAAATTGAACATAATACTCCAAATGCAGCCCCACCAATGCCTTGTACAACTGCAACATATCATCCCAACTTCTATACTCAGTTCTCTGACTGATGAAGACCAGCATGCCAAAAGCCTTCTTCACCACCTTGCATACCTGCACCGTTACATTCAAGGAATTACAAACAACACTCTCCAAACCCCTGCTGTTCACTGAATATGTCCTGCCCTGGTTTGACTACACAAAATGAAAAATCTCATATTTATTTGAATTAAACTTATTTTGCTATTCCTCAGGCCACTTGCCCAGCTGATCAAGGGTCCACTTCTTGATAACCATTTTCACTGCCGTAAAATACGACAGTAAAATACAACTGATTTTACTGTCCTCATCATACATTCTCACCCAAATTGTTGATGGGTAACGGGTCCAGCACCAATACCTGAGGCGCACCACTAGTTACATGTCTCCAGTCTGAAAAACAACAATAGACAATAGGTGCAGGAGGAGGCCATTCGGCCCTTCGAGCCAGCACCGCCATTCAATGTGATCATGGCTGATCATTCTCAATCAGTACCACGTTCCTACCTTCTCCCCATACCCCCTGACTCCGCTATCCTTAAGAGCTCTATCCAGCTCTCTCTTGAATGCATTCAGAGAATTGGCCTCCACTGCCTTCTGAGGCAGAGAATTCCACAGATTCACAACTCTCTGAGTGAAAACGTTTTTCCTCATCTCAGTTCTAAATGGCCTACCCCTTATTCTTAAACTGTGGCCCCTTGTTCTGGACTCCCCCAACATTGGGAACATGTTTCCTGCCTCTAACGTGTCCAACCCCTTAATAATCTTATACGTTTCGATAAGATCTCCTCTCATCCTTCTAAATTCCAGTGTATACAAGCCTAGTCGCTCCAGTCTTTCAACATATGATAGTCCCGCCATTCCGGGAATTAACCTAGTAAACCTACGCTGCACGCCCTCAATAGCAAGAATATCCTTCCTCAAATTTGGAGACCAAAACTGCACACAGTACTCCAGGTGCGGTCTCACTAGGGCCCTGTACAACTGCAGAAGGACCTCTTTGCTCCTATACTCAACTCCTCTTGTTATGAAGGCCAACATTCCATTGGCTTTCTTCACTGCCTGCTGTACCTGCATGCTTCCTTTCAGTGACTGATGCACTAGGACACCCAAATCTCGTTGTACGTCCCCCGTTCCTAACTTGACACCATTCAGATAATACTCTGCCTTCCTATTCTTACCACCAAAGTGGATAACCTCACACTTATCCACATTAAACTGCATCTGCCATGCATCCGCCCACTCACACAACCTGTCCAAGTCACCCTGCAACCTCATAGCATCTTCCTCACAGTTCACACTACCACCCAGCTTTGTATCATCTGCAAATTTGCTAATGTATCATCTGACAACCTTCCAGCACCAACCTCAGCTTCCTACCATGACGCCAATTCTGTATCCAGTTGGCTAGCTCTGCCTGGATCCCATGAGATTTGACCTTCCAGAGCAGTCTTATCTGAACAATTCCCAGAGTATCGAAAAATTTAATCCTTAAATGTTGTTAACCAAATAATCACAGCCCTAGTGTAAAAAAAATTCAGAGATTCCAATCCACAGCATAAAGAAAATTGTCATCTAAATCTGAAATGGCCAACCATTATTCTGAAACTGTGCCCCCAGGATGAGAACGGATACAAGCTTTTTGTTATTCTTTTTAATGTATTCATGAGGCAGAAACACAATGTATTGCACTCTCTGTGTGTCGCGCTTCAATGTGTCATATTGAATTGGCCTGTGTTTTCATGGGAATGAAAGCGTACATTGAATAATGTGTCTTTTGGAAACTTCAGAGAAAGAAAATGGGTGGTGGGTATATGGAACCAACTGCCAGAGGAGGTATTTGAATCAGGTACTATAACAACATTTAAAAGACACTTGGACAGAGACACAGATAGGAAAGGTTTAGAGGGCTAAGAGCCAAACTCAGGCAAGTGGAACAAGCTTAGATGGGGAACCATGCTCGGGTTGGGCCGAACGGACTGTTTCCATGCTGTATGACTATGACTCTAAATGGCTCTCTGACTCTAAACCCATTTGCATATGGCTACACCTGCAGAAATGTGTTCATATTAAATACTGGAAATCTATAGCACTTAGCAACAGACCTTTTTATCGAGTTTGTTTCAGAGCCGCTGTCAGCTTTCTCCCACTATTAACATTAGCTTGTTTATAATATCAAAGTTTAAAACTTTTTTTTTAAAGCAAACATGGACACAATATTTGTCATCCTCCTTTCCTTTGGCACCACTCATATATTTTCCAAGATCTCAACATTTGTAGACAGAACTTTGCAATTCCAATGCTACTTCCATCAGTAGCTTTGAATATATCCCATCCGGATAGGGTGAATTATCCACTTTCAATACCAAATACACAGTTCCACGAGCATCTATGTTTAACTCTGTTTCTTTTTTAAGTCCTTTTCTGTACTAAATATCAATGCAAAGTACTCAGCTGCTACACCTTCTGCCATCTTCACGAACCTTTTTGTGTCAGCGCGGTGAGCCGCTCAAAAATCTCTAGATAACCTTTTTATCAATTAATTCTCATACTTCACCAGACCATTCTTATTTCTTTCTTCACTTTATATGCTCTGTACTTTATATCAAATGTAGTAGTAATTACACTTTTATTTTGCACAGTTCTGATAGAAGGAAGCTCTCTAGCCTTACAAAGATTGAAACCAAAGTTAAAAGAAAGTATGTCACAGGATTTGACCAACTTACTTGAAGCTAAAGGTAATCACGTTTCATGGATTTTGTTTTTTGTCCATCTTGAATTACTACTAATGAAGGCATCCAAAAGCAGGTGGACTTCAGATGATATGGAGACATCCGTGTACAAACATTATAACGCATTAGACAAGTTAATCATGGGTAAATGCCACCTCTAACTTCACATCACTGATGTTGCAATATTCTATTCTTGTCTTTAGTTCCAATAAACATCCACGCTTGAAAAAAATGACAATATTATCTATATGCATCATTTACCAAGACAAAATTATTACCGATTTATTAATGTCCTATTCTTCATCAAAATTCTTAGAAATAGGTTTTTAATAGAACATTATTCCCAGTTGCACTGATCAAGTTTAAGGTTACAGATGGTATTTTCAACATATGGTTTATTTTCAACATGGTGGCGCAGCGGCCGAGTTACTGCCTCTTTCCTCCCACAATCCAAAGTCTACAGGTATGTAGGTTAATTGGCTTAATATAGGTGTAGATTGTCCCAAGTGTGCGTAGGATAGTGTTAATGTGCAGGGATTACTGGTCAGTGTGGACTCAGTGGGCCGAAGGGACTGTTTCCACTCCGTATTTCTAAAGTAAAGTAACATCAACATTTCAGAGCATGACAAATACCAAGTGAAGGCTACAAGGTTCTCCGAGTCTGTTGTATCACTGCTGTTGTATCCATCATTCCCAAATCAGTGACCTTAAGGAATGTCAAGAGATCATGGTGCGCAAATACGACCTTCAGTGACAACACAATATACTTGGGATCTTCATTGACTACACATGGCACATACAAGTTTAATTCAACGGAGACTAGATCTGCTTCCAGCTGCAGACCTCAGCACAGCCTTTGATCCAGATTAGAGCTGAATGCGAACAGAAGAGTGAGCAATTGTGTTTGACGTCAAGCTATCTTTCTAAATTAAATGTGTAGACTGAGAGTGGGGGAGG
The DNA here is from genome assembly GCF_053455715.1 of Rhinoraja longicauda. Classification (NCBI taxonomy): domain Eukaryota; kingdom Metazoa; phylum Chordata; class Chondrichthyes; order Rajiformes; family Arhynchobatidae; genus Rhinoraja; species Rhinoraja longicauda. The sequence continues at coordinate 67,665,566 of NC_135953.1, read as the reverse complement.
GGCAGATGTGATTAAAATTTAAAGGTAATATCTAGCTAAAGATGCACCCTAAGCAATGGTAGATGGGTATAATTGTTCAAAGCTCATCATTGTTGTTTCACATATCTCAGTGCCAGTTTGATGCATCTTAAATAATTGTGACAAATTGCTCACCAAACTCTCTACCATCCACAAGACTCAAATGAAGACAAAGATAAAATAATAACCAGTTGTCTAGATTGATGCAGCTACAAATACATTCAAGTGACTTAATATCAAACTGGTTAAAACAGTTTGACTGCTGGGTTCAGTCACTTGATTTAGTGGCCACCAATAGCTCATTGAAGCTAAAATATACAAAATTGAATAAATATACTGCACACCTCGCCAGGTTTCTCGATAGCTCCCATGAATTTACTTCAAGAAGGAAAAAAAATCAAAGAAGCAACACAAAGAAAAAACTGGCTGGCACCAACCTGCCTTCAACATTCTCTCTGGCAGAGAATTCTGGAAATCCCTACCATACATTTCACCCCCAGAAAGAATGGAAAATTTCAAGGGAAAAAAGAAGCAGTTCCACTTCTTTTCAGTGCAATTAAAATGGATAATAAAAGGCACCACACTTGTATCACTTCATCCTAAGGAGAGGAAATAGATAAAAAAATAACAATGTGGACACCATGGCCACAATAGGAACTGATGTTTTTTTCCCAGCCGCAGAATGTTAACTGGAGTTTCAAAATATTTCTGCTCAAACGAGAGATAGAAAGCAGACCAGACAACTGAACATCATGGGGAAAATGTCGAAGTTCTTGAGATGTTGAAAGATGTTGAGCAGGTTACAACAGCCAGCCAAAGTCAACATGGTTTTGTGAAAGGGAAATGGTTTGACCAATTTATTGGAGTTCTTTGAAGTAACATATGCAATGCATAAAAATGAACTAGTTAATAAACAAAACCTAGATTTAAAAGAGGCATTTAATAAGGTGTCACATCAAAGGTTATTGCAGGAAAATAAAACATGGCCTAAAAGGCAAATCATTGGTATGGATAGATTATTGGTTGGCTATCAGAATATGGTAAGCATAAATGGATCCTTTTCTGATCGGCAAGATGTAATATGTGGCATTCCAGAGGTTGATAATGGAGCCTCAACATTTGACAATTTATATACTGGCTTGGGTGATGGCACCAAAGGAATGGTTACTAAATTTACAGATGACACTAAGATAACTCGCCAAACATGTTGCACGGAGAAAATAGAGGCTGCAAAGGGATACAGATTGTTAAAAGATTGGGGAAAAAACTAGGTAATGAAGGTACACATGAAATTATTATTTATCCAGGAAAATCATAAAAAAGTAGGTAACGGTAATCATAATGGTTCGAAGAGTGTGAGGCTTGTGTGCCTAAGAGATTTGCATAAGGCTAGCTTACAGAGACAGTAAGCAATTAGGAAAGCTCACAAAGTGTTATTGTTTATTGGTTGGGGAATTGAAAACACAAAATAGGGAGATTGAGCTTCATTGATGCAAGGCATTGATTGGAGAGACCACATCTGGACCATTATCCACAGAACTGGTCTCATTTACGGAAAGATAATTTGTTGGAAGCTATAAGCGACTTCGGTATTCCGACTGAGCATGCGCAGGTCATAGGTCGCGGGGGCAAAGCATTGTCACCAGCTGATCTGCTGTGTGTAAACAAACCTTCGTTTCATCCGTTTTTTCCAGTTTTTCTCTGTAAAGGTAAGAAAGTACTGTTTTCAAAACTGTTAATTTGGTGTATTTCTAGTTAATTAGTGAAAACTATGATAATTTTGTATGTTTTTTTTGCTTTATGCTTCAGTGAGTGAACAAATATAGTAACTGAATAAAAAGCATTTTTTATTGTTCTTTGTTTTGGTGGGGGGTTGAGAATGAAATTAAATGTATGCTTTCTATAACTATCAAGAGACTTCTGAATGAGTCCTGCATGTGCATGTGAAAGTAAGTTGTGTAGTAAAAAACTTAGTCAATATCTCCTGACTAAACATGTCTATTCTGGTTTCCATAACATTGGATAATTTTAATCAGTATTTGACATTCTAATTTTCTGTTATACTCTTGTGATTGTATAAATTAGATCAATATACTTGCACCATTTTCTTTTGCATTGTAACTTGTACCGGTATTTAATGGACATGCTTACAGGACCCTATTCGAATTAACATATGATTGACTCTGTTATTTATTTTGTTTTATATGTTGGATGTGCAAAGCCACGCGCAATTATGCATTTTTGGGCTGGTCGAGTAGCATGTATCACCTGAGTAAGTGGATGCAGAATGTGTGTGACAGTCACAACTGTAATGTTTCTGCCCACCTCCCTTCAAACTCTACCCATTTCTGACGGAGAAGAGGGATGTAGCAGCCCAGTTGCGTTGGACCAAACTGGTCAACCGAAAGGAGGAGAAAGGCAAGAATTGGCAGCCTAACCCCAAAGGCACCAGCCACCTGTGCTCTAAGCACTTTGTGGACGGCGAGCCAACAACGCTCAATCCAGACCCGGCTCTGAATCTTGGTTATTTGTTATCGGACTCCCCAATGTCCCCACGTGCACTCCCTCACAGAGGTGGAAAACTTCAAAAAAAAGGAAAAAATCGGTGATGTTTATGGTATATACCATACATTTTAATTTTGTTTACTTGAAACAAGGTCAACATAACTTTGTAGTTTTGAAATGCACCTCAACATAAGTACTATGCATATGTGTCACTACGTCTAAATATATACATGTAACTTAATGGCTAATAAACACCGAAACAATGCCTTCCAACTTTTCAACTTTGTCAGTCAGTTTGTTTATGTCCTGGTTTTGGATGCACCCCGTGCAATAACAATTCTCTTGACAGCTGTATTTGTACACGTATATGCATGATCTACAGCAAAAGCTCGTAAATGTTTGTTGTGGGAGAGTAAATGTTTGTTGTCTGGTTCATCGTCAACATGTTGGTTAACATTGGTTTGCGTTGCTGTCACCGATTTTTTTCCTTTCATTCTCCAACCCCCACCAAAACAAAGAACAATAAAAAATGCTTGTTCTTCAGTCACTGTATTGCTCACGCACTGAAGCATAAAGCAAAAAAAACTACAAAATCATGTGTGACATCTCGACCCGAAACGTCACCCATTCCTTCTCTCCTGAGATGCTGCCTGACCTGCTGAGTTACTCCAGCATTTTGTGATACCTTCGATTTGTACCAGCATCTGCAGTTATTTTCCTACAAAATCATCGTAGTTTTTACTAATTAACCATATATACACCAAATTAACAGTTTTCAAAAACAGTATTTTCTGACCTATACGAAGAAAAACTGGGAAAAATGGATGAAACGAAGGTTTGTTTACACGAAGTAGATCAGCTGGTGACAATGCTTTGCCCCCACGACCTATGACCTGCGCATGCTGAGTTGGAATACCGAACTCACTTATTCAGAGAAAGTTTACTGAAAGAATACTGTAATGGGTCAGTTGTCTTATGAAGAAAGCTTAGACAGGTTAGATTCATTTTCATGGGAAATTTAGAAGTGTGTGGGGAACTTGACTAAAGCATCAAAGGTCCTGAGGGGTCTTGGCAGGGTGGATGTAGAGTGAATGCTTCCTTCTGTGGAAAAATCTAGAAGCAGGAGGCACTTTAACAATATGTGTTTGCCCATTTTAGACAGGTATGAAACAATTTTTTAGCTTTAGTTTAATTTTGTTATACAGTATGGAAACAGGCCCGTCGGCCCACAGAGTCCACACCAACCATTGATCACCCGCTCACAAGTTCTATGTTATTCTGCTTTCTCATCCACTCTCTATTCATTAGGGGTAATTTACAATGATTAATAAACCTACAAACCCACACATCTTCGGGATGTGGGAGGAAATCAGAGTACCCGGAAGAATCCCAGGTGGTCACAGGGAGAACGTGCAAACTCCACACAGATAGCTCCCGAGGGTCGGATGGAACCTGGGTCTCTGGTGCTGTGAGTCAGCAGCTCCACAAGCTGTGCCACTGTGCCCTTCTTTCAAAGTCATCTGTCTTTCGAAGCTGCTTCCAGTGTCCTTTGAGGAAGCAAGTCTGAATATGTTTTCAGCAGAGTTAGCTTGAATTTTGATAGGCAAGGAGATGAATGTATACCGTAGAATCACAAGATAGTGGAGTTAAAGAGACAGTCAAATCAGCTCTGATCTCATGCAATGATGGAGCAGATTTAGGGACTCTCACAGTTCAGTCCCAGTCCTCATTCATATCATTATGTAACCAATTTACATTCTTGGGAAAGCAAAACATGCACATAATTTTTAGTTTATTCCTTATGTTTTATAACAAACAACATGAGCAACAAAGCCTGGCAGAAAAAGAAGCAGTTGTGTACACTTTCACAACAACTACAAAATCGCCTTTCCTGCTGGTGCAGTTTTCTGGACAAAACCACCCAGCCATCCAATTTCAATTGAAAAGTTTGACATTTGAAGTACTTAAAATTCTTTTGATCCAACTCTCTAAGCTAGAATACCACGCAGAAACCATGATCACGGTTTGAATCCTTTCCCTTCTGGTTTGTTTAAGAGATGAGAAAGCACAATTTACTTTGACAGCACGAAACTCTTTAAAACTGATCACTCACCGCCCATTGTCGCGGCCAACACCCCATACCCGAATGCTCACAATTGGCTGAGAATGCAGGACAGTGCGATCCATGGGGTCAATTAGATCCAGCATGTTATTTTCCAGGATGAGGTACATATCCTTACCCTGAAATTCAACAATAAGATGAATTGTAAGCATCTACTTTAATACGAAGATGCTTTAGCTTCAAATTCCTACTAACATATCAGTTGATTTGAAATTGCAAACTAAAGCTATTGGAAAATCAGTCAACCAACTCGCCCAAACCTGGGAGCATTCAGCAGGTCAGGGGGCACATGTGGAAAGAGAAGCAGTGTTTGATCTAAAAGCTCAACTCTTATCACATACCCTGTCTGACCTGTTGCCTGTTTTTACTTCTGATTTCCAGCATCTGCAGTTTCTTTTCTGATTTTCGACTCCCAAGCCCAAATCCCTTTTTGCACTAAAAGTTTTCACGGAATGGAAATGTCAAATACTAGAGCATGCTTTAAGATGAGGTTTGGGGGGGGGTGTTTGGTAGGTTAAAGGAGATTTACAAGATAAGCTTTTATTAAAAACATACACGCACACACACACACACACACAACTGGTGAAAGCAGATATGATAATGGATTTTAAAGAGGCATTTTGGTAGACACAAACAGGCAGGGAATTGAGGGACATAGACCACCTGCAGTCAGATGTGCAGTTTATATTAGTTTCATCATTGACGCAGACATTGTGGGCCATGGGTCTTGCTCTAATGCTATATTTTATTGGATTGCAATCTACTATCTGTATTCTGTGAGCTGATAAATCTTGACAGCTATTTACTCTCAGTGAATGAGAGAAAGGGAGGGATCGTCTGTGAATTGCAACTATGAAGTTTTTATGGTCAAATAAAAATCTCTACTAAAACCAAGTGACATCGAAAGGCAGTACGTTGGCACAGCGGTAGAGGTACCGCCTCACAGCGCCAGAGACCGAGGTTCGATCCTGACTACGGGTGTTGTCTGAACAGAGTTTGTACGTACACCCCGTTACCCGCATGGGTTTTCTCTGGGAACTCCGGTTTTCTCCCACACTCCAAAGATGTGCAGATTTGTACGCTAATTGGCTTGGTATATTGGGAAATTGCCCCTAGTGTGTGTAGGATAGTGTTAGTATGCAGGGATCACTGCTTGGCGCGGTAGGCCGAAAGGCCTGTTTCCACGCTGTATCTCTAAACTAAACTAAACCAGAGACCTGTATCTTGATTCTGTCATGAAACAGAAACATGTGCAAATTTCACAGGGCAGGACCTACACAGTAAATGGTAGGCCTCTGGGTAGTGTTGTAGAGCAGAGGGATCTAGGAGTACAGGTGCATGGTTCCTTGAAGGTCATGTCGCAGGTAGATAAGGTGGTCAAAAAGGCTTTTGGCGTTTGGCCTTCATCAGTCAGAGCATTGAATATAGAAGTTGGGATGTCACGTTGCAGTTGTATAAGATGTTGGTGAGACCGCATTTAGAATATTGCATTCAGTTCGGGGCACCTTGTTATCGGAAAGTTATTGTCAAGCTTAAAAGGGTTCCGAAAAGATTTACGAGGATGATGCCAGGACTAGAGGGTGTGAGCTATAGGGAGAGGTTGAGTAGGCTGGGACTCTATTCCATGGAGTGCAGGAGGATGAGGGGAGATCATTTAGAGGTGTACAAAATCATGAGAGGAATAGATCGGGTAGATGCACAGAGTCTTTTGCCCAGAGTAGGGGAATCGAGGACCAGTGGACATAGGTTCAAGGTGAAAGGTAAAGGATTTAATAGGTGTCCGAGGGGTAACCTTTTCACACAAAGGGTGGTGGGTGTATGGAACAAGCTGCCAGATGAGGTAGTTGAGGCTGGGACTATCCCATCGTTTAAGAAAGAGTTAGACAGGAACATGGATAGTACATTGGAAGGATATGGACCAAGCGCAGGCAAGTGGAACTAGCGTAGCTGGGACATGTTGGCCGGTGTGGGCGAGTTGGGCCTGTTTCCACATTGTATTACTCTATGACTATCTCTATGACTCTATGGCAGGGAAACATGCTTTAAAGAATTCCTGAAATAGAAAAATAAAATAAATTTGAACAATTAAAATGAGAAATAATGAGATAAGGGCTGAAAGATTAGTAATGAACTAGACCAAGTGGACTCGTTAGGCCCAAACCTCTCCTGCAATGACGCAGCATCCTTTCCTCCCCCCATCCCTGCCCCTCTCCCCACCCTCCTCCCCCTCCCCTCTCCCCCCATCTCTCTCGCCCATCCTCCTCCCTTCCTCCACCCTCCACCCTCCCCCCCCCTTCCCCTCCCCCCACTCTATCCCCCTCAATCCCCCATATCCTCCCTCCTCCCTCCCTAGGAGATAGATTTAAACTTTAACATGAGAATAACTTTAAAAATATAACACCGATTTCAATGAAACTTCTTGTGAGTAAGGTGGGCCTAAAATTGTCGCGCTATTGTGTGCCGGTTTGGCTGTAGTTCAGGAACAAACAAGAGTTTTAGTATGTAGATGACATGCAAACTCCACATGCACATTTTATGGGGTAATTTATCCATATTTATCTTGTCAAATTAGTTTTTTTTGTTACTCATTCAAAGTTTGTAGGTTTTGTAGGCTGTCATCATTTAATTGCCCATCCCGAATTGCCGTGAGAAATGAAGCAATAAACCGTCTTCTTGAACTGCTGCAGTCCCTGAGTATGGGTATAGCCCGCAATATGGTTGGCGATTTTTGCCCTGTGACTACGATATATTGCCAGGTCAGGATGGCATGTGGCTTAGAGGGAAACTTCCAGGCAACGGTGTTCTCTTACTTTTGCTGCCGATGCACTCCAAGCTGTAATGGTCATGGGTTTGGAAGGTGTTGGTTCAGGTAACACATTGGATTGGGGTTGAAAAGTTTCAGCTTTTCATTGGTTAAGCAAATATCGCACTTTGCAATCTCCCCACATCTGCCCGCAATGTATCCTATCCCTTTAGCTCCCCCTTTTCTGACTTTAGCCTTTGTACCACCACCGACAGTCAGGTTTTCCCCAGGCTCATTTATTTCCTCAATAAACCAATCCAGCCCTCCTATTCTCCTTTCTTTTTGATATTCCCAAAATTACAACTCCACAAATAAGTTTTGCATCATATAATGACTTATTTCTGGCTCAGCATACATATCCTCCCTGGGTTATTAACACCCAACTTATGGCCAGCTCATACAGATACAAAAGTGTATTGAGGAGAGCAGTGGGTTGGATTTGCTGGCTGCTGCAGCCATCTCCTGCTGGGTGGGAACGGGGCATTTCCACGTCCTTTCTTTCCCATTCACATTTGACATTTCTATCTTGGGAGAAAGGATCTGACTGTCCACCCTATCTAAGCTCACATTTTCTACATTTCCATCAGGTCTCCACTCAGCCTCAGATGTTCCAGGTAAAGCAATCCAAGTTTGTCCAACCACTCCCGATAGCTAATACCCTCTAAGCTCAGCAGCATCCTGATGAACCTCTTCTGCATCCTCTCTAAAGCCTCCACATACTTCCTGTAATGTGACGACCAGAATTGCACACTGTACTCAAAATGTGGCCTAACCAATGTGCACTGCTTGAACCCACATTAATCAGGAATGATAGTTACTCTCCCTTACCTCTCCCCAAATCCCAACGGTATCCCTGATGTCATTTTTGCAGTAGGAAAGCTGCCGAATGCAGTTGTTCACAGCGACGCTGCTCTTTCCAGGTGCCAGGTCTTCCTCTGCCATTTCCACCCATCCCAGGGAACGCACAGCAAAACACTGCAATTTAAAACAATTGGGGATTGATTAATATAACAATGTAATCTTCCAGCAACACAATTAAAATTGACTTGGTCTCAGCACCATCTGCTTTTTTAAACAAAATTATTTTATCTTTCATCAATCTGTGGAATTCTCTGCCTCAGAGGGCAATGGAGGCCAATTCTCTGAATACATTCAAGAGAGAGCTGGATAGAGTTAAGACTAGTGGAGTCAGGGGGTATGGGGAGAAGGCAGGAACGGGGTACTGATTGAGAATGATCAGCCATGATCACATTGAATGGCGGTGCTGGCTCGAAGGGCCGAATGGCCTTCTCCTGCACCTATTTTCTATTGTCTATTGTCTATCAAATTGTTTGTATTTAAAGAGTTCCCTTTGTCAGCTTCGACGAAGAATTTGGTTCAGGCTCAAACTGGGAAAACTAACCATCAATTAAGTCAATCTGACAACTGTAAATAAACCAAATCCTTCAGCTCTCACAAAGTTAACAATCCAGAATAAAGCACAATCATGAAGGGTACATTTGTAGATGGCAACTGACTGAAGAAAACTAAAATTTTATGGCTGAAAATAAATATTTATCAATCAATTTGAGAAAGAATATTTCTTAGTACTGCATGTGAAACCTTTTGTTATTGGAGTCAATAAACTATCATACTGCCCAACAAACACAACAAAAATTATACAGGAGAGTTTAATGTAATCTATATTTTTATATTTAAAATAGGACTGCGGACTGAATTTTCAAAAGTTTGGTAATCCTTCTCTGCTCAATTTCATTTCCTTGGTTGGATATAGCTGAAGGCTGGGCAGGTATATGGGCACATTTGTCCCTCTAAAATTAGAATTTGTAAAGAGCGGACTTTTCTTCACCAGTTTTCGCTATGTCTACGACCCGATTGAAAACATCAGCCCAGAATTTCTCACCAGCTGAAAATTACCCACTTTTGTCCTGTCAGCGAGGCACCAGAAGAAATAAGGGTTTACCTGAAGAAAAATCCACTCAGATGAAAAGTATGACTGGCAGCTAGGCTGCCAGAGGTTATCAAAATCCATGAATGTTTCCAAGTATCTTGAACTGAGACAATTAACATTTCACTAACAATTATTTTGTTTAAAAGCAAGCCTCTCGTGTCCTGCTCTCTCACAGCCATGACAAAATAAACCTAAACCTACAGCGGTGTGGATTTAGCAAGGAGATTCTCTTGTGTGAATGCAAGAAGATGCCAGAACTTTGCACTGAACAGTCAAAGTGTATGAGAAGATCAATGCCTGTAGTCAGTAAATTACTGATAAACAATGCCCAGCAGATTCAGGACTATTGTCCTGCTCGGCTCGGCCCTGGGACTTTCCATCGTCTGGTGGGGGCTCAGGACTTTCATCGGCCTGCTCGGCTCGGCCCTGGGACTTTCCATCGCCCGGTGGGGGCTTCAAAAAGTTGGGAGCCTCGATCACCTCGTGGCACCACGGGAGAAGAATGAGGAGGAGATAAGACTTTGCCTTCCATCACAGTGAGGGTATGCCTAGAGCAATCACTGTGATGGCTGTTTTGTGTAAAAAATTATATCTGTGTGTCTTGTGCTTTTTAATGTCTACTGCCGGACCCTGACGTGAGAGGACGCTGGCGTTGTGTATTCGCCGCTTTTCCGTCAGGATAGTTTGTCTGTTTGTTTCTATGTTAATTGTTTTTGTAAAGCGCTTTGAGCATGCGATAAGGCGCTATATAAAATAAATGAATTATTATTATTATTATTATTGTGACCACACTAAACTTTGAAACATTGCAGTATTTATATGGAAAATCACCAGCAGCTTCAGAGATGATTCACAAATCTTAATCATACGAAAAAGGCATTCTTGATTATTTTTGATAGCTAGAGTTTAATGTTATTAACAGCGTAACATTTTATAAATACACATCTGGTTCATCACTATCCGTAAAAGGCCGATTGACATTTTGAGGACAATTCCATCATTATAGTAACTGAAGATTGTATGCTTTGGAGCCAAAGGTTCTAGCTGCTCAGGGATCCAGCATTGGACCCTATCCCCTTCATCAAGGTTGAACGTAAAGGTTGAATATGAAATGAAAAATATAGGTTGACTAGGCTGGGACTCTATTCTTTGGAGCGCAGAAGGATGAGGGGTGATCTTATTGAGGTGTATAGAATGAGAGGAATAGATTGGGTAGATGCACATAGTCTCTCATCCAGAGTAGGTGAATCGAGGACCAGAGGACATAGGTTTAAGTGAAGGGGAAAAGATTTAATAGGAATCTGAGGGGTAACTTTTTCACACAAAGGGTGGCAGGTGCATGGAACAAGGTGCCAGAGGAGGTAGTTGAGGAAGGCACTATCCCAACATTAAAAAAAGTTAGACAGGAAAATGGATAGGACAGGTTTGGAGGGATATGGACCAAATGCTGGCAGGTGGGACGAGTGTAGCTGGGACATGTTGGCCAGTGTGGGGGAAGTTGGGTCAAAGGGCCTGTTTCCACACTGTATCACTCTATGACTCTATAAAGGGTCAAGTCAACCATCTGATAATCCAGTTTTAGTGTCACATTATAGCAGAGACAACAAACCTGCTAAACAAAACTCTAAAGGTGAATGTACCCCAATTTCAAAGAGCTAATTAAACAAACTGCACTTATTGTCACTTCAAAGATAAATCCAAACTATGATATAAACCCGTACACAAGCACATTTTGAGATTATACAATACTGCCATCACATGGTCACGCTTTGCCACAGCAGGACATCAAACAACCTAGGTTTTATCATATCATATATATACAGCCGGAAACAGGCCTTTTCGGCCCACCAAGTCCGTGCCGCCCATTGTTTTGTTACACTTGTCCTGGTACTTAGCATATTTTAAAAAAATGTCCGTCCACAAAGATAGGCATAGTGCATGCTGATAATAGCCCAGCAAGGGATTCAAAGTGCCTGGGATCTAATGCGCAGGTTAATTATAAAGCGTTATCTCATTAACTAAAATGATTTCAAGATTGGGAAGTACATACATAAGGGATTGAAATAAAGAGGATGATTTCACTGTAAAACGAGAAGCAATGAGAAATAAAGAATACTGGATTTAATGAAGTCAGAAGGGAAAACTGAAAGAAATTAAACTTTGGGAAGGAACAAGACCATATTTGTATTTCTTTTACAGAACCAGACGCTGATTAGCAACAAATAACTATTGCTGAAAAGTTAATAGCCCTAATAACCTGATGTCCAAATATACATGGCGTGTTTAAGTTTGGATCTGACACGTTAATTAAGCAACCACAATATTGTACACATAACGATGAGGCAGGCAGAAAATTGTCATCTTCCAACGTCAGTGGCATCTCAGCAACTCTTGGACATTGGCATTTAACTACAGACTGCCTCTGGCTTCAATTAACTGACACATATGACGGTAACAGGAGAGGGTCTTGTAAATTCCCACACCTTTTCTGCCCTTCATTGGGATCACGGGTCATTTGTGACTTAGATCCATACAGCTATGAAATAATAATAATTATATATATTTTATATATATTAAATATAAATATATATATATATTAATATAAGTTGAATTTCTAAACTTGCCACATTTTTGTCTATTTACGATCTAATGTTACATGTGAAATTTAATGCTTCGATTAAAGTGCTACCTTTTTGTCAAATTTGGGTACATGGCTTTCTGTCCCAACAACCAAGGTCATTCAGCAAATGCATTGAGAGAATTGGGTCAGGCTGTAGTTCAAGAGCTTGAGAGTGACCTCATCTTACATAATTCTGCAGTGGTTGGAGAAGAATCTAACCAGTATTTTTTTCCTGTGTATAGCGTGTATCTGTTTATCAGTATTTGTAGGGAGTGATTACAGCGAAAGATCAACGGGCCTGATCAGCCTCGCCATTTTTTAAAATTCCAAATTGAGGCCCGAAACTTAACGTTTGGCAATATATCAGCCCACAAAGGACTCTATTTTCATTTTATTTCAATTTCAAGCAAAATTACCACATGAATGATTCTTTAAGTTACTATTCATTCGTATGTTTCCCAGGCAAAAGTAGTAGTATTATGGCTTTTGGTTCAGAATTCAAAGTCGACATCATTTAAAACTCACACACGGTACACAGGAAAAAAACACCTTAATTTACTGGTTAAATTCTTCTCCAGCCACAGCAGAATTATGCAAGATGAAGCTACTCTCAAGCTCCTGAACTCCACTCTGACCCAACTCTCTCAATTCATTCGCGGAGACAGCACAGTCAGTTAGTTTTATTTAGCAGACTGCTGACCTCCACAAAATAGGGAAGCTAATAATAATGTTGGATGAATAGCTACTTTCTTAATAATCTGTGGGTACTGTTAAATCCTGCCAGGATAAATAAAGGATTGGGCCCAGCTGACTTAGAATAAATCAGATGTTCAGTGGCATACATCACCTACTATAATCCAAGGCTTAAATTTGATTATCTACTCAGGGTTTGAAGTATATTATCAAAGATCACATTCAAGCTCACTGTTGGAATAAACAGTTGGATGAATGCCCCACGTTTCACTAAGTGATTAAAATTCAGTCATGGAACAATTTTTCTTACAAAAGACACTCCATGATTTGTGCACACAATTTAATGCTAAATCTTGCACCATACAATGGCACTGAATAACAGGTAATAAGGTACAAATCTTTTCACTTAAGCCTGCTTGAATTTTTAGAGCTGAGTCTCACTTGTTCATCTCTGCAGTTTAAATTCAAACCTTGTTCGTCATCAAAATGAAGATTCTTGAATAAGAATTAAAAAACCCAACATATTTTGAGCCTGTGAGCCAGAAAAAAAAATCTATCTTCTTTAAAACTAAATTTTAGCTCACGCAGAGAAGGAATGCCTACGAGAGAAAACTAAAGATAATAAGCAGACAGAGTGATTTGATAAGTCAATATGTTTTTGATACATTTACTTCACAAGTTTTTAGGACTGACATGATGCTGTAAATTTATTATTTAAACTAAACATCACGGTGCTAGTCTCTGCAATAAAAGATTTTCTTTAGCACAGTTAAAATGAGAGCACTTTAGCAAAATAATGTATTATTTATTTAAAGTCAAATTTTGCCAGAGAATTTGTATTCATTAAGTTGGTAAATACATCTCCCATACATACACAGTGCTACTTACTAAAATGATTTCAAAGCTTCTTTCAATGGAACACAAAAAAGCTTTTAACAAAAGCCATTGTGTATTTGAAGGTAATAATTAATTTCCATGAAAAAAGCGGCAAATATTCTTTCAGACACCAGACTAAATAAGTCATATGCCATGATTAGTTAGATTTTTTTTTGTGTTCAGTTTTTTTGTGTGGCCAGAATTATGGGCATTTTCGTGTCAGTGACAATAGTTTCCAGGTCATAGAGTGATACATTGTGGAAACAGGTCCTCCAGCCTAACTTGCCCACACCGGCCAACATGTCCCAGCTACACGAGTCCCACCTGCCTGCACATGGTCCATATCCCTCCAAACTTGTCCTTTCCATGTACCTGTCTGTTTCTTAAACATTGGGATAGTCCCTGTCTCAAATACCTCCTCCAGCAACTTGTTCCATTACACCCACCACCCTTTGTGTGAAAAAGTTACCCCTCAGATTCCTATTAAATCTTAAACCCCTCCCCTTAAACCTAAGTCCTCTGGTTTCCGATTCTCCTACTCTGGGCAAAAGGCTGTGCATTTCGTCAATCTATCCTCATGATTTTGTCCACCTCCTGAACCTGGACATCAGTTTTCAGGCTCCTATACCTTCTTCCCAATGGCAGAGGTGAAATGAGCATGTGGCCAGGGTGGTGTGGGTCTCTCATGATGCTAGCTCCCTTTGTGAGGCAGCGGCACCTTATAAATCCCTTCGATGATGGCGCGATCGGAACCTGCGATGGATGGGGCAGGGTGACCTTTGACAAATGATCATTTCTCCAATTAAAACAATATGTATATATCATAATGCTGGTGATAACTGCTTATATAAAAATAAATTGCTGCTCAACTCCTCTATTTCATTCAAGGATTCTGATTCCATTGTCCTTCTCGGTCATGAGATGTAAAATATATGGGGAATAATTAAAGGGTTTTCTAAGATAAAGAATATGTCAAAGGTCACCAATATAGGTATCCTTGGAGGTAGGCTGCTGGGGTAGGGAAAATGGGTAAATATGGAGATCAGGGCTTTGCGTGAGCCTGAAGGTCATAAGGAATAGGAGTAGAATTAGGTCATTTGGCCCATCAAGTCTACACCATTCAACCATGGCTGATCTATCTTTCCTGACCCCATTCTCCTGCCTTCTCCCCATAACATGACACTTGTACTAGTCAAGAATCTATCTATCTCTGCCTTAAAAATATCCACTGACGGCCTCCACAGCCTTCTGTGGCAAATAATTCCACGGATTCACCAATGCCTTGGTCTTGGGGCAGGATGAGTCTTGGTTACGAGAGTGGGACATTGATGTGGCAGGTGGGGAACCATAAGGATTTATATGAAAGGAACTTGTATGGTGGACGCTTCTGGGGCAAGGTCCAGTGTCCCCACCAATGCTCAGGATGGAGTGGGGAACATGCATTGTGTCAGAAGGAGAAGGGTTGTGTCTGAAAGTGCAGAGTCGAATTACTAGAGTGGTCTAAAATATCCAAGAACTTAAGGAAAAATCAATTTTGTTTTTAAATCGCTTCTTGCTGACAAAACTTCTTTGCAATTTAATTTCCAGATCCTAAATTCCAGCTACTCCCCAGATTTATACAAGTAAAAAGATGTAATTAACCTGATTTATTGTGAAACAGTCCCTGCTATTGCTGTCGATTCACTAATCCTCTGAAGTTGTTCTTTTGTACATTTTATTTTATAATAAGGAAAATGTCCATGAGCAACACGGTACTAAGCGGGTGTTACTAAAATAGTGAAGGTTATCAGGAGTTGTTACAGGATCTCCATCAGCTGGGTAAGTGGGCCATGGAATGGCTAATGGAGTTGTTACAGGATCTCCATCAGCTGGGTAAGTGGGCCATGGAATGGCAAATGGAGTTGTTACAGGATCTCCATCAGCTGGGTAAGTGGGCCATGGAATGGCAAATGGAGTTGTTACAGGATCTCCATCAGCTGGGTAAGTGGGCCATGGAATGGCAAATGGAGTTGTTACAGGATCTCCATCAGCTGGGTAAGTGGGCCATGGAATGGCAAATGGAGTTGTTACAGGATCTCCATCCTAGGTAAGTGGGCCATGGAATGGCTAATGGAGTTGTTACAGGATCTCCATCCGCTAGGTAAGTGGGCCATGGAATGGCAAATGGAGTTGTTACAGGATCTCCATCAGCTGGGTAAGTGGGCCATGGAATGGCAAATGGAGTTTAATTCAAATTAGTTTTTGGAAAGTTGAACTAGGACTGTAAAATTGTGCCAGAGTGCAGAAATGATTTACGAGAATGTTGCCTGGATTTTAGGTACTGGGTTAATGGAAGAGGATGGGCAGGCTTGAACTTTATTCCTTGGAGCATCGGAGGCTGAGGGATGTTCTTATCGAGGTTATAAAATCACGAGGCACCTCGATAGTGTGAAGGTACACAGATTTATTCCCAGGGTTAGGAATCAAAAGCTGGAGGGCATAGGTTTAGCTTGAGAAGGGAACCTGAGGGGCAGTATTTTTTCACAGAGGGTGGTATGTAAATTCTGGTTTCGAATTCAGAGCTGCCAGAGGAGAGGTACTGCCTTACAGCGCCAGAGACCCGGATTTGATCCTGACTACGGGTGCTACGGTCTGTACGGAGTTTGTATGTTTTCCTCGTGTCCTGCGTTGGTTTTCTATGAGATCTTCGGTTTCCACCCACACTCCAAAGGCGTTCAGGTTTGTAGGTTAATTGGCTTGGTATAATTGTATAAATATAAAAATGTATAATTGTCCCCAGAGTGTGTGGGGGGGCGTTAATGTGCAAGAATCACTGACTCGGTGGGCCGTAGGGCCTCTTTCCGCACTGTTTCTCTAAAAAAGTCACAAAGTTAAACCTAGGTGATTTGAACCATAAATTTAATATTGAGTGAGAATGAAGGTACTAGATCCAAGTGGCTGTTTATGTCATTACTGAGCTCTTGAGTTGCAAGTATAAATATTGAAGAATTGGTATTAACTTTTTAATGCAAGTAAAAGTATTGAGAGACATGGATCGTTCGGTATTGGTTATTTATCTTGCTACCTAGAGTTAAGTAGTGGTAGACAATAAATAGACAATAGAAAAGTCAGGCTAAAAATTTGAATCATTTTTGTGAACACCACAGATTGTTGAGGGTAGGTGCGAGCTCTTGGTCTATTGAGCTAAAGTGCTAGCTGTCGAGGACCACAGTGAATTGCTAAAGTAACAATATTTGGTTGAGTGCCAAACATCTAAAATGCATTTGCTGCATTGGAAAAGTATTACAGTTAAATAATGCAACACATTTATCAATTCAGCTTCATTGCCTTTTACTTTAAAAGGAAATGTCAGAAGTGATTTTCTTTTGAATGTGCACAAGGCTGTTAATGTTTCATGTGTGTATATTTTATATATTATATATATTTATGATTTATACTGCATTTTACAAAATAACAACTATATTTTAATTATTCTAAATGTTACATTGCAATAAATCTAATTTTAAAGTTATTTTGAAGGTTTGTAATTACAACAGTTGTAACAAATTATTTTGTAATTTCAGACTAGTCACTGCCGAGTTACATTCAGTGACAAAAATAGGTGCATCTTTATACAAAATCTGACAAAGGTTCCAAGGAAAATTTGGGTATCTGGAATATCATATGGATCACTGCAAAATATTCCCCTTTTTACTAAGGGTGTGACCATGAATTTAGACCTGATGGAAAGATTCAATTCTTATATTCCCCACTAGATACAAAAAAAAGCATCTGACTTTGGAAAAGAATGGAAGTGTGCCCATAAAAAAACTGACATGTTTAAATGCCAAGTATTTATTGGCCCTCATCTTCCATGACTTTTGCCCATTCCCAAGCATGGTGTGAAGTTAAGCTTTGTTGCTGAGTTGCTTATTCAGCTCAAGTAGCTTCTAAACCCAGATCTTCTGGTTCGAAAGAGATTTGTCGGATGAATTCTTCGGAGGCGAGGGTTGCCCTATCAAATTGTGGTAAACAGTCTAGGCCCGTGCGACTTGGAGCGTAGAACATCGAGTGTTGATGCTATTCAAAGGTTTATAATCCTGCTGAATTTTGACTGGGTTTATCTTGAGACGATTCACTGGTGGGAGACGTTACATCAAGGGAAGATTACATTACTAGCTCCTTATCTTATTTCTAAAAATGGGTAAAAATGCCTTGGAAGGTAGTACATCTCTGGATTTCTGTGTATCTGAGGGTGATGGAGCCCAAATTATTGGAAGTATTTAAGGTGTTGATTGATAAATCTTTGAAAGATCGAGGGATTGAAGGCAATGAGGAATTGACGCAGTGGGGAAATCGGCTCCCAATTACTTCTCTTTTGTATCAGCCGTCAGCACCATTATATTAGCTTCTGGGACAGATCCAATAACAAATATATCATTTGAAAGCGGGGAGGCTTTCAAGTTCATCAAGCTGTAATGTTCCTGTAATTGAAGAATGCTGGTTGTTGTATGGGTTGGTTATAAAGTATGAAATCTATCTCAACCAGTGATGGAGAACTCTGGTACATCCCTCACCACGGGGTGTATCACTCAAAGAAAGGAACTTTAATGGTGGCGTTTGACTGTGGGGCAGTTTTTAAGGGTACATCACTTAATTGCCAACTGTTGCAGGGTCCAGACCTAACCAACTCACTCATTGGAGTTCTCATCAGATTCAGACAATAGCCGGTTGCTTTGATGGCAGATATCAACGCAATGTTTCATCAGGTCAAGGTATCAGTAAAGCATATGGACTATCTGCAATTTGTGTGGTGGCCCGATGGTGATGTGCAGCAAGATCTTGTTGAATATTGGATGAAGGTACATGTTTTCGGAGCCGCGTCGTCACCACGTTCTGCAAACTTTGCACCGAGAAAGACTGCTGAGGATAACAGAGCACGCTTTCCCAAAGAGGTGACAAACACGGTAAAGAACAACTTCTACGTGGATGATTGTTTAAAATCCATGCCTTCGGAACAGGAAGCAGTCAAATGGTAAGAGACCTGACTGCAATCTGCCAAATGGGAGGATTTATGCTGTCAAAATGGATCAGTAACAGCCGTGCTGCCAGCCAAGCTGATTATGCAGGAACTCTGCAAGGAGAAACTTGGTTGGGATGATGACATACCTCAAACCTTCTTGTCAGTGATGGACAGGATGGCTAGCAGATCTCAATAAGGTTGCGGAGTTTAAGGTGGACAGGTGCGTGAAGCCTTACGAGCTTTGGTCAAATCAGATATGCACAGCTGCACCACTTCTCAGAAGCCAGTAAAAGTGGCTACGGTACTGTTTCATATCTACGACTGGAAAATGATATCAAAGAGATGCAGATTGCATTTATAATGGGAAAAGCCACAGTGGCACCATTGGAACAAATGGCGATTCCCAGAATGATGCTTAAGTACATCAACAATGAAACCAAACGCTTTCAAACATTTGTAGCAAACAGAAAATCCTTCGTAAGGGATGCTACTGATGTATCACAATGGAGATATGTTGGCACAAAGGAGAATTCTGCAGATGAAGCATCTAGAGGACTAACAGCAGACCACTTTTTAAGCTGTAAAAGATGGATCAAAGGACCAGAATTTCTCTGTAAATCAGACAGGGAATGGCCAAAACATCACATGGAATATGCAATTTCTGCTAATGATCCAGAAATTAAGCAAGTCATTATAATGAACGTCATTGTCAAGGATCCATTGAAGCCCATGAATTCTCTGATCACTTATTTTTCATCGTGGAGGAAGCTGAAGACAGCAGTAGCTTGGCTTCTTAAAGTAAAGACAATGCTCTTGCAGTTGACTCGAAAGAGAAAGGTATTTCAGGCTGCGGTGAGTAGTCTTGAAAAGGATCCTGGCAAGCAGAAAGAAAAGGTTGAAAAGGAGATGCAAGTCTTCAAAGCATTACTCCTTGGGCAATGTTTACGTCCTGAAGATCTTCCTCAGTCAGAAAGCGCAATTATCTCTTTCAGTCAAAGACAAAGATTCGAGGAAGAACTATCAGCACTAGAAGGCGGTGATACCGTCAAAGGAGGTAGTCATTTGTACAAACTGGATCCAGTGCTGAATGATGGACTTCTGAGAGTAGGCGGTCACCATAATAGGCTAGCGATGCCTGAAGAGGCTAAACATCCTATTATTCTCTCGAAGGACCTTCACGTATCAACACTACTGTTCAGAAATATCCATGAACAGCTCGTCATGGAGGAAGAAATCATATGTTGTCTCGTCTCCGTAAAAGGTACTGGATTATCAAAGCTAACTCCGCTGCAAGGAAAATCATAACAGACTGCGTTGTGTGTAATCATCAGCGGGGAAGAGATGGGGAGCAAAAGATGGACAGATTTGCCTCTGGTGAGAATTCAACCAGATGAGCCTCGGTTCACTGATGTAGGAGTAGACTACTTCAGTCCCACAGCAGTCAAAAGAGGTCAAAGTATTGTTAAAAGGTATGGTGTAATCTTTACTTGAATGGTAAGCAGGGCAATACATCATGAGGTTGCATATACACTTGATACAGACTCCTGCATCAATGTGCTATGAAGATTCATTTGTCGACGAGGTCAAGTTTCATCTTTCAGATCAGACAATGGTACAAATTTTATCGCAGTGTAAAGAGAATTGAGAGAAGCTTTCAATAGCTTGAATCAGGACAAGATCCAGAATGCTATGCTTCAGAAAGGGATAAGGTTTGGGAACGATTGATCTGCATGGTTCGTAATGTGCTGCGCTCCGTTCTTAGCCAACAAGTTCTGGACGATGATGGATTGCAAACTTTAATGTGTGAGGTGGAAGCAATTTTAAATGATCGACCCATCACCAAGAGTTCTGATGATCCAATGGACTTGGAAGCGCTTACACCAAACCATCTTCTTCAGTCGAAAGGCAAGCCTACACTACCACCTGGACTATTTGTGAAGGAAGATTTATACATCCAACGCAGATGGAGACAGGTACAATATATGGCAGTTCTCTTTTGGAAACGGTGGATATGAGAATATTTGCCTCTGATCCAGGAACGACAACGGTGAAAAGCTTTGCTACAGGTGACATTGTTCTGGTGGCCAATTCCACTGCCCCACGCAGCTCCTGGCTAATGGGCAAAGTATTGGAGACCTTACCAGATGCACAAAGTTTTGTGCGTACAGTTCGACTTCAGTAGAGCAATATCTTGGAAAGACCGATTATGAAGATATGTCTGCTCCTGGAAGCTGATACCCGAGTACTGGTGGCCTTAATGATTGAAGAATCACCATAATAGATTAGATGCCAATTATATAGTGCATGCTTTTTTGATTATGTATGGTTTTTATGGCTCCTTTTAATATTTATTACTAATTGTTTCGTTATATACTTAGAACAATTAGGAGCGTAGGAGCCACTTGTGCTTATTAGCAATTTTAGCATATTATATTATTTTGTATCCTGTTGAATTATTTTTAGACATATATGGACAGGAGCCAGGGGAGGCGTCAGATTATGAGTATAATTCAGCCAGCACTTACGTAATGCCACAGTTACATTAGGAGCCTGCTATGGTTTCAGCAAGTTAATAACAGGATACGAAGGAGTGACGGTGAAATACTAAGTTCAAACAAACAAGCTAACGACGGGAGATGTACAAATCTGTTTTTTATTGCTACTTCAATAACCAACTATCTAAACAGCTACGTCGTGAAGATCTCTCTGTTGTTATTTGCGTGAAGAAATATCGCTCCACACGCCTTAGTCAACGGTAAGCTTAAGGACTTTATTGGGAAGGACTAAGTTGCCGTGACATACAATTGAAATGAAATGATATTGAACTAGACTGCAATGTGTGTAGATTGTACTGATTAAAAATATAGTGCTTTGATGAGCAAATGCAGTAAATAATTATTAAATTGCTGCCTTGTAAACATTGATTGAAAACTCTTGCCAAAAGAATGAGCTGGAAGAATAATTTCAGCAGTATGACAGGACGTGCCATGCCAGAAACACGTGCATAAATAGGATTTAATACATTTTTACAATCAAAGCAAATAAATATTAGCAAAGAATAAAATTAAAAAGAATAGAAAATGGTAGGGATAGGACAAAATAAAGATTGCTTTCAAAGAAAGATTGCAGGCGAGACATTGAATGGCTTCCTTGTTTGCTGCAGTGCATGACTTAATGAATTTCAATCTTCTCCCGGTCTCTCAGAGCATGAAGCGCTGTGCAATCTTTTGTAAACCAGCACCTTGGATCCTTGTTCCTTGTATCTTCTCACTCACAACACCATGTTTTTGTTCAATCTTAGTTATGTTGAAAGTTTATGT